>NC_137508.1:20162500-20842500 GCF_041902795.1 Electrophorus electricus | reverse complement strand
GGACTGAGTGTGTGAGCAAGCTTGTATATTTATACACTGTCCAATGAGGCCTTGGTTTAAAAAAAACAACACAAACACACATGGCAGATTGGAAAAAGCCCAAAAATGAACCAATGACCCACTCCAAAGTTCAGCCATCACCCAATCAGAAAGCCAGTCAGTCCGTTTTTGCATCATGTCTTAAGCTTCTTCTCTGATGGAGGATCTTCCTCTTCTCCCGATCCCAAATGTGTCCGCTTACCAGCAGCAGAGGTCCGTTCTCTGACGCGGGGCTCCCCCTGGGTCCAAGAGCCCGCTGCAGCTGCACCAAGCTCTGTCTCTGGCTCCGCCCCAGAGCTTCCTGGGGGAGTTGAGTCTATACAGTTCTCATCATAGGCACGGGTGCTGCCGTTGACCCCCGAACCAGAGGGGATCCTGCTGCTTGGTGTTAGATCAAACTCCTCTCTACCGCTGTGCACCATGGACAAGTCATCCTCACTGCTCTTCTCCCTTTCTTGCTCCTCTGCGAGTTCTGCCCTGAAGCCAAGCCTCGACTCTACCCTCTCCACATCTTCAAAACCCGAAGATGTGAAGTGACCTCTAACCCTAAACTGAGCCTCTGCCTGTCGGTCTGGAGAGAGGGCGGGACTAGACCTGGGGCCATGACCTCTATCTTTGCCACTGCTCCTGACTGGTCGGCCCTCGTCCCCTGAGGAGGAGGACATTGATGAAGGGTCATGGATGGAGATTTTGGGGTAACTGCTGTAATCTGTCGCAGTCTGCAGTGACTGGGCAGAATCCCTGTCAGACAAACGCATATGCCGCCTTCTTCGGGCAGCATTACGCTGCCGCATGCTGCTCCTCCGGAGCTCCGCTTCCTCTCCCTCACTACTGGAAGAGGAGCTGGAGGAAGAGCTGGGGGAGGAGCTCGAGCTGGAGGCTCTACCCACAGAGGAGGCATGGCTAGACAGGCTGGAGTTCTCACGAGGGCTGGGCGACCGAGGCCTGGGCATGGGGTCCAGCCAGAACCCGCTGGAGTCCGAGTCCTCGTTCACAAGGTCCAAGAGGAAGGCAGATGCCCGCGGTCCTGCCCTCTTCCTTTGCAAGCCCGTGCCATCTGGGTCTGCTCGCTCAGTCCCCGACACGTTGGGCCCAGCCAGCGAGGACGAGGAGGATGAATGGTCCGAGTCACTATGACGCACGGTTGCGGCGTTGGCAGGTGGGCCGGGGGTCGCCAAGCCCCCGTCCCTGCCGGAGTGTGTGGAGCGGCGCCCCCTGGTGTGCAGCTGCAGTATGGCGCCTTCGCTCAAGTCACTGTCCGAGTCAGAGCTCCAGCCCTCGATCTCGCGGCGCACGAGCGAGTCAAAGAAGGCCATCATGCGCGGGTCCTCCTGCATGGACTGGCTGACGTAGTCATGCGACAGGCCGCTGCCACTGTTCAGCACCAGACTGATGTACTCCTCATGCGTGTACAGTGAGCGTGACTTGTCCTCCACGCGGCCCTCCAAATCGCCCATGCTCTCCGGCTGCTGGTATGGACTCCACACCTACACAGATTGGGGGGGGAGACGGGAGCAGCAAACATATAATTATAGAGTTATGGGTTGGTTGTCAGGGCTTTAGGTTTTGCCCATTTCTGCATTGTAATTTTCCTCACAGATGAAAAGTTCCTCTTGCTGGCATAACCTGCAATTTTATCTGCACGTTGTGGCAGTGGTCGGAGCCTTGACTGGCTATTTACGTTTACTTTGTGTTGTCCTTCTTACACCTACCTACAAGATGTTTCAGGTGTATTCATTTTTAAAGTTTATTTTCTTTATAGTGCAATTGGCTCCTTGCTTAACAAGGGGCGGAGCCTTGCTCAGCAACTCCAGGTTGACTTGTGCCAGAAGTCACACCCACAAAGTTCTTCTTTTTTTTCCCTGCCAGTATGAAACTCCCACAACTCATATTGCAGCAAAAGTGCCTTTTTCTATATCACAGAGCCCCAATGTCTTGCAGAAGCAAACCCATTTATTCTTTCAGAATAGTTTGGTTTGTCATGTGGTGTTTCTGCAGTGATACTGTACTGGGTATCCCAGCAGTGTGATAGAGCTTAAAAATCTTAAAAAGGACAAAATTAGGCAGGCAGCCTGGGGAAGAGAAGCAGCTCCTGGCAAGGCAGATTCGCGGGCAGGCAAAGAGATGTGCATGCATGTGGGCAGGCAGACACACACACACACACACATGCACGCAGGCACACAGACGTGCACGAACGCCAGCAGAAAGACATGCACATCCCAGATGGGAAACAGCATTCCTGTTCTGGGCAAATAATAAGCACTTTCCTTTATGAAGGTAAGCGCTCATCTTGAGGACATGCGGAGAAACTGTGGTGAGTCGGCGTACACGGCACCGTCTGCAGTCCTGCATGCATGTGAGCGTCTTAGATCACTGGGAGGGGGAGCAGAAGGTGTGTGGCTGTGGCACCTCAGGTCTGCTGTGCGCAGACGTGCTCAGAAGCAGCAGGTATGGTAACGGTGCAACTGGCCCTAGGGAGAGGGGCGGGGCACCCACAACTGCTGCCTCAATCTTGTAAATCGGTCCGGAGAATTTGCCTCAAGCACGGGCATGTTGGTGCATACTGCCAGCACACGCACGTGCTCTCCCGGACAGCCAGCCACACAAAGAGACCAGCAGCCTCTCTTTAGCCTGACTGAATGGCTGAGAATGGATGAGTGTGCACAAGTGCATGTGTGCACGCAAATATGTGGCATGTATGAGAGAACTCGGTTTAGACATATAACAGGGATCGAGGGACACAGCAAGAACAGAACAGGTGAGTTGAAAAGAGCACTGACCTTGATGACCTTTTCGACCCCAGAGGAGCAGATCATGTAGGTGTGTGGGTTGAATCGGACCTGGTTCACGATTGAGCGGTGACCTTTCAACACCATAAATGCCCCGTTCACCACACGACCCGGACCTCCTGCAGATGACAAATGAAGACAGAAGGTGGTTAGGCAGCAATTTACAGTGCACTAGATTTTGTGAAGCTATTGACAGTGCAACATGGATGTAGCTGCTACAATTATAAATTAAAATGTAAAGTCACTACTAAATAAACAAAATTACAAATTTTACCTGCTTCAGGGTCTTTGGGGATTCTCCACATGTAGAGATTAAAATCATCTGAGCCAGACAGGATATACTGAAATGCACAAAGAAATATATTAGTCACCACACACACTCTGTAGACATTTCACTTTACAAACATGTGTGATGGCAGATGGTGTAGACTGAAATTTTATTTGAAAATCCTTTCATGGTTCATTGTTCAAGAGAGAGAAAGAGGGGAAAGCACATATACACGCCAGTGCAGATGCCAGAGATAACACGCATGCGCGGAGACACGTGGACACATGCATGCACACACGGAAGGGGGTGTTCAGCAAAGGATAGAATCTAGTTTTGTGCCCTCTAAGGAACCTCCAGAATGTTCCACTCTCTTCCAGTCTTCCAGCCATCAAACAACGTTCTTCAGTCAAGCAAAGCTAAACAGCTGTGAGAAACCCTGTGGGCTCCAATAACCTGGTGGGACATGGACATTTACAAGAAAAGTGAAAACGCATTCCTGCCCTGGGCAGCACTTTAAGCATTTAAAATGGTGCGTCAAATTAAACAACAGACACAAATGCAGCTTTGGCATGGCACATCCAGACAGGAATCTACTAGGCCCAGTCACATCCAGATCTGAAAAAGATAAAACGAGTCTCTACAGGTGCCGGACTCCCTCTCCACAAAACACACGGTGATCATAAAAATTCTGTGACACAGAAGGCGGAGCTCTCATTTGCAGATCTTAAAATGGTAGATGATTGGACCAACCGCATCCCAATAGGAAATCTGCATCAGTCCATCAAGTGTATAGTCTCTTCGGAGGAGTGTATATCTATATGGCCAGTGTTAAACCCATGACAGATGTAAGTTGACACAGGCCTGGTTTTGATGTATGCGAATCCGTAACATACCACAAACGCAAACCAACCTTAAAAACACTAACAATGAGGTCACACAGAGACAAGCCCAAGTCTCAACAGGCAATCCATACAAAGCTCAAAATGCACAAAATAGATAGATATCTCCATCTATCTATAATATATATAAAATGAGAGAGAGATTATATATATAGATATTTCTCGAATTTAATTAACATTCACCAGACTAATAGGTCAATAAGACAGACCTGAATTCATAAAAACCTCGTCTTACATTTTCTGCGCATTGTATTAGCTTTACCTCTGCAACTCTTGGGATTTTTGGGAGAAAGGTTCCTGTCAATGTAAACACCACCGAACAGGCTCAAGCTGTTTCTTGAGCTGGATCAGGTGCTGGCTTTTAAAGGAGTTCAGCCATTCGCTTGGGTCTCAAGATCCTCTGGAGGCGGGCAACCACACCGGGTTACATTCCAAGAGGCCCAAAGTCCAACGAAAGCACTTTCCTCCACCAGACACAGTTCACACATGCTCAGCATGGGTTGTACATTCTTTTTTTTTTTTTTAAGGTAGTGGCTCTTTGTGTAATAAACAATTACTCCGCTTTGTTATCTTCGATTCTACTGGCAGGTAGTTCTAGTTGCAAATACTGAAACATTCAAGGAGTCATCACTGCCGACCGACAGGTACTGGTCTGCCATGAGTGGACGCACAGCCCTCTAAGCTACTGCTCATTTCATCAAGGCTGCTCTCTCAGTGAAGAGGGCCCAAGCCATATGAGGCACAAGCAGCTGAGCAATGACTCAACAGCACCGCCATCCTGGTCTCTCCCGCGTGCTCCAGCCGGTAGCCGTCGTCAAGGCTGGCCCTAGCCGAGCCCAGCTGGGAAAACCAGAGGGAATGGGATCGAGGAAGCAGTTTTGGTGAGGATCCACCAGGGAACAGCAGGGCATTCTTTTATGGGGGGTATGGCCACGCTGTTTAGCAGAGCCTCAAAGAGACTTTTGCCTGCGTTTACAATAGGGGTTCCAGCAGTCGACTAGTTGACAAGTGCATCCACTAGTCACTGCTGTAAGGAGCTGTTAACTAGTTTTTTTTTGTTGTTGTTTTTTGGGGGGGCGGGGGGGTTTAGACACTAGCAAAGATGTAGGCAGTGAAGAACACAGCTCTGTGAAACACCATGTTAATCAAACCAATCGCAGAAGTAGTGAGACAGCACACACTGGAAACAGGCAGGTTTAAAAAAAAAGAAAAAGAAACAAAAGAAACACACTCATGGACTAAAGATGATGACAAATAGTGACTCTGCTCGTCAGCTTCAATGTTAAGGACATTCAACCACTGTCTCTTGTTTCTTGAGAGGAGGTGCTGTGTATGGTGCTCTGCCCTTGGTGGGTGCATGACCACAGTAGCCCACAGGAGAGGCGAAGGGCCAAGGAGCGGAGCAGGTCACACGCCATAATGTCAAAAACAGCAGTTGGAGTACAATGGAGATCTTTTCAAATTAGTATGTGTGCACGCATGCGTGCATGTGAGTTAGCAAGCATGTGTCTGCCTGCTTAAGTATGCGCCCCAGCAAGTGAGAGTGTGTGTGTGTGTGTGTGTGTGCGCGCAAATGTTCTTCCAAATGTCCTCACAAGTGAAGCAAAATTGGGGGAAATTGCTTGTGAGCTCCTTTTCACCAGTCCCTATTCATTTAAATGTGTTTATTTAAAAAAATGACAATTAAACTAAAAGAACAAAAAGATGCTCGCTCTCCCAAGTCATTTAGTAAGAATGCCTTTTGTTCTGTGTCCCTGGAGTGAATGCAACATAGAATTTAATACACAGTGTGCATGTGTATGCGTGTTTGCACACTTGCGCACACACACACACACACACACACACACACACACACACACACACACACACACACACACACAGACACACACACCTGATCTCTGTCACCAGCGAAGCAGCAGCTCTTCATGGTACAGGAGTTGAAGTAGCCCTGGTTGTCGAACTGAAAGCTGGGCAGGCGGGAGTGCAGCTCGTAGAGGACGGGGGGCAGACGGCGGCGCAGGGCCAGCAACTGAGTGCCTGCGCTGTTAAAGCGTACGCTCATGGCACTCTGCAGGGACAGACTGCCCCCGTATCGCAGCAGAGAGCTACACACACACACACACACACACACACACACACACGAGAGATAAGATGAACAGATAGATGGACATGTTCATTGCTATAGGGGTACTTTAATCTTGATCTACAGGAAAAAGGTGAATATTTGACTATATCTTTGTGCTACAGCCCTCTAGAGGTCACAGTCAGTACAACAACCTGAGAGATGCTGCCAGAGAGGATTTTCCTGAGACATTCCAGTATATATCAGAAAAACAACATTTGTGTGTGTGTGTGTGTGCATGCGCTTGGGGAGGGGGGGGGGGGGGTAAAGAGAGATAGCTGTTATGCTCTGCTATGATCTCCTCATACGTCACGATGACTACCCCAGGACGCCTTGCCCTGCTCACCTACGCGGCTTGCGGATGTCCCAGAGGCCCACACCCTCCTTGGAGTTGGCCGTGGCCAGTAGGCGAGGCTCCACGGGGTTGAACATTACGCTGTGGAACGCTGAGGGGTAGTTGGCCAGGCAGAACGGCTCTACAACACAACAGCACAAATGTTTGTGTCGGGGAACTAGAACACATGGCAAAGTCCAACAAAAGTAGATTAGCACAGCTGGGAAGAAAGTATAAAATACAGCAATATAGAGTAAATGACAATTTATTCAACAAATGAGAGCAGAATGGGAACACACACACACACACACACACACACACACACACACACACACACACACACACACACACACACGTGTATATAGCAGTGTCTATGTGTGTGCCCCCGTCCATCCAATACATTCTACTTAGACATTAACTGAGTTATACAGGTAATTCGGGGAACACTAACTTTAAGTAACAATTCAAACAGAAATACACACTTGAATTTTTTTGGTTTTAAAGTTTCCACCACAATATACATATATAAAATGCCAGTTTGTTTTTGTCTTTATCATCCAGTCCGACATAAGAAACATTAATCCAGCAACTCCCTCCTTCACTGGTTGTTGACTACCTGAACCTGTTCTGCTTGCAGTAAACAAGTGTTTTGTAACAGTGGCCAAAATACATCTGTATAAGAGTGTAATTAAGGCTTCATCTGGCCTGCGCTGTTGTAGCAGCATCACGCAACTGCCGGCCAACGGCTCTCTGCTGTCATAAGGGCGCCTCTGGTAGCAGATGTCACATCTGGGGTTAACTGCTACAGCACGTTTTAATAGATTCAGTAAGAATGGAAGACATTAAACTGCTTTGGGGAGGGTCTAGCGCGAGACCTCATAAGCATCAGAACAATTATCTGACTTCCAGAGTTGGGCCAACTCTGTGTTTACACCTGAGAACTGGGACAAAACGACACAGTGATGCATGCAGGGCCTAGCAGATACACTTCAGCCTGCGCCATGTGGATACCAATGTGGAGTCACCCTCTGCCTAGGAAAAAGCACAGTCCCAAGAGAAGGTGCCAACGATAGCCAAGCACGGGGTCGACAAATGTCAGGAAAGCAGATACCAATCTTATTTCACTTTTAATTAAAGGTTTAATTATAGAGATAGAGCAGAAAATCCCAGAGATGACAAAAGTCCGTTTTAAGAACAAAACAAAAGATGTTAACATTAAATTCTGCACAGCAGAAAGCAATGCTGTTAAATATGGCTGATGTTCTAAAATGTCCTCCCTCAGTTCAGCAGCTGAGGGTAGCTCTTTTTCTTGTGAATTCCTGCACCAAGGTCGTCAGCATGAGGAGGAATGTTTTCCTGTTTTCACCTGGCAGCAATGAAGAGTAGTGCTGACTAGGAGAGAGGGGGAGTTTGTGACATTTTGAATGAAGAATGGAACAACGAGGATTAAATGAAATGATGACACTGGGGATACACTATGCACTTCTTTGGCCCTCTGGTAAAAAGCAGAAGACCAATTTATTGGTATTATGGAGTAAGAGGGGAGTAGATGTGACTAAATATGGCTGTAACCCTGCACAGTGGCATTTCAGGCAAATGTATTTTACATTGAACAACTGCATAGGTTGTCTGCAGCGTACAAATGTAGTGTGCAAGTGTGTGTGTGTGTGTGTGTGTGTGTGTGTGTGTGTGTGTGTGTGTGTGTGTGTGTGTGTGTGCGCGCGTGCGCATGTGTACCTCCATGAGGTGGCTCACGTGTGTCCCAGATCAGAACTCGACCATCGTCAGAGGAGCTGGCGAAAACGTTATCATTAACAGGGCTAACGGACAGGCCGTATACTGCATCATCGTGGAGGAACACATTCAGCGTCTCGCCACGCTCCACATCATGAAGGATCACCTGCTCATCATTCCCTGGACGAGACAAAACCAGCGCACAACCCAGTCAGCCTTTACAAAGCCAGTGCACGACCCACTCATTTACCTGTGCATTAATATTTAGTGTCCTGTATAGAACCAACAATCCTACATTGTTTAAAACCAATTAAAAGCCCCCTTACAGCCCACTTTCAGACACCTTTGAGTAATGTTCTGTTGGTATTATAAAATTTGAGCCCAGCTGGAAATTTAGGACATTTCGAGCTTTTTACCCCAGACCACATCCATAGCTAGACGTAAAACCGAGCTAAAAGTTTCAGACTTTAAGGTAGAACTCTCAAACAACACACTACTTTAAACCTAATACCTTTTGCAACATATTTGGCTTTATAACATATAATCTCTAACAGAACTGTGTCCATGAAGTGAGGAGAGAGAGCTCAGTTCCTAACCTCCAGAGAAAACACGTTTATTGGTGCTGTCAAAGGCCAGGCAGAAAATGTTGGAAAGGTGCTCCCCCTTGAGTTTGACTGGTTTGGCCCGTGCGTGGATTGCCTTCTCCATGTGCCACAGCAACACCCGACGGTCATCACCACCTACAGCAGAAAAGGGGGGGCCCCACACACACACACACAACCAGCTGGTCAATGACCAATTCATATAATCATATGTACTTAGCATAGAACAAAAAGACAGACGTCTTAGCATATGTACTTAGCATAGAACAAAAAGACAGACGTCAAACATCAATGGTAGAAGAGAATATCTTAGTCATTGCACAAGCATAATGAAACCGGAGTTTGCAACTTCCTTGCAGGATGCTATGTAAAAATATAATATATTGAAACAAAATTACAAATATTAACTTTTGTGCAGTTTTGTCAAAAACTGTGTCTATGATCAGCTCACAGAAGTACAGTTCCATTTGAGAATATAAGAAATATTTGGGCAGGTCCCCTCTGACCAGTTGCTGTGGTCTTAAATGCTGCTCTGTCAGCTCTTTCCTGCTGTGTTTTTGTAATGACTTACTCTTAGCAACACCATACTCACTGGTGTCCTGTTTATTTACAAAGCACAACTGCAGAAGTCACCCTCCTACATTTTAACTCCACTGACATTGAACACCCCAGGCACTCTCCGGCCTGAAATTGCCTTTTCAATCTACACAAATCACAAGGAATCACATTTCCAGCCACTTGACCAGTATAGTGATGTTTTTTGCTATTCTTGCTGGTTTTAAAGTGCTCAAACATGAAAGGGTTAAAGACATCAATTTCTGTCATTCAATTCCATCACCTAACACTTACGAAGGTGAACTTGTGCCTGTTGTGAGGAAGCCAATAAGTTAACCTTCCCCATCCCACAGTAAAACATTGCAGTGTCTGGCTCACCTGCATCTCAACATCAGTTCTCTCACCTCTTTCATGCTTTATCAGTTCTGCTTTAGAAACACCACAATAACATCAGTTACTGTTGGACTACGGTCAACGCACAGTTAGGAATGCAACACCACGTAGCCATGGAGAGGCAGTGGTTAAGGTACTCAACTAGTAATCAGAAAGCTGCCAGTTCAAGCCCCACCACCACCACCAAGTTGCCACTGTTGGGGCCCTGAACCAGACGCTTAAGCCACAGTTGCTCAAGTTGTATTCAGTCATAATTGTAAGTTGCTTTGGATAAGAGAGTCAGCCAAATACCATAAATGTGTAGCCTTTTGAATAGTTTATTTTACCTTTGGAAATAAATGAAATGATGGCAACCAGGTCTTGGTTGTCATCCATCTGATATGGATGACAGGTCCTCACTGAGGTCAGAAAAATCTACAGGTGTGAGCAGCAGAGGGTACTCAGCTGTAGTCAAGCAGGAGAACTGTCCAAGAACACAGGCCTGAACCTTGGTCCGACATCAAGGGGCATGGAGCTTTGCTCTTAGCCGATAGAACTTTGATTCACTTCAGTGACAGTTGTTTATAATTTGGAGTATCCGTTGTATAAAACTCTTATCAGAGTCAAGGATGCAGCTACTCTGCACAGTGACACAGTTAAAAAGTTAATATCTGAAGGAACAGTATCCATATTGGCAAGTAAACCAAAGTTGGCTGTGTTATCAGACTGTGTATTCTACAATAGTCTACATGTAACCCGGCCCAGTTGTATCTGTCGCTCAATTAAAGGTTATTTCACCTCAGCCTTTTCTCTCTCCGTAGTCGTAAAGAACGAGCAACCTTCGAAAGGATATATAATTGCGGCTAATTTTAAACGGTATTTTAATGCTCTTTCAACCATCCTCGAGGATAGTTTATGTAGCACAATTAATCTGAAGTAATGCTAAAGTCTTAGTAGCCAAGTGTCTTAGTAAATGAGTTGAAACGTGACTACGCGTCGGACTGAAGCAACATAGCTGCGCAACTTGCAAATGTAGGCTTGTTTTTTAAACCTTTGAAATCGATTTAACCCCAAAGCCCCAAGACTGCCCCCCTTTTTAAGCACACGACCGTTTGTAGTGAGAGTGCGCACAGTTAATCGCTTTTAAATCAACAGCGTCCATCTTGCAGATAAATATCCTCTTCACCTGTCAGTTAAAAAAGTTTAAAAGTTGAGCCTTAAGAACAATTGTCAAAAATCCAAATGTAATCGGGATTAAATCAAATATTTAGGTACAACCTAAATATTAAAACCTAAACTAACATAAAAGGGTCGACAAAATACGTATCACTGAAACATTCATGGTGACAGTTGTCTACCCCCAAGTTCAAGTTACGCTAGCTAGCGTTAGCAAATTGTAAATAGCTAGCTAAGATAACTAGCGGTGATAACTCTTTGGGGCTCCATTTCGTGAGGCAGGTTAGCTATCACAGCTAACCAGCTAACCAGCTAACCCGAAGTAGCTAGCTAGCTAACTAGCTGCGTTAGCTATTTTAGGGCTCCATTTCGTAAGACAAGTTAGCTAGCTAGCAAGCCACAGAAAGCTAGCTAGCTATCAAACGACAGCTAATGTATGGGCTGCAGAAAGCTGTGACCCCTTCCAGTTTATGATTAGTACCATCGGCCGTACTTTATTGCCAAATTCTTCGTAAACAATAGACCTGCTCCCTGTCAATCAGACGCAGCGTCAACATTTGAAAGCATTTTGAGACGCACCAGCGGAAGACATGACAACTTACCAGACACCAGCCATTGCCCACCATTGTTGGAAAACTCTATGGCGTTCACGCATCCAAAATGCCCCAACATGTCCTTTTTATACAAGCTAGTGCAACCGGCCAGTCTGCGCCTCTGGAATTCCTCCTTCATTAGCGGGTGTCCGGTAATCATTCTCCGGGACAGAAACCCGACGGAGCAGCGCATACCACAACCTAGTACCTCCTTCATATTGGCAACTCTAGCTAACTAGCTATCTCTAGCTAGTTTTCGGTTTTCTCGTGCCTTTTTTTATGAAAAAGACCTGTGCTTGCACTCATCCGCTTCTTGTATTTAGCTATTTCCCAGGCTGCTGGTTTACTGCTGAATGTATACAGGTCGCCATATTGCAAGACAACGCAGGCCTAATAAGATTATAGAAAAAGACGAAGCACTCGCATTTTACGCTCACGCCGCCATCGATTCTTGCTCTCATATCTATGGTGCAAACCTTCTTTCTCCGTAATGACATCATAAACCCAGCTGACCTGCCACCGACGTCACAACCTACAGTTAATTAAACTTTGACGTAAAGAGGAGCTTCTTCATGACTGACGGAATGTAAGGAGGGCTCTTCAGTAATTTCAGTATGATTAAATGTTTCAAGTGTGTATGTGTACGTACTCCACATCAATTGGTAGGCCTACAATTGAACACAACTACAGCTGTGTACTAGTATTTCTTAACAGTTTCAGCGCTAATTGGCCAAAAGTCAAGCCAATTAGTACTATTGTTTAGTCAAAGGTCAGACAGCTGATTGCGTGGAGCAGGACAAATTTCATGAGTAGATACTTCATTTGAACAGTAGTGATGTTTGTCAGTCCTCAGTGAAATACTCTAGTTATTAATACTCTATTTCATGTGCTTACATTGTTTGGAAACATGGGATTAAAATATACAATTAGGCAGATCCCTTTGCTGTACACATTTATAATCAAGATTGCATAGAAACCAAAACAAAGACTGATTAGTGTATGTAGTTTTATTATTCCCAATTCAGGAAATACAGTGGTAGTATTTTTAATATTTTTTTAACAAATGCTAATTTTTTTCTATCAGGAAATCTTCCATCTTCCTGCTATTAACAGAGTATATAAATTAAAACACGTCATATGAAACGGTTGTACCATGGTGATCAATATGAAATGAAAAACTCAGTGACAAGTTTTTCCTTGCTGAGTAACAAAGCTCCTGCCATGAACGTAGCACTCTCTCTGGCATTCTTCAGACTGCTGGGCTTCAGACTCTGTGGACCTGCTGACTGGATAACTACATTTCCCACAATCCGTGCAAGGGAACAGACAAGGACAGACAGAGTGCTCTCCGGGAGAACCATGACACTGCATACTTCAGTGCTTCCTCAGATATAATGCACATTTTATGGGTCATCTGCTATTTATAAAGCCAAAATTAAGAAAAAAGTTAAACTATGGTTTAATTCTCCAGCTACACCATACACCAGTGGACATCAAACTATAACAAATGCCAATGGCCTTTGGACTGCAAAGCCTTTTGAGATCACTGTAATGTCAAATCAGACCCGGCGCAACGCTGCATATTGCGGAGATGACGTATGACTTATGTCACACCAGGGCATGATTCACATTCTAAATTCCATTGTTCCTACACACTAATAAAAGCAGAGGAGTATTTTCATGATGCTGGTTTACATTTTTGTGCTACTTCAACAAGAGTTTGTTTTTGTATTCTGTGTAACAGGACTTTACACAGTTTCAGAGGACGTACCTGAGGTACAATGATAGTTGGACCGATGGGTTTCTTTAACACAATGAGCAAAAGCTCATTCTTCTCCTGACTTTGTCACTCTTCTAAAGACAGTGGCAATACTGACACTGAGTAATCATGCCATGACCGCATACTTCATAAAGGGTTTATAAATGTGCAATGAGGACCATAACAGTGTTACATGAGCAAGTATGAATCCTTGTCTATCATCTGCAGCTGAACACATAAAGAATGCCCTTGTGGTTGGTTTATTTTAGATCATAAGCCTTATTAACCACCTACAAAACACACCATGTATAAATGCATTATACTGCTTTACAGACCTCTTGTTTTTATGAATGTCCTACTGGCTTCACAGGCAATATATATAATGCCAAATACAAACCTGGGGATGGTGGGGCCAAACAGGAAATACTGCTGATAAAAATATCATGTTAAAACTGATATAAGATAAACATTAAACTAAGCAGGTGAGGTGTAAACAGTGCTTGCCCCTTGCTATATGGCTTTAACACAGTCACAGTCTTTTTAATAAAACCCATTGGTGTCATGCCAAAAGCGTACATGAGCTGAGCTATGAGGGGCATGGCTGAGCTGCATGGGGGACAAACACAGATGAACACATTAAAAAAAAGTGCTTTAGCCTTCTGTACCTTCAGTAACACATTCACAAACGTACACGAATACACATACACGCACAGCTAGCATGAAGAAGTGACAAGGGACAACGCGGTATCCATGGGTACATTAATGACCCTTTGGCTGTTCAGTTCATGAAGGAGTGGAGGTGGGAAATCCTGTCTAATATTATCCAAACTGAGCTATTTTGGCTTTGTGGAGATGGGATATCCAACCAATGTAATGGGCTGGGTGAGGTTGAGAGGGCACACTACCTGAGGTCAGCATATGCCGTTAGGCCATTTCTCATATTCTCGTCATGAAGGTCACAGACAGCGCTGCTGCTACGGGACTGAAGTGTTGGGCAAAAGTCTAAGAGCACTGATGTAAGCCACTACCAGATATGTTCTACAAAACTTACAATGTGTGAATGTTGTCAAGTCCCTCAGTTTCATCGGGGGGGGGGGGGGGGGGGGCATGGTTTTCAAACACTCTAATTCTGTGTGTGTCAGGGGGAGCACTGTTGTGTTTTCCTGATTAAACCACGATGGTGATGGAAGGACACTCAAACAGCTATTAATTAGCCAGTTAATCAGTCCATGTGGTCAGTTTGTTAGGCTCCAGTTAGGAGAGGAAAAATGGGGCTGCATTTAAAATGTTCAGCAAAGAGTCTGACGGGAACAAGCTCCACCCTGCTGCGAGTCTGTCATTAAAAAAAGAAGGAAATAAAATAGCAACAACAAAAGAAAAAGACAACAAACAAAAGAGCAGGCGTTTAAATTAAGACATCGGGATGGATTGGGCAGCAGCAGGGTGTTAAAGGCCATCGGCACATATAGAATGAATTGGTGGGGCAAGGGTCAGAGGTCAGGGTCAGTTAGAAGCTGTCAGCAGTTTGGGGTACAGCCAACAGAGGGCGCTGCCTCAGTATGGCCCTTTGGAGTGTCCGAAAATGGCGAGGGGGAAGTGCTTGACGTGAGACGACCACTGAGCTGCCAGCTGGAAAAACTTCACATCGTGCCACTCCACCCCATCTATCAACACTGCAACACACACACACACACACACACACACACACACAGCAGAGGAAGCTCAGCGTCAACAATATAACTTATGAACAGTAACACATTAGAATACCATAAGATATAGTCAATGTATTCAATTCTTCAATACAGGACATCTTGTGAACTGAATAGAAATTCTTTGTATATCTTGTAGGCACCTACTACTATATTAACTGACTGAATAATAAACTAACTAATTACCCCAGCCCATGATATACAGGGACTATGCTAAAGATTGACTAATGTATGGATGGATGGATGGACTGAATGATTGAATAATTACCTTTGAGCATTGTTTGCTGGTGTTTGGCAGTGCAGATGAGGCGGCTGATGCCTTCGATCACCTGACTCTTAGACTCCACCTCTTTATCTTTCGTCTTCTTGGGCAGAAACATCACTGTAAATAAAGGAAATCATTTAATATATATGACAGCAAACAGTCCTTTCATTGTCTCTTATGACATTGGAATGATAATTTATTAAGGCATACTACAGCCTGTAGTCACCTTTTTTGTTCTTCTCCTTGGTCACAACAGTCATTGACATGGTTGGCTGTGGCCCCGCCTCTGGCCCACCTAATGGGAGGCGGCTAACCTGCAGCGAGCGAAACGTACACTTGAGTGTGTTCTTAGAGGAGGTGTCCTTCTTTTCCATATCTCTTTTCTTCTCTGATGGAGCCACCCAGTAGTCGACCTGCAGTCCCATTAGCTCCCCCTGTCCACCTCCAGGGGAACTGCAGTGCCAGAGACAGGGAAGAGTTCGACAGAAAAAATGAGAAACCCATTACTTCACTCGGTGGTTCTTGGGTCTTTTCAGTTCAACTGAAATGTTAAATGCTTAGTATTTGGTTTGAGATGGTACGTCTGTAGCACATGTGTCTGAAAGTTCCTATCCACAGGAGGAGGTGTGTAAGGAGTCGCTGTTCATGTACCTGCAGAATGATGCGTGGACAGATGGGGAAGAGGGAGGAGTGGGGGATGCTTCTTTAAGAGAAGGAGATATTTGAGGAGAAGTAGAGGAAAGGAGAGAGCCCACAGGAGCAGCATCATCTGAATCTCCTAGGCAGGGAGACGGAAAGATAAAGAGAGACAAGGTGAGACATTGGTGAGATACACCAAGACAGTGGGAAGAAAGGAAGAGAGACAGAGAGAGAAACAGAAGAGAAAGAGAGGAAGACAACATTTAAGTTGGACAAGGTTTATCAATCGCTATAGTATTGACTTTGAGAGAAACTTTGATGAGGGATTTGCAGCTTTTATGCAGTGGGACTAACCTGAAGCAGCAGAGCTCTGTTCAATAATCCCAACATTCACCATCTGAATACCAAGAGCCAGGAATTATGCACAATCCACTCATGAACTCTTCAAACAACAGTGTGAAAATGAAGAACGAAAAATGTCTGCATGCTTTGCTACTTACTCCTATGAAGGGGATGAATTTCTGACAGGAGTCTTCATCTGGGCTGCAGGGAAAGAGTTTGGACAGAAATAAACAAGAGACTGTCTGGGGGTAGGTTTCTCATTACTGCAAGTTTCCTCATCCTTTCTACTACCTTCTGAACACTCCACAGACAATTGCCATTGGAGTGACTAAGAAATAAAGTAATCCATCGCCGAAGCATCCTTCACTTAGTATCGGAAGACGTCCAATCAAATCAAAAACAAAGACACTTTCACTCTGCCCGGGCCGTTCTTGTGTCTCACACGGCCTGAATGTATAACTGATGGTGCACTCAGTCATTTCGGCTTTAACTGAAGCAGCAGAGTGACACGTCTGTGTTTGACTTGGTTTTGGGATCTGGACTAATTGATTTGACAGGCCTTATACTGGTGAGGTCAAGCTACAAGAAAGCATAGCGCTATCACATGCGAGCTCTCATCCAATCAACAGCCGCCCTTTTGCCACAATTCCATACCCATTACGCAGTATCAGGGTGTATAAAAACGAAGCAAGGAGCAGTTTCAGCCAATCAGCTTCAGGATAACCAAACTGCCGTAGGACACCAGAGTCAAAGGAGGATATAAAAGGGACAACCAAGAGGACAAGGAAAGAACACGGAGACTGAAGTCAACCAAGCGACCAGCCTGGAGAAATATGATTAGCTTCAGTCAGCAATAGAGACAGTGTCTGTGTGCGGGGATGGAAGAAAGGTGCTTGGTACCAAAAAGCAGCATTCGGGGGTGGCAAGAATGAAGGAAGGAAAGAAATTAAGAAACCCAAAAATCGAGCAGCCCAACACATCCGATCATTTCTTTCAATGAATGTTACAAAATAAATAGATCTATAAATAGATCTCTTTATTTATAGAATAGGTTGCAATATTGATTTTACCGAATATCAATATAGTTTATATCAGAAATCTGACAAATTATGAGATGCTCTTTGATTGATCATAGCTACACGAGGTATAAAATTCTATAAGAGCATTGGCCATATCTTGATCTGTGCTGAATAATTTCCCACTGGCCTGATTCTAGACCATAAGGAAGAGCTGTAGACTGAACTGCATGCACATCTCCAGGTTGGTGTCTGTGTGCCCGGAGAGTGTCATAGTTTTTAGGGGCGGAGATGTTGGACCATACAGCTGCAAGACACTAGCATGAAGAAGAGAACAGTGATGTCACACAGGAGAGCCTTGCCTTAAGCCAAACAGAGCTCAGTGTCACACAATGACCCGAGCCACCGGCTTTGGCTTTAAGTGCAGTGGTCCCTTCCTGTGGAATCACATCATCCCCTTTGGTTACCATAGATCAATCCTTTTCTGATCATTCAAAGATGGAGAAGGACCACGCACGAGAAAGAGAGAGAGAGGATTGACTCCACGGGCAGGCAGACCACAATACCTTACTGCAAAATCAAAATGAAAGCTCTTTTTCCTTCAGAGTTGGCGAAGAAAAAAAAGACAAAATAAACAGAGAAAAGAGGAGTTATTCACAGTCACTAATGGACAAACAGTGACATTTCCACAATGTTCAGACACAGCCTCTGGGCCAATGGACACAACTGAAAAGCAATTCAGTACATGCAGACACTTCACGTAACACTTACGACGCATTATTAAGGACGTCCGTCAACCAGTGTTTTGAAGACACAGACACACATGGCTCATTTACAGAGAAACAGCAAGGGTAGTAAGACTAGATGCTTGCACCTTGTAGACATGCCCACAGTGACAATAACACCGAACAAAATAATTTCTTTTACAGCTAACACAGATGAATCCTTCTAATTGTTTTACTAAACAAAGAATTACACCAAAGCACCAAAGCTTTGAATAGGTAAGTGGATGATGTATGTGTGTGTCTGTTTAAGTTTCTGGAGCGGAGGTAATGTGTGAGCATGTGAGCTTACATGTATGTGCTTGTTTGTGTGTGTGTGTGTGTGTGTGTGTGTGTGTGCATGTGTCTACCTCTTCTGCTTGTAAGTCAGCATTGCCTCCGCTATGGGGAGCTGGTAGGCTCCATTTGCACCAAGCATGTACTGCGTTACCCTGGCAACCACATCAGGATTATCTTGCACTGGGAAGAGAGAGAGAGTGAGAGAGAGAGAGAGAGAGAGAGAGAGAGAGAGAGAGAGAGAGAGAGCGAGAGAGAGAGAAAGAGAGAGAATAAGTATTCTAGAATGCTCCTCCAGAAAGGTTCTGTGTTCCTGATTAACTGATAGATACACCATTCCAGGAATCTGGCACATCTTCGGTGCTTAGTGGATTCCAAACATTTATATACATCCTATGTATAAAAATATAGATTACATTACTCACTGCATACTGTCATGAGTGAGAATGAGTTAGTGTAAGACAGGCCCAAAAACAGAAAGAGAGCGAAAGAGAGAGAGAGAGATATTATTACAGTAAATAGGATATTCTCATGTATCTCACCTAGAACAGGAGCCTCAGCTTTATAGAAGAGATCTCGCCACGCTGAGTCCTGGAACAAACTATTATACCTGTAATCTATACTGCCCAAGTACTTAGATACAGGATGGACTCCTAAACACACACATACACAAACATACACACACATAGTCATACTGACATGGTATTTCACAACCGTGCAGCTCATACTGTACAGGCCATCATGTAAAGGTTAGCACATTCTTTATGATTCTGTTTTGTACTCACCCAGTGGAATGATGAGGAAGCGCAAGTAGGTGAGCCAGTCTGGGGTCTTATGAGTCAGGTGATCAACAAAGAAGCGAAGCACAGCAGAGAGGTAGTGCTGAGCACCCGCTACTGCAATTTTCACGGGAGCAGGAGTGATGGAATTACTGTTACAACTGCACACACACACACACACACACACACACACACACACACACACACACAGCAGGGGGTGAATATTACACATTTATTTGCTCACTGGCAAATGTGCATGTTTAAATGTGAGAGCAAGAAACGTACAATCTCTGTATCCTTGAAATGATGGTGTTAAAAGCAGCCTGAACATCAGCCGTGGTGCATGTGCACACCACAGGGAGACCGTGATTCTGGAGGACATTAGACAGATACTGGTAGACAGACAGAAATAGAGCGAGAGAAAGGAAAAGAAGAAGTCATGTAGCACCAAAAGAAAAACAAATAAACACCAATGAAATCTGTTCAGAATAAGGAAATCTGAATCAGAATTAGAATCTGAATCAGAATCATTATTCATCAAGTACCAGATGTACAAATAATTCCTCTTGGTGTCAAGCATAGCAATAGATCAGACTAGAACAGAATATAGGAAAGATATATACTACGTATACAAAAAAAAATTTTTGAATCTACACGAGGCTTAAAAGGATGTGCGACTGAAGTCAAGCCCAGTGCATATACAGTGTAGAGTGACTCGAAGTATCTGGACGCAATCGAGGTGCTTGTGAGGACTGTCAGTTGGCAGATGCCCGTCAACCTTACCTGCCCCTGCCATTCCGAGGTACTAATGAGGATGATGTTGTCGGGAAGGTGGTCATCTGACACCAGGATGTGGTTGAGCTGGTCATATACTGTTTTACGCGGAATCTAAGGCAGCAGAGCAACGTGAAACGCGTGCAGGCAATAATTAGACACCATGCATTACTGCCCTTCTGTAACGGCCCACATTCTACATTGCACTGGCTGGTCAGGTCAGGACCTTTCAACATCTCCTGGCAGTTTCAAATCTCCTGGCAACTCTCGAGGTGGTAAAACCTTCTCTAGTTCAGTGAATTATGATCAATCATAGTGCCCCTGGGGACATTTAGCAAGGCAGAGTGTTCTGGTGCAGTGAAGTCTTCCTACCTGAAGGTGGCAGCGTGGGTCTGGCGAGCGCTCGTTGTCAAGGCTGTTGGCTCTCTCGTTGGGAGGCCGGCTGGTTTGCCTTTCCTTCAGGGATGTGCTCCTCCCCCTCCGGCCAGTCGGCTTGGGCTCCTGCCTGCAGAGAGAGAGAGAGAGAGAGAGAGAGAGAGAGAGAGAGAGAGAGAGAGAGAGAGAGAGAGAGAGAGAGAGAGATGAAGAAAGAGAGATGAAGAGAGAGAGAAAGTGGGACAGAGAGATGGAGTGAGCAAGAGACAGAAGGAACAAGTGAGTGGGTGAGTATGAGAGAATGAGTGAGGTGAGCTAGTGAGGGAGTGAGTTTTCACTGAGTGAGTCTAAGAGTAAGTGAGAAAGTATTTGCTTGACCCAAGGGAGTAAATGCAGAAGTGAGTGAGTGAATGAGTGAGAGTGAGAAATTGAGTAAGTACTTATTCCACCCAAATGAGTGTGGGATAGGGTGAGACAGAGTGACCATGTAAGAGTGATAATTTGAGTATTTGTGCATTCTTACCTGTTGGAGGGAATAATGAGCGACTCGGTTTTGGTCATTTTGCCAGAAGGGGGTAGCTTCTCCAAGAAGGTGTCCATGTTGTCCATCATCTCCAATTCTGTGGTGGGGGTAACAACCTCTGGCTCTCCCTGTTCACACACACAGCTTGCTTCGCATATATCTATCCACCTGCTCAGTACAGCATGTGGCAGTATGCAAGTGTGTGTGTGTCTGTGTGTGTGTGGAACGAATATTTGCACACCCACTCCCAGTGTGGGAGCTGAGCTGACCAAGGGTTCCAACCTTGGTGCTGCCACCTATTGAGCGGAAGGGAAGGGAATAGCTACGTACGAAAGTGATACTGTCGGGCACATCATCCATCTGAAACTTCCCTGTAGACTTCACCTTGTCAGGATCCATCTGAGAGAGAGAGAGAGAGAGAGAGAGAGAGAGCACAAGTCTGAGTTAATCACCCACTGAATCCATGTGTTTTTGTGTGTGTTTATGTGTGTGCATGTGTACCTACTGGACTGGGTGGCTCTCTATGACTCCTCATGCTGTGAATGCTACCAATCTCAGTTTGAGAGCTAGAAAGAGAGACACCCTCGAAATATGGCCTAACACACACACAGAAAGAGAGACAGAAGTTATAAGCAGATTTAAATTAATGTACATTGCAATTTAAGAAAACATTAGATAAATCATAAAAGAATCAGGGAGACCTGGCCTGGTTTCATGCTTTTTTGCCAGAGCTATCAATTTACTAGCATATTTAAGGTTTTTGAATATTCTCATTGTATATGCAGCCACTTGGAGATATAATTAACAAACATAATGTTCCCCTTCATTTTTGTGCTATAGATAAACAGTTTTGCTTCAAAGTTCAGACTCCGAAAGACAGATATGCAAAATAGGAGACTGGACAAAAAAAAAAAAAAAAACTTAAAATGACCAGAAAATGCTTCTAATAAATAATAATAAAAAATAAAAATATTTTAATTAAATTTGTCAATTTTATAATAAAGCCTGTTGTTTATCTTGAAAACCAAATGTTACAATTAAGGACCTTAGTATAAATGATGATGCAAAGCTATTATGCAGACTCTTATATAAGTAAAATCTGTAAAACTGCGTATTATTTAAGAAAAATGTCCAAATTAAGACATATGCTAAAACTCCATGATGCTGAGAGAGTAATGCCAATGAGAGTTGACAGGCGGCTCTGCTTGCTCTGTAATGAAGCTTCATCCAGAGCAAAACGCAGCAGTCACTGGCCTTAGCAGGAAAACACAGTCAGATCTTATTAGCCCCAGTTTCCTTCGATTTACAGTGCCTGCCTATTGGGTTTAGCGCTAACTACAAAGTCTTACTTTTGACATTCAACGCTCTTAATGTCCAAGCTCCTGTAAATCCTGCTGATCTTTTGAAGCTTTATAACCTGCTTTGACCTCTTTGATCATCTGAGGCTGGTCTGATGTTAATCTCTATAAATCCTTGCAGCTCAAATTTGCAGCTGAAGTGTGTGGAACATTTTTTTTTTCTCATTATCTCCTGAACTCTGGAAGAGTGCTCCAGGAAACATTAATAATTCTAGCTCTACATGTGTTTCTATGTCTAGATTAAAGACTTTTGGGGTCTTTTTGCATGCATTTAATTCTGGACTGTGGAAGTATCCGATCACAGAATCACCTGGTCTTATGCTTTTTTCTTCAATTGTACGGATATTATTTAATTCAGATTTACATTTTATGATTTCAAGATTTGCAATAATCTTATTTCACTTATGTACTTTATCATGTAAACTTTGTTTATTCTTTTCTATGTAAAGCCCTTTGAGACTCTGGACTTAAAATGAAAAGGATCACAAAGATTACTATTATTATTAGAATTGTATTAATAGTAGTAGTAGTGAAAGTATTATTGTTATTATTATTATTATTATTATTATTTATTTTTGTTGTTGTTGTTATACACATACTCACTTGAGCTGGGGTTTGGGGGTACTGAGTACACTGTCGTCATCATCCAGGTCCGGCCCACTGTCACTGGGGTTCTCAAAGTCTACACTCTCCAGATCCAAATCCTCCTCCACTTCTGGAGGAGGCTCAGCTGGATCCTGCTCTGAATCTAACACCTTTAGTGCACACACACACACACACACACACACACACACACACACACACACACACACATGACAGCACAAAATCAAGAGACACGAGGACAAATGATGAAGAGGTTCCCTCCTAAACTCAGGAGGCAGTAAAGAGTCTTACCTCGTCTGAGACGCGAAAGCGTTTGAGCAGAGCGACCACCCTCTGTTTAAAGTTCTGCTGCTAAGGAGGAGAGAGAGATGTCACCTACTAGAACATGCACATACGCGCACACACACACACACACACACACACACACACAAACACACACGCACGCGCGCACACACACGCGCGCGCACACACACGCACGCACACGAAGCTAATGGTTGTAATATAGTGGCGGCGAGTATGTGTGAGTGTATGTATAAGTGCATGCACACACACTTTTGTGAACATGTCTGTATGTGTGTTGCTGTTAATTTTGTGGTCGATGTTTCACTTACCCTTGTGATTGACGCTGTCCTTACGATTGATCTTCGCTGCTTTTTAGGTTTCCTTACATCAAACTCATCATCTTCAAGATCCTGATGAGGGAACACACACACACACAGATATACCCATCATGTGATATGAGCAGGAGCACAGTTGTCCCATTTGATTAGCTGTGTCAATCTGACACGGGGTTGTGAGCCTCACCTGACCATGCACTGCGTCGTCGCTGGCCTCCTGCTCTGATGAGAAGCTCTCATACTCCTCTTCTGAGTAGTTGTCTGCCAACAGACAAATAGGTGTGCTGTGTTTTGACATTTTCATGGTATAACAACCTAGTAAAAAAATAGTAGTTTCCAGGTACCACTGTGTTAATGGTCCAATTTAAAAACACCAAAACCAATGGTGAAAATAAAAGGAAAATTTCTCTTTGGACATCTTTGGATAGATAACAAACAAAACCCAAAGTGAAACTAAAAGATAAAATCCCCTAATTGTTCTCTCCTGAATCTTAAGAAAGGTGGAAAAACATTGAAGATGTTAACATTTTCCATGCTTAATCGGGACATATAGGCAGAGAGAATACAGCCACTTGAGCGAGAAACCCTTCCCAAGAGCACACTAGTGGCTAGAATGATTTAATGATTTAAAGAGTGAAACGGTCTGAAGTGTGCCCAGGTTTAAAGCGAGAAACCTTTCCCAAGAGCACACTACTGGCTAGTATGCAGTCTTTTGTGTGCCACACTGGCTGGGAGTGACACCAGTAAAAGCAGCATTTGTGTAAGTCCTCCATGTGTAAGACGGATCGCGTCAAGTGTCGCATGCTCACATAACACTTATTCTTGTCACCAGACATGTCCCTGTTGCTCTTCGTAAAAACAAAGGGCATCGGAACAGTTGGCCTTGTAGGAGAAACTTACATTCGTCAGAATGAAGTGCTGAAGGAATGTTTTACCACACTGCTACGCAACATAGAAATGGTCGTTTCAGGGTCTCGGCCAACGTAGAAGAGGGTGTGAGATTTTTAGCAGACTGTTTGCACTGCACTGTTGGTTAAAAAAACTGGTGCAACAGTCACAGTATGGGTTTTATAGATATCCGGGATGATTTTTGGGAAAGATACACATTTTCCAGCAGAGATGTACGCAATCCAAGTGGCAGTGGCTTGCTGATTTTTTCCAAGGTGTTTTAAATCAAATATGACACAAAAAGAGGTTGTAAATACTACCAAAAAAGAGTGTTACTCTTCTCTGCCTGCGTGCATTCCGCTTATATAGAACTGTTGCTTTAAACTTTAAAGGTAGAACAATGTCCAACTTGATTAATATTAATGTTGAATCAAAGTGTTTGAGTACAGAAAGAGGACATTATCAGACAGATCCTTTTAATCCTTAGAACTATGACCAAAAAGAACATCCTCCCTAATTGAAACTGCCCTACAGAACTACAACTTATACCACACCATGTGAAAAAGTGGGTGGATTAGCAGCTGTTTTTAATGACTCTTTTAGCTGCAAAACTATACCTGCCAGTATTTTTCCATCTTTCGAATATGTAGCTCTTTAAAGGTCAAGAGCCAGTACTGATGTTGATGGTACACCATCCACCAAAACACACTCTCCTTCATGCCTGCATTCTTTGAACTATGATCTATTTGTGCTACTTACCAAGAAAAGATTTCTCTTAGTGATCATTTTAATTTCTATATTGATAATGCATTAGACAGAAAATCCTTGGATTTTATACATTCCATTTTAACTTGCATATTATCCCACCCATAACCAAGGACATACACTAGACCTTGTTATGTATATATCTGTATTTTATTTTATTTTTTACGATATTAATTAATACAAATAAAAATAATCTGAATGGTAAAAAGAAACTGTATTTTAATGCATTAACCTCGAATAATTTCATGAATGTTTTAACAATATACATCTTTTCCTTGAAAACGTAACTGTGCATGGCATGGTTGACATGTTGAACTCAAAGATGAGTTCAATTCTAGACTTATTTGCACCAGAAAAGGGAAAAAAAATACTATGGAACCAAGCAGCTGCAAGAACCCAAAAGGAACTGTCATAAGGCTTAAAGGGTCTGGAGAAAACCAAAATTAATAATATATTGTTATTTATTATCAATAATAATTATTATTTATTATTATTTTTCAAAGATAATAAATGAAAATAGTAACAACCCATATCTTTAATTTTTATCTATAAACCTTCTTTTAAATCCCACTCCAAACAAACACAATTTGAATCTTTTGTACTATTTTTCAATGATATTCAATGATATTCATTGAAGCTTGATATACTCAAGACCTGAAGTTCTGACATTTATTTTAGATCCAATTCCAACCTAATTTTTAAAAAACAAATGTTAGCCATTTTATTTTTAGCTTTATTTTTAGTTTTAGATATTATATACTATTCCTTAGAAACAAGCACTTTTCCGGATGCTCCCAAGTTTGCTGTGGTCAAGTGCCTATCAAAGAAACACAATCTAGAGTTATCAGTTTTTGGTCATTTAGACCAATTTCATTAGTAAGTAAAATACTAGAAAAGTAGTCTTTGCACAGATAAATGAAAAATAGCAGTAAGGCATCAGATGAAACAGCATTGCTAAAGATAAAGATGATCTCAGAGTCAAAAAAAGCATCACTAATGCTTATGATGATATACAATTATATATTTCTGTAGAGGAAGCATGATATACATTTTCTAAATAACTTAACAACTTGTTTGTCCATTATAACAAATTGTTTGTCCAGTGTCATTACCTGGAGCAATACTAATACTTGTAATTAATTAACAAATTTTCTAAATTTTAAATGAAGCAGAAAAAACAAACATTTTTAATAAGTTAGTAAATTTAGCCCCAAAATCAAAACATTTTAAGCCCCACAATTACTTTTAAATCACACTCACACACAATATTACACGAGTTAACACGCACAACAAAAAGAGAACGTATAACACCTTTTAGCTTCATTACAGTGGCTGCCTGTCTGATTTAGAATTGATGTTGAAATTCTTTTACTGGTATATAAATCTCTTAATGGATTAGAACCTACAGTCATCTCAGATATTGTGACAAAAAATCTATCTGTTTATTATTATTAATATTATTATTATTAAACAAACTAGTCTGAATTGTTTTATTTTCCTAATATTTTACATACATTTTTCAAATTATGGCAGGAGTCACTATGAAGTGGCCTATCAGTGACGCATGAAATATTTGGTCTAAGCTTACTTAAAATACCTCACGCTGCCGTAATAACATTACAGTGCGTGCCAGAAGAGGCGCTGACCACACTACAGATTTGCAGATTTGTTTTGCCAAAGAGCTAACCTCACCAACTCTAGGCCAAAAACAGACAGCCAGCTGTTTCATTTAGTTATGGGCATCATTGCTTTTCTGTGCATGTAATAGTCATCATGTATGATAAAGTTATGAACATGCTAGAAGAGGCAGCAAAATGGTAGCAAAGTACCATGTTTACAGCAGTGCTGTATTAACAGCATTAGTACCATGTTTATAGCAGTGGCATTTTTACAGCTGTACTGTATTTTTCTTAACTAGACTACTGAAGTGCGTCACTGGATTACCCAAAGCCACAACTGTGGGTAGTGTATAAAGCACTAGCGCGTTTACAGCTGTACCGGGCTTACAGCAGTAGCAAATTACAGAGCCAGGATTTATTCCAGTGCATTCTGCGCTCCTGGCACGGGAAAACAGAGCTTCCCCGGCATGATTTAGGAGTCCAGAAGCAAACTCCAGCCTACAGTTTGGCGAGTCACATTACACAAAATGAAGGATAATCAATGGTTAAGGAAACTGAATATAGAAAAATGAACAGGTAGGCTGTAATCGGTGGAAGTGCGATCAGCAGTCCGAAAAACACAACTGTGGGGTAACCGTCTAATCATGCAGTTTGATGCATAACCGCGAGGCCGTGACACCGTAACCACCCTACGGACAAGCGTGGGCAATAACGACCCATTACAAAACAACGGCGACATTGCTGACATATTAATGTGTAGAAGCTGACTGGCACATGGGTGTGTGGCAGATTGGAGATGTATGTGCAGGGCTGGTGATCGAGGTCAAAGCTCTTGTTATTGTGTGTGTGTGTGTGTGTGTGTGGTACCGGAGCATTTGATTTTCTGGCCCAGTATGGCTGCTTCTTCATGGTCAATGGGCTGGCTGGAGAGAGAGTAGATCCAGATCTCAGCAACCTTCCCCAGAAGCTCCTTCTGGTGGCTGCAGAGAGCCAACACTTGCCCTCCTTCTGCTGGGTGTTGCAGAACCTACACACACACACACACACACACACACACATATATGTGCACACACGTGCACACACACATGCAAACACAGACTCAAACACACATACACACGCATACAGACGGCACACGCTCTCACTGCAGCGTACATGCTAACACTGTATTCTATCTGAGCTCTGAGAGTATGGGAAAGAGTGGGAATTCTGGGAAATGTATCGTCGTGGTATGTGGAGCACCTCTGCCATGTCGACTGAGCCAGCTGCAAGGGTCTTGTAGCCCAGAATGGTGCGGTTCTTATAGCGCTTCCTCCTCTGTAAAAGAATCTGTAGCTTATTCCCCTCTCTCTTCAAGAAGTGGGGGTACTACACACACACACACACACACACACACACACACACACACACCTGTTAATTTGAGTCTTGCCTTTATATCCTCATAAGTCTGTACTGGGATCTAAGATAATCAGTGTCGTTTATCTGTGTTTAAAAGAGAGACACCCTCAGGAACTGTTCTGGGCCTCCAGTAATGGGGGACTATTATCATTTGTGTACTAAGATGTGTATGTGTTTCCATATTATTGTGTTGCTGTGTATATGTGATTCTATATTAGTGTGTTGGTGTGTATGTATTTCTACACTGGTGTGTTTGTCAATATCTTTCTATATTTGCATCGTTGTGTATCTGCATTTCTATATTAAAGTATCGGTGTGCATGCATTTCTGTATTTGTGTATTTGCGTATTGGTTTCTTGTGCCCTCTACACTCTCCCCCTCCTGCCGAGCTTACCTGTAGAGAGAAAGTGAGAGCCAAGTCAGTCTCCACCACACCAGAAGGGGGCAGCACGATCTCATGGGATCGCAAGATCCGCTTGGAGCCCTGAGGGCACAGAGGTGGTGTGAGCCACAGGCATGCCTCTTTGTCAGCTCAGACCGAACGCACTGGCCTGGGCTAAACGTCTCATCACAGACAACACCAAAACTGGGTCACAGCGTGGACATGATCATGGACCTTCCACGACCACCCCACCTCCAACAGTGAAGAGCGTTTTCTTTACGGCAAGTGACGTTATTTAACTGGTGTAAAAAGAATTCACCCCTCCTCACTGTCAGGTATGCTAGAACTTTGGATGAATGGATGAATTTCATGGTCTGCCTACCTGGATTTTGACAGCGATGACCACAGAGATGAGCTCTTTGTCCAACTCCCTCAACACCACAAGCTTCTTCAGAGTAAGACTGCAGAGCCTGGGAGGGGAGGGGGTGTGGCTGAGTGAGATCGGTGCCATTACTGATAGACGTATTTATATTTACCACATGTTTATCGTAAACGCTGCTGAAACATAACATGTCATTTGTAAACATTTTGTGTCTCATTGCAGTGGTGTCAGTAATCAAATGAGTCATTTGTTAAGTAAACTGAGCTCATGCTTAGCCAGAGCTCACGGCACTGGAATGCCAGGTCACACCCAGGAGGCTCCTCCTCCTTCCTGTCTGTTTGGAGAGGGGTGGGGCGAGGGGGCGAAGCATCTCACTGACCCAAAGCCTGGTAGCAGCCAGGTGCAGGCTGCGAATGGTACCAGGCAGAAGGCCCAACAGGCCACCATTTGTGAGCTCTTCACATCTGAGCTCTTTTGCCTACAGAAGAATTGCCTAGAGAATTCCACAGAACTGTATAGGAGGAGAGAAACTCCTAAAATAAAAGCTAACAGGACATGCTAAACTGCAGTTAGAGGGCTAAGTGGACTTCATCCAGAGAAGAGAACGTGCTCCCCTAGAAACAAACTGTACATAACAAGCTCCATCAAAAACACTGCGATCCAGCCAATAGAAGCTGAAGTCATATCTCAACAACACACACACACACACACACACACACACACACACACACACACAGAGTCACTGCCCAATTCATGTCTTGTACACACAGTGAGCTTCTGCCTCAGGGAATCAAAGATGAGAAACAAGGTAAGAGAAGGATCTTGGAGGAGTGATGCTTTTGGTGAGTGGGGGTGGGGTGGGGTACTTTGGGTGAAGCGAGTAAGGTGTTGGAGATGGAGGTGGATATAGCCCAAACTCCTGTTTCCAAACTGGTTGTTAAAGAAGCTGGAAGCTACGAGAGAATGGGAGACATAGACGAGAGAATGGCAGGCACAGACGAGACATGAAAGAGAGAGAAAGAAAAGCGAGAGAAAGGGAGTCATGTAATTTGTGTTTAAGTGGAGAGGTGGATCACTGAATCCCACTTCTCGGCTTCTTCCTGCAGGTTATTGTGTTCGTGGGACGGGACCTGCTCTTGGAACAAGCAGTTCCTCCTGAAGGGCGATTTCAGTGCCATCCTGCTAATTTCAGGCTTGTGCAGCCGGTCTGGCACTCTGACACGACCTCTGCCTTCTTCTTTCCACTGAGCACAGTGTGGCATTTCCGATTTCAGTTACACTTCCAGCAGGATCAGTTCTTGGAAGTGAATGATATGGGCTGAAATCCACCAGAATTGTTATTGTTGTCATTGAGGAATTCCTTCTTCGTGCTCCTCAGCAGAGACACACAGTGCCAGTGGGAAGGTGGGCGAGATTCTTGCTCTGCACATATCTCCACAAAATTGAGTGTGTGCATTTTCTTAATGCATTTATGTGCAACATTTTACCATTTATGTATGACAGAGCTGTTTCGCTGAGGTCAGTAAGGGTTTTACTGGTCGGAGACCTTTTTTGGCTTCTGGAAAGCTAATCCCAAACTCGAGCCAGCACATACAGTGGAAAGATAATCCCAAACTCGAGCCAGCACATACAGTGGAAACAAATACATGGCATAAAATGCATCTGAACGGCAGCAGCTGGCAGGAGAGAGTCCCTGAGAACTTTTGAGGTCAGGGCAGGGGTGGGTCACCTACCAGACCAATGAGGACAGTGCCCAGGGGCCTCTGACTTGCAGGGGCTTCGGGGGGCCTTAGACTAGAGGGCCTGAGGTGGCTCAAAGACTGTGGAAGCACAACTGCAGGTGTAAAAGTTAGATCCTTAGATTCTGTACAAATCACTAAATCAATAAGGCAAGTAAGAAACCTATGTAAGGTAGGAAATACAGGATTCATTTGTTATTGTTGTTTCTGCTTTGGACAAGGCAGAAATGGACTAAGTTGTGCATTTCATTGAGATGTTGAATGGTAGAGTTAATGCATCATTATCATCTATCATTGACTCGTGGAATACTACTGTTGACATTCCAGAAGGATATTCTGGACAGTGTGTGGTCAAGGTGTTAGTGATGACCATGTATGGAGCTACATTTGGGCTTTGTGAATAATATGTCATTATGCATTTTACACATAATGTGTACGTGCATGCATGTGAGTCTGTGTGTGTGTGTCAGGAGGCAGGGAAGGTGCTTATGTGTGTGAGAGAAACAGAGAGACTTAGAGAGGAGGTGAGACAGAGCGAGAGAGAGAGAGAGAGAGAGAGAGAGAGAGAGAGAGAGAGAGAGAGAGAGAGATTACTGAAAGGTGGCTATACAATGTAGTCAGAGATTGCCATTGTTCAGACCCCTTCCTCTTTCTCTCTCTCTCTCTCTCTCTCTCACTCACACACGCACTCACACACACACACACACACACACACACACACACACACACACACACACACACACACTCCATTATCCTCTGTGGGCAGATTAACATTTGTCTAATGCTAACCCTGACCACAGCAATGAAGACTCCAAACCATTTTCAACAGCAGCCTGTACAAAGGCATCCAGCTTCCAAAACTAATATGATCAATCCAAACATTGACTCCTTACTCCACAAATCCACTCCAGCGAACCACGTCAGCGAGTCAAAGCCATTAGTGAACAATCTGCATTATCCGGCCCTGTCAGGTACCTCCTGTCCAGATTCCTGTCCGGAATACTTAGTAGGCTGTCAGCTGGAAATATTGGTATAAATGCTGCTTTTATGTCCAGCTATTGGACCAGAACCACCAACAGAGCAAGAACAGAGGACAATAGGTTACACATGCACGTGTGCGCACACACTCTGTCTCTTCACCCATCAGTACAAAGGGATTATTTCAGCCGGCGTTACTGATGCAGAGAGATCAGCAGCTGGTCTCTCTCCCTCGCTCACACGAGCACAAACAGAGACAAAGGACATGCAATTACAACTGCTGTTTCCTGGCAATCAGTAAACACATGTGTACACGTATGTAGGCACACGTTCATGCAAAAAGAGACACCCTCAGGAACTGTTCTGGGCCTCCAGTAATGGGGGACTATTATCATTTGTGTACTAAGATGAGCAATTGGCAACCCAAACCTGCTCTTTCTATGTCTGTGGATCTGGCAACCTGACCCACTCAGCATCTGGGAGAGGTGAGAGGTTCACACTCATTCCTTTCATCTGATCACACGCCTCACGAGATCTCACATACTCTCCAAATTCAATCATCGCCCATTACCAGCACTCAGAACTAGAGCCTCTTTGTGTATATGAGCATGTGTGTATGTGAGACATGGAGACTTCCGCATACATTTATTTAGTGTTGTTCATGCCCTCCTAGTTGGCTCCCTGCTGCTTCCTCCCAGTGTATTGCACCACACCATTAACACTACTAAAGAAAGTGTGTGTAGTCTCTTATATGTGGTTGTGTAGTCTCTTATATGGGGTTGTGTAGTCTCTTATATGGGGTTGTGTAGTCTCTTATATGGGGTTATGTAGTCTCTTATATGGGGTTGTATAATCTCTTATATGTGGTTATGTAGTCTCTTATGTGATTGTATAATCTCTTATATGTGGTTATGTAGTCTCTTATATGTGATTGTATAATCTCTTATATGGGGTTGTGTAGTCTCTTATATGGGGTTGTGTAGTCTCTTATATGTGGTTGTGTAGTCTCTTATATGGGGTTGTGTAGTCTCTTATATGTGGTTGTGTAGTCTCTTATATGGGGTTGTGTAGTCTCTTATATGTGGTTGTGTAGTCTCTTATATGGGGTTGTGTAGTCTCTTATATGTGGTTGTGTAGTCTCTTATATGGGGTTGTGTAGTCTCTTATATGGGGTTATGTAGTCTCTTATATGGGGTTATGTAGTCTCTTATATGGGGTTGTGTAGTCTCTTATATGGGGTTGTGTAGTCTCTTATATGGGGTTGTGTAGTCTCTTATGTGCGGTTATGTAGATCTTTCTGTAACTGAGGATGACTCCTCTTCTGTCCTTTACTAACTGCGTTCATCATTTCAGTGATTCCTTGACAGTTCTGCAGTTACACAAAGCTATGCCAGTAAAGCTCACTGAACTGAATTAACAGAACTGAATACGAGTCAAAAAGGCCTCATTTCATTTTGTGAACATGTTATTTATTTATTTTTGTACTATCCATGGTAGTCACGTAATGTCCTGAATGGAGCACTGGCAAGCGCGTATAGTTTGTAATTTGATGCTGAGGATGTGCCGAGCTGCTGTGCGTTACAGAGAATGAGCGATGGTTAGTTGCTGGAGTAAAAGATCCGCAACAAAACACACATCATTTATGGCTCCTCCACCTCCCTCCCCAACAACCCCACACAGCAAACCATTAACTCCTGCTGTCACCATAGCAATACACAGCCATGTGTGCGCATGGGACTATTGCTGTGTGTGTGTGTGGGTGCACACGTGTTTGACTAAGAGTGTGTATTTCGGTTTAAATGGATGTAATTACTAAGCAATCAAACCGGTCATTTTTACTTCATGTTTACCGTATGAGCGTGTGTGTTTGTGTGTGTCCTTTTCCAAGTGCCTGAGTCCCTAAGTACCCGTGAGAGCTGACCCACATTTATTTGCACGGGTCTCCGCGGAGCTGCTCGGGTGGGGTAACACTGGTGCCAAGGATCAGCTGGGATCGAACCCAGAAACATTCTTAGTCATGGAGTCATGGAGAACTTAGCTATCTCTCTCCTTTTACACACACACACACACACACACACACACACACACACACACACACACGAACATGAAATTCATATTTGGAACTTATTTTAGAAACTGAATTCATTTTCTATTTTGGACATATCCAAGTATGTGAGTGTGTGAGAGAGAGAAAGAGAGAGAACTAGAAAGTGTGTAAAAGAGAAGAAAGAAAGTGTGTGTTGGAGGAAAAAAAGAGAGAGAACGAGAAACAAACGAGAGAGAGAGGGAGGGAGGGAGAGAGAGAGAGAGAGAGAGCGCGCTGAGTCATTCTAGGTCTAGCCTCATTTTTGAGACATCAGTGTCCCTGTAGACCTAAACGCTTCTGGAATAAATGCAAGCCAGTCATTGCCTTCTAATGAATCAAACAAGTCCAAAGACAGGCAGTGTGTGTGTGTGTGAGTGAGGTTCCTGCATCTTGATTGTTTGGATATGATGTGTCTTGCTGTCCTGCAAAGCCACTCAAAGTTGAAGAGAAGGCCATAGCATGTAAGCAGAGTCAAATGAGATGTGAACTAAGGGCTGTGTATGTGTGTGCGTGCCATCATTATTCTGCTTTTCATGTAAATCAGTTAAACACTGCCTTTATGGGTGTGTGTGTATGTATGTGTGTGTGCGCGTGCATGCATGCGTTCTCTTAAAATCTCTGAAGTCTGAAGCCAGTCGACAAACATATTTAAATGAAATTCTAAATACTGCATGTACAGACAGGCTAACATAACAGAAAAAGGCAATGGTGTCTCTGGGGGAAATGTGTGTGTGTGTGTGTGTGTGTGTGTGTGTCTCAAGGGCCTAAAGATTCATGTGAATGTGTGCAAGATTAAGGGAGTCAGAGAAATAAAGAGAGCAAGAGAGAGAGAGAGAGAGAGAGAGAGAGAGAGAGGGTGATATGGAAGGAGAGCGAGGTAGTGGGAAAGAGATGTCAGTGTGTCTCCTCAGCCATTCACTGTTTATCATTTATTTATACACATCCATTAAACTCTGCAGGCCCATATGGTCTCATCTGCCTGTGAGTGCGTGTAGAAGAGAAAGACGTCTATCTCACTGTCTCGAATTCAGTCTGCAACTACGAGCTGAGGCCCAATGCAGTCTGGAACTGTGACCAAAGACCCACTGCAGTCTGGAACTGTGACCAAAGACCCACTGCAGTCTGGAACTGTGACCAAAGACCCACTGCAGTCTGGAACTGTGAGCAAAGACCCACTGCAGTCTGGAACTGTGAGCAAAAACCCACTGCAGTCTGGAACTGTGAGCAAAGACCCACTGCAGTCTGGAACTGTGACCAAAGACCCACTGCAGTCTGGAACTGTGAGCAAAGACCCACTGCAGTCTGGAACTGTGACCAAAGACCTACTGCAGTCTGGAACTGTGAGCAAAGACCCACTGCAGTCTGGAACTGTGACCAAAGACCTACTGCAGTCTGGAACTGTGAGCAAAGACCCACTGCAGTCTGGAACTGTGACCAAAGACCCACTGCAGTCTGGAACTGTGACCAAAGACCCACTGCAGTCTGGAACTGTGACCAAAGACCCACTGCAGTCTGGAACTGTGAACACTGCAGTGTGTATCTGTGAGCAGAGACCCATCAGTTTGTAACTATAACCACACTGTTGTAGTTTGTAACTGTGACCAAAGACCCACTGCAGTCTGGAACTGTGAGCAAAGACACACTGCAGTTTGGAAATGCGAACAGTGCAGTCTGTAACTTTGAGGAGAGACTTATTACTGTTTGTAACTATAACCAGATTGTTGCAGTCCATCTGTGAGAAAAGATCCTTTGAAGTTTGTAACTGTGACCAAAGACTCAGTGAGCAGAGACACGTTGCAGTCTCTAACTACGAGCAGAGCCACTGACGTCTGCGACTGTGAGCACAGACCCAATACAATTCTCTAAGCTCAGAGGACCATTAATAAACCTTATTAATGCAACAAACAAATCAAATGACTTTTAGCCACATTTACTCATGACAAGTTTTTTACCAGCAGAAGGGCTGATAAGTTCAACTGCTGGAAGGCTCGTGCAAAATCACAACTCAGAACCGTGCAGAACTGACATCATTAGTTAACAGTAAGCGGACAGAGATTTTCAGATACCGCAAGTTCTCGTCACATGGTTTCCCTGCAGTGACTCAGCATAATCCAGTGGAATGCACTCGTAAATGTACCATTCATTTACAACAAAATCACACTTTTACAAAGTTATTAGAAAACACTATGAGAAATATTAGTATCTGTTCAAAACATGGTTTAGGACAAAATGGTGGCTAATATTATCATCCCATACACGAGCAGAAAGACCACTCATACCGGGAACTTAATATTTCACGTTAATACTTCAGAGACAACGGATATGTAAGCAACAGAACGACGTTTTTTCAGTTAATAAAAAACAAATAAATAAATAAACAAGCCCTCTCTCAGATACTGCACATCATTAAGTCTATCCTTGCACATTACACACTTTAGTATTTGGATATGCCTATCACGTATCATCTTTTTTTGCTGAGGTACGTCTATTCCAGGTGTCCCAGCTGCTGTGGTTCCTCCCATCACCCACCTAATGCCCCCCTACTCTGGCTCCTCCTACCACCCCCTAATGCCCCCCTGCTCTGGCTCCTCCTACCACCCCCTAATGCCCCCCTGCTCTGGCTCCTCCTACCACCCCCTAATGCCCCTGCTGTGGCCCATCACCCTCTCCCACTCAGCTACCCACTTCTCCTTCGCCCTGGGCAGACGTTCTTGTGACAGATGGGTTTTGGACACACATACACTCTAGACTAGGACTTCTAGGAACCTGAAATAGACTTGTATTGATTATTTGTTCTCATTACCTATTTTGTTCTTTATTGATAATATTGTTGACATTGTGGTGACCAATGGAGGATGCCATCAAGCCCCCCAACCCACCCCCCAGTCTTGGTTCCTCTCAAGGTTAATTAAGGCTAATTATGGTAATTAGCAGTGGGCGTAGCAAATATTGCGGAACTGACCCTGAAATGGCGTCTTGTTGCTCAATGAAATATTATTAGCAACCCATGAATCCTTTGCGTGTAAATTTACTTTTAGCTTGGGGAACCTCTGGTGGGATCTTACAAACATGTGTAACAGAGCAGACACTGGAAATGCCAACTGACAAAACCACAATCTCGGATCACGGAGGCACCATAAATTGTGCGATTTGTGAGTGTGTGTGTGTGTGTGTGTGTGTGTGTCTGCACCTAATGAAGTTAGGAATAAGCTCACCATGATCCTCTTTTCATAGAACTCCCACTGACACCCCCCCCACCCAACACACACACACACACATGCACACACACACATGCACAGACAGGAAGGAGGAGAATCTTCTTTCATCTATTAATATAATCAATTAAATATGCAGGTCTGAGGGGGAGAATACAGCAACTGCTGGATGACCTACATACGCCATCCTTCCATTTCATTTATGTGTGTTTGAGAGAGAGAGAGAGAGAGAGAGAGAGAGGGAGAGGGAGACCGCAGGGGAAAGACGGGGGGAGACCGACAGAGAATGACAGAGAGGGAGGGGGAGGTGGAGAGAGAGAAGAAGCGAGGAAGAGAGAAAGTGACAAGAAGAGTGAAAAAATATTTATTTATTCTCTCCAGCTCAATTTTCAAAGGAAACTTATAGAAGACCTTACACACAAACACACACACACACACACAAACACACACACAGAAATTATTTTAAAGATAATTTATATGACGTACATAATTTAGTTTCATGACAACAGTGATATTTTGCCATGTGATTTACATACAGAAGATAAGAACTGGAACTGAGATCATTGTAAGATGGTTCACCATACGTTTACCAAAGTTTAGTTTCCTGTTTTCAGTGTCATTTTTACACTTATTAGGCTCATCTGACTGTAGTGATCTCATACACACATTTTAACCACAAGTGTGCACTGTATTTAGCTTCCAGCAAGGAGCAGGTACACAACTAAACTAGTTCAGATCTTCCTAACAGGCACTAAGGTAAACCCACTTGGGAGACTGAAGTAGTGTTTCTCAGAAGCCACATAGTGTCACAGTACAACTCTCCTGCCGGCTGTACCACTTAGTACTTTAAAATCCACCGAGCATTCCCGCTAATAACTCCAGCATGGGGAAAGCTGTCTTGCACACACACACACACACACACACACACACACACACACATTTCTCCCTCTTTCCAAAAAAAGCTCTGACCTACATTTTCTATCCCTCTTTCTTGGTAAGAAACCATCAGTCCTGCCCAGCTTTACTGACATGGCCATATTTAGTTACCTCACTGCCAAACCCCTGACAAAATTATAACAACAGATGTAAAGGCGTTAAAAATGTTTGAACTGAAAAAAAGAAGGTCTGAACAAACTTTACGTGGCTTTGACAATTTATCGCAGCACAAAAATATCAAGCGGTCCCAAAGGCACAAGCTATTAAAAAGAAGTTTAAATAAATAACGTGATAGTTTGGTGAATGTAGCTCGAAAAATGTAGCAGATTTCTAGAACTTCTGAAAGGAAGAACAGAAAGTTTGCATTACTAATTCATCATACATGCATCATACATCACACAGCTAGAACAACAGGGGTACTGGTGAAACTGTAACAGTACAGTTGGGCGGAGAGAGTGAGCAGGTGAGGTTTGAAGAACCTGGCCAAGTTTGGGGCTTCTAATAGTAAAATTAAATTACATTTTTTGCATAATTGTATGAATTTTTCACTCAGTCATCTGTGTATGTGTGTGTGAAACAAACGCATTCCAGACATTATTGAGATCTCAAGCAAACTACATAACAACACCCGCACAATGAAGAGCAAACACCTACACACAAACACGCACAAACATCTGCAGACACTGGAAGAGCTTTGGCAGAGCACTATGATCTCAGTTTAACGCTCAGATTAAATTACAGACTGCATCTGCGGATTAAAATCAGAGCTGTTTCACTGTCAGGAGAACAGCTGAGTCATACCAGAGACATCAACTCTGGTGGGGGGGTTGGGGGGCTTGTAAGAGCATCAGGTTATGTGATTGGCAGGTCTGGAGGGTACCGCCCTAACCCGTTACACAAACGGAAAACCAGACTCATATCTGTCTCTCTCTTCCTCTGTCTTTCTCTGTTCTCTTTTGATATTTTTGTTTCCCTCTGTTTCTGTCAAATTTTGAGTTCTTACTGCCGATGAAGTCCAAAGACAACCATAAAAAGCTTTTGCTTGCTCATATATATTTGTCTTGCTGAACAGAGTGAAACATTTCTGATTCACACTTTATTGGGAATAGTCCTTCCTCCGTTACCCTAGCAACCAGCAGCAGTAAGATACAGGGCGAGTCACACGGTGGCCAGGTGGTATCCAATCACAGAGCTCCCTTCACGAGCCCAGTCGCTGAGCGACACCAACGCAAGCCCCTGTCACCGAACATAACCCAAGCAGAAACAAGGCAGGAGAGGGGTTTTAGACACTTAGACATTTTGACACTCATCTGCAGCATTTTTCTTCCTTCCATTTCTCTATCTATCCCTCCATCTATCCATCCATCCATGCAACCACACACACACACACACACACACACACACACGCACACGTCAGTATAGTGAGAAAACAGAAACAGAAATGTACAATTTTACCAAGATGGAGTCACCACCCATATCAATCTTGACAGTCCCCTACTCAATCAAACCCATATCATTCTTTAGATAATCCCATTGCAGATTATCTAATCTTCTCATTTTAGGAAGTTCATGATTATAATCCCTGAAAATAATCTCCACCTAAGGGCACTGCAGCCTTTTTAATTCACTACAAACCTGGATGCTTATACCCCCCAGAGAACATCACCCACCTCTGACTATTTTCAAAATAAAATAGTCCATGGACAACACTGGAGATATAACAGTAGCAGTATTTGCCAAGCCCAGTCTGAAGAAGAGCATGCATTCCACATCGTTCAGCGTGTGCCCTGTTCTAACATACCTGCTCAGCTCACGAGGGACTTCATAAACAATCGACGTGCAGGACCAGATATGTTAGCGCATGGAAAACCTCGGGATGGGGTCCTGAGATCGAAGCCTGTAAACCCATGCTGGAGAACAAATAAAAGCAGTAATTTACATATGTGTGTGTGTGTTCCTAGTGGAAAGAAAATGTTTCATACAATCTTTCAATCTTGCCTCTCTGCCTGTCTCTGTCTCTCTCTCTCGCCCCCATGTCTCTCTGCCTGTCTCTCTCCATGTCTCTCTGCCTGTCTCTCTCCATATCTCTCTGCCTGTCTCTCTCCATGTCTCTCTGCCTGTCTCTCCCTGTCTCTGTCCATTCATGGACTGAATTTAGAGGCAAGAACATGACACTCCTCTAACAAAAGATTTCAACAGACCACCTAAGAGAACCAACTATCAGAACTTTAAAGGAACCTGAAAGGACTTTACACATGAGTCTGACCACAACACCCTACAAATGTCCAGATTTCAATGAATTAACGTTCCTGAGAACATTGAAAAAGTTTCATTGGAGTGGGGTGGGACAGAAAAAGTCATTTAAAGCAGAAGGAATTATTAAGTGATAAAAGCCTTTGCTCACGTCAACAGATATTTATATCCTGACATTGCAGGCACGTTTCCGCTTATCAATCCAGAGAAGTTAAACACATCTGAAGGGCAGCAGGAGCTGCACTGTGAGTGTGTGTGTGTGTGTGTGTGAGAGAGAGAGAGAGAGTGACACACACAGAATGAGACTAAACACTGATATCTACACGGGTAAAGAGTGGGGTACACTACCAATGCTGATGTGAGCGAGAGATAGTGGCAGAAAGCCGAAGGCTGTCCATAATTTACACACACACACACACACACACACACACGCACACACACACGCACGCACACACAAACATACACATACACACACATACACCCACGCACACATACACACACATACACCCACGCACACACACACACATACACACCCACACACACATACACACCCACACACCCACACATACACACACACTCACACACACACACATACACACACACTCACATACACGCATACTCACACGCACACACACTCACACGCACACACACATTTATATAGGCACGCTGGGAAAGCAACCTTTCACTCTTTGAAATCTATATATTCGGTATTCAGATTCACATGAAATGACACGTGGGACGCCTCCTTCATGACAAATGTTACATGTTTATCTGTTTTTTTCATTATCAAGTAATAAAATTATACAATTCATGTTATAATAGTTCTATTCACATTTAAAGATTTGCATCAGTGTTTGCTCTTAATGCCTCCACCCCATTGAGTATAGTGTTAATGTAATTGGTGTGCTGCTATCCTGGGCTCACTTGTAAAAGAGATGATAATCTCAAAGTGATTACCCTGAACAAAGAAAATAAAAAAAGTAAGCACACACACACACACACACACAAACCAAAAAGATCTCCAAAGGAAAATAACAATATTTGAAATACACTGTGAGTATTCATTCTGCCTCAAGTGTGTGTGTGTGTATGTGTGTGTGTGTGTGTGTGTGTATGTTTCACTCGCTCAAAGAGAGAATGGTAGTGGGATTGTGAGAAACAAAGACCGAGTGTTTTCACTCTCTCCCTCCGAGTGATATCTCAGCACACACACCACCAACACACACAAATATGACAGGCTCCCCGAACCCACCACCTCAATCAACACTTTGTTCACCCTGAGTCAGTCTGTGTGTGTATGTGTGTGTGTGTGTGCATGCGTGTGTGCGTGCGTATATGTGCATATGTGTGTGTGTGTGTATGCCATTGTTCTGCAGAGAGGTTGCCAATACCCACTTGAGAGAATGCTGCAGCAAAGCAGAAAGAAATCCTCCGGAATCACACACACATTTTCTGTGATGAAAGCCTGAGTTTCAGAAAACAAATGGATTGTACAATTACCAAGGCGAGAAAGAACGAGAGAGAGAACGGTAGAGAGACTTGTGCATAAGACAGCACGGGGACAGTCCTCCGGGACCTGCTGGTACTTTTATGGCTACTCTCAGCTAAACTAAGGCCCAGACAGGACTAGAGGTGCCTGTTAGGGTGGGGAGTCTACTAAACTGGCATATGACAATGTCTAGAGACAATGGTCTATGATGGTGGGGTCTCCTTAACCATGGGGGGTTAGAGGTAGTCTTACAAAGGTACTATACAATGTTCTATACTTTCATTTACATGTTTTTCAGTCCCATTAATTATATTAATATGTGTAATTAATTACACACACATAATAATTAACTGAACTCTTACAACAAAAAAAACATATATGTCACTTAAACTGGTATGACATTGTTTGGTGGCCTTTATTTGAAGTGGTCAAATATGGCCAAAGCCATTCTTCTGTTTATTCAGCAATATATTTTTATTTAAATATATGCTCACGAGGGAAAACCATTTATCCCCACCGCTGGCTCAGCATCGTCATGTCTGTCAGCCATCAATGACAGATGATGGCATCGTCTATGGGCCTAACCTTACAGCCGATTCTAGACACGTAGGTGAAAGGAGTCTGGGGATGGAGGTGGAGCAGATGGAAGTTGAGTAGATGGAGATTAACACCTGGTTTACCTCACTCCTAGCTGGAAGTTTAATGTCAGCTATGGATGAGTTGCATTAAATCACCAATAACACAGGATACACACACACACACACACACACACACACACACACACGTGCGCACACATATGCCTATACACAGTCGGACATGTCTACAATCACACAAGTTGCTGTTTGGGTAAGTGGAGTAGTAAGGCTGTGTGTGTGTGTGTGTGTGTGTGGGTGTGCTTGTGTGTGTGTGTGTGTATGTGTGAGAGAGAGAGAGAGAGAGAGAGAGAGAGAGAGAGAGAGAGAGAGAGAGGGGTAATGACTGCAAGCATTGCAGACTACTGCTTCTCTGTGTGTGCTGACTCACACACTGCAGAGAGCACTGCTGCCAAAAAATTATAAAGCATATTCTGTGACTCATGGAAATGTAACACCAGTGTGTTTAATGTTTAAAAGAAAATATAGCTACACTATATTCACCTGCACAAAAACAGCTTTAAAGTAAAGAATCTTTTGTTTGGGTGAGCGGTCACTGTCAAAATTACCTTCAGACCTGAACTTTGACCTAAGAAGTGCACTAGGGACAGTGAAAGCTTTCGACCCTTATAACACTGGCCTGTATATGTGTGTGTGTGTGTGTGTGTCTTAGATTGAACAAGGTCCTTTGTATTTGCATTTGAATGCATATGCGCACACTTCTGTAATTTGAGATCCTGACAAATGTGTTTACTTCAAGTTCTGGGTAACTATAAAACAGAACACTACTTCTCTCTCTCTCACAAACACACACACTCACACACACACACACACACACACACACACACACACACACACACACACACACACAAAACAGTGAGGTGACACTGATGAAAGGTAGGTGACATTCACGAACTTTGTCTCTGAGAGGTGGAATAAAATGTCTGCACAGGAAAAGTGGGAAACCCATGTGACCCTGCGAGATCACATCTCCTGACACCCAGTATACAAGGCTTAAGACATCTTCTCACCATCTCAGCCTCTCATTCTCTCACCACCTCACCATCACGCCATTTCACCCTGTAATGGACCTGCTGACTCCTCAGGACCAGAAACACGTCCAACTGCTGCCATCCATAAGTCAAGTCAAGTCAAATTTATTTATATAGCACTTTTCACAACAGATGTTGTCACAAGCCCCCAGAGAGCAAGCCATGGCCGACAGTGGCAGGAAAAAACTCCCTAGAGCACGAGTAAGAAACCTTAAGGAAGACTCAAAGGGGGGCCCTTTGACAACAGTCACCACAATAATAACAATATAGACAATAAGGGGCAGAATAAATGGCGAAAGAAAACAATATGACCCACTGTTCACTCTCTCTCACATATTCACACATGCAGAGACACACAAACATGCAGACACACACAGACACACACACACACACACACACACACACACAGTGATGTACAGAGCAAAGGGATACAGCTAGGACAAAAAGTCCAGCCAACAGCTAAATGTAGAACATAGATACAAGAACAGCTGAAAGTTCAGTACAAAAAAATGTATACATTCTGTGACATGTGCCTCTGTAACCCCAAACTCACAATACATCTTGGAGGATGTAGAAAACAATGTAAAGTTGTTTGTACATTGCTTACATTGTACTGAGTAATAGCAGAATATTAATATAGATGGAATTGATTGACTAACAGAAACATCCTCTATACATACACACACATGCACACACACACAGTGATAGATAGATAGATAGATAGATAGATAGATAGATAGATAGATAGATAGATAGATAGATAGATAGATAGATAGATAGATAGATAGATAGATAGATAGATAGATAGATAGCTGGATAGATAGATAGATAGATAGATAGATAGATAGATAGATAGATAGATAGATAGATAGATAGATAGATAGATAGATAGATAGATAGATAGATAGATAGATAGATAGATAGATGTAGCAATCCCAAGTGGTAGCAATATCAGGAACAAGGAACACAAAAAGCTCGAGATATAAGAGCAGGAAAAGACGTAAAGATGTCGAAGGTGAAGGCAACAGTGCTTCCCATGGAAATTGGAGCCCAAGGGGCTGTAACACCCAAAGTGGAAGAATGGCTCCAGCAGATCCCAAGAACAATATCCAAGATCTCCGTCCAATAGAGTACAGTCCTGGGAACAGGTAAGATACTATGCAGGACTCTCAAAAACTTTGAATTTTGTAGCTTTAATATATATTAAAGCTAATATATTAAATATATTATAATATATATGCTAATTAAATTTTATATATATATATATATATATATATATATATATATATATATATATATATATATATATATATATATATATATATATATATATAAACATCAAAACAAAATATAAAGCTCTTTTTTAATATTACATTTAATATTCAGAGTACCAAGGATAAAAAGTCAATCAATGAGTCACTCATTGGCAGCTCAGAAAGTGGGTCAAATACAACCAGCCAAGCCAATCACTACCCATGTCCTCTGTAGACAAATGCACAAAGACCAGTCCAGCCAATCATTGTCCAGTACAGACATGCCCGTTATGGTTAGTCCAAAGGCCTATCCCTGATTTTATCCTCTAAGACATGCAACTGTAAAACCCTTATGCATTCAAAACAGCTAATCATATACCCGGACCCAAACAGACATGGCCAGAATAACCAAACCAGCCAATCCCTAACCAGTATTTGGGTGGGGCCTTTGCACACTGCAGCTACAACAAAAAAATAAGATGGAGAAGGTTCTCTGCACCATTTCCAGAGTTAGCCATGAGCTCATCTAAGGCAGGTGTGTGTACATGACCATTAGACATACATGTGAGCAGGAAGCTGTGCCCTGTAGGATGATGTGGGTGTCGGTGCAGGAGAGTATGGGAGCACTGTGTGGGTGTCGCGGAGTATCGGTACAGGGTGTGGGTGTAGAAGGGTGTGGGTGGAGGGTGGAGGTTAAGAGGATTGTGGGTAGGAGGGTGTGGCTGCAGGGTGTGTGTAGGGGGTATAGGATCAGGTGTGAGTGTAAGAGGCTGTGGGTGTATGAGGGCATGGGTGTAGGAGGGTGTGAGTGTAAGAGCGCATGGGTGTAGGAGGGTGTGAGTGTAGGAGGGTGTAGGTGTAGGAAGGTGTGAGTGTAAGAAGGTGTGGGAGTATGAGGGCATGGGTGTAGGAGGGTGTGAGTGTAGGAGGGTGTGGGTGTAGGAGGGTGTGGGTGTAGGATGATGTGGGTGGAGCTGAACTCAGACACAGTCTGCGTTGTCCTGGAATCAGCACCGTCAGCAGAACCACGCCTGTGGATGCCTCAGCAGTGAAACAGGATACGACTCTCACTCACCAAAATGGCTAACATAAAGTAACTCTTGGCACAGCCTTCAGTGGAAAGCCTGGACAGGATTTATTGCTAGAGTTCAATTTCACTGTCAAAGGAAATTGCTTGCTCAATTTTTTATATGTACTATATTAATATAGTATACAGAATAAAACAGTGTATTTGATAAATGTTATAAGTAATATTTTGCTAATAACTACATGGCCATCCATGGCAGAGACAGGAAGTGACAGCCAGTGCTGAAGGGTTTGCTCTGTTGGGATACCATTTACTTCTCTCTGCCATGTATCCCTCATTACTCTACTGCTATAGGAAGCATATGCACTGGGCTGTGAGTCACATTTTCTGCGATTAGGGAAGATTACAGCTTTTATTGCCACCGACCAATCTTTGTCTACAGCTACAAAAAGAAGCTCAATGTGATAATAAGCTCTGAAGACATGCTGTGGACGAAAACCTTGAGAATACTGTTACTGGCCAAAGCTGTGGTTCTACATATAAATACACTCTGATAACAACTTTGGATGTCATTTAGTTCCTCTCTGTTTCTCTCTTGCAGTTTTGATTAACCACAAGCACATTATTCGTCATTCAGGAAACTCAGCACCAAGAATGTCTCTTAAGCTTTGTGTAATAATAAGGTAATTATAATAAGATAATTTTTTTTAAAATAATATTTCATTTCAGTAGGATCTGAGGTACTGCTGTGTCTGTGTATACTCCTGTTCCTGGAGGTCAGCCATGACCTCCCAGCCTATCCAGTTTGGTTCCAACTGCAGTCTGACTCTCGAACACGTCTGACTCTAAGACACTCCTGAAGAGCTTTAATAGCTGGGTCAGCTGTGTTAGAATATGTTTGGAATTAAACTCTGCAGGGTAGTGCACCTCCAGGAGCAGGGTAGCCCCTGCCTCTGAAATAGACATTAGCCTACATTTGAAGTCTGTGCTTAACACACGCTCACATGCACACCCACACACAATGCAAGACAAAGGGTGGGAGCCTGAGGGAACAACAGAGTCTCTGTGGTGCATTGGTTAATATTTTATTCTAATCAAGAATTCATAAGACATATCTGTCTTATATCCCTGCATTTCCTGCACTTTGATTTATGAGTGTTTGATTTATGAGTGTGATTTATGAGCAGTCCTCCTCTCATCTGCCTCTGTCTGGCGAAATAACAGAAATAAGACGATGACTTCAATAGTAAAGGTGAGAACCTGCTCAGTTCAATCCCATGAAGTTAGTGTCATCATCGGTGATTGCTGCTCACGCCATATACCCACGTGTACTTTTAATTGTGTGCTACTGCATTAGCAAGACAACTGCCAGGGGTTCAACTTGTTATAGAAATTACATATCGTACCATTAAAAAAACAAACAAACATATTACTGAGGGAAAATATACACCTGATGTTCTATATGCCTGCGCTCTTTTATCTGTTTGTTGTTTATGTACAATCAAAGGGATCAAAACTGGTTCATGGCCCACAGGTATCAAGTGTCTCAAATTGAGGATGCTTATCTCGGATCTGTGCCGCCTGTATGGAGTTTATTATTCATTGGGATATGAAAGTTAAAGCCTCCCATCACCACTGTTCCTGCTGAGGATCTGATATATGAACCAGGGTATGAGATAATGAGATAATGTTCCATGGTCTGACTCTATTCCTGTACTGCCTGGAAAAACTATACTCTCTTTACCCTGTCAGAAAAAAAAAAAGCAAGACCCACTATTGTGCACAAAATTGGTAGGATATATTCTATGTCAGAGAACATCATAAATCCACGTTAACATACAATTAAAGCCATGAAGGTTGTCTGTCTTTTCTAGCATGAGGCTAGGATGCCACTATTTTCTGCTTAATGTGCTTTTGTTTTACTGTAAATACTAAATGAGAGAGTGGGAGTGATTATAGCAGACACGGCGCCCTTGCATCGGGTCAGGTGTCTGAGTCCTGTTCTGCACGGATGTTTTAGCATGCAGATGCTCCCCGATACGTTCGCCGCTCGAGATATTACTTCAAAAAAAGTTGCGCGTGCCAATTATGCAGCATAACCCCTCAATTCAAACTGAAACACGAGTCACGAGTCGAGTATGTTAACGCAAGTGGTCGGAGGATAGTTTGTGTGCTCTCACAGTGCTGCCCGTGACTGTATTCTGGACGTCGGGAACAGTTTAACGAGCGTGGCAGGATGAACGAGACACCTTTAAACTCTCGCCTGCGAGTGCATAACGTTGAGGTCAGTAATCCCCAGAGTAACTGACTGCACTGAGCTTTTAAGTTTGCGGTTCTCTCCCTTCGACTGCAGCTACAATATTCGTCACAGGCGGACCGCGAAACTAAATGGAGAAACAAGCGTACACACGCGCACACGTCTTTACCATTCCCTGCGTGCCACAGAGGCTACAGGACCCAACCTCACTAACAGCACTTTCAAAGGCCTTACCTAGGAATGCAGTTAGGAGAAGAACCATCTATCTCCCAGGTAGCGAAGAGGTTCATAGGCACCGGTCTGTTTAGTGCCCCGCTCCCCGGAAAGCTAAGGCGGCCACTTCTCTCCGCCATGCCTCCTGGTATTGTCCGGTGCACCTCCACCCGACAAAAGCAAAGTTCTGCCTCACAAACGTGTTGGGAGTTAAATTCGCCTTTAAAAATAATCGCCTGTATCCACAGAGCTGCGGAGTCAGGTTAACGCTCATGCGTTGTGCACTGGAGTGCGTGCGGTATCTGCGCGCAGGTTCATGTCGTCGCCGGTCTCCCCGTGACAGAAATTTCTCACCGTTCACCGAGCGATCGCGGCACGAACTGCAGCACCACTCGCTCACCGCCGCCCGCAGGAAGTCACGTGACCAGCATTAGCCCATCGACTGGCACCCCTGCGCGCTCGCGTGTTCATTCACCAGCGTGAGGGACAGTGCCGTCTATCCTGCTGTTTTAGCTGTTTTAGGACGGAACCCAGCCCGGGACATGCGGAGTCAGATGCACGCAGGCAGACATCGCCTCTTGGGACGACAGACGAACGTTCCGACACAAAAACTTGCTTGGATTTTTTCCTGTTTAGATTTCCAGAACTGCTCTAACTAGAACACTAGAACACTCGTTAATACAGAATAATAGAAGAGACAGTTCTCTCTCTCTCTGTGTGTGTGTGTGTGTGTTAGTTAAACTTCAATCCTGTACACTATGAAAGCAAGCCCTGCACAGTCACCACCAACAAGCGTATTTTATGTGGGTCCAAAACACAAGTGGTCAGGAAAAGTGAAAACAGTGCAGAAGAGCGAACTAACAGAAAAGAATGCAAATAGAACAGAAGAGTACTAGCAAAAGAGTGCTAACGGAACCGAAGAGCACTAACATAGACAAGTACTAAGAGAAGCGTCTGAACTGGAGTACTAACGGAAGACCAGCAGTTTTCTCCAACAGCTAAGCAGCTACTGGAACGAGACTGGCTGTCCAGGAGGGTGAGACACATGCACACAGAGCACTTTCTGTGCACGTGTGTGTTGGGGAGGTTGTATGTGACATTTTTTAATGACCTTTTTTTTTTTTTTTTTTTTTTCACCGGTGTGAGAACTTTGTATTGTTTTCTTGTGTGGGATACGATGCAAATATCCCCGTTATGACAGTACATGAAATGTCAGTAATAAGTGGGTAAAAAGTGGGTCACCTCTAATGAAACAGAGAAATCCACGTCCACTTGTCAGTCTTGGAGGGGGTGCGCTATTCTGCACCCCTGCAGGAGAAACGGGAGAGGCAGGGGGATGTTCTTTGACATGGCAGACTGTAGCGCGTCTACGGTCGTATCCACGGAGCTCAGCTGGCTCATCGCTCATGGCAACAGACGGCATTTTACATGCAACTTACTGAACTGTCTGCAGTCATTTCCGGCATTTCAGATCGACTCTTCCGCGCCAGTGTTCGCCACGATCATTTTGGATTCATCACCATTGTTGACCGAGGGAGGTGCTTCGATATGAGGGAAATATGTATGTGTAAATAAATGCACATACAAAAATAAATGCAACAATGACCAAGTGTCATACATTTTAATTTCCATAATTATCTTTGCAACTGATAAATTGCGTTATCAGCATAAGAGCATGCGTTAATCACATGCAGAGGAAATTTGGGGTAAATAATCAGAACCGCTCATGCAACTAATGCCGCGTTTAGTTTAAGTCTGTGTGGGACCAGTGCTCTATCACCCTCTAGTGGCAATGTTTCCATAACCCCAAAAAGCCTTATTTATCGTACAGCAATCATGAAACATTTATGGTACGTCATGAACATTATTAGGTAGCTATAAACCTTAGACCTTTACAATACGATTGAATTTTGATGCAAGGCAATGATTTGACAGCTGGTCCTTATTTAAATGTTACTATGTAATGCAACACGATGCTTCTCGGTAACAAACGACTGATGCCTCAAATGTTTCAGAAGCTGAGACCGGCAAAAGGAAATTGCTGCTGAACATGTCTGTCTATCTTTGACTACAAAATAGTGTGTGGGGGGGGGGTTACAGGACAAAACGAATCACAACAAAAACGAATGGATTTAGTTTATTTCTATAACAAACCAGTATTCACAGTTATAGAACCTGTAGAACACCCCTAAAAATTCAGACAGCACATATGAAGCTGATACAGCAGCTCCAAACTAAAGCAAAAGAACAGCCCACATGTAAGGAACATTATCCCCAACTACAGTTGAGCAGAACAGTTCACATCCCCACCTTTCTGCACAGACTGCAGAGCTTTGTGGATAGTGTTGGTGTTTCACTACAGACCTGAAAAACAAAGAACTCATGCAGTTTTACTGGGGTGTTAAAGAAAAACAATAAATGGGCTTGCAGAATGTAAAACGATGCACTGGTTAAACAAAATCAATTAAGAGGGGAAGACCGACTCTCCATAAACATACAAACAGTCAAAAATGTACACAAATGTGATTTTTAGTCATTTTTACATTTGCACACATACTTGGCCCCATACACACCCCCCCCACCCCCACACACACACACACACACCCCAACCACCCCCCACCCCCCACACACCCCCCTCAATGCTGGCTTTCGGTGGACGCAGAGCGAGAGCGAGACTGCTTCTTCGGGGCGGAGGGTGACGGCGATCTGGAGCGGGAGGGTGACTGCGCTTCGGAGCGTCCGGCTGATGGCTTCTTCTCTGGCGAGCGGCTGGCAGAGCGCGAGCGGCTCCTGGACCGCTTGCTGTCACGCTCCCTGTCACGGCTCCGGCTGCGGCTGGCTGACTTGGAGCGGGATCGGGATCGGGATCGGGAGGAGCTACGGGACCGGCTTCTGCTATGGCTGGGAAAGGACAATTCAGATTAATTAACATGCTTGACTTCCAACGTGGCGTCAGCCAGAGAGAAATGGTGCCATGAGCAGCACGTGTTAAAACCATAAATGTCTCCCAAGGCTCAGGGCCCAGCAGGCAGGCCACCTGTTCCAGCTCCCAGCACATTAACAATGAAGAGCTCTCTGGTGCTTGATTACACGGGTGCAGGTGACGAGAAGGAGGAACAGGAAAAACCTGCTCTGACGGAGCCTATGAAGCCTGTGGGACCCTCCAGAACAGCCATTTCAAGGTTCAACATTGCCTACTGCTACCACTGCCAGTCATGCACAGGGGCTGACGGAAGGAAAGAGGGGCCCTGAAGGAAGCTTGGTGAGCATGTTCAGAGAATTATTTCCGTCGCTGGTGGTAAATTTGTCTGGAATTTAATGTACTTCATTTCTTTACTTGTAAATTTGTATACAGCCAAGCTGGTTTATATCCTATTTATTAAGCCATTTATTTGATGCATGTTTGTGATATTTACAGTTCTGGTCCACTGTGTGCACGTGCACATGCAAGAACGCTACACACCTCCTCTTCCGGTCCTCGTACAGCTTCAGCTTGCGGCCGTTCAGGTCTGTGCCGTCCAGCTTCTCGATGGCGTTTTTCATATCACTGCGGGTGGCAAACTCAACTACCCTAAACACAAACACACCAGCAACATTCAGGAACATTTAGCAGCACCTCACTATAAATGCTGTAGGAAACTTACCCCTCGTTCTTGTTGGTTCTATGGGCATCCACAAATGTCACATCTCCCACCTTTCTCATCAGGTCTTTCAGGTCCTACAGCAAAGCAGGTGAACACTCAGTGATGCGCACCACACCCCAGCCACACACACTCCGACACAAACAGTGTAAACACACAGCCTTTTAAACACACTGCTTCCCGCAGCCACACCTGACTGATCACTAACAGGCCTAAAGTGTGCACTCGTGGTATAGTGTGCACTTCTAGCAATCTCCCTTCACAAGTACCTTGATCAAGTGCCCATTAAACATAGCTCACCCACAAAGCAAGATGGTAATTTGATAATTTGCTCCAGCCACTGCTGATATTCAGTGCAATGGTGGAGGTTATGCTTGAACTCAAATTTGTAACAAGAGCCTAATGAAAGCAAGACAAAATTGCCTTACTGTTTTAGAACCAAATTTACACTTCCAGGGTTGGGCAAACAATTTGAAAGTAGTAATGACGGCTAACCACTAAATACACTGTCCTAAATACAGCAACAAAGTTGGTTAAAATACATGAGAAAGTAACCAATTCACAATAGATTTAGAAAACATTTTGAAAAGGCACATGTGAAACAGCTATGCTAGCTACTGCCAATAACAGTCGCCCTGTTACAGTATTACAGGTTGGTGATGTTCTTCACACGAAATTGCCCTTCAGGGAGGCAAGGTAAATGCTAAGCATTTGAACAAAATGGCCAACTATTACTGTTGGACCATGCTGAGTTCTTGTAACCCCCCACACCCCGATTCAATATTTTGTTTTTTTCTAGATTCAATATCTACACAATTTGCTTCTGACTAGAACAGGAACAAGATAAATAGCTATCTTGGTAGTCAGCCCTAGCTAGCAACCCAAATATAGCAGTCTCCTACCTAGATAAGATAGTGGGATTTTTATTTTTATATGGTGCACTTTGAGAGCTAGCGATTGAATGATTTGAAGAAAGTTGATGCTTCGATATCGCTGTTTATTCCATTGTCCGTGCAAGACTTGCCCAATAGCTGTGCTTTCAGGGTCCGATATCAAACAAAGTCAACTTGCATTTGAATGCCATTAAACTTGTACTTTGCTTCAAGATTAAGCGTTAAAACAACCCACAATTGTGTGTCTTAAAATTCAGACCAACCCAACCCCACCCCCGCCCCCAAAACAAAACCACAAACTATTTAATTGTGCCTTTTCAAAATGTCAAGTGGACTGAAAACGGACAGCTAGCAAACGTTCGTTGCTACTGTCCTTACATGTATATCAGTTACAACCCAACCCTGTTTATGTCATTACTGACTGGTTTAAAATATACTTTCATGGCCTTTAACGCATTTCCATTTGTTTTGAACAGAGAAATCACGCACTACTTAATGACCGCACCAAAAAGATGGATGTTTAACTAAATGCCAGTGCGGCTTAGTTTTGGCGTTTTTCTCCAGAACGAGTCATTAACCCACCCAATAACATTGCACCTACATTAAGGCTCCCAAACCCTCATCCATGTAATCTATCAGTGTGTTGAGCTACTTACCGTTCCAAACCACAGAAGCCATTAGCAAAGAGCCACGTGTCCAAATAGCAAACGGAACCAATGCAGTTTAAACGACCTCAGCCTCGAGCCCTCCAGCCTCCACACGCACGGACCCACCAGAGACAGCGAGAGGAGTGTGCGCCCCTCCCCCCGCTTCTGCACCAGCAGAACATGACCCAAACGGGGGGCGGCGAGGGGGGGCGTGGGGCGGATTTGAGACCACAGACCCTCCAGAGTGGCTACCCATGTCCTCTAAGGCTATCCTGCGCTACAGCTCTTTCGCCCGCTACGGGGCCCAGCCAAGAATTAGACCAGCCGCAACTGCGTGTAGGGAGAGGCACCACATGGACACTATTCAGAACACAACCAGAAGAGGGCGCTATGCACCTCGGGGGCTGTGCATGCAACTCCATTTAAAGAATAGCAGAGCACAGCTGTTAAAGAAAAGGTTTGGGGAAAAAAATTTGTCTCAGTTAGATGACCTTTCAGCATTTGGAAAATCATCATAAATAAGTTCAATTAAGGCAAAGAGATATAGGAATTTATATTAATTATCAGTTATATAAAAAGAATGATTACTGGTTACAAAGTTTTGTGATGAAAAATTCTAATTTCACCTTATTGTAGTGGAGTGAGTACATAAGAGGCTTTCTAAAAAAAAAGTGGTGGTTAAAAAAAAAAAGAAAAAAGCAGAGAGTTTGAAAGGGGGCTGCAACAGCACGTTCGCATGTCGTACCTGCCAACTGATCCGGGACGACAGATTCTCTACGATGATTCTGTGTTCCGTCCTAACAGGAGGCCCATACCTGGGGCAGAAATTGTAGTGAGTTCTAGGGGCAAACGGTACCATCAACGCCTCCCTTGTAACAGCCATTCTCTTGCTTCACCAGCTGGGCATCCTCACCTGGAGCCCCCACTGCGGGACTGGCGGTATCCTCCAAACCGCGGGGAGAAGCGCCCGCCCATGCCTGGGCCTCCCCCTCTGCCTCGGCGGGACCGAGCGTGCTCAATGGTCACCCTGGGTGTCGCAGACGAGAAAAGTCAGTGAGGTCTAAAAATGCAGCTACATGGCCACTCGTCAGCGCAAAGAGAATGCCCTCGGGCCTGGTAACGCCAACCCACCTCTCACTACACAGCTCTTTTCCGTTAAGTTCGTACACTGCGTCATCCGCATCCCTGTGGTCATCAAACTCCTGCAAACAACATGGTCAAGTCCAGTGCTTATTTTGAGATTGTAAACATCTTAGGAATGTGTGTGTGACTGCCTACGCTCATGTCACAAGGTTGCAGTGGTAAAGACCTGGGTTTTTTTTTTTTTGGGCCGAACACGCTACAGATGTCTTCAAAGGTGAATGAACAGAAGGCCCATCAGATATTATGCCTAATCAGCACCCTGACTCGTCATATCACAGATGTGCCAACTGAAGATCTGACATTTTTTGATAAATCAAACAGCCTACCAGAAGACATAACCTTTGTAATGAAGGCAAGCGGAGTAAATCAAAAATGTTTAATAAAAACATGACAAACCAGACACCTGGTGATCTGTACAGTTAGCTTGCTCGTTAGCTTGCTAATGCCACTTTTTCTCTAGTATAGGGGGCACTGTCAGTCGTTACACCAAAGCATGACTATGGTATGCAAATGAACACAAGTATTCTACAGCATACAAGAACTTATGCTACCTGTACCAAAAAAGGTGAGACCAAAGCATGAGCTCTGTAGTTCATTCATTTTATTGCTACTGAATGTCTTGCAAATGCATGTGCCTCCTGCAAACTTTACTGACTTCAAAAACATGTCTAAGGGCAAAGGTCCGACCAAATTTGGATCAATTGCAGATGCAAACAAACACCGTCTACAAAGATCTGCTTGGACCTGAGGTGGGGAAATCACATTTGGTGCCGTGTTGTAATGTGAATGGTCTTGCGGTGCCTACCACAAAGCCAAAGCCATTTTTCAGGTTGATCTCCCGGATGCGTCCGTAGCCCTTGAAGAACTTCTCGACGTCTCTCTCCCGAGCGTGCGGGCTTAGACGACCAATGAACACACGACATCCGCTCATGTTGTAACCTTAGTCAAACTAACGGAGAGATTCTGCTTAAAGATCAGTATATCCGTGGGTGCGTGGCCTGCCATTAGCAAATACAGTTCAGCCATCTTTTCCCAGACCAAGTTAGGTGTTCACAAACAGGTCAAAGTCAAAAGCGTGCAAAAGCCTAATCTCCCAAAGAGCACGTGTTTAATATTTAACTTTAGAACTTTTAACCTAGCTGTGTTGGCTAGTTAGCTAGCGTTACAAATAACCAAATGTTAGGGTTAGGAATCGGAATCGTTATAAGCTGACGCTAGTTAGCCAGCCTGCCCATTACATTGTAGGCCGGATGATAACGGACCTCATTTATTTTAAAAATACATTTTAAGTTACCTAGTTAATAAATCTTAGCTTGTTAGCTTACCATCCGTCAACAACAGAACGCCATGTCATCAAGAATAGGTTAGGCCTACTAGCGTTAGCTAACTCGCATGCGTTTTTTTCGATTTGCGAAAATGTCCATTAGCTAACTAGGTAGCCATTACACTTAAACAAACTACAAACTAACAACCATAACTAACGAGTTAGAGCTAAACAAACGCTGACCGTATTTGCTGGCTAACTTAACCTATATATTAGCTTAGCTAGCTCATTCGAGGCTAGCCAGTATAAATGGTGTCCAATTCATGATACCAAGACAGCAAACATTTAATCACAAGACGACCCTAAAACCAGCTAGGTTTATTCTAACGGAAATGTTTTGGATCATTCTAATAATTGGTTTTTCATATTAACAGCCGATTACAGGCATTTTTCTCACCTCTGCGTCTTCTCGCAATGACAAAATGGCGTCTTCGAGTGAAGCTGCAAGCAAGTCTGGATGGTTTTATGCCTTCTGGCGAGGGGGATGGGCAAGTGTAGGAGGTGCAGAGTCTACATTACCATATTTACCCAATAAACCACAACTTTTATATATATATATATATATATATATATATATATATATATATATATATATATATATATATATATATATATATATATATATATATAAACACACACACACACACACACACACACTTTTTTTGGGGGGGGGGTTGTTTGGTTTTTTTTGTTTTTTGCGCGCGCATGATTCCACTGTTAACAGACCGGATATTCGTTCGTGTTTAAAAGTGGGAGGATTCGGATCCCGAAATGCCCTGGGTGTGTAGAGCTTATTTCATATGTAAGTTTTTAGAATGTATAAAAGAAAGCCGTAGCTATTAGCCAAATCCTGGTGGAGTACGACACACAACTGTGGCAGTCACTAATGTCCAATTTTAAATCAAGGTGCAGCTTCATTGCACATGGAGAAAGGTGCACACATTCTCTGCTTAAATCTAAGACATTTCTGCTTGGTAGACATAGGGCAATAAGGCTTGAACAGCGTCTTTGTTCTAACTAAATGAAACATTAAAAACTAAATGAAACATTTCTCTTTTCAAAGGAAGTATTATTTGTGTGTTGGCTAGGCTAAAGATTTTCAAGGAAATAAAAAGTAACAATTTGAGCAGGTAAAATGTTACTTTCAGTCATTTATTCTGCTCGGAATTCATAAAACTTTGTGATATTATCATCTGGTTCATAAAAGTAAATACCAGTCAAGGTTAAAACTGACAGTAATACAAAAGGATGTCTCAAATGAACTAGAAGAATGTTAGAGAATCAATATCCAATCCAAACAAAAAGCATTCCCAAAGGGATGAAATAGGAATAAAATAACAGAAACCCAAAGGTGTGAGCATACTTATTAATGAATAGAAAGTATATATACTGACATACAAATGTATAAATCAGTAATAGTGGCTCATAAGTCTTTGGTGGCCAGGTGATTAGCAGTTTAACACCTATAGCCACCTTTAAATCCATATCAGTCTCTTTTATATGTAAGAGATTGGAGGGAAAGTGAATGCAGGGCTTGATTTATATATATCCTGTATCAATAGGAGAGAGGACCACAGCACTTGGTCTGCCATTAAAACATATCAGCGATTGCATGAGCCAGACAACTTTCTAATACTGCACAGTGGGTGAAAAACAAATTCAAAAGTTAAGGATTCACAAGTCTTCTGTGCCTCAGTTACCCAAAGTAAGACAAATTAACAAAGCAATAAATAAATAATACCACTTTGAGTAATGGGCTAAAACCATATCAGCATTACATTCTGGGACATGCCACCTTTTTTCTACTTTCATACATTGTAACCCCAACCCTGGCCCCACACCACTCCACCCCTGCCCCAACTCAATAAGCCTCTCTGCCTTTGTGTGTTGGATCACCAGAGAACAGGAGGTCATTGTTCCTGCTGAACACTTGGTCATCAGCTCATAGTTATATGGTTGCATTTCCATACCAGTTGTGTGTGTTTGTGTGTTTACACCATACTCTTAGTCACACTCATCATTTTCACACATGGTCAAAGAGTTCTTCAGTTCTCTTTAGATGAGGAAAATTAGCACAGCTCTTTGTTAATTAATGCCACTATATTTAACAACATAATCAAGCTCTCTGGATTGAAATGGAAAAATACACACAAATTAAAGTAATAATTCTAAATATAAAAAGATGCTATTTGAAATCATATTATCACATTAAAACATCTTTAGAAAATCAAAACCATTTATCATAACCAAAAGAGAATTTTAAATATCATTCTGAGAGGAAATCCATACAAGTTCACCCCTCCATTACTGGCACATAGTCATGTGAACTGGCTATTAACAGCAAATGTAACTGCCTGTATGTAGTCTCATCTTTAAAATATTTACAAAGTAGAAAAGTGTCCAAATACAACTAATTCTGCTATTTTGAGGTGTGACTTTGCCTAGAAAAATCATTTTTAAAAACAACTACAACAGTTTAGTCTAAAAGTATTGAAGGTTCACAGCAAACCAAACTCCTGTCAGAACCAATCAGTTTACAGTACTATGGAGAAAGGAGGGACAACACTGCAAAAAAGAGACCCATCAGTGGTCAGTCTGAGCTGTCCGTCATTTATGCCTGTGCCCCCGTTAACTGGAAGGAGGGAGGGTCATAAGAAAAGGACAATGCACAATGGTAAATACTGTTGTCCATTCAAGGGAATAACAAAGGCTTAGGGATATTTAGCAGGAGGAATAGGAGGCTTTTAAATCCCTGTTGGCTTCAGTTAATGGGGCGTGACCTTCATCCTCAAGGACAGAGTTTTGAGCTCTGGTGGTCTTCCCAGCTGGTAGGGTGTGCTGTGAACGGCACGGCCTGAAGCATTAGTAGGATGAGAGGTTCAGAATTTGTCTCTGTGTGCACGCATTCACGGGTTGCGCGGGCAAGCTCAGACGCGAGTGTGTCGGCAGCTGTGCGACGTTCCGGACGGTCCCCCGACGGAGGGCTCCTCGTCGCTGGACTCGTGTGTGTGCACGTCGTCTTTGTGCAGGCCCATGCTGATATGGCTCTGCAGGGCGGCAGGCGTGAGCCACTCTTTAGGCAAGCAACTCTGCAAAAATGGAATACAGGAACTGAAATAGGCCAAGCGGTTTACCCAGCGTGGAATCTCCCGCCCACACAGCAACTATAGAGAGAGAGAGAGAGAGAGAGAGAGAGAGAGAGAGAGTGAGTGCAATGTCACCATACAGAAAAACTACAACTAACTTTAGTATGCGACAAGCTAAGTGAATGCAGTGGTTAAGTGTTTAAGCTTGTGTCTCAGAAAAAAAAAAACCTGGGTTAGGCAGTGAAGGTGATAGAAAGGGTAGAGCATCAGAGAGAGAAAAGAGGAGCGTGGAAGAAGGGAAGAGGGAGCTGACCTCAGAGAGTGCAGAGGAAAAGTGGTTGCAGTTCTTGTGCATTAGGTGATATGAATTTCCTTTAAACTCCTTGCCCAGTTCCTCCATGATCTTATCTATGTCCTCTTCTGTGAAGTCCGTCGTGCCCAGAGCTACAGCTTCTCTGCGACAGAGAGGGGTGGAGTTAAAGTGTGCTAGCATTTGGGGATTGTGCGCTTTGCAGCTCAAAAGGTTGAGCATGCACATATACATTCGTAGCCAAATGTTTTGGCTGACACAGAGTTTATTGCCTCAGCGTTTTTTGCCAGATATTTATATGGTATAGTGAAATACAATCATAAGCATTTCATAAGTATTTATTTATTTATTTACATTTTATTGAAAAATACATCCAGTATAAGCAAAGACTCAATATTTACAGTTTTGACCCTTCTTTTTTAAGACCTCTGCAATTCGCCTTGGCATGCTGGATATCAGCTTCTGGGCAAAATCTTGACTGATGGGAACCCATTCTTGCCTAATCAGTGCTTGGAATTGATCACAGTTTCTGTGTTTTTGTTTGTCTACCCTACTTTTGAAGACTGATCACAGGTTCTCAATGGGATTGGGATCTGGGGAGTGAATCTATATGCACAGTGAGGCAAAGGTTTTTGGAGGATGGCTTAGTGTCAAGAAGGGCAGCAAAGAAGTCACATCTCTCCATAAAAAAACATCAGTTCCAGACTGACATTCTGCAGAAAGTATAGGGATTGGACTGCAGCGGCCGGGAGTAAAGCGGTTTTCTCTGATGAAGCCCCCTTTAAACTGTTTGGGACATCTGGACAAATGATTGTCCAGAGACGAAAAGGTGAGTGCTACCATGAGTCCTGTGTCATGCCAACAGTAAGGCATCTTGAGACCATTCATGTGTGGGGTTGCTTCTCATCCAAGGGAGTGGGTTTGCTCAAAACTTTACCTAAGAACACTGCCATGAATAAGGAATGGTATCAAAACATCCTCCAAGAGCAACTTCTCCCAATGATCCAGGAGCAATTTGGTGATGAACAATGCTTTTTACTGCATGATGGAGCACCATGTCACAAGGCAAAAGTGATAACCAATTGGCTCGAAGAATAAAACATTGAAATTATGGGTCCATGGCCAGGAAACTCCCCAGATCTTAATGTGGGGGTTAACCTGTGGTTAATCCTCAAAAAGAGGGTGGACAAACAAAAACACAGAAACTGTGATCAACTCCAAGCACTGAGGAAAGAATGGCTTGCCATCTGTCAAGATTTTTTTTTGAGCATGCCAAGGCAAATTGCAGAGGTCTTAAAAAAGAAGGGTCAAAACTGTAAATATTGAGTCTTTGCTTAAACTGGATGTATTTGTCAGTAAAATGTTTTTTAAAAACTTATAAAATGCTTATAATTGTACTTCACTATACCATATAAACACCTGACAATAAAACCTAGGGAGTAAACTTTGTGAAAACCAAAATGTGTGTTAGCGTCAAAGCTTTGGGCCATGTATCTAAGTTTGAATGTATATGCTCATGCATGTTGTGGGGCTGGGTTTGCGTGAGTGTGAGGTTGTGTGTTCAAATCCTAACTTGAATTTGAAGGTCTCCCCAAGCTCAGAGGCATTTCCTGGGTTGATCTCAAAGATGCCACTAAAGGGGTAAGGATGACCACCATATGCAAATTCTAAACAAACAAACAAGGAAAACAGTAGGTAACAGCAAATCACATTTAATTCCACTTTCAATCTCTTACCACTTTCTTTACCTCATTAATAATGATGCCATTGTCTCTGGGGCCCACTCCCTAGGTAGTTACATCTGTGAGACTCAGAAATGTGTGTGACTGTGAATGAGTGAAAGCATGAAATGATTTTTGTATGAATCCAGGATGGAGAGGAGCAGAAGGCCCTGCACGTGTTATGTTCCTGTATGATTGGACCACTCAGTCCGGAGCATGCACACAAACACACGTGCGTGTTCCTGCTCGCAGACACCCACACATACACACATACCTGTAAAATTCTGAAAAAGCTGGCTAATAAAAACACTCAGTCCTCTCTGGTGCAAACATGTTCACAAAAATATTTTTTCATCATTTCAGTGCATTCATTTAAGTTTAGAAATATTTATACCTCTAGTTAAATTAAGTCATTAGATACAATAATCCAATCCGTTTAGATCTGATTTAGGAATAGGCAGTTTAAAGGAGTTAATTTTTTTTACATATTAAACATTTGTTTATACAAGTCATTTTTCAATACAAAACCAAAAAACCTGCCCTGCACAGAGTCATAGTTACTGACCAGCTAGGTTTGGTGTGCGGGACAGGAAAGTGCATGAAAATATGATGAAAGTAGGGTGAAAGGGCAGGGGATGTTCTGGAAGTTAAATAATGGTTGTCCCAGTGTTGACCACACAGTACCTCGGCCATAGATCTCTATTCCTGAGTGGAAGACCCCAATCCCCAGAGTGGAGGTATATTCATTAATCCAGTACTGAGAGAGAGAGAGAGAGAGAGAGAGAGAGAGAGAGAGAGAGAGAGAGATATATATTATTAGATGTAATCATTTTTCTACCAAAAAAAAAAAAAAGACCAGTATGTTGCACAGAAAAGCAAAATATTCTAAATTATTTCTCATAATTTACGCATGCATTCGTGCATACAAACACAAGGCTGAATAGTGGAGACAAATTATTTTTGGAGTGTCTGTATAACTCACCACTGTAAGATCCATTACCATCATTGGATGGTGACCAGTTAATAAGAAATTGATGCCTTCTCTTTATTCACTGTTTATCCTTAAAACGTGAAACCACACACCAGTTGCTATACGGCCATTTTAATAATAAACATTAACAGCAAAAACTAACTTAAAAATGTAATTTATTCTGCATGAAGCACAGGTTGTCATACCATTAACTAACAGAGCAGAATATAAACAAGAAAAAACAAACAAACACAAACTTAACAAAACAAGAAATTCTATGATTATGTTTAAAGTTGTAATCAACACTGCCTGTCATCCGACTGCATAACACAGACATGCCGGTTAAGCTTCTTGGGTCTATATCCCACTCAGTCACACTAACTGGTGTATACACAGCAACAGGAGCCAACAGAATTCTGTCAGTGCTACAAGTTCTATACGTTGCTGACCCAAGCAAAACACCAAAGACCCAGCAAAAAGAGAAATTAGTTACACCAATCTCTGTAGTGCGCAATATGACACACTGGTCTCTGAGGATGATGCTATTTGAGTCTTTACAGACAGTTGGAGAAGAGTACAGCCAAGCTTTATACTGACAAATATGGATGTGAAATCAAGATTTGAGCATACCAGCTATTTGAGTACATCCAGAGAGAACTCTCCTTGAATGCATTTGGTTTTCTATTATTCAGGGGGGGGGGGGGCAGCTAGTGCTAGGTGCTTTTACCCCCATCCAACCCCAACACACACACACAAAATATTTTCTGCTTTCTCCCTGTGACACATGGTGCACAAAGAGAAACAGGAGCAGCTGTTTTCCCTGATCCTCTGGGACAGGCAAAACCTCAACACACACACTTGCCTGTGTGTGTGTGTGTGTGTGTCTGGCGGGGGACTTGCTTGTCTTGGTCCCTTGTTCTGCCCTGTGTATATTGGTCACAGTGATTCCCTGCTAAGTGTTGAGTGTGTATGAGATGACTCTCTAGCGTGTATGAGAACCCTTTTCTCAGCCACTTCTGCTCTTTCTGCAGGTACAGCATTACAGTAGCCCTTAGTTGACCCACAAGAACATGAGAGCTGCCACAGATTTTCAGTAAAGCTACTACTGATACAGACTACTTCACAAGCTTACGCAGCACTCTATCACCATCATACCTTATGACAAAGGTATTCCAATCCAGTCCAGGATTTTGTAATCACCGGTAGGTAATTTAACAGTTAATGTAACTAGTTGGCCACTTCATCAGCACATCAGGCTCCTGGGCAGAGGGAGAGGAGAGACTTTGAATTGAGCTACTCCTGTAAGATCTTGTGTGTCCTCCTTCAGCACCTCCACCTCCTCCGCATTCACCTTCTGTTGACCCTCCTCAGCTCCGACCATGACCTCTGACCTCATGCTAGAACAAACCCCACTGCCTGGCTTGACTTTGGAGCACCATCTTATTTGGGCAGCGCCAATCTGAGCCAACCAATGAGCTGAGTTAGTGGGTCCATGAGCCACGTGATAACGCTGCTGCCAGCTCCTTTGAAACATTCTGTTATGATGCGCAAGTCACCAGAGCAAAGAAGAAATACTCTCCCGTGAATGAACCATGGAGGTTCAGGGTCTATATCGCTAAGGGTAGAGACATTTCCCGCTCACCTGTTGCAGTGTGCACCAAACCTAGAATTCCTCAGGACCATCTCAAGGCCTGGGTATCTGGCTTCCTATCCCCAACACCCTCTCACACACAGAGCGCTTTCCCAGAGCGCCACAGTTTGGCATATAAGAAGAAGGACAGATGATATATGCACAGGTTGGTGGCTACACTGCCCTCTGCTGGATAGGAGGGAAAACTAACGTGCACTTATTTACTCATCGATGCACAATCACTCAGACGTGCTTTTTTTTACCAATGCTGCATTGCATTAGAGATATAAGACTCGAATTATCTGGCAAATGACAACAAACAAGGGGCTACCACATATACAATTTGTTTCAGAACATGTTTTGAAAAGTGTGAGATATTGGTCTTACCATGTCATACACGTTAAGGATAACGGGTTCATTGGCCATTCTTTGATCCTGAGAAAGATATGGAGGCGAGTGCAGTCCTTTTAAAAACGGCGTTATTGCTCTCGAGACAGCAGCACCTCGCGCCACGGTGCACAAGCAGCGTGCGAAGTGGGAGCTTTTGATCAAACAAGGCAAAAGGGAAATATGGCCAACCCGACCTTAATGCGCTACTCCTCCCGGCCAAGACCAAAGTGCCGTTTGCCCAGTTATTTATTTGCTCATTATTTACCAGACTTCGTGCATGTTGGGGATTTGGGCTTAGTCGTATTCTAAAGGGAGAACTGCGGTCAATTTCTAGAGGTAGCTACAGGCAGGGAAAAGAAGAGGGACGACAGCCTTGCTCATTGGTTATCTAGCGTATCTACGGGCACTTGTGGCCTCCCGCCTGCTTACGCGCTGAAGAAGATTTTGGATTCCGGTAACGGGCAAAGGAAGAGTGTGAATCCGCGCGGAAAGTGCGGTGTGAGCAGGCACTGCGTGAGACCGGCGTACGGTCTGTTCACTGTATTACTAGCGTAGACATGGTCCGTATGATCAGCACTGCAGAGATAAAACCTTGATGCCAAAACAGCAGCTTTATCCGTTCCGATCTCGGTTTCAGGTAGCGCGACTGCAGCTGGATACTCTCGTAGCGCGCTCAAATTTCACTTCGAATACTCCCAACAGTAAGATGCCATGTGAAATGAAACTACAAGTACAATTCTGTATATTTCTGTGGGTAAAACGGACTTGGTCGGACGTAGGGGTAGCAGCCGTGAGGGGTGCCTGCGCCGCGGATGTAACTTGGTGCAGTCCGGATTGCAGCATCCATCAGCGGGGTGTGTCCTCATAGAGGCCGCGCTAAGGAAGTCCCGCTCAGATGTCCTCGAGAATCTCCTTCGCGGACTCACCGCTGACGGGTTTAAATTGCAAAACGCGGATCAGAGAAGAGATGACATCACTGAACGAGATATGTCATGAGTGTGGTCCTGCCAAAGGAACGTCTGTACAACAGCATCCACAGAGCGAGTCTTGATTACCTCATCATCGTTACGCAGCGCAATATCCTCATCCCTCGTCTCATCCGCTCTTGATGGCATCGCGGAGGGGAGAGATTATTCGTAATTCCCAGGGGCGTGTCCACATGGGTGGCAGTTGCCATTTCAGAAAAAAAATGTTTTGTCACCCACTCCAATTCATATCCTAAAGTTAAATAATATATCAAATAAAACGAACCATTTTGTCATAATTTTCGTTTCCACGTAAAAATACACATTCCCAATATCGTTCAGCGCACTGTGAATAGACCCGTGTAGCTAGATAAACATGTAAACATTTATCGTTCTTGAAATCAAGAAATGTACGTGGACCTCTTCTATTTTTATTCAACTTTGCACGTTTTTGACGTAGGCCAAACTTTAGATATTTTATTTATCTTTTTATAGAGGCTTTGTCATTGTACACATTCGGTAATAGTAAAAACAAACATACATTACTTAATTTACAAATAAATGCATTTTCTGCTGCTTATTCCTGCATTAGGCTAATACTTTGAACAAGGTTCTTGTAGCTGGTTATTTCTACATGGCCTCTGCAGATTTTAAAGCCTATTTTACAGGTATATTACTCCAATACAATTCTACTAGATTTGATACATCACATTTAGTTCTTCATGTTGATTTAAATAATTATAGTAGCACTATATGTACTGTAACCAGATCCTACAGCACAAATATGAAGTCAATGCAGTATTCATTATATACCCATTCATTTTATAGGTAAAAATCATATATTCCTCAATGCGGTATTGCCTTAAAATAATTAGGTGGTGCCACACTTTAGTGTACTCTTGCTACCCCATGTATAAAATCCTGGACATTGCTAGGTAGTGAACTTTTGTGATTACCTTTCAAAGCAGTCTGTCACAGTTCCTGATAGCTATCACAGTGCAAAAGTGCAAGATAAACTGCTGAACTTTATTAGACCAATCAGTGAATGTCATTATAACAGACCAGGTTTCCCGCCTCTTAATGCAGCCAACTAAACCGCTTCCAGGGCTTTTTTTTGGGAGCATTCTGGTTGATATTGTGTAGTCTAAACACCAGTTTAAACTTTAAGAGTAAAGGACAAAACAAAGAAACACAAATAAATGCTTCATGTTTTTTGGGAATATGTTAAAATTCATGTATTTGGCAGTTAAAACTTAAAGCACTTATGGGAAGCAATGTCTAGTGGATAGTAGCCAGCTGCACATGCAGTTTGTTCTATCAGAAAACAAAGCTTTATTCTGTGTGCATGTGTGTGTGCTGCCAAGGGCCCTGGCGGTCCTTTTACTGAGCAAGCGAAAGAGGTTTTGGTCCCAGGTCTGTTATCAGTTTTTGTGCATGTATGTGTGTGGTCGAGTGTAGTGATCTCTGACTCCTGTCTTGGGACATTCAACTCAGTTGATCTGCTGAGGCCTGTATCGACTTTGCTCTTGACCGATTGATTTCTCATCAGCTAAAGCGTGTGCTGCTTATTTCCTGTGCAGTAACCACACAGACAGGAAAACAGCACAAATCATTCATACACCATTGCATGGCAGAACCCCAAAATCATATGGGTTTGTGAAGGAATCTAGGACATAAAAACACACAATGTTACAAAACAATCTGGGGTTTATTGATAATTGGACCACCTTTGAAGGCAAGCCTGGCCTTTTAAGGTGGGATGGTATCCATCCTATCAGGGAGGGTGCTGCTCTCCTTTCCAGTAACAAGCCATAGTCTTATGACAGACCTAGCTAATCTATGACAGTCCAGAGCAGAGGCCAGGCAGCAGACAAAGGGGCTAATCTAACCATCTGCTGGTTGCTACATGACTTCACATGAGGTTCATCATACTGACACTGTGTTCCCAGAGCTAAGCAGAAATACAGAAAACAAAGAAAAACATGTCTTAATAACCTAATTAGTACTAAAGTTACTGATTCACAGAACACTGCCTGCATCTTTCATCTAAAGTTGGGTTTACTAAATGTTAGATCCCTAACATCTAAAGCGCCAATGATAAATGAAATCTTAACAGAGCATAGATTTAATGTACTTTGTCTAACAGAAACCTGGATCAAGCCAAATGAGTTCATAGCTTTAAAAACAGTGTGTCCTTCTGGCTACAGCTATGTATACCGCGCTTGTCTAACTGGCTGTGGAGGCAGCAATGCAGTTGTTTATACTGACACATTAGGCATAAACCAGAAAGCTGGTTATAATTTTGAATCCTCTGAAATTATTTTTACATTTTGCATAAAGGATGTAGTCAGCGATAAGCCCACCCAGCCTCTTCCACTAAATGGCATCTACAGGCCACCAGGACCCTATTCAGAATTTATTAATGAGTTTGCAGATTTCCTCTCTAATCTAGTTACTTTAGCAGAAAGAGCCATTATTGTTGGTGATTTCAATATTCACTTTGATAGTGCATATACCCCAATCATACAGTCATACTATCCCAGTTTGATGCCAACTCAGACCATTCTTTCATTTCATTTGAACTACATATAAGACACAATATAGTGACCTCGCCTCACTACCACACCAGACGCACGATCACGTCAGCCACTGCACCTACAGTGACTAACACAAAGTGGTTTTCACAAAGTTTGCTGTTTCAGTTTTTATGGTGGCAATTTGCATTATCTCTAGATTGTGAAGTGTAATCAGATGAATTACAATTAATAGCAAAGTCATTCCTTGCCATGAAATTGAACTTATTTATAAAAATTACTGCATTTCAGCCACCGCGTTTCAGCTCAGCCACAAAATGGCCTAATAACATCATTTCAGTGATCTTCTTTTTAGCTCAGGAGAAAGTGTTAACAAGGACAAGGCAGCTGCTATCACTCTGTCATGCTGATTAGAAGAACAGACTGGTTGCTTTAAAAGGGTGGTGGTGCTCGACATTTACTTCTGTTAACCATGGCTACCTCCAAGGAAACACATGCAGTTATCGGTGCATTACAACAAAAGGGCTTTATATGCAAGGACATTGCTGCTTGTAAGATGGCACCTAAATCAACCATCTATCAAATCACCAAGAACTTCAAGGAGAGAGGTTCAATTGCACTGAAGAAGGCTTCAGGGCACCCAAGAAAGTCAAGAAACCTTCTCCTAAAGAGGATGCAACTACAGGATCGGGTCACCACCAGTGCAGAGCTTGCTCAGGAATGGCAGAAGGCAGGTGTGAGTGCATCTGCATGGACTTTTTTGGTGAGGGATTTTGGAGGATGCCTTGGTGTCAAGAAGGGCAGCAAAGAAACCACTTCTTCCAAGGAAAAGCATCAAGGACAGGCTGACATTCTGCAGGAAGTAAAGGGATTGGACTACAGAGGACTGGGGTAAAGATTATTTATTTATTTATTTATTTATTTATTTATTATGAAGCTCCCTTCAGACTGTTTGGGACATGTGGACAAATGATTGTGTGGAGAAGAAAAGGTGAGTGCTACCATGAGCCCTGCGTCATGCCAACAGAGAGGCATCCTGAGACTGTGCATGTGTGTGTCCTCCACAAGCAACTTCTCCTTCCACTGTGCTCAATCTTCAAAAAGAGGGTGGACAAACACAAAAACTGTGATCAACTCCAAGCACTGATTAGGCAAGAATGGGTTGCCCTCAGTCAAGATTTTGCCCAGAAGCTGATATCCAGCATGCCAAGGTGAATTGCAGAATGTCAATACTGTAAATGTCTTCACTTAAACTGGATGTATTAAGTTTTAAAAATTATGAAATGCTTATAATTGTATTTCACTATACCATATAAACCTCTGCCAAACAGATCTTAAAACTGAGGCAGTAAACTTTGTAAAAAACAATTTCAGTCTCAACTTTTGGCCATGAATGTAAATTTATTGCAATTCTTCCAGACTTCTTTGCGACTAGGATACCCTCAAACCCCATGGAACTTCATCAAATGACTGAATGAGTATTCTGCTGCACACAAATTAGGGACTAAATTTGTGCCTTAGTATAATGATCATATTTGCAATTTAAAACAAGTCATTAGAAAAATAGAATGTAAATAGTGCCACACTAAACTTGTAGTCTTCCAGCTTGCATGGAAGGAGGGCCTTCTCAAGTATAGAAAAGCACTTATTACAGCTCGGATATCTTATCTCCCAACCCTTAAAAAATAACAAAAATAATCCTAGATTTCTATTTAGTACAATTGCATATCTAACTAGGAAAAAAAATCAACACAAATGCTGAGATTACAACATCACATAGTAATGAGTTCATGAATTTCCTCAATGAGACATTGGGCAGCGACTTAGAAATCAGAACAACCAAGTCAAAAGAGAATCTAGAATCCTTAACCCTATCCAAGAGCCAGAACTTGCATCTCTGATTTCATGCTCAAAATCCTCCACTTGCTTACTAGATTCACTGCCCACACACTTTCTGAAGGAAATCATACCTGAATCCTACCTAACTGAACATTTACTAAATTTAATGAACTCCTCCTTGAACCTTTGCTACATTCCTAAATCATTCAAATTAGCAGTAATCAGACTACTTATCACAAAATCTAACCTCCATCCATGTCAGCTGTCAAACTACAGGCCGATCTCAAACCTTCCATGTATTTCCAAGATCCTAGAAAAACTGTAGCTCAGCAGCTAAGCTCATACCTGAATCAGAACCAGATACATGAAGTCTTTCAGTCAGGATTTAGGCCTCATCGTAATACAGAGACATCACTTATTAAAGTAGTTAATGAGCTGTTGTTGGTTTCTGACCAGGGTTATGTCTCTTTGCTTATATTGCTTGATCTGAGTGCAGCATTTGACACTATTGATCACAACATTTTACTAGACTCAAAAATATTGCTGGGATTAGCCATTTTACATTACAGCATTTAGCTGATGCTTTTATCCAAAGCAACTTACAATTATGACTGAAAACATTGTGAGCAAGTGAGGGTTAAGAGTCTTGCTAAGGACCTAACAGTGGCTACTTGGCAGTGGTGAAGCTTGAACAGGCAATCTTCTGATTACTAGTCAGGTACCTTAATCACTGAGCTACCACTGCCCCATTCCTGATGTAAAGCTTATCTATCTGGTCACTACCAGTTTGTTAAAATAAATGGAGTCTTCTCAACATACAAGGTTAGCTATGGTGTTCTACAAGGATCTGTTCTAGGGCCTCTGCTTTTTTCTTTATATATGCTACCTTTAGGTGACATACGTAAACACTGTGCTAGATCCTACTGCTATCCTGATGGTACTCAGCTATATGTCTCAGCCAAACCAGAGGACATATATCATCTTAGTATTATTGAGGAATGCATAAAGGATGTCAGAAACTGGATGGTATGGTGAGAAACTTTCACTTAATCCTGACAAAACAGAGGTGCTTTTATTAGGCCCAGAGACAGCTAGGTCCTCAGTCTAGAATTATTCAATGAACCTCAATGGTCTCCCAATCAAATCTCCTCTCACAGTTAAAGATTTTGGAGTTATTATGGATCCTAGTCTGTCATTCAAAGCTCATATCAATATTTCTAGGACCACCTTTCTCCACCTCAGGAACATTTCATAGATTAGGAACATACTGTCCTCACATGATGCAGAAAAGCTAGTCCATGTATTTATCACTTCAAGAGTGGACTAGTGTAATGCCATACTGTCTGGCTGTACCATTAATTGCCTAAAAAACCTCCAGATAGTTAAAAGTGCAGCAGTCAGAGTTCTTACTTGAACTAGAAAATTTGATCACATCACTCCTATCTTAGCTACTTTAGTAGTGCTTAGCTATTCCTAGTGCATTACGACCCACCACGTATGCTTAGATCAAAAGGTGCAGGCCCTTTACTAGTACCAAGAATAAGAAAATCTATTGCAGGGGGCAGAGCCTTTTCCTATAAAGGTCTCACGCTATGGAATAACCTTCTTGTAAATGTTTGAGACTAGACACTCAATGTTTAAGGCTAGGCTGAAAATCTGAACAGTCTGTAAAAAATCTGTACTGTCAGGCAGTTTTTTAACTACTTCCCATCTTGGGTACAGGTGTAGATTTGGAGGTCCATGGGCACTGAGAGTTCTGGTAAACTGGGATGTTATGATGCTGTCACTTCACCTCTTTTGTCACTCAAGTTTCTTGACTGAGAGTGGAGGAGTGCTGATGTTCCAGGGTGCCTTCATGCCTGTGGTTCCTTCTGGCTCTTTCCTTTTAACTATGCTGCTATAGCTAGATCTGCTGGAGTCCATCTTTGCACATTATTGTTCACCAATTTACACATCCTTGTATCTGGACATGCCTAATAATCTATTCTCTCTTTCAGCTGAGGTACACCCACCACTGATATTATATTACTGAGCCTCAACCCATCTCAGCTGCCATGGCTACTCCCACCAACCCAGCCCAGCCCAGCACTTCTTCGTTGCCCTTGATGGACGTTCTCATGCGGGATGGGTTTCAGACATGCGCACACCATCGGGACCAGACTAGGACTTCTAGAAAATTGCACTAGACATTAATTGCTTATTTTTTCATTTTATTATTTATTCTGCTCCTTATTGTCTATATTTTTATTATTGTGGTGACTGTTGTCAAAGGGTCTTTGAGTCTTGGTTCTTCTCAAGGTTTCCTGCTCAGGCTCTAGGGAGTTTTTTTCTTGCCACAGTCATCCTTGGCTTGCTCACTGGGGGCTTGGACTGGGACATGTGTGAAGCTGCTTTGTGACATCTGTTGTAAAAGGTGCTATATAAATACATTTGACTTGACATCTGTGAAAAGACAAATGGTAGTAGTGCTGAAGATCTCAGAGTGAGAAAAGACAAGGTGCAAATTATACCTAAATCCAGTTGGCTGTAGAATGAAAAGTCAATTTGGTACACTAAATTTTTAATGTGCATAGGACTGTTGAATATTCATATGCAAGCTGATTTTGAACAGTACACTGTTACGATGTAGGTAACTACACCTCTACTCAAGCTTATCTTGTCTCCCAAGATGCTTAACATGCCTAAGAAGCTCACTCACTCACTTACACACACACACCTGAGACTGAAGATTCTTCTTTGCTTTTACCCCCTGCAAGATTTAGAGTGCATGTGCACTATTGATTTCTGCAAGACACTCACTGGAATACACACACAGATCCATTTACTTGTCTTTCCCTCAGTCTCTCAAAAAGAGATTGCATTAGTTCTCCCAGAAATGGCATGAGAAATGATAGTGAGAGAGCTAGAAGAGGAGAAAGACAGCCCGAGATCCAGCTGTCGTAATGCCGTCTAGGGACTATTAAATCTGGCTGTGGAATCTAATGGAGCTGAATCCACTAGGGATTTAGTTTAGATGCAGAAAGCCTGAGAAGCAGGGGAACTCATTGATTTTGTCCAGGGTATGCACTATGTGTCCACTAGGTGTCATTTGTAAGCCTGCATGTTTTGCTGCACTGGGACCAGCTCCCACTCAGTACCAGGACAGCCTTGCAAATCCAAGCTCTGGATGAACTAAGGATCAGTCTACCAGTGGTTTATGATTCATTCACTGCTGTTCTTATCTAAAAGTGCACAGTTCACTTGAGATGAACGGTTGTCTCACTAGCCCTAGTTTTCCGTGATTTATAATAATTCGAGTAAAAATGCTCAGTAACGCCATGGCTCGTGGGTGGATCTTATCCCAAACCTATGGCCAAGAGTGTGCTGTATTGGTCTGTTCCTGTTAGGCCAGCTGCCTCCCTCATGAGGACTCTGGTTCTGTCTGGGCCAGAGTTACTCACACATGATGTCCCCAGCATGGCTTCCACCAATCCAACACCCCTACCTTGGTCTGTACACATCTCTTCAGAACCAATCAGTCCTCATGAGGAGTAATTTCCCCATTCACTCTAGTGTGCATGGTAGCTGATAGCACACACTCATGGTAAGGCCAAAATCAACAGGATTTATTTACAAGGTCAAAACCAGAGTGCATTTTGACAGATTTATTCTAAAAATAAATTCCATCCCAAACTCATCCAGCAAAGCCTATCCAATGAAACAAAGTGTGGCAAGTGATATTGCAGGCTCCATTTAATGCAAAAGTTTCTTCAGGAGAGCACATAGGACAGTGGCAGAAAGGAACACTATAAGGGATATTTGTCACTGTTAGTCACACATTCTACTTTTTCTGTGGGTACCAGTGCTGGCTAACACTGCCCTGAATACATGAACAGAACAGACAACACTGTTCTAAAGACAGAATTATATGGCAAGGTTGCAGCATACAAATTGTAGCAATTTATTCAAAGAATGATAGACACATTAATTCAACACTCACTTGATGGTGAAAATGTGAAATGAGAGAAGGGCATTCCAGTCAGGATGACATGGCTTTCAGAATCCCCACCCATTTTCCCCCCCAAATTGCTGAACCTCCAAAGCCCCCCCCCCCCCCCCACACACACACAGAGTGGAGGGAAACTTGGCTACAAGGTCCCCAAAAATATTCCTGCATTTGCACACCAACAAGCAGGGGGCAGTACTGAGTCATAGTAGTTACAATAAAAATCATAAATGCAAATAAAGTATAATTAGACTAGTTAGCTTTACAGGTGAAGGAAAATATCTGTGCAAAGAGTCTCATTATTTTCCCCCTCAGTATAAAGGCACCTCTTCAACAAAAAGGAACTAAGACGTCTGACTTGGATAAGAAACGCTAGCAAGTGTCGATGCAAACCATTTGAGAAAGTGCCCATCCCTTGCCCCCCTTTTGTATCCCCACCAAGTGCCAGATTAGAGCTTGTTGTGATACTGAACTAGCACAAAGTGCAGAAACATGACAGATACGCACTTCGTTCCACCAGGACCAAAAAAAAAAAAACCCAAGTCATCTCCACCGAGACACGATATACACACATCATCAGTTCCGACATCGGAGTCCACCTTCAGTACAGCCAGTGAGAGGAACCTGACCTGGAAAGAAGTGAACATAGGTGTGCACGCGCGTGCATGCGCACACACACACACAAACGCACGCACACGTGGAGCCCTTCCACAGCACTGCTCTGGTCAACAAAGGGCTACTGGGTCATTAAGAATGACTGGCTTCAGCAACCCAGCAGCCAGACAAAAGAGTTTGTCACCATCCAGCTAGTCACAGCATGGCATGCCATGTTTTCATTGCAGCATTAGATTTCGAGAATATGGCCCAGCTCACAGGCATAGCTCAGAGCTAGGAGGTCAACCAGGGGTTCCGCAGGCCAGCCGAAGAGGCGAAGGGTAGAGGGCGGTTCGTGTCCAAGAGGTGGGACCCCTCCCTGGGGCATCTGTGCCTATCTGCAGGGCTTGATCTCTGGATGTCTATCAATACTGTTCATCTCTTTAAAATCAAAACAACTCCCATATCAGCTAACAGCTGCCCCCAGGCTATGACAGGTGTGTCAGAGGTTTGATTATCCATCCATGATTATTTAAATGGTGCTGAGAGAATGATATTAATTTCATTTTTAGGAAACTATGTACTCTTTTAGCTCATTTCCATTTTTATTCCACTGCTATTTTTGGCCCTCAGCAAAATCAGTTTATTTTGCTCATCTTTAAAACTTGTGCATTTGGAAGGTGCTAAAATTATCGCCGGAGCACCCCGTACAGTAAGAATGCTATTCCTCCCACTAGCACTAAGGAAACAAGTGCTGTAGCCATGAAAGGTGAGGACGATTCTCCGTCGGAGCGCGAGCTTGCAGGGCCGTTTACAGAGAGCCGGGGCTGCAGAGCAGATTACACACACACACACACACACACACACACACACACACACACACAAAAATATTCCCACTATCTCAAGCAATAAACTAGAATGTGGCTGCAAGCCTGGGAGACAGAGGCAGGTAGAGTGAAAGAGTAGGGTAGATGCTGAGAGAGGGACTGGGCATGCAGGAGAGAGGTGGCTGGGGGCCAGGATTCAGCGGCACTCACGCTCTGCAGCACACGCAGATGGACGTCCTCTCCTGCTGACCGGAACAGATCCACTGCAGCACTGTGAGGCAGGTTCTCCAGCTTATACCCATTTATCTAACAAACAAACAAAAACAAACGTCAACAAAACTCCTGTTAGCCAGCCTCAGTCTCTCTCTGCTATCAGTATTGTGCATACAGCAGTGAGACAGGTGTCTACACATCTCCGCACAGCAGAAAGCTTCCAGTTCGCCACAAGTACATTTACCACATCGCAGTTTAGCCAGTACTGAAGTATAATGTTGTCTACTGAACAGTAGTGTTAGTTATTCTTCAGCAGTAAGAGCGACAGGTGTACCGCCAGGATCTTGTCACCCTCCTGCAGTCTGCCATCCAGAGCTGCTGCACCATTCTCTTTGATCTTGGCCACGTAGATGCCACCATCATTGATCACGTACTGCTGATCAGTGCCACCCACAATATTAAAGCCCAGCCCTGGTACACAAAACAAGGTCAGCACGATCACTTAATGTGACTGACTCCAACACAATCACTTTATACAAGTAACTCCTTAAAAGGTTAGTGATGCTCAGGTATTGATGTAGCGCACAAAAACTATTGAAACAGTACACAGTTTTCATAATGAATGAGCAAAACACTTACGAAGAACTACTCAGTTAAAATGGAAGATATTTTGAGACTGATAAATTATAAATCACAAGATATCATCCATGCTTGTTTTTTCTTCTCATGGATTAAAGTACACTTTAATATACTGAAGATGTTTTAAAAAATAAGACTAGAAAAAGATTAAACGAGGAGAATATAAAACAAATAATTATCATACAGAAATATTACAATCAATATAAAAGGACAAAGCACGGACATTTTACATTTAATGTTTCTGCGGTGTCCTGCAAATCCCTCATTTATACAATAGCAGATCAACAAAAAAAGCAACGAGAACTTTACTCTTCTATGCACTTTCGATTTCGATTATCGTTCAAGAGGGCCATATTAATCCAATATTAATCCAAATGTCGGCATCAAACTGACCACTCTTACAAACCTCGTTATAAATACACGATAATTTCATAATAATAAGAGTAGTTTCAAATCTTAACCAGTTAATTTCTGCGAGTGAGCTTGCTAACGTTAGCATAACTATCCATGTGTTCCAGGGAGATTTTTTGCTAGCTTTAGCACAGATTTAATAAGTAGCTAACACTATTGGAACCTTCGTCCTTAGTCTGATTGTTATTAAATCACCGTATTAATTCTTATTATAGCTAGTTGGTAATATAAAGTGACATCCTACTGGCAATTTTAGCACGGACACTATGAATGTAGATACCTAGATAAACGCTAACAATGTTGTTAGCTAACCTAACTAACGTAACTTAGCGACGTCGCCAGGCTATCATAAATTACAGAAATCCTAGCTAACTTCATTAAATCTGGTCAAAGCGCAATAACTAAATAGGTCAACAAGGCAACTAAGGAACTACATGTCCAGTTACCAACCTATATAGCTAACCAACTATCAAATATTTCCCATAATTTCCGAAGCCACTGGCAAAGACTACATTTACCAATGTAGCTATGGTTAGTTGTCTTACTAGCTTGTCCTTTTTTGATGCAATTTAGCTATCGTTAACAGCCTATCTACTAGGTTAGATGCGCTTACATCTGCCTTATTTTACCCCACCTGGAAGAAAAGTACTCACCCGCTGGTCCTCTTCTCAGCTGAATATCTAACGCTGTTGATGTTCTATGAGCAGATCCGTTCATGTTTTATCTAAAAGATTTATTAAACTTACATGAGCTAACGTTACAGAACTTGAATTACAGAACTCTTCCTGCTTACTCCCAGATACTGCTGGGTAAAGTGCGTTTTTACTGCCCTCTAGCGGAGCGGACTATAGGAAATCTCCCGAAATATCCACTGGGCTAACTTTACTTTACAGAACATGGCGGAAAAACTCACCTCAGCCTGTAACGTTTGGGCAAGCCAAAGGCAAAAACGCAATCTTAAAACAGGTGGAAAGATTTATATCGGTTTCAGAAGATGTGGGTCTGATCCGAAGCAATAAAGTCGAGTATGTTTTTCAAACGCCTGACAAAAGGCCACTTACAGGCTCCAGTTTTTTTACTTACTGATGAAAACAACTGCGATTTTACAGAAAGAGCTAACCGATTTACAAGTTCTCCTACGTTGTATAATTGGTACGTTCAACAATTCCATTCAACGTTCCAGTCATTCACCACAAGGGGGCGTGTAAACTATCTTCACTTGCGTAAAAACAGCAGCTTAAAAGAAAGTTAAATGTGAAGATCCAACTTCTCAAAACCGACGAGTACACAAAAAGACTGACCAAGCAATTAAACGAATTAATAAGTAAATAAAATATAGTACGTATATTTCAATCGTTTACTGTAAATTTAGATGTGGCAAGAATTTGTTGACATATGACAGTGCACATATTTTTGTGACATACCCCAAGAAATTGTATTTTAAATATATGTAAGGTTTTCTTGCTGTGCACTTAAAATATTTGTTTATAAACTCCAAAGTAAGTGGTAGAGGAATATAATGGAGTTAAAAGAAGGGCTATGTCTTCTAATTGTAAAAAAAACCCCCAAAACATTACTGAATTAATAAGAAATACTACTACAATAGTATTCAAATATAGGAATACCTGTGCAAGATCATAAATCAGACTACACTCTTTCAAAAAGGGTGTTAAATATTTTACTCCAAACTCTCAGTAAATCCTACTGTAATATCTTTGGCAAGAATTTCATTCTTTAACATTCACTGAAATATATACGCGCACGTGCGTGCGTGTGTGTATATATATATATATATTTTCTCTTTTCCATAAAAAAAGACTTCAACTTATGACATTTCATAACAGACTGAGCTATCGCAGTCTCAAAAATCCAGAAACCAGAGCTGTACATACAGCTGTACATGATTTCATACAGTGGGTCAAAGATATGACATTTCCAGCATAGTCTACCTCTAGTGCTGTGCTATGAAAGTAAATATATAAACCCACTTCACTGATCTTGTTGGTAAAGCAGAAAACTTCTACTACGTTGCTGACATTCCAAATATATTCTGAAATATAAACAGTCATATTTTAGTATGCATGCTATATATTTGTGCCTAGAAAGCTTGAAATGGGGACCAACAGTGAATTCAGAACAAAAACACAAGCATCTCCAGAGGAGTTTATCTGAAACACAGGGGAAGCATTCAGCAGCGCTGCCTTGTTTGTTTACTTTAATGGACCAATATCACACGGAAAGATGAGAATTTTCTGAGTTCAGGTGCCTCCTTATTTCAACGGTTCAGTCAGACGCTGAGGGATTAGCACAAGAACACTAACATGCTTTCTCTGCACAATGTGAACATTTCACTAGAGTGTCACAGTATGGCTCAAGACACCAGGGCTCGATACATTTAGCTTAGTAAACTGCAGAGTGGTCTGCTAAGAGGCAGGATTTGCACAAAGGCCCAGAACACTGGGAATTTTCCACAATTACTACTGAACATTATTTACAAGTGCATCTCCCCATGGTGTGATTAAAACATACATAGACATCTCCTCGGCAGAAAAGATGGAACAGCAAAGGTCTTTTTGAGGGGCTGTTGAGGGCTTTTTCGGGGATTGTTGTGCGAGTTCACTCTTTCACGCCCAATACGCCTGTCAGCAAAGGACACGGGATATGAGTGTTTTGTCACAAAAACACACTCGTAGTGGGGGTACAGACACGCGTCTGGGTTAGATCATGGTGGGGGCCACGCTGTAGAGGGTGATGTCCCCTGTAACCTGCAGTAGTGTCACCTCCTCCATCCCCCCAACCCGGTGCTCGTACTCCAGGAGATGCACTCCATCCACCGCCACCTTAAACACGTCTGGCTCCACCAGAATCTTCAGCTGGGGAGATGTGTGTATGCAAAGAGAAGCCTGTCAGAGTGTGTGCCCGTACACATAAACAACTCACACTTTCAGACTCAGCATAACATCAGAGAGCAGTGATTTGTACCTCAAACTGTCTCCCCTGCACAAAAGGGAAACCCCCATCCCTCTCCTCTGGGCCCCAGTAGCCTCCAAGGTTGGAGTTCCTGACGACTCTCTGCTCGGTGAAGCGGGGGTTAAAATGGAACACCACGTCAGGGCCTTTCACAAAGTCCACATGGAACCTGAAAGGAAAGAGAGCAGTTGATTCCAAAAGGGAGCCCTCAGGACTGCACTGAAGGGTGGGGCTGTGGTGGAAAATTAGTGCAGCCAATGACAGAGCATGTTGTTGAGGAATGTGTCCATACACAGAAGAGCATGCAGGTATGTGACATATGTGGTATACACAGAAAGCATGCAGTATGTACACACCTACATGCTTTTTACAGGGTATGGGGGTTTGTTGTCTGATTTTACATGATTACCAACCCCCCCACAAAAAGAAGAAGAGAAGAATGGGCTGCGTCATCTCCAAACAAACCAACACAGGTGTGTGTGTGCGTGCAGGCATGTTACCTGTCTCCTCCCAGAACAGGCTCTCCTACTATAGTGATGAGAAGGCGGGGCAATATACCTGCGTGGAGGGGTAGGTCATAAGGCACCAGCTGAAACAAACGCAGGACATATTCGCTTACTGTACTGCAGTAGCCTACCTCTGCAGCCAATGAAACATCAACACACGAGGCAGGAAAACATTTACAACTGCAATAGCCCATGGTGTGTTTATGACATCTCCTCCCACATACCCGTCAGCGTACACATTGCATATTTTGTAGCTTGACAGGTTCCTAGTGCTTTTCATTTCATCTGCTTTCCAACATCATCTTTTCTATTCTTTTTTTTCCTCCATAAACCTACATTAGGGAATTGTTCAAGGAGTTGCACCCTCCAGACTGGCCGGAGGACTGTCTTATGGGATTCTCCACTACCCAACTGGATTCTTTTTGTCTAAAAAGAATTTGTGGGGTCTTCCCAATAATTTTAATCATCATCATCATAATAAATATGATACCCCAATAAGGTCTTCAGAAGCCTGTCTCTTTAGCTATAACTGTAGTTATAACTGAACATACATATTAGCATCGGTCCTATCCTGCTAAGCATATATACATCATAACGGCTTTGTCTGATTACGACCAAACTCTGTAAATGTGATTCTGTGCTTCTGAAGTGGCATGGAATCAATTGAGGACTTTGGCAATGTGCTGGCAGTTAGCAGAACACTTCATCTGATTATAACTACTTTGTAGATTTGCTCCCACCAACAGCATGAATAATAGAACTCAGTCATTTTCAAAGTCTACTAAGGAAATGAATAAAAAATGCTCTCTATACTGTTACCATTTTCTAAAAACTCTCCCTCCATTACAAGTATAACCCTGCCATCAGCATGTAGTAACACAGTTAGAATACAATGCTGATGTCCTCCTGAATTACTTAATCAGCCCGAAGTAAGGAGGAATATCCATAAACAAAAACACAAGCGATGAAGTGTTTTTTTTTTTTATCAATCTCGTTAAAAATGGAAATACCATATTACGTCATTTTACTAGTACCTGAAGCATTACTAGTTTTACAGAAACACAGCCCATAGTGACACATTACACTATGCAGCTGCACCATTTATCATTCACGCCAATGATATACACACAAAAATCGATCTTTTCCTAAAACTGCAATTCTACATAACTAGAATACGAGTGGAAAATGTCACATCTACGTGACAGCACCCTGGTTTAAAAAAACAACATAACCATGACAACATTGCTTGGAATCAGGCTGTATGACCCAAAGCCCCACCCCAATTCCAAACTTCACCCAGTGACTCACTACCTCCATTCCACACACTCTCACTCACAAACACATACAAAGAAAAAACACAAAGCAAAAAACTGGACTACAGTAATCATACTGCACTAGTCCTGTAAAAATAAAAAAAGTTTGAAATAAATGTAGTTTTAACATAACCAAAAATTTAATTCAATTACAAGTAATTCAGGGCATAAAATTTGACCTAGTCAAAAACAATGGAAATACATGGGCTGAACTGTGATATTTTCATGATTCTGTATTATTAGAGGACTATATTGTACACATTCTTCCTACACAGCCTAACAAACTTAATTACAAGACATAAACCAGACATCACCACACATACAAGCCTGGAACTCACACCCTACAGCAAAATGGAACTCGGGCATCACAAGTGGCACCTGCACATATGAACAAAAGACTTCTTTCTGACTTGCCACACTGAGGATGTGTGGAAACAAAACATGTCGTTTTTAACTTCAGCTGCTCAGCCATCACACTTGCTCCAGACAGAAGCGTTCAATTATTACACATACTGCAGTCACATTACAGTTTATTCAGATTCTCCTCTACATCATGAACATGACCAGTCAGATTTAGTGCTGTAAAGATTTCACAACTGCCTGTCAGTATCCAGGTTCTATAGAAGGTACGTAAGATAAGAAATCAGGCCTATATAAGTTTCCACAGATATTTACTTCATCTGTTGTAATAAACACTAAGTGTAATACAAAGATTTGTTAAATGATGAAAAAAGTGCAATAAAAATACAAAGGCTACCAGTCTGTGTATTTATAGTAAGAGAATAATTGTTATTTGTGTAACAATAAATCATCTTAAAAATTGGAGGGGTTTATTATAGTTCGTCTATATTCTACCTGTGCAAACTACTTTATCAGAGTTGTACCCAGGCAAGCTTGTAAAAGCAGAGGTGTTTGTGTGTGTTGTAGGGCTTCATTGAGAGGGTATATCAAGGTGGAGACCACAGTGCTGTCCGCCTGCGAAAAGCTGCGATGTTCACTGCGCTCAAAAATACGGAGGTCTTTGTCCAGGCTGGAAGACAAGAAGAGGAGTTTTTCACATCTGCACGCGTTGAATCTCGGCTATCAAGATGGCCAGACCACAGTATACGACTGTGTCCAGTTTGAACACTGTCCCGACCCTGCACCTGCCTTCAGACAACCAAATACAGCACTAGACCGACACCACCAGACCAGCGTGAGTAGTGCCAGTACACCACAAAGCAAGAGTCAGGAGCCCCACTGAACAAGATGCACCTAGACACCCATAGCGTGGTTACACACCACACATCCCACAACAGACGGAAGAACACACACGTTTAGCAGTACTCACCAGGGTGCCTCTAGGCGCACCAGGGCCTCCGTATGGTCCCATGGGCCCAGGGCCGAAGCCCCCTGGAGGGCCAGGCTGTGAAGGGAAGCCCCCTCCAGGCACACCCCAAGACCCGGGAGGTAGAGGGGGGAACGCTCCACCCGCAAAGCCAGGCCCAGGGCCTGGAGCTGGAGGAAAGGCAGGAGGGCCTCCAGGCCCATACATGCCTGAGGCGGGTGGTCCTGGTGGTCCTGCTGGGTAGGGAGCGTTGGGGTACGGTCCCTGTGGAGCCCCAGGGGTGGAGGGGAACTGGCCACCAGAGTATGGCATGGGTGCCCCGCCTGGAGGAAATTGCCCTGGGTTCGAGGGAAACTGTGGAGGCACCCCAGGGCCAGGAGGGTATCCTGCCGGGGCAGAGGGGGCATTGGGATACTGGTGTGGTGCAACGGGCCCATGGGGGAAGGAGCCTGGGGCACCAGGGCCAGAATGGGGGAAACCACCAGGGGCTGAAGGCTGGGCAGGGCCTCCTGAGGCTGGGAAGCTGGGGCCACCTGGAGCTGCACCAGGCCAGCCAGGATTAGTGGGAGGGGGTGCCCCATTAAAGGCGACAGATGCGTTGTCGTTCCTGTTCCTAGACGGCTGATTCGGGGCATCATCTGAGATTGCATCAGCAAGCTGAATAGAAAAAAAAGGAGTACACAGATATACTGTTGAAGGACAAAGTCTTTATGCAACACACATAAAATCAACTGCGAGCTGTACATGGACTTATCCAAGACCTGAGTCCTACATAACGCACACAAACACACACACCCAAGCCCACACGGAAAGTTCTTAACTTTCAACATGCCTATTAAAAAGCCATTTAAAAACAGAACGTGTGAACGTCAATGTATTTTTAATTATACAACAGTTTAAACACCGATTTAATAAGATAGAAAATAACACAAAATTTCTTTTTAAAACTAGTCTACAATCTATTATGCAACATGAACGATATTTTAACTTACCGAAAACTCTTCCATGGCCTGTGGATAAAAGGCAAAGAAACAATTAGGATAGCTAATGTTCTAGGTAAGCTGTCTAGCTAGTTCAAACACTGAATGGAAGCGTATTAGGCAGTTCGTCAAAATGTAGAAAACATAGGCTACATTTAGCTAGCTACCTTATCTGTAATTATGTAAGTCACAAATATAAAATAATTAAAAACTGTCGACAATAAAAAAAAAGAGGATTAGCCAATCAAATAAAAACAAATCTGTAAAGCTAACTACTACAGATATAGCATTGACCAGTATAACTGCTTGACGGCAGTGCATTAACCGAATAATTTAAGTAACATAACATATGTAACCACTCTGCGATATTTATACCTCGCTTGAAAGAGGGCCTTCGATCAGGATCAGTTACAGTAACCCCTTTTAAATACACAAACCGATATCTACAGAAACTAAAAATTCTGAACTCTATACAGGAGGAAGTGAGGTTACGACAAGAATATGGAGTAGTTTCAACGCCATGTTTAAACACAGAGTTATAAATCATATACTAACACAAAGAATGGCTTATGTCGCCAAAATGAGCGCGCGACCGGTTTAGAAATCAGATATGCTCGCGCAGCACGCGCAGATTCCATAGAGAAGGCGGGGCTTAAAGGGATGGGCGAGATTCGTCTGCGCATGCCTCGCCAGTGGAAAGTTAGCGAAAAGCATTGAACTTGAAACAAATAAAACTGATTACAACCTTTTCACATGTAAACATATCATATACTATCGTAATTACGTTGATTCAATTATATTCCGTACCAATGAGCTTTAGTATTTGTGTGCAGATGTATTTTTGGTAACAGAAAGGCCTACTGTAGGCCAGGCTCTTAAAAGGGCATGGTATCTTGGAGCACAGAGGACTTATAAAGTATCACTTACGAATGTAAGCGTTTTAATAGATTTAAAAAGATATCCCAGTATTACCAAAAAAGTTCTAAGTTATAAATATTTTGTGTAAAGACTAGTCTATGCTAATGCATATGACTTCCAGAACAGCAGCTATTGTCTGTTTGTAATAGAAACAGCTGTAAAATGCGGAAGTTATTCATTAATAATTTCACTGAGCATTTCAAAGAATGGTTAATCTGTAGATTGTAGAAGTTCGCATTTCTGGATTGTCAGCGGTCAGGATGACGTGAAATGACGTGACAGCACGAGTGGGAAGCTTTGTGCTTGTGTTGCAACATGTTAATCACTACCCGAAGCAATTTCGTTATCTAAACGGCCTAAAACAAATTAGTCTTTAAACCTTCTGTCTTAAGCGAAGGTTCTTAATAATTATGTTCTAAATGAATTGTGCAATTAATACTGTTTTATCGATTTAAGTTCGATAATAAAACAACGATATTTATTTCATAAATGATCTTTTAAAAATATTTTTAAATTATTTATTTACAACCCGTTTGCATGCTGGACCGGAGATTGCTGCACTCGTTTTACTTTCCATTGTCTGTGAACACGACAAACATCGTCTTGAGTTACCCAATAAAATTGCACATTCTGTGCAAATCGTGGGGATGTTCTTTTAGCTGGTCTAGGATCAGGTTATTGTTACTAATTCTAAACATTTCAGACCTCATAAACGATTGGAGAAACTGATCCAAAATCAGATAGTAGCCCGCGGAGTGGTATTGCGTTTAGGATTTGTGATTGGTCGGAAGACAGTCACAAGACTGGAACGAAAGAAATACTGTACTGTTTAGCTTTTGCAATCTGAGTCTGCGCTCCAGGGAAAATGGTAAGTAGATATTGAGGTGAATTAAAATAACTACAAAGTATGGTCCCCAATACTGTAATGTAACTGAAGTATCTAAATAATATTGTTGATGTTGGTCGGTTGCCATTTTAGTGTGTCGAAAAGTGTTGCTTTCTTGTGTTCTGGTCGCTGTCGCACAGACATAACATGCAGTTCCACCCAATTCATTGTGATATGCTGCAACATGTCATTGTAAGGTGTGGGGGTACCCGCTCCTGCAGTACCGACCGAGTTGATAGAAAGTTACGGTCAGTACGCGAATATGAAGTGGCGCAGTTTAAACTGAAAATGTCATTACTTTGTGTTTGCAGTTGATGCGAGAGGTTTATATAATTGTGGAGGGTTGCTATTCTTCAAGATGTATTGTCCTCGCCAGAGAAATTCACATTTCCTGTTGAACTTTGCTAGCGATTATCAGGAAATTATGGACATACACGCACGTCCTTTACTCGTTTTTGTGTGTGTGGTTCCTAACTGACGACCAGGCGGACCCAGGTTAGTTAAGGTATTGTTTATTATCTCATTGGCCTGTGAACCGACAACCAGACAAAGAAAACGGAAAAAATCTCTGCGTTACAGTTCACAGCATACAGTCAGCATAACAATTCAGAATCAACCTACTTACGAATGATAAAAAGCAAATGATCATATTTGATATGGTCAGTTCCTTTTCACGTTAATAGGATGGACCGGCGCACCATGGGAGAATATCAAAATCAACATTTATTTATATACCGCTTTTTACAACAGATGTTGTCATAAAGCAGCTTTACAAATGTCCAAGTCCAAGCCCCCAGTGAGCAAGCCAAGGACGACAGTGACAAGGAAAAACTCCCTAGAGCATGAGGAAAAAACCATGAGAGGAACCAAGACTCAAAGGGGGGCCAACCTCCTCTGGCCTCTGTTCACCACAATAATAACAAGTTTAAGAGAAAATAAATAAGAATAGTTATTTCCAGTTTGCTAGAGGTCCCAGTCATGTCCCGATGGTGTGCACGTGTCTGAAACCCATCCCTCAAGAGAACGTCCATTTAGGGCATCAGAGAAGTAGCGGGCTGGGGTGGAGATGTGGTGGGCTACAGCAGGGAGCATCGGGGGTGGTGGAAGTAGCCGTGGGTTGAGGCTCATTAACATCATGACATCAGGGGTAGGTGTAGCTCAGCAGAAAGAGAGAATAGGTTATTAGGCATGTCCAGGTACGAGGGTGTGTAAATTAGGGAACTATAATGTGCAATGATGGACTCCGGCAGATCTAGCTATGGCAACACAGTTAAAAGAATACAGCCAAAAGGAAACACAGGCATGAGGGCACCCTGGAACATCAGCACTCTGCTGCTCTCAGTCAACAAACTTGTGACAAAAGAGGTGAAGTGACAGCATCATAACATCTCAGTTTATCATAATTTGCAATGCCCATTGACCCCCAGATCTACACCTTTATCTAAGATGGGAAGTAGTTAATAAAATGCCTGACTGTACAGATAGCCTAGCCTTAAATATTGAGACTGTGTCTGAGTCTCGAACCTTTACAGGAAGGTTTATAGCAAAGGCTCTGCCCCCTGCGGTAGATTTTCTTATTCTTGGTACTAATAAAGAGCCTGCATCTTTTGATCTAAGCAGATGTGGTGGATTGTAATGCAGTAGGAGTTCTCTATGGTACTGTTTGTGCAAGACCATTAAGTGCTTTGCTGGTCATTAGAAGTGTTTTATAATCAATGCAAAATTTTACTGGGAACCAAATTAACGTAGCTAAAATAGGAGTGATGTGATCAAATGTTCCAGTTCTAGTAAGAACTCTGGCTGCTGCATTTTGAACTAGCTGTAGCTTGTTTAGGCAATTAATAGTACAGCCAGACAGTATGGCATTACACTAGTCCAATCTTAAAGTGATAAATGCATAGACTATCTTTTCTACGTCATGTGAGGAAAGCATGTTCCTAATCTTTGATATGTTCCTAAGATGGAGAAAGGTGGTCCTAGAAATATTATTGATATGAGCTTCAAACGAGAGACTGGGATCCATAATAACTCCAAAATCTTTAACTGTGAGAGGAGATGTGATTGGGAGACCATTGAGGTTCATTGAGTAATTACAGAGTGAGGACCTAGCTGTCTCTGAGCCAAATAGTAGCACCTCTGTTTTGTCAGGATTAAGTGAGAGGAAGTTCCTCAACATCCAGTGTCTGACGTTCTTTATGCATTTGTCGATAATATTTTCTGTGCCCCTACATAAAGATTTATGAAATGTAGACTTATAGCCGCTGTAGTTAACAGGGCTATTTGTTTTTGGTGTCCTGTATTATTATTTCTTGTCTCCTGTCCAAACTAAGTCCGTGATGATAGATGCTCCCACCCCCACAGGTTCTCACTAACTTCAGCGTGAACTGGATGCATGAGGGTTAATATTAACCCACAGATTAGTGCCAGTTGAGGGAATTGCATATCGTAGAAATTCTGGCTGCTCTTCCCAGTGTAGGATATTCAAAATGAATGGTAATCCACGATGTTAATGTTAAATATTTTACAAATGGCTGACGTGATCTGTCACCTGCAATATATGCCAATTGTTTTAATCCTTTCGCAATATTTATTTCTTTATGAATGTCCTTCAGACCCACTACAATATAAATACATTTTGAGGATATAAGGTAATATATGTAATATATATTTGTGTGTGTGTGTGTACATACATATATACACGTACATATGCATATACACATAAATATTTCTTTTTCCAGAGTGAGTCCTTAGTAGTGTGTGAGGTGGATGGAGACCTGGTGAAGAAGCTACGAGAGTTTCGCTTTAGAAAGGAAACTAACAATGCAGCCATCATCAGTGAGTAACAGCACTGCAGTCTGGTGTGCTGTGTGTCTACTGTAGTCTCTGTGGCATTACGAAAAAGCTCAACTAATTCCTCCTCTGTTGTGTTCCAGTGAAGATTGACAAAGAAAGGCAGCTGGTTATCTTGGATGAGGAGCATGAGGTGAGTCTGGTTTTAAGTCGTCCTGCCAGAATCCCAGAAGGCTCTGGAGACCTGGGGAGATGTTCAGCGCTGTGTTACACTTGCTGGAAAGCATGTTGAAACAATGACACACATGTGAAGATGACGATGACATGCTGACTGGCTGACTGGCAGCTCCCTTTGTGATTTTTACACTTGTAGGACATTTCCCCTGATGAGCTGAAGGATGAACTGCCTGAAAGACAGCCCAGATATCCTTTACACAAACCCCTTTACACACTGACCAACAACTATACCACTGTGTTAAATCTCCTCCTTTGGTTAGCTGTGATTTCTTAACTTGAAACACATTTGTAGTGTACAGTTATAAATACCAGCATGATGATGGAAGAGTGTCTTATCCTCTTTGCTTTATCTTCTCCAGTCCAGCTGGTAAAAAACACCCAACATTATCACACAAATACACACAGTAGATATGTAAGGTTTTCAGTCACTTTTACATTTTCCAAATTGTGATATGTTTCAGACTCTTAAATTTGATTCAACTTCTCATCACTCTACGCACAGTACATCACAACTATGAAGAAAAAGCAGATTTTTAGATTGTTTTGTATTCAAACTAAAACTGAAATTTCCCATTTACATAAGTATTCAGACCCTTAACTTGGTACTTGGTTAAATATATGACAGATTTGAGTTCTTCTTGGGAATGAACCTACAATCTGGGCACATATTTCTGTTGGAAGTTTCTTTCATTATTCTAGTGTAATCATTCAAGCTCAGTCAGGTTGGATGGGGAGCATCAGTGAGTAGTCATTTTTAGGTCTCTCCAGAGATGCTCTCTTGGTTTCATTTTTAGGTCTCTATACCTGCTGTATTGGTTTCATTTTTAGGTCTCTATAGAGATGGTCTCTTGGTTCATTTTTAGGTCTTTCTAGAGATGCTCTGTTGGGTTCATTTTTAGGTCTCTCTAGAGATGCTCTGTTGGGTTCAGATGTGGACTCTGACTACACCACTCCAGGAGTTTTCTTGAAGCTACTCCTGCATTCTCTTTGTAGATTTTGGGCAACCTGAAAAAAAAATTTCTTCCATGATTGCTTTGCATTTTTTTGCATTTTCTTTCACTTTTCATCCTGACTTGTTTTTCAGTCACTGTCACAGAAAAACATCCTCATAGGGTTGTTCAGGTGACTTTTCGCAAACACCAAGTGTGTTTTAGTGAGGAATAGCTTCTGTTTGGCTGCACTACTGTACTAAGGCCTGATTTGGGGGTGCTGCATTATTTGTTGTACTTTTTTAAGGTTCTCATATCTCCACAGATGAACTCTGGATCTCATTCAGAGTGAACCTTTTCTATGATTTCCTTTCGGGTCGATAAAGTGTTATCTTAGCTTATCTTATTATTTGGTTCTTGGCTACTGGTCTAACCAAGGTCTCCAAATACTCAGGGTGGCCATATCTAAGGAGACTTGTTAGTAGATCCAAACTTCTGACATTTGAGAATTATGGAGGCTACCATGCTTTTGTGCTGAAGACATTTTCTTGTGTCCATCCCTAGATTTGTGCCTTGACACAGTCCTATCTCGTACCTCTATGAACAATTTTCTTGACCTCACTCTGACATGCACCATTAACTGTGAAACCTTATAGGAAGTGCTGAGCCTTTCCTTTTTACAGCTAATCAATGCTCTTAGACACAGTCAGACTCTAATTAAAGCATTTCCAGGACCATTGATACATGTAGGATGTACCAGTGGTCAACTGGAAGTTTTGTAACAAAGGATCTGAATACTTATGTTTGTCTGATATTCATCTTTTATTTTAAATAAATTTACACAACCATTTTTGCTTTGTCATTGTGGAGTATTGTGGGTAATTTGATGAGAATTTTTTAAATCCATATTTAAATTAGTCTGAAACATCAAAATGTGGAAAACTTGAAAGGGTCTGAAAGGTTTTCTCCACTGTCTTCTGCATCCACTATATTAACCTTTCTCATTTTCTCACATGCATACATATAACTACATAAATGCTATACATACACTATATGGACAAAGGTATTGGGCCACACCTTTTAATCACTGAATTCAGCCTTGTAGTCTGCCTTTACATTTGTGAATGGGTCATTCTGAAAAGCTCACTGAATTTGAGTGTGGTACTGTAATAGGATGCTACCGTTGCAACAAATCAGTTTGTGAAATTTCTTCCCTCCTAGATATTTCACATTCAAGTGTGAGTGGTATTATTGAAAAGTGGAAGCGTTTAGGAACCAGAGCAACTCCACAAAGTGGCAAACCACATAAGGTTACATAGCGGGGTCGCTGAGTGCTGAGGCACATAGTGCATAAAAGTTGCAAAAATAAACGCTCTGCTGACTCAATAACTGCATATTCCCTAACCTCCTCTGGCATTAATATCATCACAAAAACTGTTCCAGGAACTTCATGGCATGGCATGAATCACGTTTCTCTATCTGGCAGTCTAATGGACAAGTTTGGGTTTGGCGAATATTTAATGCCTCAGCATACCAAGACATTTTGGACAATTTCATGCTTTAAACTTTGTAGGAACTGTTTGGTAAAGGCTCTCTTCTCTTCCAGACTGTTCCCCAGTGCACAAAACAAGGTCCATAAAGGCATGGTTGGGTGAATTTGGTGTAGAAAAACTTGACTGGTCTGCACAGAGCCCTGACCTGCACCCCATCAAACATCTTTGGGGTAAACTAGAATGGAGATTATAAACCAGGCTCTCTCATCCAACATCAGTGTCTGACCTCACAAATGCTCTTCTTGATGAATGGGCAAAAATTCACACAGACTCACTCCAAAATCTTGTAAAAAAGAGTGGAATCTGTTATAGCTGCAAAGGATGTACCAATGCTATATTAATACCTATGGATTCAGAATGGAATGTGAGAAGGTGTGACGTGTAGGTGTGCCAATACATTTGTCCATATAGTATATGGAGTATGCACCACTACATATCTTGGCAGAGTTTAACTCTTCAGTTGTCATTTCTCACTTCAACTGTAAAACACACAAAGAAGCCCCATATTGCTCAGTTGTGTCTCTAATTAGAAGTAGAGATTCTACCTCTAATTTCTCAGGGTGTAAACCGGAGCAGCAGATGATGTATGCTGGGAGCAAGAATAAACTTGTGCAGACAGTCGAACTGACAAAGGTTAGTCCATGCACACACACATAAGAACACGCATAGTTGTGTGATTCAGAGATGCATGTGTAAGCTGAGGCAACTGTAATGAGTGCTTTGTAGATCCTACAAGACCCGTCTCCTGCACATCTTGTAGGTCTTTGAGATCAGGAACACGGAGGACCTGACTGAAGAGTGGCTGAGGGAGAAACTGGGCTTCTTTCGTTAGGAGCATCTGAAACCCGCTCAACGGAGTTGGGGAAACGATGACCAAGATATCGTACGTCGCCTCCAAGAGGAGATTAAACCATTGTCCATTTAACACTTTGTGTGTGTGTGTGTGCACGTGTGTGTGCGCGTGTGTGTGCGTGTGCACGTTTTTGGAAGACCCTACCCGAGCTAACCAGTTCCAGATTTTCACAGATCACATGAATGCAATGTTCAAAAAATGCAACCATGAATACGAATTCCTTTGCTACATGCATTTTGTAGCTTGAAGCCTTTTATACAGGTGTGCTAAAATGCCCTCCCCTTTACCAGATCTAGAACTCACCATGCAGTGGTCATTTAGCTTGAGACATTGCAGCTCAGCTTGCTAGAATCAGGAGGTGGTACACAAGGGCATGAATAGGGGTAATTATTTTTTAGAGAGATTTGGTTCAGTGTTGTTGCCATTAAATGTTTTACCATCCAAGTCCCTGTGTAGTCACCTGACTTACACCAGGGTGGAACATATTCCTTTTTTGATATGATGCTTTTTCTAGGTCTTTTATTGTGAAGTTCGGATTGTTTCGTATCCTGCGGCTGCAAATCTAAACATGAGGCATGGACACTGTGGCAGAGATGTGGAGGGGTAGTTGTGTATCTAGAAAGAATTCAGATCAGGCTCTGGAATTTGCAACTAATGAAGATCAGTTTGCAAGTTTGTGCAGATCTGTCTGGATTTGGGGAATCTGGATGTCAAGGTGGTTCCTGCATAGAGCTATAAACAAAATTAGTCTGGAGACAATTGTGGTTTTACCTGCCAGCAGTGCTGCTTTAAGTGTGAGCGTGCATGTCTGTGTGTGTATATTAGCTTGGATGAGATTTTGTTCTGAGTCCTAAAGAGTTAAATCTGTTTTATGGGCTATGATGTATCACATTCTTTTTGCTGTGACAAAATAAAAGCAGGTCACAGTCAGTTCTTTGATATTACTTATCTATTGACTTTTATTTCTGCAAAATACTATAACATTCATATACACACACACACAAATCCATAATGAGGACAAATGCTAGCTCCAGTTTCAATCTTGCTGATTCTCTTCAGCGTAGATGGTTATTGGCATTTGGTAATTAGTTTTAATGTAAATATACACGCAGTTATTGGCTTTTATCTCTTAAAACATCTGTCAAACAGTAAGTCCCCTCTGTTAATAGAAGTGCATTGCCTAGTTCTCTAGGACTCTGATCTGATTTTAATATCGTAACTGGTAAATGTGGCCGTGGTTTTTGTTCTTCACCAGGCTTGGTTAAGAAGTGGGAGCACTGGAAGTGATAATGACTAGTGTCTGGTCCTTTTATTAGTTTTCATTTATCAGTGTCATGTAAGCTGTACTTCATGGTGAATTGAATATGCTTGTGTGTGTGTGTGTAAGTAAAATGCAGCACACCAGGATATGTGAGACTGCTTTTCAGATTGGATACACCCTGCTCTTTACTGAATTATTTCAATTGTTGTTTGTCATAAACAGTCCTTGGGACCTGCCAAAATGTGCTCTAACCAAACTCTCAGTACACCTGCACCACAAATTCAGTGTTCTTATTGGCTTGGTTCAGATGTGTTGCATGCTGGGAGTGCATAAAATGGGGGGGGGGGGGGTGTAAAGTTAGTGGAGTCCTTTTTAGTATGCTTTATTCTAATATGCACACAGATATAAACTGAACAGTTGAAGTTTGTGCCATTATTATTATTATTATTAATTAGTTGAATGAACTCAAGTAATTAACAGTAGATATACTTATAGGATATCAAAATACAGAATGAAATGCTGTACTGCTACATAGTGAAGAGACAGTGCAATAGGGATTGATTGAGGGTATGACTTGTGCTTTGCTTTGTAAGAGGTCAGATGGTGGTTGCTGCAAATAAAATCTGAATCGGGCTTTGTGTGGGCATGTGGATAAAAGATGCACTCTAAATCTGTTGTGTTCCCACAACAGAGCTGTTATCAGTAGATTCCAGCTAAAGTTACCATAGTCTGTTTGAGTAACTATTATGCTGCTAAACTGACATGCAGTCCCAACAGTCTAATATGGAGTTGAGAGTACCTGTATGAAAGCTACATAAATATAGACACACACACACACACATACAGCTTGTTCTACTCACGGTTTTAGAGAGCAAATCAACTGCATTCTGCATCTCTTAACAGTCCGATATTCACTCTTAACCTTATGTCTTTGGAATTTTTGAAACAAATTAAAATGATGAAAATAAGGTGTAAACTAGCGTGGATGAATAAGGGTAATCTTAACCATAATAATTGCTCACTACTAAATACCACGCACTGTTTAAAATGTTAGCATTTCTTGTAATAACTCTTCTTAGCTAGAGGACCACTGAGCAGTTCAGATAGTCAATTAATCTGACAGGTGGCAGGAAGATGAGACAGGGACACTCCACCCATCTGTACCACTGGCTTCTCTCTACAGAGCTTATTTTGGTGTCAGTGTGATGTCACTGCATTCTGAGTAGCTGTTCTTGTTGTAATCAGTCTGTACTCCTGTGTACTCTTCTATTAAAACAAATGTATGTTTTATTTTTCAGTGTTTCTAAGGTTTTTAAAATCAAATGTAATATGTACAATTTTTCATTTTGCCATGTTAAGTATAAGAGTGTTGAATATTTGTAATTTTTCATGGTTTATATGATCTTATCCACTGTTCCCAATAAAACTTCAGTCACCACAGATCAAGACACTCTTTATACTAGTGCTCTAAAGAGAGGATGGTTTTACTATCTGATTTATTAGTTTATCAAATCAGGAGTTTGACAGTCCGATAATGGCCTAAAACTATTCTTTTACATGTTGCAATATGAACAGTGAAGAAAATCTATAAACTGGGGTAGTCAGATATTTTGATACTAGTTCAATTACTAGACATTTCAATTCAGACTAAAAATAATTTTAAAATGGAGAGTTTCAGTTTAAATGAGTAAGACCTGTAAGAATCCTTGTACATTTAAGTGACCCATCACATTCTACACCACCTGTTCCACGATTTGGGGTTGCCTTAAGTGTCTACTTGGTGCAGTATAACACTCATGTGTTATCAAAAATATAAACCTCAGCCATGTATTAGCACAATAGTTCTGTTTAATTTCATGATACTGCGACATGGAGGAAAGACTAATAAGACAGCTAGTCTACAATATAGTTGCTATGTAGTCCTTTATAACGTCTGGACTACATGGATCTCAACAAAATAAACATTAAATCCAAGGCTGCATCTCAACTGCGTACTACACACTACTATAAGGTATATACTATATACACTTACCAGTACGGGTTTGGCAAGTTAGAGCAACAACTATCAACACTTACACAGCTGCGTTTAAGAAAAAACAGCGAAACCGGAATGAAAGACATCTGGGCTCGACAGCGACCCGTCCAAATTACAAATAGAATCGATGGTCCACGAACATCGGCATGAGGAGGGAATCGGGGTTTCTGACATTTATAGGTTAGCCTATCTGATTTCGATGCCGGGACATACGCTAAACAAAGCCTGAAGGCGCACAAATCTTTGACGCTGGGTTGCACAATAGATATTAGTATTTTAGTTGTCATTTTAAAAGTTGGAATTCAAATTAACAGTTACTAACACTATTAATATTACCATTGCTAATCATACCTATAATTTAAACCAAAATTATATTGTTTTTACATTTTATTTTAATCTCACTTAAATATGTAAAAGCAGGAGGAACCTCGCGTTTCCTTCTCTCTTCCATTTATGGCAGGTTGTTAGCAGGCAGGTGTCTTCCTCAGTCCCTGAGAATGTTTTACATGATTTGTAATTTTAACTATCCTTTGCTACCATCACACCTAAATATAAAATTATTCTCGGATCATGCTACCAATTACCATGTTCAGGCTAACTCGAGCTCACACCTCAGCAGGGAAACTATATAATGCTAGCTAAATTAGCTAACGTTGCATGTCAATTAAGCAATATTAGCTACTGGAAGACTTATTAGTGAACTATATCAAACTCTCTTTGAGTTTATGTATTACATCAACATTGGTATTAAACCTAAAATATTAAGGACTCGTATTCTACCTGCCATCTGCTACCTGGCTAAATGGCTAACTCCACCTAGCGTACCTACGAAGGCCAAACACTACTAAAGTGAAGCTGATAGCTAAGTTAAAGTAACATGCAGTTCAAACAGATTTCTTACTAAAATAACAACCATATATGTTTATTAATGTATTTACTGTTTCAACGAAAGAAATCCAAGTTGTACTGATATCTATAGACCGTTCGCCTGCAAGTCGTCGCTGAACCACCTATGTCGTCCACCATTTTTTCTTTTTTCCAAGTTTCCAGGCACTAGTAGTTTCCAGGCACTTTTCCGTTTTGTTTTTTTTTGCATTACATTACGGGACGATAGTGTCAATTCAAACCAAACTCAAAAACGCCCAGTTCCAAGTATGCTTCTTGGATTTTTGAGTATACTCAGATTTGACAGCTTTAATTACACTACATACTATATACTAAAACCTAGTTAGTATTAGTAAATAGTACGCAATTGGGACTCAGCCTAAGGTTTTTGTAAAACCCTAACGTACGTAGTGGAGAGACAAAAACATGCAACCAACCATAAACGTAGTATTTCCAAAAATATTTAGATGTAACCTACGTGTGGCAAAATGCACATTTGGTTGATTACATGTTTTATGTATGCACACCACAGGCATATACATGCATGTCGTGTCATAGTTGGACGTAACTGACGTCACGTTCAAAGCTTGGCTGTTCTGGTGACGATTCACGCGCTAGTTCCACTCTAGCTAGCTAAAATGGCGTTCACATTCGCGGCCTTTTGTTATATGCTTGCGCTATTGCTTACAGCGGCTCTCATCTTCTTCGCCATCTGGCACGTAAGTAACGCTACTCAAATATAGGGACATACATGCTGAACGACATCGGGTGGTGTGTGTGCTAAGCACCGTAACAAAACGGCTCTGGCAGGCACACGCGAATGAATGGCACGCTCCCGGCCTTGATATGAACCGTCTTGGCTAACTAGCTAGCTGCCCAGCTAACAGTTTACGAGAACCGTGTCTTCGCTTGTAATTGGATTCAGTGGTTCTATTCTTCATGGAGCTCGCTGGCTAACTAATCAGACTGCGTATGGCTTTATTGAATTGTTACACATTCTTCTCTTGTCGTGAGCCGCCTAGTTCGTCTGGCTAGATAGCATGTCACCTAAAGTAGGCAACGCTAGCTAAAGCACATTCAGCTCAAAACTGCTTGTGCATGATGATGACGCGACCCACAGAGGCCGTTCTTTCTTTAAACACACGTAAGCCGATTTAGGCAGTCGTTTAAAGACAGATTTGACATTTTGTTCATACGGCATCCAGAGCAGGCACTTGTTTACTTAAAGGTAAATAGCTAGCTAAGCTAACTAGCTAGCTGGCCAACCTTTTATGTTTGTGTAGAGCTATCCTAGCTTGCTTATCATCTTACACGGATACTGCGGTTTTGTCCCCCCTCTCTAACTGAATATGATTTGATGGGCTAATTAATGTCTGGTTTTGTTCAACGGGTGTAAAACGGAGAACCCAACTGGTCCGAATGCCGAGCAGTTCTTTGGGTTATATTGACTACGCTTGCATGTTGCCGCACCTGCAATCGATTTCAGTTTCACAGTTCGAAAGGGCTTAGACCACATGACCGTGTAGAAAAGGATCTGAAAGTCGGATCACAATGAGAACGTACTCTGCTAACATGTCCTTTATATATGATGGCGTAATAAATCTGAGAGTCACATGTGCGGTTCGTAGTGTCTAGCTTGCGGGCTAGTAATTCCTCAGCTGCTTTCTGGTCTTAATGTATAGCTGCGCTGTTTCCCTCGTATTGTCAAGCAGTTGGTGTACCTGCGTAAGAATACTTATCCAGTCCAGGAAAGCTACAATCGCATGCTGGATGTTGGGCAGAGTAATACTGGTGTTCAATCCAGACTCTGCTGCTTGCTGAGGTCGGTGTCTGGACCAGGTTTTGCATTTCATGTTGAAGAGAAAACTATTCCACAGACCAGTGGTGTTGGACCTAAATCAGGTGGCTACTAATGTAGGTCTAGACACACCTCCTTTGAACAGCACAGCCACCGTTGGGGTCAGATCTTTCAGTACTGGCTTTTATCTTCAATAATATATTTGAAAAGAGGCTGACATGAGGGTTAATGTGCTTTTAAGTGCTTTAGTTCAAAACAATACCTGCTCCCCTGTCTTCAAACGGTCTTTGTACTGCGATGACACTTGAGACATTGGCCTGTCACTGGGAACAGCAGTCCTCCTCTGAGTGGCGCCAGACACCTGTTCTGTGTTGCTTACACTACTGAATTTGTAATGCACATGTTTTCTGAATGCAGATAATCGCTTTTGATGAACTGAAGACTGACTACAAGAACCCTATAGATCAATGCAACACGTTAAACCCGGTGAGTGTGTGTGTGTGTGGTTGTGAGGTGTAGCACGCATGCTGTTTGACACGCACTCTAACCGTGTTTCTCCTCTCCTTGCAAATTCTGGTGAGCCTCTGCATTCTCTTGCTAAACTAAATATCGCTAATCTTTAGTGACTGCCGGCTTTCCAACACTAACACAGTTTTCTTTCTTGTTTTCCTGTCTAAATTTTTTGTTTGTTTTTACTTTATGTTCCTTTATCCAATCGGCACAAAGACAGTTGAGAGGGTGAAAAAGATTAAAAGGGTCAGGCTTGCCCTGAAGGTTGGTACCAGTCACCAGTTCAGCTGAATCCTTCAGTCTGTGTATGCACGAGGAGAGTGCTTGCAAATGTCTTTTCAGTTAACGAAAGCACCGTGGCCCTCTAAACCTCCTGGAGCACTGGAAGACACCAGCACCCTGGCCGGAGGCCTGTCCAAAGCGGACTAATTCTGGGCTGCTGTGTTTGGCGGTGTTCCTTGGTGCTCTAGACAAGGAGGCCTGGAGTTAGGGATTGTGATTCCAAGGGTTCCATGCCCAGCTGTGCAGGTCTGCTAATGAAGTGTCCACAGATTGCCCTTGTTTCCTGAGCACTGAATGGGAATTCCACTTTTCCTCCCATATTCCAAAGGTGCATGTTTGCTAGATTGGCGTCTCTAAATTGCCATGGCATGAATGAATGTGTGTGCGTGTGCCCTGTGATGAACAGGCATCTTGTCCATGGTGGGTTCCTGCCTTGTACCCTGTGCCATCTGGATGGGATGTTTTACTGGCATGTTTTCAGTGAATGTCTGCTGTCCTTCAATGAATGTCCTGTAGTCCAGGACTAGACTTGCTGTGTCCAGCAAGTGGAGTTTTTCCACTGTACTCTCCTAGCATTGTGAAAAGTGCCAAATACTTGGCAGATCTCTCACACACACACACTGTTCAGAATGTATGAACACACATGCAGACACTCCTGTGCTCCTGTTGGCTTTCTCTTGTCTAAACAATGGATCTGCACCCTGTCCAGCTTGGAACACTGGAGAGTTCAAAGGGGCTTACTTTGTGTTGCATTTAATTCTATTTTAAGGACTAATATGCAATATTGACATCAGTCATTTTAAATGGCCACTGCAATCCAGATTCAAAATATTGGAGAGAGTTGTCTGCCCATGCACCCTCCCCCATATAAATCATAGATAAATCATTTCACATTTGTTTAGTAGTAGTAGCCTACTGCTCTTTGTTGTAGCGCAGGGCATGTCTGACGTGATGCCATGAATTACATGATGTGATACCGTCACAGCCGTCCTGTCAAACAATTAGTTCAAAGTATAGAATATAGATTACTGACATGATGTGTTGTTGCAGTAGTAGAGTACAAGCAGATCTGTTTGTTGCCAAGCTGGTAAACATCTGTGGCCCATCCACTCCTCCGTCAGCTAACTGACTGATGGCAGTTAGCTAGTTAACATAACGCTAGTGTGTTATCATGACCGCTTTATCCAGCACTAGTTGTGATCATATCGTTGTGTTATGTCTCTCAAATATTCACTGCCTTGATAACCCAGCTGCACATGTACCACAGAGTATGAATGAAAGTACTTGAATGTTGAAATTACTTAAAATGCCCATTCCTACTAGTAGCTGTGATCAGTTAGTTAAGACTTGCTAACCGTAGCTGAATATGGATGTTTACCTGTTCAGGAGAAAATTGGCCAATTTAGCATCAGTCTTAGTCTTTCTGGGTTCTAAGCTGTCTCCATCTTTCAAATGCATTGCCAGTATTTACATGCATTTTACTATGTACCCAGTCATGGAGCATTTTAGAAATATGCTGAAGCTTTTTAGGTTGGGTAGTATCTAACATTTAATTCTCTTAATCCAGTTCGTTTGCTTGCTTGACAGATGCTGTGTTTGTTGCATATCTGGCAACCCAAGATGTCAAAATGGTACTAGGAAATGTGTTGTGGGTGGGATTACAGGCCAAAACAAAAACAGACTTTCTGCTTCAGAAGGGAAATTACAAAGGACAACATACTGGCTGTAGCTCTATTGTTGGAGAAGCCTGTGTTTCAACTTGGCATGTTTCCTTAATCTCTCATCACAAATCTTGGTCATATGATTGATTTAGAAGAGTAACTATATTACATATTGTTCGTTTCAAATAATGGCAATTTGTCGGTGCCAGTCAAGTATTCATAGAACAAAGTGTTTAAAGCAGTATTTTGTGTTTGTGTGTACGAGCGTGCGCACCTGTGCTTTTGTGAGACTAAGTGTGTCTAAGACTGTGTTTGTAGGTTGGGTTGTGGTTTACACAGATTACAGGTGTTAACTGAAAAGACTTGCAAGTGCTCACAGCATGCATGATCTCTGCCAGCATCCCCCACCCTGTCCCTGTTTTTCTGTTTGCATTCAGCCACAGGGTTGAACCCCACCCATCATTCCCACCATACTCCAGAGTGGCCCACTAACGCACCTACGGCTCGTCTCTACTGTGAAGCACTATTTAAAGCATTCGTGTCACCAACGTTTTCGTTATCATAAAAGAAGTCTTCACCAGTACTCGCATAGCCCTGGGTAAAATAAAGAGCTGGTTTCGGTTTAAGGAATGTGTGGTGTGGTTCCTGGTCTGCTCCGGAGGGAGGGAAGGAGGTGGGGGGGGGTTGGTCATGTAGTTGATTTGGGAATAGGCTCTACCACATGGTAGGATTACAGGAGAACCTGATCCCTGCCAGTTTAATCTGGAGATGTATCTTAATGGATTAGTTACTTTATTGGCATATGTAGCCAGAGATTCAATCAAAACATTATGTAGCTAATTTTGACCAGGCACCATTTGGTCACTCACGAATTAGAAAGAAATGAGAGAACCATCACCAAGAATAATGGTCCAGTTCTGCATGAAAGTATATTTTTGGTCATGGAGGGGTATGCATGTCTTAAGAGTAGATTAGAGCCCAGTGTCTCCAGTATAGATCACTGGGGGGGACACGACCAGATGGAGACCTTCCTCTGCAGAGCTCAGCAATTTTCCCCCACAGCCAAGCAAGCAAGTGAGAGGGAGGGATAGAAAGAAAGGAACCTTTTTAAGAAAAATGAACATGCACAGTATTTTAGCCCTGATTTAATATTCCACATCACGTGTACTACTTTTGCTTCATTCCATTACAGTGTTCATTTTATATTATTTTATATTATATTATTATATCATTCACAAGGCCTTTTATACAATTATTTTTTGTTTGTTTCTTTTCATTTCTCATTATTTCAGTTAAATGTGTTAAAGTGTTGGGTGATGGCAGTGCAGGATCTGGCTGTTCTCTAACACACACGTGTGCATGCATCCTCCCGCACACACACACAAACCAATCACATGCACCCCGCCACACTTTATACATCATGCTCATCCTGCATGGCTGTCATATAGTGCTCCCATCTGGCCATTCCAGTCAGGGACTGCAGGTTGTAAGGTCAACTCTTCACCCTGCCCCTCAGCATGCCTCTGCCCCACTCCTGTCTTCTGCTTTAGCTGTATGTTTTAGGGAAGGGAGTGGAAAGGTAACGAATACACATTTCATAATGTCACATTTTGTCTTGAAAATGTGACGCTTATTCACCATGTAGCCTATGCTGATGAGGCTAAATTGCAGCAGCATACTGTGTAGTTCAGTGGTATCTTGGACTCTACCCTACTGTACTGGCTAGGATGCATTCTATGAGTAGATGACAAAGCACTTTTGTAAATTGCTCTGGATATTATCATCTTCCAAATGCCTAAAATGTAAATGTGTCTAACTTCTTTAGCAGATTCCAAGCATCCTTGCATCTAACGATGTTTTTTATACTAAAACATGGTCAGTTTTGTGGTTTTTGTTTGTTTGTTTTTCCCTGAAAAGTTGTTCAGAAAGCAGAAACACTTTTAGCGCATTCATTGTATACTCCAGTGGTTGTCATGCTTTCTGAGTGATATCAAACTCATGGTCTGGTCTGCCCTCCATGGTCTTGTACAATTGGTTTAAAATTTAAGCGTCATCTCTCCAAAACTGAAATGTTAGTGCTTGGCCTGCATTCTTGTTGTACTATATAGATGGTGTGATTTCCATAGCTACAATCTCAACCCGTTGAGGCCTTACTGTAAGATCATTAGTGTGAGCTTGGGAGGCGAAGTTATAATGGCAGGGCGGAGCCAGTGTTGGGGGGGGGGGTTTGAAAAGGCTTAGCATGTTCGTCTCAGGGCTGAGTTGTGTTAGGGACACAGCAGACTCCTCTTCTCCCCCGGCTCTGCTTCTCCCGTTTGGAGAAAGTTGTCCAGTTGGACTTTGGTCTTCTGCACTGGATTGTGTCTTGGCTTTGGGGGCTTTAATCCAGTCCAGAAGGCAAAATCTGGTCAGATGTCTCATAAAAGAGGGGAAAGAAGCAGTTTTGTCTGTTACAAGGTCCTGGGAGCATCTAGTAGAAAGCCATTGGCTATGCAGCTCTGCACCACTTAAGCAGTGTCTTGTAATGGGCGTCAGGGCACAGTAATGGTCATGCTACAGATCACACAGCTAAACTTTAGCACTGAAATCTGGACACGTGACCTGTTTCAGCTGGTGCTGCCAGAGTACCTCATCCACGTGTTCTTCTGTGTGATGTTCCTGTGTGCCGCCGAGTGGCTCACACTTGGACTCAACATGCCCCTGCTGGCCTATCATGTCTGGAGGTAAGTGGGACCTGCTGCGTTCGGCTAGTCAAAGTCCAGCACCCTTCAAATTCATTTGCCAAAGAACAGTGTGATGGGACTTGTGGTGAAACATGTTTAACAGGTCAAAAACTGTTCTTGTCCTGATTTTGTGTGTACAGGTACATGTCTCGCCCTGTGATGAGTGGTCCTGGTCTCTATGACCCCACCACCATAATGAATGCTGATATTCTGGCATACTGTCAGAAAGAAGGCTGGTGTAAACTTGCCTTCTACCTCCTCTCATTCTTCTACTATCTTTATGGGTATGTACACCTGCACCTCCACATGAGACCACCCAAGACTGCATTGCACAACTAGTGTTGTTATTTTTACCTCTAAAAACATCTAAATGACTTGGAATGCCCTGTCACAAGTGTTCACACAGCCTTTTTGCTCTGCACTGGACTTCCGCTACCTGTTTGTCATTGTTGTTTTTACAGCACTGAATTTAGTCTCTTTTGTCAGATGTATGTTTGGGCATTAAACAATGGTTATGAACTCCTCCATTTCTTGATCCAGACCACAATGTCAGCAGCACTGTTTTGAGGTTTGTTTCTTCATTTAGGATGATCTACACGTTGGTGAGCTCTTAGAGCGGACGCCGTGGGTCTGGAGAGATGTGCATGCAGGAATGTGAGGCGCATCTGCCTAGCTGAATTCGGACTTTGGCCATCTCTCCTAGCGCACTCCGGTTCTGTCCCAAACGGACATCCTGCTCTCTATACCCTATTTCCCCCCCTAGGGCTGATACAGGACACCAACAGCCATCAGTACAGCAGCCTGCCCTGCCCCACTCCCACACACCCCACTACATGAACTGTTCCACTCTCTCAGAAACTCCCCTCTCCTTATTGCATTTTTTTTTTTCATTTTTTAAAAATGCTATTTTTTGCTAAGTTTTTTTTCCCTTCTTTTTGATGTTTACTAAATATTTTTCATGATTTTATAACTTCAGATAGACATTGAAGTTAATTTTTAAATAACTATGGTTTGTGTGCCAAGTTGTTATGTTTTAAACCAGATGTGTTGGTTTCACCTGTCAGATCGTAGAATGCTTTGTGCTAAAGTTGGCATTTTGCACTAGGCTTAAGAGTGCAGCACTTTTGCCATTTTGCAGGATAGCAGACATGGGTAGAAATTTGCATGCTCATGACCTTAGGCCTCTCAAAGTGCAATTCTACCAAACTGAAATGCTCTATCCTCTTAAATTATCCAAACCTTGATTCAGATTTGTTGGTCATTACACCATCGTTATCCTTTTTGTATTGTCCTACTAGATTTCACAGGAGTGCTTCACTTCAGATACAGATGCAGTTCTTTGGCAGGTGCCGTTGCACCAATGCTGTTGGTGAATGGGTGTGGTGGCAGTGAACCCTCCAGGCAGAGAGCCAGCAGGTTGAAGGGTTTTATCTTTGCAGTTGCAACATTGCAGCCTCATGTATGAATCACAGGCCAGTATCAGATAAAGAACATAACAAATGTATAGCATCACAACAGTGGTGTCAGGTGGGGCTTTCTTTCTTTTCTGTAGAGGTCCATTTGGACTGTAACCCTAAGACAAGCCAGGCCAACTGCTGTTCAGTGATCCAGAGTGGTGACACTCCAGTCAGCCTCTCTGTGTAAACATGTGTTTAATGAATATGTATCCAAAAAGGCTGAAATACTAGTAATTTTAAATTAAACATCTTCTCACAGAATTGATCTACTCAAAGTGTAACTCAACCTTATACTTCAGCAATGAGGAAAGGCTGTGTAGTTCTGATACATGAAAGAGTTCTCAGTTTATCATAAAGATGGTGGTGTGAGAAGTTCTGGAGGATGCAGTTTGCACTGTTGGCGTTGTTCTGAGTTGTGTGTCTTTAGTTAGAAGTGAAACACATACCACAGAAAGAAAACGATAATAAAACTGTTCCACCTTCTTTAAACATGCATTTGGACAGTGTTGTGATTACTTCTCACACAATAGCATAGACTAATCTCAAGTAGTGTTGGGTTTATAGAGGACACTGAAGAAGTCATCCCTCCTCTGAACTGCTTAGTCCCCTTCAGGGTTGTAGGGATGAAATCAACATCAGTGAATTACTCTAGACCAGACCATATCTAAAAAACAAAATGAAGATTCTCCCTTCATTTGTATTTTAAAAAACTCGGCAAGGTCAAATTTATAAATATACACAGACTAAGAACCACAGCTTTGTCTGGTTAGTGAAGTCCAGTGCAGTTCTGCACAAGCAGAGATTAAGTTCTTAGACTGCCTTAAAGGCTATATTTTAGACAGCAGATTACTTCTCAATTAATTATTGCTTTATTAATGGGTATCTTTCCTTAAAGTTTAAACAGTAATCACATTAACAAGATCTTCAATTAACTCATTAATATCTGAACTGAAATAAGAATTATGAAGAAAATACAATTGGAACAGTTGCCCTGCCATTGAACTGTACCCACTGTGCTGCTGGGTTGGTCAGCACTTTTGATCATTTGAAAGCACAATTGAGCCATTGGAAGATATATTTCTGAAAAGTGAAACAATTCATAACTCGGAGCACATACTGATTTATATGTAGATTCTGGTTTAAGACTAATGTAAAACAAGATTTTTAAATCAGATATGAGAAATCTGTGTTGAGTGTCATTAGAGAAAAAAGCCATTAATGTTTAAATTACATAATCACAGGGAAAGACAAAGTTGTGATTTATATTCTCTTCTAGTCGGTAAAAACGATTAACGCTGCATAAGGCAGAGTGGCCACAGCAAATCAGATGTTTTCATCTGGACACAGATCTCTCTGAAATGGCTGGCTCCACTTTGGTTTCCTGATAAGCTGCAAACTTCTCTCGAAACTCATGAAGAAAGTTGTATTGCTATGAAGAAATGAAGGAGATACACAGATGGGAAATGATGGCTGGTGTAAAGTGTGTGTTGGTTAAATTTGTATACTAAAGCGTTGGCACATTTATAAATGTAATGTATACATACCATACAGGTATCTTATCTTAATGGAAAATTTGATTGCAAACATCTCACTGGGATCAGCTATAAACTCCTACATAGTTTAAAAGGATAGACAAAGCTCAGAGGGGGTGACTCACCTTGACAGTCTGGATGGCTCCGCCCCCTCTTACATCTCTAATAATGTCAATGGCTTTACTGGGTGTCATGGAAATGGAGAGATGTAGTAGCAAGCACGCAGCAACTGGGACAGTGGAACAAGCCAGAGCTCTTACACAGCAAGTTTAAACTGCTAACAGGACTGTCAGCGTTTCAGAAAAACCTATAGTAATTTAACAAATCTTTGGTGAGACTGAAATGCCAATACTCACTGAGCCCAGAGCGACCCAGACCCCCATAACAGCTGAAAGAAAAACAAAATCTACCATCGACTCCTTGCTCATTCTCTTAAGTAAAGGGAACATGGACTAATTGTACAATATCACATAGCACATTATTGTTGAAATAAAGGCCAACTAATTAGTTAACACGGAATTAATGTAAAATATAGCAGCTGCCAGGTTATGAGGTGCATCTCTAGCAGTGTGTTCTGTGAGCAGAGTGTCTACGATTGCTGTTCAGGAATGCACGTAGAAAGAACAGGACTGGGCATCCCCTAACTGCTTGAAGGGTGTGGGCCACTGAAGCAACGGAAACTGCGGCTTTCTGGAACCTTCCACTGGCAATACATGCCTTGTGACATGGTGCATTACCATACCAAACGTGTTTTTCCAAATGTAGCCATGATGGGATGCACTTGGTAGGTTGATACAGAGTCTGATAAGTAGCACATTTTGTGATGATTTGGCTAAATCAATCTATGACCTGCTCAGTTTTTTGCTTTAACACCATTCTTGGTAAATCATCTTAATGGGTGTGTAGCCACTGAGGTTGGAAATACTGATCTGAAGTAACTTCATAGAATGTATCATTTGTGTTAAAGAAGGGGGGGGGGGTGTATTTGCATGTGCACATATGACTCACTGTATGACAGTCCTGTGGTGGTTTTGCAGACTCTGCTGTAGCTCCTCTAAAATGCGACAGCATTGAGGCAACTCAGGGGTGCCCCCATCTGGGAAAGGTAGGTGGTGCACCCTCAGTCCCCGCTGCGTATAACACTCCAGTAGACACGGCACTCTGTATTTCACCAATTCTGCTCTCGTACAGAATACAAACACATCCTCCACTCCCTGCTCACACAACTCAGCTGTGCATGTGCACAAACACGCATACAAACACCCCCCCCACACACAGTTCAGATACAAAAATTAGCATGCAAACACACCATGTTCAAATGGTACATTGCATAGTACATATTGCAGATGTGTTCTAAGACATCTAAAAATATCAGCCTATGCTGCACTGCATGACACACACAACTATTTTACCCTCAACCTAACCATAACTGTACCCCTAACTCTTATTGTTCTACTTGATCCCCAGTCCCAGCTTTGATGTGGTTTACTGGTCCACCAATGTTATGCTGTGCACCTGCGGTTTAGTGTGTTTTAGACACATTATTTCCAATTATCTCCAAAAACAAATCTGCTATACTACTCCAGAAAAACAATAACATCTATTCATATGTATAAAGTGTATGTATGTGTCACATTGACTTACCCACATCTTTCTCCAGGTTTCTTCTGATGTCTTTATATCTGCATCCTGAGAGAATAAAAAAACTTTAAGGACAAAATGTTTAACTGGTCATTAATATAATAATGAGAGTGAGATGCCCACACTTGATTTTACCTGGCAATGAACATATGCCAAGAAACTGAGTGCACTCTACCACTGACAAGGACAACCTGTAAACATACAGAACAACCTGTAAACATACAGGTAACAAAACACTGGTAATAAACTGGTAGTCAGGCCCTCGTGATACTCACCAGGAGATCTGCAGGGGAGTGTGCTCTGCCTCCCCTGCCTCCTCTTCATCAGATGAATCAAACTCACTCACTCTCCTCATCATCTGAGGACGCTAAAAACGAACGTGAATCAAAGAAGGTCCAGATGCAATTTTAATATTCTTAGCGAGCTTCCAAGACAACGCTCGACAATCGCATAAAAGGTCGATAAATTACTGCATCATATCGCATAAAACTCTAGCTAGCATGCAAATAAGATCGGGCACTTGTCAAGGGGACAAGACCGAACATCTCGAACAATCCCTGTGTTCAAATAACCTTCGGCGATGTGACCAAATGAAAAGGGATCAGCGTCTCTAGATCATCCCTGTTAGCGTGTACTCGACACACAAACTGACGACCCGGTCAGAATTTGATATTTCGTGGCTTCGGTCTTTTACTTCGGTAACGTTAATTATCTAAGCTAGCATTGTTACATTACTGTCATTAACAAATTTCGTTCGTTAGCTAGGTTAACTAGCTATCTGGCTAATTAGAAAGTTTGCACCTTCTTCGCAATAAGATAGCTAGCAATCACACTGTTTTATGCTAATAATAACGTGGTAATAATTACTATGTGCTAATAATCTTGAGGTTTATATAGATATCTTAGCTAGGTTAGTTATCTACCTGCCTTGTAATTAGCTACCGCTAGCTAACTATCCGTAGTTGTCATTTGACGTGCTAATTTAGTGATAGTTAATTAACCAGATAACTTAAATTAACGCTACGTGACTAAAACGAGAGAGAAACTGAACACAAGTAGGTTGTCACTATCTGAACAAAATGATGGTGACATATTATGGGTTTATCCTACTCCACTGTCAGATAGTTAGCTAGGGTTAATGGACTTACCAGCTTAACCATACTCCTCTACTCGACCACAGCTAGCTTGTGTTTTGATATTTTTAAAAAGGTCAGCTAGGGGGACATTAACCAATCAGATCGGAGATTAAACAGAGACACGCCCACTTCATAACAACATAACAACCAAGCCGTTTTCGTGTTTTCAATGGTGCCAACAGCGCCATCTGAAGGACTCAGGTCAGACGTTTGGTGCAGTTTTCGACAGACACAATTGGATGCACAACAAATTTAGAAACAAAAATCATCATTCTTATATTAAAACCAGGCTGTATTCTAGAGCTAGCTAATACAGTAGGAGTAACACCTCAGTGCAGCACACCGTTTAATTAAAAAAGCAAGGATGTCTGTTAACATATCTAAAAAACGAAATATGAATAATTTTGGAACGGTTAGTGTAGAAAATGTCCAAAAAGTATAGTCGGTAATAGTTTTTGTAACGCTCAAAGGTGCTCCACGTGGCGTAGATGAGCTCGAGCTCCGATGTTTACGACGCATTCAGCTGCCGGTGTAACGGCGCTATTCTGCGGACTGCACGTGCATAAGCGCTGACGTACCAGCGGGACGGAGCGGCGCGCGGTGTCGGGTTTTCGTCCTCGTTCCCAGAGTGAAATAATCACCTAGCAGGGACGATCGGGCTGCGACATCCCGCCAGCTTTATCGGACACCGGGGCTTTCGGTATCGTGGAGGCAATTTTTGCATCAGGAATCATATGATGCTCATTATGTCGCCTTATAGGAGAGTGGCAACAGCGTTTAAACTGAAAAAGAAAACTTAAAATCTGTCCGTTCTGTTGGTAAGTGCCTGTTGTATAAGCTTTTGCAGCACTTTAGACCACTTAACTGCTTTAATATATTTTAATTAATCTTGATATTTTCTCGTGTTATATAGTAAAATTTTGTGTATCGTATTTGAGTACAAGCATATGCAGAAAAACTAAGAAGTATTTTGATCAGAAAATATATAATTTTGCTTATGACGACAAAATCCAAATGTATATTAATTTATTAATTTATTCTCTCTCTCTCTCTCTCTCTCTCTCTCTCTCTCTCTCTCTCTCTTTCTCTCTCTCTCTCTGTGGACATTGGGGATCTGGAATCTGTAGGGTGGAGCTCTTTGGCAATTGTCACTTCCTTCACCAGGGGAATTGCTGGCAGGGCAACCTGGTCCAGGTTAGCAAACACACACACATGCTCACTCTAGACTATGCTTGGGACTGCAATGAAGTGACCTAACTACAACAGAGACAGATTCCTCTTAAACATCCACAGAGCTACATCTTTCACAAGAAATTCTTTAAACCATTTGAACCCAAAGGGCATTGCTCATCATTAACTGCTGCATGAGAGTGATTTGGTGATGCGGAGGACACCAAACTTCTGTTTAAATCATGAAAAACCATCTCTCTGCACTCTCCCTTCTCTTTCTGTCCACTTTATGTTCAATTCAACCTGTCAGACAATTCTGTCTCAGAGTCGCAGAAAATCTCTGTTTGTTTCTCTACATGTCTGAGACTAATTGGGCAATTAGGATATGGTATGGACTTTGATTGCAAATTCATATTCACTGTGTGTGTGTGTGTGTGTGTGTATAAAACCTCATCTGTCTTTACAGAGGATGAAGTCTCACGAGGGAGAGCTTGTGAGAGAGATCTCAAAGGTAAAAAAAATTATACCACTTATATACACACACACACACACACACACACACACACACACACACACACACAACTATATATATATAAATGTGTATGTGTGTGTGTGTGTGTGTGTGTGTGTGTGTGTGTGTGTGTGTGAAGTGTACAAGTGTAAGTGTAAGAGATGTAGAGATATTCAAAATTGTAGTGAAGTACACAAGGTTTTCAGAGAAATAATGTTTTGGACATAGCTCTTTCATCAGCTTTGCAAGCAAAAAAGGTTTGTAGGAGAAGCCAGTTGAGAACTTCATGGAATGAAGAATGTAAGAACCTCATGGAATTAACGTTGTGATTTATATATCTGCTTTTTAAAAAACCTCCTCCTACAGATTTAGAAGCACTTTGCTTGCACAGATGATAAAGGACCTCTGTCCAAAACCCTTGTGTACTTCACTACAACAATTGTGAATCTTTCTTTCTCTCTCTATACACACACATGCGCACACACACACACACACACACACACATGCACACACACACACACACACACGCACGCATACACGAACACACACACACACACACACACACACACACACACACACACACACACACACACACACACACACACACACACACACACACAGAGCTGCTGTGAAACAAGCCAGCTGAACAGTGCTGAGGCAATGGGAGAAAGCAGCTGAGCTTAGTTGAGTCTCCACTGTCTCTTCATGCTGATTCAGGCAGTAAAGCTCTCGCCCCAGCAGTAGGGGGTGCCTTTGTCTTCTGCTTCACAGAGTTGTGCAAAGATGTGACATTTCTCATCGACGTTACAGAACGAATCTGCATGTATATATTTAGGTGTCCTAAGTGTATGCCTTCTGTATGTATCTTTATGTATGTATGTGTGTGTGTGTGTGTCTGTCTGTGTGTGCTTCCGGTTACCTTTCTTTGTGTAGCTGCAGGCGATGGTGCTGGAGCTCAGAGCCGGGTTCTCCCGCGCTCTGCTAGAACTGAATCAGATTCAGCTGGGTGACACGGAGCTGCAGTCTCAGCTCGAGGAGACTCGTCACGGCTGCAGCAAGCGCGCTCTACACCTAGAGACGCTGGTGCTCTCTCTCAGGGTCAGCACACACACACACACACACAAATGCATGGAGATGCATAATTTTCAGACCTCACAAGGATTCAATGTGATTTACAATTCTTTAGGAAATTATTTAAAGGATTTGATTCAATTATTTATTTACTATTCTGGATTATTTGTAAAAAATACACTGAATACACGAATGTGACTGCAGGAACGTTTTACACAGTAATGGATCATAGACAATAAAAAACACATACAAATATATAAAGCTGTGGTTTTTAGAGAGTTTCACATTTGAAAATAGCCTGAGAATTTCACTTTGTCAAAAAAAAGAGCATGTCATGAGTTTTATTCTCAATGTTTGTAATTAGTTCTAATACACCAAAATTGATGCACTTGAAGTTTCATATTCAGTCACAGCCCACAATGCACTTTTTCTTCCCCTCACACAAGCATATCAAGCTCTATCCTTGAGGGATGTATCGTTCATTTGTGTGTGTGTGTGTGTGTGTGTGCATACAAATAGGAAGAACTGGAAGAGGTGCGCTGGCAGATACGTCAGATGTGCAGTGACCAGATCAAAGCGGATCAGGCTTACAGCAGCACCGGGGCAGCACCAAGTGACAGGTCTGCTCATCTATCAGCTAATACCACTCAGCCTTTATCATAAAGCTCTGACCATTTTTTTTTACATGATCAATTTTGCTTTGAGGACCTTTAACTTCTAATGCATCTTACATTTTTTTACAAAATAAAATCACCTTGTTTTTGTAATGCATGCAGAATTCGAGGACGTCATCTTTCTTAATTGAATGTAGAAGAAAGACCAGAAGGACTGTTCATAGAAAATCTATAAAGAGACTTAAACTTACACTGATGTTGTAAATTGGCATGAATCCACAGTGATTATAATAAACCCTGTTAAATTACTTTGCTATAATAATAAAAAGCTCATGTGTGTGTGTGCAGTTCTGCTGGTTGCAGTGGGGTTAAGGATGCTGGCAACAGTGTTAATGGTATTAGCGATGCTAATAGAGGTGTAGCGGCTCCTCCTCTTTGCTCTGTGGGCGGGGACCTTCTGCTGCACTGCTACCTGCAGGGCCTGTGGGCGGGGAATAGCTCAGGTGAGCTTTAGCAGAGCACACAAGCATGGCATAAGCTAAGCCATTAAGACCCACGAGTTTGAAACTCACTGAGGCTGCTGACTTTTTAGATGGAGACACTGTCTCCTCTCAGGTGAGTGGCAGGCGGGACGAACCCCAGAGCTGCTCACTGCAAGGTAAAGCTTGCACTTGTCTTATTAGTTTCTATCATTGTAAACAGTGGGGCTTTGAAAAGCTGTCGTGTGCATGAAATCCACGCTGGCCGATTGTGTTTTCAGGCAGAAGGCAGCGGGTGGCTCTGTCTCTGCTGCGGTCCGAGTGGGAGTATGTGTCCAACCTTGGCCAGCTTTACGACAAGTACAAAACCCCCTTTAAAACAGACAACCATGCCAAGCTACAGTAAGGCACAGCACGCTCACAGTCATATTCACCAGTGTGATCAGTTCCATTAGCATCATCACTGCATTTAACAGCATCATAGTATTTACACAGCAACACTCAGTTCTGTATGTCTCTCTTACTGTGTGTCTGTGTTGGTCAGTAAGGCATTTGCGAGGCATGTGGATCAGATGTTGCAGCGCCACCTTCTGTTCAGGAACTCTATGGAGGAGCGGCTGACTGTAGACAAGCAGAGCTGGGCTGTGGGAGACGCTTTCCTCAAACTGACTGGAAACGACAATGTACATTTAATACCATTTGTTATGCAGATGTACCTGATAAATTAGACACATATTGCTTATCAAACCAGTCAAGTTCTGTTGCTGGATGTTTCATATATTTGGGATTCATGCATAAATTATTGCAATTCATTTATTTACATGGTACAATGCAGTAAACATAGATATTTCAGTTACCTCTATTCGCTCTCTTCTCTAGGCACCCATCTTATACAGTTCTTATACCACTGTACTGAGTTTATTTTATACATTTGTGACTGTGTTTCTTTGCAGTCAGCTTTCTGTGATGCATATCTCGGCTACATGGCCTCCCTGGCAACAGTCCTGTCAATGGAGTTTAGCCAAGAACAGCCAGACAAATTACAGAATACACAGGCAAGGATCCTTCTATACACAAAAGGCTGAAGATCAGGAATTAACTTTTAAACACACAGAAGGGTGAAGGCACAACAGAAGGACTCTTTGTTTGTTTTGGGAAGTAAAAAAGTCGAGTTTGCAACAAATTTTAATCCTGTTTGATAAAGATGAAGGTAAACACACTTCAAGCCTATGATCAAACATTGTAATAATGACAGACATGTCTGTGTGGTGTTGTGGTGGACATTCACCAGGAGGAACAGAAGGAGCACTTTAAACTTCTCACACTGCTATTAGCACCAATATCACGCATACACACCTACCTGAACACTGTACAGGTAAGAATGACAATTTCACGGTTTGTTTGGTTATGTTTCATACTCATTTTATAATGGATTAGACACACTAGTTTTAATAGTTTATTAAATGTATTAATAAAGAACTGAAATATTCAATTTACATAAGTATTCAGACCTTCTACTCAGTACTTTGTTAAAACACCTTTGGCAGCAATGACAGCCTTAAGGCTTCAAACCTCAGGTCTTTTTCAGGTCTTGATATTGGCTGGGACACTCCAGGACCTCAGTTGTTTTTCTAAAGCCACAGTATGGCAGTATGTTTCAGGGTCATTATTTTTGTTGAAGTGTAAACCTTCCCTTCTGTCTGAGATCTTAGGAACTATGGAAAAGGTTTTCTGCCAGGAATTCTCTATATTTTTCTACGTCCATCATTCCCTCTGTCCTGCAGTTTCCCTGGCCCAGGAAAACCATCCCCACAGCTTATGCTTGTCAATAGGAATGGCGTTAATGTAATGCTCAGTGTTTGGATTCTTCCATATATGTCACTGGGAACTGTGGTCAAGTAGTTCAGTCTTCGTTTTACTAGAGGATCTGGCTTCTTATGGTTTGAGATTTGTTCAGATGTTCAGTGAACTCTGGATGTTACTCATAGTGACCATTGGGTTCTTGGTTTCCTGTCTGACCAAGGCCCCTTGTCCATGATTACTCAGTTTGCAGTGGACTTCAATAAAGCTAATAAATAAATGTATTTTAAGGACCATTCACAGAAGGAGGTGAGACCACAGATCAATTGGAAATGTCTTAACAAAATGTCTGAATACTTAAATGTGATAGTTCAGTATTATTTGTAAAACATTTACAAATTATAAGAAACCCCCCACAAACTATACGCTAAACTGCATTCTATGACATGCTCCTCACCATTTGAAGGTTCACAGTAATTCTCTTGCTCTGGTTCTCTCTTAGCTCCTGCTAAGCTGTTCCGGCAGTGGACACTCAGACTATCGTTCTCTACAGGAGAGTGAGCATGTGCTGCGTAACCTCTGCATGTGCTGTCACATGACCCTCAAGAGGTCAGGGCAGTGGGGTGAGAAGGCAGATCCAGTGATCAGGTCAGCCTATGACATACTACTCACATAATACCAAAAATGACTATACACTGACTTGATGTCTAATCACACCTCACACGGAAGCCAATTTTAGATTTGCTGCCTGAAGTCTGACCATAGGCGTGAATCTGTTAACCTGTATGCTAGACCTTCTTCTGTCCAGTGCAGATGGCTGACTGTAGTTTGTCTGTTTGCGTGCTCAGCAGCAGGTGCGAGGTCGTGAGTTCCAACTGTGGCCGCTCCGCCTTCACCAAGTACCGTGCCAACCCCAGAGCGGGCACTGACTACCATGCCAACTCCAGGGCAGGCGCTGCAGAATGCTACGCACCTATCAGTGTGCCCAGCAATGGGCACGAGAGAGGGCCCTGCCAACTTGCTGTACCAAAACCAGTACTGCCCACTAATGGCATTTTACGGTACTACATTACTGGTTTACTTCTGGGCGTTGGAAGAATTTAATTATGAAACATCCAACATGTCCTCTATTCTCAGTAAACCAGTGCTAATTATTTATCATGTCTCTCTATATTCAGTAATTCTCGTGAACGCCTGTGTGAGCTGCAGACCCCTGGTGGTTGGTCAGAGGACTGTGTGTGGGATTGCCAAGGTGCAGAGTGCCACCCCATCCCCCTCTGCATGCCCACTACCCACCGACAACAGCAGCTACTTCTGAACACTGGATCTTCAGCGGTGGCAGTGGATGTCCGGGGTGCTGCAGCCCAGAACCAGAACTCCCTGTCCGGGCTGGCGGAGCGGCTGTGTGGGTCCCCTGGGCCGGACGGGCGCGTGTGCCGCTCAGATCTTTACTCTCTGCCGCAGAGGATTGACGAAGGAGACACAGACGCTGACCTGGGCGACGCCTCCGTCTTTGACTACTCGTCCGTGACAACGTGCAGCCCCGACAACACACTGGAACTGCGTGGGGGGAGAGGCGGTGGTGAGAGCCGCGAGGATGACGACGATGAGGATGACGATGAGGAAGACAGCGAGATCCCGGTCCTACTGAAGCCATCATACACACCCTCCATCATGTCCACGTCTCAGAGGGAGGGCAGCGTGTGTACCAGGTGGCAGATCCCCCGAACAGCCCCCCTCCCTCCTGAGGTGGGTGGGGCGGCGTCAGGGACAATGCGCCGCAGCACGAAGGCACCCCGCAGGATGCCTACTGGGGCCTTCCGCCCTATCTGGGATGCCCCCAACAAACAGGTCTTAGGCAGCTCTCTCTCCCCCCTTGTTCATACGTTACATTGCTCAACACTCTTCATGTGGATAAATGCTCACATCACCTCTTTAATGTTACTTTTAATGTAAAGTAGGAGTAGTAACTGGATATCATTTTGAAGGAATACATTGCCCAGTGCTACTTTAAGACGAGATTGAGCAAGCTGATAATAATAACTTCCATTTGAAAGATCATTATATGAAACACATTCCACCACTTGGCACAAAATAAAATTTTTTGACTAATTTAGAGTGGTGTATCTAACTGTGCGCATGTGTGGCTTTGTGGCAGGGGGACACCACGCCTGGGAAAGAGAGCACAGTGACTTTCAGTACAACCAATCAGATCATAAATCCACAGCGACAAACAAAGCCATCCCGGTAAGTGAGGCAGGGGAATGGTTAATGATTTGGTGAATGGACAGTCAGTGGGTGTGGACGTTTGCCACGAACACTGTGCGTGTTGTGTGTGTTATGTGCATGTAAGCAGACCTTTTGACAGCAGAAATTGTTTTAGCTGTTGCTCCCTGAGGTTACCTTAGGCACATAAATGTTGCTGGAATGCTTGCAAAATTATCTTTCGCTAGCTCATACTTGCCAAGAAAAGTTTGGATAATTCATTCAATATTTGTAGTGTTTTGAGAGTTCTTCCAATGAATAAAATCATGTTTTTAATTGAATACAGCCCAGGAAATAGCTATAAAAAAATTCCTCAAGCCCAAAACGAGCTCTGTTTACTTAGTGTGTGCACTAATGTTTCTGTGCATGTGTTTCAGGTCAGTGTATAGAAGTGTGTGCAGTGGCAATCCTGTTGGGGCTCAGACAGAAGAGGGTATCTGGAACGAGAGTGAGGATAGCGAGGGTCCCTGCAGCACTGTCTGACTCCCGTGCATCACACACACACACACACACACACACACACACACACACACACACACACACACACACACACACACACACACACACACACACACACACACACACACACACAGCAATTTAAATGAGGAAAGTTCAAGTCCAAGAAAGGTTCCTTTCTTTAACTATATTTCTACAAACTTGCCTGCCTTATTTAATCCAGGGTCCTCTCACAGCTTCAGAAATGGTCTAGAAACACTTTAGAATGTGTTGTTCAAGACACCATCAAGACAATACCCAGGACTACAGCACTACCTAATTCAACACCAGCAAAACTAGGACACATCACATATCAGGGTGGGGCATTTTGGAAAGACTCATATGCCCCTAGCAGTGCTGGGATTTGTGGCACTTGGACTGTACAGAACTTCCGCATGTTTGATTATCTCAGACAAAGAACCTCACAATTGATCAGTAGAATGTTAGAATGTGTATGAAAAATACAATGAGATCCTCATATTCTGTACAAAATAAGACTGGCTGTTTTATTAATTAATCCCATGAAGGACATGATACAAGACCCCCCCCCCCAAAAAAAAAACAACAACTCCCCCCACCCCCACCCCACACACACAAAATAAACAGAAGCACAACAGCCTTGGCTGCCGGAGAAACCAAGGCGAGTGTATACACAGACCAGGTGTGACATCATTAACAGAGCTCTTAAAGGCCCAGTGAGGCTGGTTGCCTTGGACACAGTTCCTGAGGTGATCCCTGCAGGTGTTGCTCGTGTTACGGAACTCTTATTGTGAGTGTGAGCCGGATGCGGTTGTTTAGAGACCACACCCAAGCCAAAGCAAAAACAGAAAATTGAGGGTGAACAGGGACTGAGATTAAACCCTGGCAGACAACCAGCCCCATGATTCCGATTTTGACGCCATGACCGCCACGAGGCTGGGAGAGGCAGGCTGTTCCTCAAAGTGGCTACAATTCCGCAATGAGTGTGCTAGTGTTGGAGGATTGAGGGGTGTGGAGTCAGGGTTTGGGAAAACAGACTGCAGTATGTGCACAAGCTTGATCAGGACTAGGGCACTAGTGTGCAAGGTAGAAGGCACTAGACAGTAGGTAGGAGGACAATATGTAAGAAACATGCAAGAGGGTTAATGTCCGAAAGGAAAAGGCAGGATTTTTTTTACCATTAAAATATGTACAGATATATTCAACAGAAACAGATGGCCCAACACCGCCTTCAGGCAGTGCAGTATGAGCTCATCAGGGTCACTTAAAATGTTTGGTACATTAGAAATCCAATTTTCTTGTTGTACATGTACTCTTTGAGTACTCTTTTGTGGAGTATGCAAGCACAGCACAAGAAGGGGACTGCAGTAGGCATTAGTGAGGATGTGAGCTGTTCAGACACAGCCTGGCTGTAGTCATGATTAGAGAAGAGGGTTCAAAGTCAGAGGACTTCAGAATACCTCTTTAACAGTCCTGGCCTAAAGTGCAAAGAAAAAAAAAAAAAAAAAAAAAAAAAACAACCCCAAAACAAAAGGCCCCAAATAATAATTGTCTCTTCACACACACACACACACACACACACACACACACACACACACACACACACACACACACACACACACACACACACACACACACACACACACACACACACACACACACACACACACACACACACACACACACACACACACACACACACACAAGCCCATGAGTGTCTCTGTAACAGGCAGAAAGAAGTGTGTGATACAGACTGCTAGAGGAGACTGCAGTGGACTGAGGCTTACAGGATGTTCACTAAGTCAGTTACTATGAAGTAGCTGCTGTCTTCTCCATTGCAGGTTGGTGTAGTGCTGAGTAGAGACAGTGAAGGGACTGTAACAGGACAGCAGAAAAGACACTGTACAGAACACTAAAAACGTTTGCGTGCACACACATGTAGTGTACATCTTTGTTCTAAGCATCATGAAGGCAAATAATTCTTACATTTTTCAAGCCTTTTGGTTTGGTTAGTAATAGCGTGAGTGAAATAAAAAGGCACTCTGAGACTGGGGCTGAAAATCATCATCATCATCATCATCATTATTATTATTAATCCATGAAATCAAATTCTTCCTCTTCCAGCTTTCTGGTATTCAGAACAGCTAATCACTGAGAAGATCTACTGGCTCATATTGAAGAGGTGAAATTACTAGTGATTCATGGGAAACAGTGTTTGAAAGCTGAGAATATCTTTGTGTTCATGGGAGTTAAGACATCATCTTGGCTTTAAATGGCTTTAAATAAAATGTTCAGGCATCAGATGTTTAGAGCCAGTCGGTTTCCTCTGAATGAAAGGTCAAGTTCATCTGAACACTACAGTCTCAGGTCAGAGGTCATGGCTGTAAGTAAAAGGCATCTTAAGAGAGGCAAGCTGTGATCACTGTGACACAGTCCTACCACACACTCTGAACTGTAGAGGAGTCAATCAACTTAGAACTATCCTCTCTGTAGACAGTTGTAGACTCTGTAGACTTTGGCCATAGTGCTGTGGTTCTGTCCCTGCAGACTACCATCAGGATGAGCCGAGCTTTGCTGTAGAGAGTGCACGCAGATTTGAGGCCTTAAGGAGCATCCTTAATATCTGTGTGAAGGGCAGATCTCCAGTGTCTATCCAGTCACCAAGTCCCAATCCCAGTGCATCTCACTGCTCATCAGCTGCAACAGCAGTGTGTTGTCACTGTTGGGTCTTACTGGGCCTAACAGTAATCCACCAGTGGCAAAGATCTTTATCCCTAAACTCTTCATCAAGGTTTGTCTGTTCTTAAAAAAAATCAGTTTGGTTGGTTAAGAGGTGAAGTGTTATAAAATCAGTTGTTTTAGTTCCATTTCACAATTAACTCTCTTTCTCTCACACGCATGGCATGGACACACCCACACACACCCACTTCCAGTACATGACTGGTCAATAACCTCATCTTACTGACTGCTGTCTGTGTTATCCACCAGTGGAAGTGTATGTGCGGGGTGAGAGAGTGTGTGTACAACATGTGAGAGCTCTCTCTTGTAAGTCTTTGGGGGAAGCTTGGGAAGGGTGGGTGTGGAGTTGTGTCGTGGTGGTATGGGCGGAGCCACGCTGGGGAGGGACAGGTGGCACAGGCTGGTCTGGCTGGCACTGAAGGGGCAGGAGCGACGGGGCACACGGGGCGATGGCGTACCCGGTGGGGGCGGGATGCGTGGTGAGGGCGTGCCCGGCGGCGTGCAGGGCGACGTGGGTGAGCTGCCGAAATCCCACTGGATGCGGCCGACAGGCGAGGCGGCAGAGCTGAGTGGGTAGTTGATGAAGCTCTCCTGTGGCCTCTGTGGCACAGGGGGCAACGTGTCCGGGATGGGGTCGCGGGGCGGAGGCGGGGGAGGGCTTGGCAGCGGGCTGTCCGTTGACATGGCGACCCGTGGCTGCAGGCGAGGGAGGGGAGGCGGTAACCGGGGCGGGATGGCAGGAGGGCTGTCAGACCTGGAGCTCAACTACGCACATGCACATGCAAAAACAGTTTTAAGGTTAGAGGCCTGACAGTTAATTAAGGGAAGCTAATTGACATGTTTTCTTTTGCATTTATCCTGTAAATCCCACAGACGTTATTTAGAGCTACACTGTCTATTCTGCTGCTGCGATGATGCTTAAGAGTGTTGGTCATCAAAGCTCCCCCCCCCCCCTTCAATCCTCTTCTCTCTCCACCATCTTTAAACGTTCTTTTCCTGATGACATTCCGTCTCTTTATAATGGCTCCAAGTAAATTAGTTTCATTTCGCATATGCATATCCAAGTGGCCCCATTCCATCTCCCTATGCTTTAGTCCTGAGCTTTGCACTCAGCACCACAGGTCTTACACACCGTTGCAAGTCAAACTGTCCTCTTCGTTCATTGTACTGGTTATAGGCCCAAAATGCTTCTTTTATCTGCCATTAGCCCTGCTTCTACCGAACATCCTGCTCTGTTAAGTAATGGAATAGTTAATGTCTTTAAAGACAAAAGCAATGAGCAATATTTACCTATATTTCTCCCCTGGACACCTCAACAGCTGATTCTAGTGATAAGCCTGTCAACTCAATTCTTATTTCACAGCTGAATCTAACTGATCTGTCTACTTGATCCTGTTCCTACAGTAATGTATACTGCACTCCTGTATAGGAGTGCAGAATACAGGGTGCAGAAATGGAGGAAGAAACAGTGATGCAGCCAGGATCTCCTTAGAAAGAGTGAGTGAGTGAGTGAGTGAGTGTGTGCGATACCTTGATCTCTGAGGATGTGTCTTTCCTGCGTGGGGGTAATGGTGGAGGCTTGACAGGTTCGTCTCCAAGCTGATGCAGACTGCCACATGACACAGAGTGGAACTCTGCAGACATGAAAACAAACACACACCCACACTAATGTATATATCTGTTTGGTTTTCAAAAATAAATAAATAAAATACATTATTCCGTCTCAATTTTGAGAGCACTTTAGCTGTCAGCTCTGGCAGGGAAGCTTCTATGAAAGTGTTCTGAAGCCTGGTTTTGACTGCTTTCCAGTTGTAAACATATGCTGCCAATTTAAATATCACCTATTAGAATGCATCAGCTGAAAATAAGGGCTTTATATATTTCATGTCTGCTCCTGAGAAATACTCTGGAGTGATGAATATTTATGGGGCCACTAGTAGTCCCCTAGGCCCCTGGAAGAAATAGAGGATTACCAAAAGTATTTAGCAACCTCCATTTTTTCAACATGGAGAGACGTGGGAAAAATTGAGGGGAAAAAGAACATGTATATAAGGGCTCAGTATAGTTGAAGAACTATACAGGACAGTCAGGGAAAACCCTCAGATCTGCAGATCTGCAATAAAGCTCCCAATATAAACAGCCTAAATAACTAAAGCTCACACTTACTGGAAGGGTGAAGCAGTACAGGAGCAAATATACTGTTGTTACCTGTACAGAGAAAACACACAAACACACCTCTTAAGCTCTCATCACTGGAGGATGTATTTGAGACTGTAAATCAAGTGCTTTTAACTTATATGTGCCTCCTGCTCCTCTCTCACCGTAGGAGCTGGCGAGGTCCTGCTCCATAAAGACAGAGGAGAGGTCGGAGCTGGCAGACTGAGGGGGTGTGGGCGTGTTTGGGGAGGTGGGCAGGGACATCGTGCTCTCCACCTCCGTCTCAGCAATGCTCCTAAAGGTGATTTTGTGGGGCGGTTCCCTCTCCAGGGGGACAGGGTGGCCTCGCATGGTTCCACCACTCCCTGATGCCTGCCGCACAGGACGAATCCCTGGCGACTTCAGACTGTATGTTGTCTTCCTGGGCTGCAGGGTTCATGTAGAGTTCACACAAATGAAACAGGGGCACTGACGCACACCCACAACCACACCCACAACCACACCCACACGTCTGTGCTACCAAGATATGGTGAAGACACTCACAAATCGTGGAGGTTGTTTGCAGTTGCGTGGCTCAATCTCCTGAGACTTGTTGAATAGGTAGTCAGAAAATTCCTTCTCACTCATACTCCCCATTGGGTTCAGATTCTCAAAAAACCTCTGAAATTAAAAAAACAAACACACACACACACACACACACGCACGCACGCACGCACGCACGCACGCACGCACGCACACAAGCTAAGACGAGATTAAAAATAAAACCAAACAAAAAAGAAAAGAGAGAAATTGATAAATGAATAAGAGAGTGTTAGTAGCGCACCTTCATGTCGTATTCTACCCGCAGGCAGTACGGCTGGTTCTGGTACTGCTGAATCTCCCCAGTGATCTCTGCCACTTTCCGCCTCTTGCTGAAGTTGATCAGCTCTTTTCCATGACGCTTCAGGAAGTCTGGGTTCCCCTCCTCAGTCTTCAGGATGTTTGTCAGGTAGATACCTGCAAGCATGCACACAGTTTGGACATACACATGCATACAACACCAGAACACTACATGCAGCCACTCACATAGAGACTCTCACACACACACTCACACACTCAATTACCAAAGAAAGGCACACAGGGTGGGTTGATGGATTTGAGCTTGGCAAGGTATTTTTTGAAGTGATCCTGACTGAGTTCAACTGCTTCTTCCAGAATCTTTCTCTTTCTCTCAGGAACAGCCTGCACCAAGAAATTGTTTGCAGATACACAGACACACATATGCACACACAAACAGGCAAACTATTTAGAACCTCAGGTCAAGTAAGTCAGGAATATTAGTGTATGACTGAACAACTGCATGCATTTATATTACAGGTTTGATCACTTACCTCAAAGGTGTGGTCCAGACGGTACACAGGCACCGAGTTGATTGCACTAACAATTTCCAGAACACCATTAAAGTTGTTCAGCTCCTGGAATAGCTGTAGGATCTCAATAATACGTGTGAACACAGCCACTCGCTCATCAAGATTCTCAGCCTCCACTATACACCTGAGAAACATACAGAGAGAAAGTAAGCATGTTTATGTCACAAGCGAACTACATGCCTTATGGTCCACTTGGGTGAAATGCTAACTCACTTCTCGAACCACAGTGTGAGGTTGGTGGTGTGTCTGATCATCCTCAGCAAGTTGGGAGAGTTCTTCTCCTTATCTTCTTTAGTCCACACGCTGCCGACAAGTTCAGACGGACGAACAGCCCTACACACACACACACCAACACACACACACACACACACATTTGATTTGTATTAACCTGATACAGATTATCTCTCTCAAAATATACATGTCTTAGAAAAGTTGGTGTTGTGCTTTATATCATTGTTTCAGTATTTTCTCTCATATATTTCTAACACCCTGGATAATACTATAAATAGCTCAGATAATAAATCATCATATCTAGCTCTGACTGGCAGTACAGAGACTCAGTGCTGCTCCTGATTGGATATGGTGGATCGCACCTGTAGAGGTCAGATTCCAGCAGGGTGAGCTGGCGAGCAATCTCAATTGGGTGAAGTGTCATCAGGTCAAAGGTGTCGACCTGACCTGGCCGACTGATGTGCCATTCAATAGGGGGTGGGGGACTCTCGAAGGTTATGTTGTGGCTCACTCCATTATGTTGAGTCTGCATCTTACGCTTGATTATCTTGTTAATGGATTCCACCCACTTCCGCATGGACTTGCCTGCACCAATGGAGAACCATTACACAGACATAGATGCACGAAAGCACACATGTACGCACGCATATACACAAGGCATTGTTGATGACGGTGCATGAGGCTGTGTGTTAATATAATTCTGTGTGTAGTGATTGTGGAGTGTGTAGTGCTGTGTGTCATGCAGTGTCTGAATGTACCTCTGAGCTGTAGGGTGTTGGTGATGTACTCCTCTAGCCTACAGCGTAATTCTGGATCATTCTCAAAGTCATAGAAATGATGCTCCACCCACTGACGGAATACATTCAGAACCCTGAACAAGTCACATACAGACATGAGTGGATAAGTCTGTACACACACACAAAAAAAGAGACACCCACAAACTACGCGATAGTAGATATACTCCATCGTTTCTCTATGCATGCCTCTATGCTGTATACCTGAGCTGAACAGGTTGCACATATTCTCTGCGGAATCTCTGGAGTTCAGCTGCCATTGGCTGATCCCCGTTCCATAATGCCTGCAGGTCTGCCTCAGACTGCTCAGGCTCTGGTATCTCAATCCTGTAGAACAAAGGGGAAGACAAGCCACACCAAACTCATGTTATCAGCAGGAAAAGAGATGAACAGCTCAACTGTGTGCTGCCAATAAGAGCATTAAAAGAATGAATGTGTGTGTTGGTGCCCATTCAAGGATCACAGGTAGACTTTATATTTTTGTATGTGTGTATTTCTGTGTGTGTCTGTCTGCACTTACCGTTCAATGAGTAGAGTGAGGAGGTCCTGTGGTTTACAGAAGGATCGATATGTTGTCAAGAAAGTGCGTACAAAGTTTGGGTCTGTGAGAAATGAGATAAAAGGAAAGGTTTTACTCCAGCAGAGTGGAGCCTAGGCAGCATTAAGAGACTTACAACAGAGCCAACAACTGCTTCTGGCCCCAAACCTGACAAACCCTAACCCTGGAAAAGTTCTATTCTGAGACAGCAGGGGGCTCCACTGCTCCATCAAACCAGCCGGCTGCACTGCAGCGTGAGCCTAATGCTTGCACATCCCTCACCTGCATACATGTGGTAGGTGAGTCGCTCAATCAGCTTGTCCACGGTGCCCGCCCGGATGATGGGGATGCCCGTCTTGCTCTGTGTGTGTTCCTCGAATACGATGTTATCCTCGGCGTCGCGCACAGTGAAGCGGTAGAGGTGGGGTGCGGGCAAGCGCAACGGCTGGGCCTGCTCCTCGCGCTGCAGCTCTGTGTCGAGCATGCGCTCCAGCGTGGGACGGCACTGCAGCGCCACCAGCGCCGCCATCCAGGCTGCTTTCTCTTCAGGCGAGCGGGAGCAGAAGATGGCGCCAGGCTCATCGCGGCCCGCCAGCAGCTCGAAGGCACAGCGCAGTTCGCCGGCATCCTCCCGGTCAACCACACGGTGCTTGCGCAGCACGAACTTCTCCTTCAGGCGGAAGTCAGCTCCGCTGCCGGCGCCTGGCAGCCGAGAGCTCTGGCTGGCCTTGCAACTAACCATTAGGCCATCGAAGAGGAAGTTGTGGCGCTCATGTTTGGCGCCGGCACGCAGCAGCGGGCCCTCCAGGATGAACTGGCTGCAGCACTGGCCAATGTCTCGGCCCTCCCAGCCATCGATGCTTCTCTGGATGTCGCTCATTCGCTTGATGGCCAGCTGCTTGCTGCGCACAGGCCGGCTGTATAGACGATACAGGGGCTCTCTGAGGGGTGGGGACACACAAGAGGCACATCACTCTCAGCAGCAGCCTGTAAGCAGTGCGCTATACCACATTATTATGCAAATTGGATTTACATGTCAAAGATTAAATTTTTTGTTTTTCAATTAAAGTCATGGATGATATTGCATCTCAGGGCTCTTTGGATCACTGAACTCAATCTCAGACACCTGTGATAATTAGTTTGCCAGGTGAGCCCTATTAAAGGAAAACTGCTTAAGAAAGACGTTCCACATTATTAAGCAGGCCACAGGTTTCAAGCAATATGGGAAAGAAAAAGGATCTCTGCTAGTGCAAATAGTGCAATGCCTTGGACAAGGTATGAAAACATTAGATATTTTGTGTGATCATCGTACTGTGAAGAGATTTGTGGCTGATTCAGAGCACAGACGGGTTCGTGCAGATAAAGGCATAATGAAGAAGGCATAATTCATTGTCTTAAGACAGCAGCTGCTAAAATGCCATTACAAAGCAGGAAACAGGTATTTGAAGCTGCTGGTGCCTCTAGAGTCCCGCGAACCTCAAGGTGTAGGATCCTCCAGAGGCTTGCAGTTGTGCGTACACCTACTATTCGGCCACTCCTAACCAGTGCTCACAAGCAGAAACGTACATGAAGACTAATTTTCAAACAGTCTTGTTTACTGATGAGTGCCGTACAACCATGGATGGTCCAGATGGATGGAGTAGTGGATGGCTGGTGGATAGCCACCATGTCCCAACAAGGCTGCGACGTAAGCAAGGAGGTGGCGGAGTCACGTTTTGGGCCAGAATCATGGGGAAAGAGCTGGTAGGCTCCTTTACGGTCCCCGAAGGTGTGAAAATGACCTCGGCAAAGTATATAGAGTGTATGACTGACCACGTTCTTCCATGGTACAAAAAGAAGAACCGTGCCTTCTGTAGCAAAATCATCTTCATGCATGACTGCAAAGAATACCTGTGTTATTGGCTGCGATGGGCATAAAAGGAGAGAAACTCATGGTATGGCCACCATTCTCCCCTGACCTCAACCTTACTGAGAACCTTTGGAGTATCCTCAAGCAAAAGATCTATGAGGGTGGTAGACAGTTCACATCAAAACAGCAGCTCTTGGAGACTATTCTGACATCCTGCAAAGAAATTCAAGCAGAAACTCTCCAAAAACTCATGTTCAATGGATGCAAGAATTATGAAGGTGATATCAAAGAAGGGGTCCCATGTTAACATGTATTGTGGCCTGTTTAAAATGTTTTTATTGAAATAACTTTTGATTTCAGTAAATGTGACCTCTTAATGCTGCAAATTCAACGAATGACCATTTTCAGTTCTTTACAACTTAAATGTTTTAAAACTCTGTGGTGCATAATAATTTGGAACAGTGCATTTTGAGAGCAGTAGTTTTTTTAAAAATAAAGAAAATCATTGGGAGGTTTGTTCAATAAAATTCGATTTATAATCTAATGGTTGATTACTTGAAAATGGTCATTTGCATTGACCATTTAGGAAAAGCAGAGAAAAATATAATTTGCACAATAATTCGGAACACGGTGTATTCTTTTGTGTGTGTACATCTAAGTATATACATGTTACCCAGGTTTGGAGTGTGGCAGAGAGGGGTGGTGGGTGTGTGTGTGTGTGTGTGTGTGTGTGTGTGTGTGTGTGTGTGTGTGTGTGTGTGTGTGTGTGTGTGTGTGTGTGTGTGTGTGTGTGTGTGTGTGTGTGTGTGCTACCCAGGTTTAGACTGGGGCTGAGGTGTGTTCAATGCAAGTGTAGAGCGGAGCTGGGGTGTTTGGGGAGAGGCGGGTGTTTGAGGATGTGTGTGTGTGTTTTACCCAGGTTTGCGGCGTGGCTGATGTTTACTGTAGATGCGCTCGATGCTACTCTGTAGGATGAGTAGGGCTGTCTGAGCTTGTTTTAAGCACTCTCTATCATCTTGGTCCTCACTCCGCTCCTGCAGTTGCTGTGGAAAAAAAAAAAAGCACAGTTTCCACAGTAATGGAGATTCACCAATGATGCAACAGGTTTAAAACAACAAAATTCCATTCTTCTAAGCTTCTAAGGAAGCTTAGAAAGTGAGAGGAAAGGGGCACAAGTGAGCTAGCAATGGAGTAAGCTGTGTGTTTGGTGAAAATATTTGTTGCTTGTAAATGGCCAGAAATACACAATAACTACGCACACGGGGAGCAACACTGCTAACAGGTATAGTGAAACATCATCAGATAAGAAGGCAGATAAGACAGACATGAAGGCTGGGATTCTCTGCTCTTTAAGAGCAGACATTTCCACACTCCTCAGATCAGTGCTGAAATCCACACTTGCTGCCAAATTGCATGAAAACCGAACTGTAGGCTGTCTATAACAATTGTTAATAGCATCGATCTACTTCACTAAGCCCTGGATACAGTGAAAACGAGAGAAATGAAGACTATCAGCATGCTTGGATAAAGTGATCCTCTGAAAAACTACACATCATCTTAAAGCAGTGGTGTCTAGCCTGCAGGAGATATGAGAATGAGGAGATCAAACATCTGCATATTGAATGTGGCAGAGGGACAGTTGTGTTGGATGTGTTGGCTCATAGGTCACACAGTGGTCTTGAACCAAGACAACCCAGAGGAAAACCAAGGCTTATCGTGGGAAAAATACACTACTATAAGTATTGTGTGGAGATCCTTCACTGTGGCAGGGAAGCTGGCCTTTAACAGATCACAGCATCTAGTAGCTCCATAATCCCAGACTAGTCACCCAGTGTGGTGCACACCAGGGCTGCTTTTAACAAGGTCAAAAAATTACTTTTGAGTACATGATTGCGTTCGCTATGGCATTTTCCATCCCTCCAGGCTCAGTATCACACACAACGGAACAGAAAAGGAGTTCTGGAATCCAGTGGAGGCATCGGCTTATGTGAATTCAGATGAAACAGATTGGTGCTACAGATCTGATACAGGCTCACTTGATTAGAAAATTTATCCAGCCTGACAATCGTTTGAATTTCAGGTGAGTACTTGCACATAGGTTTTGCCATAATGTTTATTGTGGTTGATACTTCAAAGATTACCTGATGTTAAACAAAACTGAAACAAAAACAGCAGCTATTATTCGACCTGTAACATGAAGGCTTCCAAGTATGTTTGTGTTTGGACAGTTGTGTAACACTATATGTCCACTTAGAATGATTTCCCCTGCCATTGGTTTGCTCATTAGGAATCTGGACCCAAACATTTGTGTGGTAGCTCAGTGGTTAAGGTACTTGACTTGTAATTGGAAGGTTGCTGGTTCAAGCCCCCCCTCTGCGAAGTTGCCACTGTTGGGCCCCTTAGCAAGACCCTTAACCTCACGTTGTACTCAGTCATAATTGTAAGTCGCTTTGGATAAAAGCTAAATGCAATAAATGTAAAGCTGCTGTGTGACAACAGGGGTTATAAAAAGTGCTATATAAATAAACCTGATCTTGACTCTTGGGTTAGTCTATTCTAATATGTGGCAGGGGTTAGGAATTTGCAACACAAGAAATTGACTTGAATTTTGTTTTTTGTTTTTCATTTGTTGTTTTATGGCAAGCTAAGTAAGGGATTTTTTTCTATACACACAGTTATCTGCCTGTGGCATCTATATCCGTCTGTGGCACTGATGGGTTTTTGTTGCATTCAATATGGCCAATTCATATCTATTTAATATTTCAGCAAGTTACTGGGTAACTTTTGTGAGATGGAACATTAAATCTCTAAACCATGCAGTTAAATGAAGCAAAGTACCATCACACCTGAAGCAATTAAAAGGTGGGAATTGCCTGCCCTAGGTCAGGCCTTTTACACTGGCACCTGACCAATGTTTGAAGGGTTGAAAGCACCCCCCCTCCTCTGGCCATAAGTACTACAAAGCTTTAAAATGCCTGCAGCTTCCTGTCCAACATCTCTGCAAACAAGCTTAACATCCCTAGACCAGTTGCACGCAGTCCACTTGGGATGAATATTATAAAAAATAAAAACTTTATTAATTTCATAAGTAGTGCTGGTGTAACAGTGATGTTAAACAGTGACCAGTAAAAACTTCATAAACCTGCAAAGCTCTCCTAACATCTGCAGAACATGCATGCCAGTGACATCTACTAAGTTTCAGTTAGTCACAGTGTAACACTGGACAGATTCCTGACTGTTGACTTCCTCAAAATATAGATTAAAACGCATATCTGCACATCATTGTCCACTCATTTATTTTTTGTTACACAACTACATGAGTAGTTCTTTCTAATACACACACACACACACACACACACACACACACACACACACACACACACACACACACATATATATATATATATTATAGATGGAAGGATCAATTGGCTCTAGATCAACATCAGCCAATTTTTAATAAATGCTTGTGAATTCTCTACCTCCAATTACATGGTTCCGTTTAAAAGACTGAGCAGCATCTTTCCACATTTGATTGCGTCAACTTTGTTTTGTTCTGCATTTCATATTGTTCTGCATTTCATATTTATGTAACAATTGGCTTATTTACGTTTTTCCAATGAGGGAGGAGTTGAAATATAAAGGAGACTAAGAAGGAGTGATAGAATTTACAGCGCTAGATAAACAGACATTTTTGTTTGCTGAAGATGTGGGATCTCACTCATATCATCTCACCTGGTGCCCCACTGCCATTTTGAGCAGGAAACACTTTTCAGATGTTGCCCTTCACGAGCTGTATTCCAACATCAATTTCACATCCATGTTAAATGGCTCAGTGGTTTGATCCCAACTTTAAGCTACACTATACAGTTCTACATGCACAAGAATTCAGGTTCTCACACAACTAGAGCTCTGACTGCCAATTTTGATAACATGCTTCAAATGTAGACTATTCCAAAAAGCTAAGTACATGATGCTTTGAGAGAGAACGCACGAAACATTACAAAAAGATGCTGCAGCACCAAGATAGCCAAGCACGGATTGTTAGCCACGTTAAACTCACCTTTGTATTATTCACAGCTTCAAAGTATTCAAACAGTTGAGCTAACCTGCCAGGAGGCTTCAACAAGCTGTTCCAACAGGATGGAACAGCACCTATTACATGTTACAAAGCCTACTGGAACAAAAACTCAGGTTCTTATGCAATTCACTACAATTTGCTGGCCACCTTCACTGCTAATCAGTGGGGGCTGATCAAAAACATCACTCTAACCATATTACTAGAGAAATCAGCGCTTCCACTGCTACTACTGTGCATGTCAGACCCTCCATCAGTTTTGAAAAACATGTTCATAAACGTTTTGGCAAGGATTATGGTGTCAAAGCATCAAAAGCTACCCTTTTGAGAAGCCACTGAGCAGCAGCTCAACACCATCAATGCCTTTTCAAGCCTGAGCAGAGCGTTCCAATGTGCATGTTCTATAAAATGGTGTAAAAAACTTGTTATTTAAGCTCAATGCTCTAAGAAAGGCTACAGCTCAGGAGCTAAATCTGAGGAGGATTTTATATATTTTTGTTGAAAATATATTATTTCTTACAAATAACACAAGTAGAATTATATTCATATAATTATAATTCAAAGTAATAAAAAACCTTGTCTGTTTTATCTAAGGTGTCGATCAGGTAAAAGTTAATACATAATAATCTCTTTCAAATTGTTTTATACGAGTTGAGTGAAGCGAATGTGAAGTTTATCCACAACACTTCATCATATATCAGTATTGGCCCCAAAATACTGATCTCACCCAGTTTTTAAAACCTTTAAAAACCACCTATAAAAACAACCAATATACATTTCAGAAAAGTTATGAATTATTAAAAGCTTGTATTTTCATAGCCATGTCATACAGACCAAATGTGTCATGTTTCAATTATATAAGTGAGAGCCCAAGTCAAATTAAAGATGTTCGTTACTTGATCAATTTAGGTAGACCTATTCACATCATGCCCTCACATAAGTTAACAAAAAACAACAATTTGATTAATCAGTAGCTGTTCTGGCTTTAATGAATAAGCACGCAATGTCTTTCATCTGCAGGACATATGCATTACCATATGGTGTTTACAATAATCTGTTCATTTTCCCCATCACCTTGTTTGTTTTTAAAATTGTCAATTACGACTGTTAACCATGATATTTTAAGACTGGGCCATCTCACCCCTACTCTGTTATTAGCCTCAGCATTAGCAGAAGGGAATATATGCTGTTTTGCATTTTATCTGTGAGAAGTGAGTAAACCGAATTAATCAATCCCTAACCTATAAATCTACACTTATCACAGTTAGTTTGGTTAAATATCTGATGAATTTTAAAGCATGTGAGATACTGACCTGCAGCAGTTCAAAGTAGTGCATGCAGTGGTAGACAGGGACCATCATCAGCTGAGGGAGAACATACTGAACAGCCTCTTTAAAACCCTCAGCAATCGACTGCAACACACACACACACACACACACACACACACACACACACACACACACACACACACACACACACACACACACACACACACACACACACACACACACGGGGTTAGATCCAACTCTGGTGGACTGGACAGTAATCTGAGTAGGAGACTAGGTTGGGGGTAACTGTGTGTGTGTCCAAGTGAGATCACAGTATCCCTGTAACCAGCCCACCCGCTCCACAAAATAACCCCCTATAATCAATAATCTATGTCTGTGTGGCCATTTCTCTCTTTCGCACTCACACCCACAAACACACACAATCATACGTTTCCCCAAAATAAACATAAATATAATCTAATCACATAAAACATTAACTAGCAACAAGGACAGTATATATTACACAGACAAAACATGCAGGACAGGGAGACACAGAGCGCAGTAAATTCAATCTATCCAAGCACAGAGCCTGCCAAATTCTCTGCCTTGGTCTTGACTCACATACACAGATGCACATGCACACATAATGAACTCTCAAGCATGGGACAGAGAGCTATTTATAAACAGATACATTTACTCACATGAACTAGAGTGCAGCAAAACTGAGGGAGGGAGGGAGGGAGGGAGGGAGGGAGCAGGGCGACACTCACGGCTGTGGCTGACAAAGCGATGAGCCATTCAGAGTGGGGAGTGTAGTAATTACCTGAAAGTGCAGTGCCACAGTGGGGCGAGACATGAGGTTGTTGAAGTGGTCGTGGTACTCTTTGGAGAGTATGTCCTGTGAGAGGGTCTCATATGGGTCAAAAGCCTGCTCCTGCAGAGAGAACACAGAGTCATTAAAGTCTCAACAAGGTGGTCAGATGAGAATAATTCAGGGTCATTTTACACATCCCTGATGAGACTCCTGGATGTGAATCATATGACCATGAACCTTTACCATTTATTTATTTACTCATTTTGCTCTTTTAAACTGTCTGTGTCCAGCTCCTGAAGTGCAAAAATCCAGCTGCTCATGCAGGTCACATTTCCCTCTTACCTTCCTCAGAGTCACTGTAATAATCTCTGGAAACCTTAGCAGCCTATTGGAGTTGCCCCCTGTAGGGCTTCTGTCCCTCCATATCCAATATCCAGCACTCACTTTCACTGGTCAGAAAATCCTCCCCCAAACAGATTTCAGTATAATTTGTGAAAAAATTCAAAGACACTCAAGGCACAGAGTCCAGCTGTAGTAACAGAGATTGTCAATCTCTGTCTGCCTGTCCCCCCTGTACACACCCACACACACAATGTACCTCTGCAAGGTCTTCGAAGCAGCTGCCGACCAGAGGGTGAGGACTCCCATCTGCGGTCATCTCCACTGCATCTTCTATCAGCCCCAAGAGCTTCACTGTCAGCTCATGAACCTCCAGAATATTACTGAACACCATCTCCACATCCTGCAATCAGAGAGACACAGAGAGAGAAAGAGAGAGCGAGAGAGAGAACGAGAGAGAGAGACAGAGAGAGATAGTTGAGAAATGGACAGGGATTTATATCTGCAAGACACAACTAACTTTTGATAACAACAATGAGAACAGGTGTCAAATTGTCAACAATGTTATGGACAACTGATGTTATGCCTATCAGTGTGTTCCCAAAGATGGGTGCATTAGAAGAATTTTGGAGCAGCCTGGAAGACATTGTGCAGCACATAATCCACAGAAACCATCTAGCTACTGCCCACAGCCAGAGCACTGCCAGGAATTTAGCAAGTCTTGTCCCAGCAAACGGCTGCCTCATTTCCAGTATTTCAACTCAGTTCCCATATTACTTTATCATGTAAAACCGCTGGAAAAACATTTACTAGATAAAGTGCAAGAGAGAGAGAGAGAGAGAGAGAGAGAGAGAGAGAATTAAACGGGTAGAGAGGCCTCACCTGGGGGGTGAAGAGCTTGGGGTTGGACAGGAAGGCCTTGCGGAACACTTTGATGATGAGGTCGAGCTCACGCAGGTACTGTCGCTCCTCTGCAATCTCCAGACGCACCAGGTCATCATAGGTGAGCTCACCTGTTGAGGAGACTTCCTCTGGGCCCTGCGAAATCAACCCCAACTCCTCCTGGTCAAACATGTCCATCAGCACCTGCAGACAAACACGTAAACAAACACAAAGAGGACAACAAACCATTCTCAAATATCCATAGATGTCAACATGTTTGATTCTCAAAAATATCTTCCCTAACAGATTGATATTAAACCTCTGAATGAGCAATTCTAATAGGGCAGAATAAAATGGTACTCAATTATTTTCATCATTTAAACTGGCAGATTGCTGACCTTGTCTGCACACATGGAGACTTTAATGTCCTGCTGGCTTATTTCATAGTGCCGAATGTTGCCCACATAGTTTCCTGCTAGTTTGAGGATGTCAGCTGATATGTACTCGAGCACTGCGACGATGTAAAGAGAGACGTGGTAGTCGATCTTATACCCCAAAACCTCCTATGGAGAGAAACCACATTAGTGAGTGTGCATTTCTTTACCTTTAGGTCCAGTAGAGTTAAAATAATCATGTTCAAAGTAACTACCATTTACTGAGTTAGCGTAGATATCTACTGCACACTAGATCTTGGCACTGGAAAGATATGCAATATAGTCTTTAAATATAGGAAGCAAAGCATCTGTCCCAATCTGGCTCTGGAGGAACGTGAGCACAAGCTTGTTTGTAAGGCAACACTTCTAGGTCGTGTACATTGGTGCAGGTCAGCTAGCATGCTCAGTATTACTACAATTTCTAGCATAATAATATCTTGTCATTGTTACTACACTGTTAGGGTGCTTAAGACAACGTTTCCATGCAATGTTTCCAAAGCTAATCTGTGTACATTTACCTTTAGTAAAGGGTGGATCTTGTCCACAGGGAGCAGTAGAGGGTTCCTGCGTTTGCGTTTCTCTATGGCTGACTGAGCATCAGACATTGCCCATTTATCAATGGGGTACGGGAACGTCTTCTGGATGCGCTCCTGAGCATCCAGATGCGTACATCCAAACACATACATGCATCACAATTAAATAAATAAATAAAAACAGCCATAACATCATACATTGTAAGCCTTTTATGGCCCTGTTCTGTGAGTGTGTACCTCAACATCAGGCACAGTTCGGGGCTGGCTAATGCACAGCATGTTGAGTAGCTGCAGAATGAGCTCCTCTATATGTTGCAGTGCATCCTCTTTAGCAGACAGGTTTGGATGCACCTGCAGCTGCACCTGCAGACAATAGCACACCAACGGTACTACTTTAATGCAGTGTGTGTGTGTGTATATAAAAAATATTTATCATTATATATATATATATGCGCGCGTGTGTGCGTGCGCGTGTGTGTGGTTAGGCTGGTACCACCACACATGTACACACGCACAGCTAAACATAAAAAACACAGCATATGTAGACAACATGCAGACACACACTAATATATCACATGCCCACATACACATTTTTATACTATGCACTGAACAAGTAACAAAGCGACTCAAACGTAAACCAAAAGGCATTGCCGTTTCATTGTTATGTTGAACAGTTTTGCTTTCATTCTTATGTTGAATAGTTTGAGTTCCTTGGTTTATCCACGAGTTTTGCTTGGTTCATATTTTGCTGCATCCTCATAATTTGGCATCTGCTGTTTGGTTTAGCTTGTCAATTGTAGCTGTCAAATAAGCGCTAACCTTTTGTGTTTCACATTACACTCACTACAGTGTACATCCTGTTAAACTGAAAAGCAGTGGCATGAGAAGGCGCTCACTTGCATGAGCTCCACTCCCTGTAATGACATAACTAAAATCTGAATGCATTTTAGAATGGTTCATCTAGGCCTTTCACTGAGAAAAGTGAAAAACCCCTTTAAGGATGACTCTTTTTTTTTTTAAACAGCATTGAAAGAATTATTGCTAGGTCCCAATTGCCTGTGGAAATGCTCAAACATCCGACTGTATATGAAAAAAGTAATCACTGGCTAACCATTAGTTAAGTGGGATGGTTCTATGAAATAGTAGCCTACCCATATACAATGAATGAATACACAAGCAAGTAAGTAAATAAATAAGGAATAAAAAACAAAGTTTGAACGTCCTATATTCTCATGTGCTGGTATGATAGCAGCTCCTGTGTCATCTTGGGCTCAGATGCATGCCCTCAGGCTTTTGCACAGCAGGCTAGGACTTGTGTTCTCCCAACTTAAGCATGCAGAATTACTCCTTACAGTCAAACATTCCAAGAATCCTTCAGCATTCTGATACTGCCTGAACAGTATAGAATTGATTTTTTTTGTTGTTGCTCAAACTAATTTAGAAAGCATCTTTAGTGGTAGTAGTGTATTTCTAGACTTGTAAGAGCTTTCTGAAACAAACAAAAAAACTGTTATATAATTATTTTAGAACACCACCTATGCTAGCCACAAATATCTAAGCGTAGTGCACCACACACGGGCTCAGTCTGGCTGGTATTTCAGGTGGAGAAAGCCACCACCTTTTACTTCTACCATTTATCATCTCAGTTTCTCTGCTTCATTTCCCTCTCTCCATGCAGGGATGTGGCCTGTTAGTGAAATGCAGCCAGTTCAGATGCTATAGTTAATGAGTGAGAGATACGAGGCATGGAGAGAGAGATAGAAATAACGAGAGACGTAACAAGAAAAAGCAGCAGCAGTGCTGTCAGAGAAAGATGAAGGGCTGAATGTAGGCAATGAACTTTTAGGAATTTTGCATTCTTCTTTAACATTAGTAAATACTTAAAAGGGAAACATTCATTATGAGTTTATACAAAGGCTGTTTACAAGAGCTATTTAGTTAGGGTTTCAATTAACCAAATAGCAAAGAAAGCAAGTCCTGAGCAATAAGAGGAAGGTGTACAGGCACTGGCCTCTTCTAGCTTAAGCATGACCCTTGGGCTATATACAGTTACAGAGCACCTTATTTTAAGGTTATTATATTATATTACCCTCCCATAATTTAGTCACAAGGATTTAGCTAACTATATACTTAAAGTGTGGCAGTATATCTTGTGTCCTACTACAGTGTTCTACTACACTGCTTGCCTTGCGTGGTTGCACTGTGTAGCTGTATCTCAGACCACTGCACCCAACTTTACCTTTAATCTAAAAACTTGGTAGCTTAAAAATGATAAGGTTCACTCTCCAACCAGAGTGCTCACATATACTGTTGATTTAAAAGCAGAAACAAATTAGGTTAGATTAACTCTAGAGCTCTGTGACCAAAAACCAAAACCCAGACTCAAATACATTCACACACAGGCACGCATGCGCACCTGCACACACACACACACACACACACACACACACACACACACACACACACACACACACACACACACACACACACACACACACACACACACAAGATAGCCTGTATAGTCCATCTCTGTACTGGTGTCTGGTTTCAGGCTTTCTTCCATTAAGCACTGAGGGGTACTCCACAGGGACACCCCGAGCATGTACACAGACACACAGACACACAACCTCACTCCCTCTCTCTTGCTGGGCTCCAGGGACAGGGGCAAGATAGCAGCAGACAGGGGTATCGATATGTGGGATGGAAGAATCAGCAGAAAAGATATAGAGGATGGAGAGCAACAGAGATCAAGGGATGAGGGAGGAGTTCATGAGAAAAACAGGAGTGTGTGACAGGAGAGGGCTATAGAGATCTTTCCTCTGCAAGGCAGTTTACCATTTTAAGACAAGACTAAATGTGTCTTATTGTCTATATATGCGCAGTTATTTAATAATATTGCTTCTATGCAAAACGATAATGCTTATTAAAGCTACAAATGATATCCTGAAAAGTGAGTCTGAATTCAAAACATAGGGTTTCTACATTTTCTGAAGTTGGTATAAAGATCTAGGTATAGTCATCACTTCAATACAGTCTTTCTCCCTCTCTCTATGCATGTGCATGCTCAGGTTGCTAGTAACATGAGCACATGTGTGCATGATGTGTCATTATGTGACTCACTAAGCATTACATCATCTTCATCACCATCTCTTTATCTCACACACAAACACACAAAGATGGTTTCACTATATACTTGTGTACATGCGCAGTAGTGAGTGTGCACATGGTGATGGAGACAGAATGTTTTAAGTTCTAACTATGCTGATAAAATGCATGCAGGCACCAGTGATGGAAAGTAAATTCAGTCTGCATTTTGATCCAAATTACTGACTGGCTCTAACCATTCTACTTAAACTTTGTAATTCTGAATACTGAACCTGTATTTATGTTTTCTCACGTTTACTGAGCTGTGCTTTTAAATGACCAACTTCCAAACCTCTGACCCACACAAAAGGCACAGGCAACAGTAAGGCAGTGACAAGCAGGTTCTCTGCGAAGCCCACTGGAGGCAGCTACACTACACAAAAGGGCTGTCTGCATTAGCCAGTCCAGCTGTTCATGTTTACCACTGGTACCTCACAGTACATTGAGCATGGAAAGGCCCTGCTCAAAGCCACACTGGGGTACTGTGAACCCAGCGATGAGCTTTGCTTCAAGTTCCTGAACTCTGCTGAACACTGATGACACAAACAAGACAGCAGTGTATCAGGTGCAACATACAGTAGTAGACCACAAATGTGCACAGTTGCGTGGTACAATAGCTAAAGGGACACAATTCTCATGCACAGAAGGGGGGGGGGGGACTGACAAACATTTGTTCCTTAAAAATGAATAACAATTTTAACTAAATTGACTGAAACATTGCCCAACAAGTCAAACAATGTGATAAAAACACACAGTCACATGCACACAAAATTGTTTAATAATTTAACATACTAATGGTGTGACCTCTTTCATCATTATTTAATTATTATCTTTCAGAATTATCTAAAGCTAATTAACTCCCAACAAATTATTATCATTATTTCATATTCATTCGCTGTCTTCAAAAGCTATCACACAACTTTCATTTTACACAGCCCTTAAAAAACAAAACCCAGAATCCAAAAATGAATGTCTAGTGAAAAGAAAAATGACCAACAAGCTTAAGGTCTTTTGGTTTCTGCTTCTCCCTTGTTGACATGGTGATAGTAGCTACTAGTTCCCCATTAAACAGAGGGAAACCCCTCTGTGAGAAAGAGAAAAAAAACAAAACATCTACAGTGAGACAAGAATGACCACACACACACACATACTGAGTCAAGAGTGAGTTTTGACGTCACCATTTCACTGTTTTGCCATAAGCGAATGTATAAAAACAGAAACTTGTTACAACATGTAGAAACACACATACACATAGATGAAAGCACCTGTTCTCAGTGTCACTTGATTTAGTGATACTGGGCAGATACTCATAAATGTTTTAAGTGTTTCTTCTATCAAACATAATCTATGGAAGACATAAATAGGATAGAGATGGTATTCAAAATTCAAGTAAAAAGAGATTGTGAAAGAATGAAAAGAGTGTGAAGATTTTTTTATTTTTTCTAGAGGACTATATGAGAGAACACTTCCTGGATTTGTAACTCTGTGAACGTGAGCGTGAGACTGTTTGAATACCTTTACTTATGTATGAACATGAGAGTGACACTCTTACTTATTTACTTATGTAAAAACATGAGAGTGAGACGGTTTGGATACCCTTTTACGTATGTTACTGATTGTATGCCTTTCCAAAGCTCCATGTTCTTTCAAACAAAATTACCTAAGTAAAGGTTACTGGCTTTCGCTGTTCGTGTGAATCAGTTGTCATAAACCAACAAACTTATAACTTATGTCACAACTGCAAAACACAATCTAACTCTAGATAGTATTTCTATCTGACAGATTATGTAAGGCTTTATTTACAGAAGCTTTTTTTTGGAAAGTTTGAAGGGGTCGGTAATTACCTTTCGCAGCGCCTGCACGAAGAGGCCTCGCCATTTGGGACTGTTCTCTTCGCTGGAGAAATCATAGCCTTGCTGCGGCTGCATGCCTGCGCCGGCTCCTCGCAATGCCGTAGCCGGGACTGGACTGTCCACATCGGCCCCTGTGGTCCGTGTGGGTGGGTTAAACCGATCAAGGAGAACTAAACTTCGACTGGCTAACTAACAGGAGAGAATTACAAACTCTATATGGCTAGCTATAAATATTTTGGAATTTGCGCGCGTCACGACACAAAAGCAGTCCAAAACTTTTCGCCCCCACTGCTTCACGGCTCTTAAAATATTCACTTTGTAAGCCAGCAATAAAAGTTACCGACACCTCATCACCTTGGCTTAGCTACCGAAACTGTATTTAGCTAGGTTAGCTAGCTGCCATTAGCTGCCTAACCTACGGTTATGCTAGTCGGTGTGCTTTTCCCACCCCAATATCCAAAACAAGCAATGTAGCATAACAAGCTAGCAGATATCTATCTAAAGAGACGCTTAGCAGTTGTTAAAGTTAATGTCCAGTATCCAGTATTTATAGTAATATATAAATTTGCTGTTATTTCTATCTTGTTTATGTGTGGTAGCATGAAGGCGGGCTAGCACAACATCTGGCAGCGCGGGGAGCCGCTGTGGCCTCGGAGCTCCGCGAGCGTTGTGGCACGAGAGTCTTCATTCAACACAGGAGAAACGGTTTCTTCAGCGCCGTTCGCGTACATCATCTTGTGTAGCACGTCCATTAAATGTTCCAACGACCAAGTCGATGATACGTTTTTTTTTATGTTAAATCCGTTACATTCCCGTGAAAAGTGGCGAATGTTGCTGTTTTTGTTATTGTAGTTGCGGCGTCGTATCCCCGTCTCAACTCCGCCGTTCAACTGCGCTCGTGCTCTCGTTGGAAGAATCACAGCCTCGCACTTGGTCGTTTCGCGTCCTTGCGTCGCGCGCACTTCCCGCAAATGACGCAAAGGGAGGGATCGCCTGTTGATGTGGAATATTTTCAGTCCCGTAGCTCCGCAGCGTTTGACAGCTCCTGTTGGGGCCGCTCAAATAATCCTTCACTTTAATCTAAAGAACGTGCATGTGCGGAAAGTGCACACACACAAACCTAAAAGCAATTTTCCTTTAATCCTTTATTATTGCGTGTCAGCCATAAGTACAACGCAAGATGTAAAATTTTAATAGCAAATTTTGCCATTTGTTGCATCTCATTTTTCCCCAAAGTAGCCATAGGTAACGCATTTATTTGAAAGGTTCTCTTACACGATAAAATCCTTTCTGGATACTAATATTAGTTAACACTTGATTTTTTTTAGGCTCTGCTAATAGCCTACCTAGTTAAGGACACAAATCACAAATTAATTAATTACCAATTAATTTAAAATAAATAGATATGCTAAATAACAACAAAAACCTTATTATTGGCTATTTAAAATAAAACTCTGTTTGCTTTAAGCATGTGTACATAAATTATATTAAAATACCCTTAAGAAAAAAAACTCAGAAAATATTAGAAATACATTTAATGGAAAAATACTGAAAAGTAATTCTATTTTAAAACAATATGTCAAAATTAGAGAAATAGTAGGAGTTATGTTGTACGAAAAAGAAAACTCGCAATAATTCGTGAATGGGACAAATTCCGATAATCCGCGAAGTGGCAGAAAACAAGAAAGTAGGGCTGCATGTCTTAAGGAACTATTCGATTTCTACTCAAACACTAACACTAATAAAGTAGGTCTGCATGTCTTAAGGAGCTCTATTCAATTTCTACTCAAACACTAATAAAGTAGGTCTACATATCTTAAGGAGTTGTATTCAATTTCTAGGCAAATACTTATAAAGAGATAGATTCCAATGTTCTGGTCAATTCTGGTACAAACTGCACATGAAGATATTGCTCAAAGCCCCTTTATGGTAAGCATTTGCAGAACTGTAAAGGAGCATTACCAGCATATCAGGCCACTACATTTATTCAAATGTGCATGAGTGGCATGGTAACTCTTCCTGTCGTCACGATACCTTCCACTGGTAGCTACTAACTAATCGCAAAATCTACAGAACCTAAACTCTCATGGACATGCAGTGCAGACGTTTTGGCCTGTTTGTGAGCAGTGATATATGAAAAAAACATTGAAATATTTAACTGCCAGATATTTACATTCACTTTCAACATTTAGACAGATATGCTTTTACTTACTTTACATCCTACACAGAGAAAGAATTGTGATATTTTACTGGCCACTGGCTGCTTCCTCTTTTTATGCGGTGGTCATCTGTGAGCCAGCAAAATGGCGAATGCATCTTGCACAACCCATTGGTTCTCAGTCCCACACAGGATAGCAGAACTGCACATTTTAGTGATTTTGCTCATCTAAGCCACACCATTCATTGTACTTCAGGTACTTATTATATCCTTCATAAGCCAAAAGAGGCAAAGCACTGATCTGTGCAGTGCATAGCTTCTCCAAGATTACAAGTGACATCCCTAAAGGTATGAAGTTGACAAGGACATGCAGCAGCTCTGCACTGCCCCCAGGTGGACATAACCATGCCACAAACGAATGTCATATAATTCATTAATTATTAGGTAGTAGTACCTCAGCCCACAGATACTACATGACCTTCAAATGACGAAAGTTTAGTGTCTGCACTGAAAGAAAGGTCTTTATTGTGTACTTTATCAAATATAACTAACTAAAATGTTGAATAACATTTTTAATATAAAAAATTCCCAAAGATTTACATAGGGTTTGCATACACATTCATTTCTTTTTAAGCATATACTTTATCTTTATCTTGGTTAAATGTCTGTAGCGACTTAACCAAGTAAAACAATTACAACACCACCATGGAAGATCCTAGATTTCAGACCTGCAAAAGTCCTGCACCACATTGGAAAAAATATCATTATCCACTTTTCAAAATTATGAAGATTGATTTAATACTTTTCAAAGTATATACTGATTAGCAAAATTTTAACTACAAATGCTATTTTAAAAGCAAAGAAAAACCATCCAACATCCAACATTGGCCCCAGTACACACATCTTACTTCACATCAGTTAAACAACCATACTGAGTGTAATTACATATTTTACTGAGCTCCACAGGTACAGTATTATTCTGCAAGATGGAATTCTAAATAAAAACAGTCTCTAAAATGAGGAGGCTTCCAGTGATACTGCTCACACATCAAGGAAACTGTATCTCTGGACAAAGGACCCATGGACACAAGTCTCTCAAACTTTGGACTTGGATTCTGCGATGTTTATGGAGATGATCATCAGCCCACACAGCTGCAAGCATGCAAAAAGTGCTAGGGAAATTCAGCTTGACTCGATTCCATGGTTAACATTGACACCAAAATATGCTGAAAGTAAGATATACAATCATTACTGTTGTTGTTGTTTACGTAATTGTATGTAATTGCAGTGGGTTTTATTACCCAATCCAATTGTTCAGGCTCTTGCCCTCCAGGTACAGATATATGCAATTTATCTCAACATATTACAGAATACGTTACATTGTCATTGCCAGTGGAACTATAATCAAATATAAGAAGTTATAAAACAATAAAATAAAATAAAATAAAATTGGATACATCATTCCATATGTAACATGCTAGTTACATTTAAATAAAAATCCATGATCAAAATCATTCCTCTTTTATGTTAGTTGTCACTTCTATGTTTGGTTAAATCTACAGGCAAAGTCTGCTGAAGCCTGCCTCTCAAGCAGACTGGAAGTTTGCAATAGTGTATATCACTTCTCTTACAGCATAGCTGAATGGCAGAATTAGACAGCCCATCTGCACTGTGGATTCTTCTGGGAATGTGCATGTTAAGTCTACTGGTCTGCAAGTCCTGAGAAAACCGAAGACTGAGCAACTGAAGGCCCTTTGGCTGTTCCCCTTTTGTTTTCTCTCCACAACAAAACACACACATATACACACGGCAGCATATCAACAAATACTTTAATGCTTGCAAGCTGTGTGTTTGAGTCTCCGAGCTGCCAGTTGGCTGACATCTGCATTGTCATCATAAAGATTTTGCCCTCGTTCACCACAGCTGTTTCCAACATTGAAACAATTGTGGCGAGCTCCTGCCTCCCTAACACACCACAAAGAGAATTCCAGCAGAGAGTCGTTATTGTGTGTTTATACAGAGCAACACCTTGTGGAACCAATGAGCTCATTCCTAATTATTGCAAGGCTAGAGGAAGCAGTGGTGATATTGTCCTACTAGCTCTTACTGTACTGCTTTTATAACACGTCTGCCACAGTCTTACTCCTGCCTATAGGGTGAACCGTGCCTCAAGTTCATCAGCAATCATCTCAGCAATGGCGAGGGAAGAGGTTGCCGCAGGTGACGGGGCATTGCGCACATGGAGTACTCTGCGACCCAGTTCGTCCACACCACCATCAAACGCGAAATCATCCACCAGGTTCCCGTCAGCATCCAGCGCCTGAGCTCGCACTCCTGACGGCCCCCTGCAGGGATGCGCGCACACACACACTTCTGAAGAAGATTCCTAGGAGTAGCTTCAGTGTACGTAGAGGTAGTCAAAAAATTGTAGAGGCAGTCAAAATTGTATTGAAGTACACAAGGTTTATAGGGTAAGAGGACAGAGGACCGAAAGTGCTTCATTACAATTATGACTACTTCTATATATGCACACTTACATACTTACCTACCTACCTAAACAGAGACAGGAGAGACAGGCACTTACTAGGGAAACGTCTTGTTTTTTGGAATCATGTACTAAACTGCAATTTTACTATCGCTACATCGTTATCTAGTTACAGTAGTTACTCCCTAGAATCTTAGGCAAAATGCATAACATTTATGTGTGTTTAAACATATTTATACATGCACATTTATGTATATATCACTCATGAAAAATAGAAGACTCCAGGGAGTATCTGCAATTATATAGAAGATATAGAAGTAGTGGTATATAGTGTAGTATAGTACACAATTGTAATGTAAAGAAAATGACAAATTGTAAAAAAACATTTGCAGTGTAGCATACAAGGCACGGACTCAGACATTGCCCGGATTAACGCGCTCCTTTTTGAATATCGAGGGACCAGGATAATTCGATGGTAAGTGGAACTACTGGAACAAACCTTAGATAGAGGAAGTTGGACAACATGGAGCTAAAAGAATGCTATCACAGCAGCAATGAAAACAAATTACATGAAGTGCATGAGAAAAAGACCTTCATCTACACTCACAGGCAAACTATTTATCCAGTGCTCAAACGTCGAACGATGCCTCCTATCACAACTGGGGATGGATGAAATAAAGGGGAAATGCCACTGCCAAAATCTAACACCTACTGATCTGAGACAGAATGGTCAGAATGCAAAAGGAATCCAGAAAAACTGGAGTATATAGTGGGCACATTGTCCGGCCTGGCTGTGGACATGGCAGATGATCATGCCTAAGCTAACGACTGTCAGCTGCAGGCTGTGCTTGATGTAGTGGCGAGATACCAGACAGTCTGTTTTCAAATATTACTAAACAAACATTATGAATATGAAATACAAATAACCACAACCCCAGCAACTGAAACCAAGAAGTTTGTATATGCTGCTGCAATAGTCATGCTTCAGAAGCTAAGCCACAAAATACAAGGAACAAACCTCGAAAATCAGATACAGACAACATGTATTGGCATCAGAGCACCAGAATGGGGTATAAATGGGGTATGATGCTTGGCTACCGAAGCATTCATAAGCGAGTCCCTGGAGTCTGCTAAACAAAGGTTAACAGAACTCTCAGACAGATTACAGAGATCCAAGAAAGAGTCAGTAGACTCTCAGTTATAGGGAAGCAGATCCCTGACTGTGTATCCACCCATAGCGGAAAGAGTAATACTAGAGGAGTACATGTGAGAATGAATTATCACATAACAGTGGCACTCAGTGTTTAAAGTGTTTATTTTATTATTTTCAGGTTAGACACTATACTTTCTCTTCCTTTTCAAAGTATACCAGTTTCCCCACAGTAGACACTAGACCTTTCCCAAAAATCACTTATATCCAGGATATGTTCACAGTTTATGGCCTTGAATATATGTTTTTTCAATAAGATTAGGAGAGGTTGTGAATATGAGATAGATACTGTTTTTACTGAACAATTGTGGGACAAAGTGATAAGCAGAAAATGATCCAGTGCACGTTGTGCCAGACTTCAACTGATACAGTTCAAAGTACTACATAGAGTTCGCCAGTCTAAGTCACAGCTATATAAATTCTACCCTAATGTAATCAATGATCACTGTGCTCTGCCTCAACATGTACTTTAAGTCATATGTTTTATTTCTGTGCCACTATACATACATTTTGGTCTGATTATTTTAGAATAATGTCAAGGGTTTTAGGCATCAACTCATGCCCCTCTATCACTATACTCAGTGTCTCCTCTGGTTCGTCCTCATTAACTATAGTTCAGTCAGATATTCACCTCTCTCTTGGCAAGGCAGCATATTTTGCTACTGTGGAAATCTACAAAACTACTTTCAGTCTCAATGTGGCTTTGAGATACAAAGTGTTTCCTTAGACTGGAAAAGATAAGATTCACATTAAAGGGTAACAGTGCTGTATTTTATTCTAAGTGGAATTCTTTCCTTTTATTTTTCATTTCACTACAGACAATGCCGGCAGATTACCCCCCCCCCCCCTTAATTGATGTTAGTGTCTATTTGTGAGTGTGTGCGTGTGCGAATGTGAGCTGTGTTTGGGGCTATGGAAAAGGGTTCTGTTGTAAAAAAACTGGCCTTTTGACACTATTCATTGTTATTGTTTCCTCCATGTTATTCAATTGTCTCAATCTCTTTTTTTTGTTTAATTGAGGAGTTGAATAAAGACAGCGATAGCTCCCAGACAGGACCCGAGTCCTGAGTGGCAGGAATCATAGACAGGAGCATATGAGCTGAGGAGTCATACGGAGCTAAGTGAAGCTAAGATCCAGATCCAGGAAGTAGCAGTAAACCAATCAGCCAGCACGAAATGCCCAAATAAATAAATAAATAACACACACAAATACAATATACATATGTGTATGTTATTTTTTTATATTATATTACATTACTCATATACACTCACAGAGCATCAGTACCACAATCTGCCATCAGGAACATGTGTTTCTGTGTATATGTGTGAGGTAGTGTGTGAGTTTACCTGACTACATCATTGTGGCCAAGCTCAGGTATGTACTTCTGCAGAATCTTCACCTGTGCGCTAATAAACATCCCTCGGTACATCTCACCTAGTCCATACGTCACGTTCTTCATTACCAGCCTATGCAGACCTCTACAGAAGGTGCACACAAACACACACAGTGATAAAGCAAAGTGTTTTAAATGCATTTCCTTCATATTGACTGAGTGAATTAAAGTGCCGGAGGTGAGCGCATGCCTAAAGGAAAGGGCGTCTACAAAGTCATTGCTGTTGAAGTCGCATATCCTGTAGCCCTCACGTTTGAACGCAAGCACAGCGTTTGGTCCGAGCCACACACTGCCGTCCATACGGGGCGTGAAGTGCACCCCCAGGAACGGAAACCGTGGGTCTGGCACCTACAGCAAATGCACACACAGGCACACCAGATTGGACCCGAGTCCTGAGTGGCAGGAATCATAGACAGGAGTATATGCAAAGCATATGAGCTGGACATCCCAGAGTCCAAATGGGAGGAGTCATATGGAACTAAGTGAAGCTAAGTTCCAGATCCAGGAAGTAGTAGTAAACAAACCAGATAGCACGAAACTCCCAAATAAACACCACCCCATCAACAAATTCACACTATTAACAATCCTCTGTGAAATTCTTTTGTAGATGATAATGTTGTTAAACTCCAGATGGTAGCAGAGATCACACAGCAGACAAGAGCATCAATTTTGATCAATATCATGCTGAACACATAATTCTTAAATAATACTGCAAAGGTGGGGAAATTGAACTTCCTGGAGAACTATTTATTTCATATAAAAACTCTTCTCTGCCAATCAACAAGTGAGATAAAATGAGCTACGAATATGTATGTGCGGGTGTGTGAGCACATTTGGGGGTACTCCTTGATAAATGATGTAGGAATTTGTCTGTCTGCGTGTGTGTGTGTGAGAGACGCTCACAGGATAGATGTTGCCCCTGATGAGATAGCTCTTCTCTGGTTTCAGCACCAAGTAATCTCCCCTGAAGGGGATGATTCGGGGTTCTGCCCTACAGCCAGAGATCTCGGCAAGACGGTCGGAGTAGAGGCCACCACACGTCAGCACAAAGCGACACCGAACCTCCTCACCCTGTGCTTGCACACATACACACCCATACAGCCAGAGACCACACTTCAGCCATTTGTAATAACAAACTATTCCACAGATAAGTTAAAAATCAGAACCGGGCTTACCGTTGAGCTTCGGACAGCAACAGGGTACTTCAGACCTGAAACAAGAAAAGAACACTAGCATTTCATCTTAAACCTGTGCAGGTAGAGCTCAGCCTTCTGACCAATCAGGCAACAGTATTAACAGCATATATAAGAGAGTGAAAAAACAAGAGCAGACAACAAGACCTACCCTCTGAACTCCCAGCTGGACTCTCTGCTGCCATGGCGATGTGAGTGGCCTCAAACCCTGTTATTATGGCTCCTCCAGCCTGCTGGAAGTCCTTGCCATAGGATAGCGCCACCAAGCGCCAGTCCACAATGCCAGTATAGGGGGAGTCTAGAGCCATTATCCCCTTAACACGCACACAAACAAAGGCACACACAGCACAGAGGAGACGGGAGATCTCACAGGAGAGCTCAGAGGATCTCATCTCTTCACACCCACCTAACAGTCCTACAAACATACTCTGAGTGTGGTAAGCCCCTGCCTCCGTTTCTTTAAACAGAGAGTTACAGGCATTACACATCCATTACACGTGTAGCCTAATCCATGTCTTACAATTAAGGACATTTATATGGTCACAGCATGAAACCATACTCAGAATTCTCTCTCTTTTACACACACACACACACACACACACACACACACACACACACACACACACACACACACACACACACACACACACTCTGCAGTAGGGTTCTCTCTCTCGGATGGATCTTGCATCAATCAGACTGATCTGTTTCACGTTGTTCTTCTGGCCGCGTTCATACAGGGCCTTCAGACGCGGGACCTCCTCTCTATCCAATGCCACAATGAGCTGAACACACACACACACACACACAATTTATGTTTACGCATAGGCACACTTTATAGATATGTACACAGAAAAACACGCTTCAACAGACATATAGTACTGAAATGTGGCCGAGGGCTTTAAGTGTTGATGGTTCTCACTTTGCCGCATCTCCTGTAGGGAATGGCTCTGCTATCACAGTACGCATAGGCCAGAGATGCCCCCCGCACACACAGGCGGGCTTTCAGAGAGCCTGGTGTGTAGTAGATCCCACTGTGTATCACACCGCTGTTATGGCCTGACTGATGCAGAGCTAGAGAGAGAGAGAGAGAGAGAGAGAGAGAAAGAGAGATCAAGTTTTACCAGTGGAAGTCTTAGTGCCTAAAATTGGGTATACACAACACCAGCCGCTTTAGCTCATACACTCCAGTGCAAGCGTTCTCTCTTACCAAGTTCCTTCTCCTTCTCCAGCACTATAAAAGTGAGGTTGGGGTGCCTTAGCACGAGTTCCCTGGCTGTGGCCAAACCCACGATCCCGCCGCCCACCACCGCTATGTCGTACCTGTTGCAGCACACGCATTTCTGTAATGAAACAAAACCGTTCCCCCATTCGCGGTTCGGGAGTACACTTCCTTTAGTGGTCAACTGAACATCGGAAACACCAATACTCGACAGCTACATAAGGCTGCAAGACCATACGGGATTAGACATAACCCCCAGTTTATGTGATCGCAGTTTTGTTGGACCCTGTCCTCCCCCGTTTCCAAAGAGCCAAAGTCCAAACACCAAAGTTTTCCGTGTTTGGCTGCAATTAAATTGTGAAAATTGATTAGCAGGCTATAAGATACTAGGATACGCCCCGTTCGTTACTCTTTGATGCATTTTAATTATTATTGCTCGAACAGCAAGCTACCAGAAATGTATTGTCTAGTCAGTCAGGTTTTATTTTGAGAAAACCAAACACTACAGAATATTGTCAGCACCAAACCACTGTTGGGACTTTCTGTTCATCGCTCGTAGCGACTGTTATGTGTTTGTGTAAAAACTCTTGTGCGCTGACTTTCAATAACAACCCAGCAAGTCTTGGGTAACAATGGACTTGTTGACAGTAAGAGACGCTGGTGTTTAACGGGTTGGTTACTCACCCGACGTGCTGTTGACGTACCGTAATACATCTTAGAAATATGGGGCTTTTAACAAATAAAGAAGCACACACTTGACCGCTAACCAAAATCCGTATCATACTTGTGTATGCATATATGCCACAGTCCACTGTGGCTAGTTTGCGTAGCACCCTGTCTATGCGTCACCTTCCTGTTCCCTTGCTGGTTCCAGCAGTCTACACGCCGTAACGCATTACTGCCCCTACCGACTCGGCGCTGCCCAGCGACTAATTGGACACATTGCTTTCATTTCACGGATATTTTTGCCAGTTATATCAGCATATACGAGTAATATTTTCCTTGTATTTTTCCATCTAACAGTTTAAGTCACAATAACTAAACCTACAAAAGCAGAACCTATTTGAAAATATATTTTTTAGCTAGGTTGTTATACCCTGGTCTATATTAAGATTCCAGGTGTGTAACTGCAGTGTACTATAATAAGAGATTTAGAGATATTCAAAACTATAGTGAAGTACACCAGGTATCCAGTGAAACAGGACATTTTGGACAGAGGTCTGCAAGCAAAGTGCATATGTCGAAACATTTTAAGTGTTAGTATTATTTTTACTTTGCTGAGCTGTACATCTGCCCCTCCTGATGCTGATGCCAGCCTGACCCTCAAGGAAAGTTCCTGCTCATCTCCCATCTGGACCATGGTGGCTACCATGGAGCCACCAGCATGTACCACTGACCCTCCAGATGTGCCCAATAGGCTCATATGCATGTAACACTGACCCTCCATTTGTACCCAATAGGCTCATCAGTATGTGCTGTGCATGCCTTTGATGAGATTCAAACCTGTGGATGAGTGTCATGGAGACTTTAGATATTAGCCTGTCACCACTTCCATCTGCACTGCTGTGTTTAGACGTTTCCTGTGTGGATGCTAAACAGAGCTACGAACTAGTTCTCCCCAATTCATCTGAATACCTCTGTCTAAAGATTATGGTCACTTTAAAAAGTAATCTTACAGTTTTTGTGTATTTCATTTGTCATTCCCTAACTCACAATTCTCATAAGTTTTTCTCTGAAAAACAAATTTATTCATTATGTGTTATTAGTTTGCCAGATCAGTTTCTAGCAGAAAAATAATATATACATGCATTTGCTTATGCCATTATTTACAGTTTTCTGAAGGCTAAACAACTAAAACTAATTTTTAATAAATATATTCATCTATGAAATCATAATAAACTTAGTCTGAGGCCCTAATGAACCTAAAAGGATTTGTTTTTAAAACAAAAATATAAAGTAATGCAAAAAAAGCCTTTGAGTAGAAGTGAAAAATATTACTCGTTCAGAATGCTTTGGAAATGTTAAACGTCTTTGTATATTTTTATGTATATGTAAGAGAATAATTAAAACATTTCTACCCATTTGTCTAAGCAGTCATTTTAGGCCTTCATTTTAAAACATCCATTTAATTAGAGCTGACTAAATCTCTGAACACTAATAATTAATGGATAATGTAATTCTAGCAAATCTATGCAGTAAAATAGACTCTACAAAGAAATCGGTGACTTCAAAATTTCTTTAATATAGCATTAGGCCCAAAACTCTGGACCAAAAGACTGCAATGAAACCTATTTTATAGGATCAATGTTTCGCTCCAAAGCATGTTTTCGTTATTTGTCATGAACAGTTTACCCTGTTTTGGTATTAAAAAAAATCCATGATGTCATTAAAATGCGACACCTCACACTAAACGGATACTAAATGAAGGACATGGGGTAGCATATGAGTTTGCAGTGTTAGCAAGATCTTAAATATCCTGAGTAACCCGTAAGTTATATTCGTCACAGAGAATAGATAAAGATAATAGTAATCTTTAAAACGCGGATATAAAAATAGGCTGCTCAAACTGCCATTTGGTTAAGAGTTGTCAATGGAAGTCAGTGGTATCTAGCTACGCTAGCAGAAATCGTATAGCTGTCGAAACAATTTATTTTATATTGTAATTTTGAAGTAGAATTATGTCTTTTTGGCCTTTTAAAACTGTACTTTAACGGTAATTCTAGTTAGTTAGCTAGCTGATTAACTATCCAGCACTCTAAGTCAGCTATAATGTCAAAAGTCGTTTGGTAGCATGACCTGTCTTCACGAATAAACCTTGTAAGGTAGCTAGTTGTTTAGCTAGCAAAACTGTTTTGATTCCCCAGGAGCTGCAGTTTCATCTTTCGGAATGGCAGTATCGTTCATTTCCCGTGCTTTGAATGCGCTTTCCTTCACCCTCAGCTCAAAGTTCATCTCATCTCCGGTTAGTGCAGCGTTTTATATATGTTGTTGCATCAAGCTGCCGCCTCTAACCTCGCACCTGCTGCGAGCGTTTCGATACGCGAATTGGACGCTGTTTTCTCTTTGTTTTATTTAACAGGTTTTAGTGAACGCTGCACTGAATGCACAGGCAGGTAGAAATGCACTTCTGGCCATACCGCCTGCCAGCATCTCGCTGACACACATACGAGGGTTCCTCACAACAGCGCCTGTGTGGCAGAACAGAACACTGTGGAAGCAGAGCGACAAGTACACGATTCGACCCATTGGGGTTAAGAAGACTGGGGGAAGAGATCACACCGGTGCGTGTCACTTGTCTTGTGTATCAGTAAATCGGTGTTTAGTGTTGTATGTGTGAGGAAAGAGTTCCATGAATAAATAATTTGCTGGAAAAGCAAACACTGTTTGGAACATGCTAACTACTTGGTGTAGTTTTATTCTATAAAATGCAGTCTAACACTGTAAACTGTTATTTAAAACATGTTATGCTTCTTTTTACATAATTTCAACATTTAACTATCATTTTACAATGATAGTTAAATGAATTGTCTTATACTTTTATAACCTTGAATTGTCTTGTGTATGAAATGTGCCATGTAGATAATAGCTGATTGAATTGGTTTGGCCCAATCTCTTCCTGTGAAATGCAGGCAAGATCAGGAGGCATGGGATTGGAGGGGGCCACAAGCAGAGATATCGCATGATAGACTTCCAACGCCTGCGATATGAACCGGGCAAGGAGGGCCAGCTAATAGAAGAGAGGGTTATTGAAGTCCGATATGATCCGTGCAGGTAGGAGACCTCCCCCTGGCCTCGCAAGCATCTTTCAGGCCTTCATAGCTGTGCTACACACTCTTTCGCTCTCTGTGCCTACGCAAAACTAGTCTGGTGTTAATAGACAGTATGTTCACACACAGAAGGGATTTGTCTTTGGTTACACAATATCTTGCAATACACAGCTGAATTACCATCACATATATCCTTCTCTAAATCTTCCATGCATTCAAACAGACACAGGCACAAATTCACCTATATAAAAGCATTCAAAAATATAAAAATGAATATGAAACATATGGATGTGTGAATTTTGTATAGGGTGCAGAATACAGTAATCAGATGAGATACATGATTAAAAATACTAATGCAATGTAGCATTAGAATAGAAAAACACTTATGTGCATTAATCCGTTTAATTATGCTTACATGGGACAAAACGTTCTATATGTGCAGTTAACACTGGAGAGGAAATTAGTCTTACACCTTAAAGTGGACTAACAATTTGGGATTAGGGTTAATATTCAAGATGAATGTGTAGAGGACACAATTTTTTGGAGGACATCATGGATATACAATTTACTCATTCAAGTTTATTAGTAAGCAAGTAGTTTATCACAAAGGGTTGATGGTAACCCTCTAGTAGATTTCTCATGCATCATTGAAAGGGGGCAAACTGGTGGAGTTTTGTCTGAGTTAACATTGGCTGTTTTTGTATGACAGAACAGCAGACATTGCCCTGGTTGCTGGAGGAAACCGCAAGCGTTGGATCATTGCCACAGAGAACATGCAGGCTGGAGACCTGATCAAAACCTCAACTGAGATTGGACGGATGGCAGTATTGGCTAATGAGGGTGACGCCCATCCTCTGGGGGCCCTTCCTATTGGGACTCTCATCAACAACTTGGAGCTGTACCCAGGCAAAGGAGCCCAGTACATCCGTGCTGCAGGTATTGCCAGGCTCTCGCCTACTGCTTCAGCACCTACGTTAATTTTACTCATGGCTGGATAGATAATCTGTTTGTACAGAATTGTTTCAAATTATCTTTGCCCAGGCACTTGTGGTGTCTTACTTCGCAAAGTGAATGGGACAGCAATCATTCAGCTGCCTTCCAAACATCAAATTCAGGTAAGTGCAGCTGGCTTATCATTGGTCAGATTTATCACATTTTTTTTTTCTTTCCGATTTATGCATAAACTCAGGGTTAGCAACACTTGCTAACCTGCTAGGTGTGCTGATCTTCGAGAATGCCTTAAACTTGACCTACGATCCTGTGCACAGATATCAGAAATGTGCATGGCCACTGTGGGCAAGGTGTCCAACATCGACCACAACAAGCGCGTGATTGGGAAGGCGGGCCGTAACCGCTGGCTGGGCATCAGGCCGTCCAGCGGCAAGTGGCACAGGAAGGGCGGCTGGGCAGGCCGCAAGATCCGACCCCTGCCACCCATGAAGTGTTACGTCAACCTGCCCTCTGTAGCTGCCAAATCATAAGTGCTAGAGGGAGAGGAAGCAAGAGCAACTGTTCCTATAGGCTGGAGTCACAATTCAGGCTGTGTATGTGTTCAGAGAGTCAGTTGCCTTTCTCTAAGGTTTGCCAACAAAGTCGAATAAAATGCAATAAATCCTGTGTTTAAATGTGCAGCACATGCTGCTTTGTCAAATATATTTGAACGTTAGTCAACTGCTCTGTCCTTGAAAGATGGGGTGGAGTGAAAGGTACCCACAGGAACTTGGAAGTATTTTATTAATTAAACACAGAATGGAAAGAAATAAAATATAAAATTTTGTACATTTGTCATACACATGCAAAGATTATGCCAAGTTTTTCCCATTAGTGGTAGACTTAAAAGTACAACCATAATTTCAAACAGGTTTTGTGCAAAGATGCCTTTCATAGATCTCCCAAGCAGACTGAAAGTGAAACTCCTGCCATGGGGCTGTGGCTCCCTGCTTAAAGGGTTTATTCCTTCAGGAACTGCTGCAGTGCTGGTGCTGTGAAATTGGCTAGACCCACGGACATTACAGTACAGCATTCAGCCCCGAGATGCAAAACGGACACGGTTAGGGAAGATCATCATGAGTGAAATTAGATGGTGAGATGTGGACCTCAGTTTAACAAGACCTGCTTAGAAGTTTTCTCTAAGGCGAAGGACGTGTGAGCGGGGCTAGAGTGGGTCTCGTGAGGTGAGCAACAGCAGCCAGATCACAGAGAGTCACGTTCCCTCCCCAAAGCGGTTCATTTGTCATCGTTTACAAATTTCTCTTGTCAAAAGTGCTGACACACATCCATGCATATTTATCAATATTATCACCTCTGACTGTCCAGTTCTTCCTGTCAATCCAAAATAAAAAAAATTTAAAATCAGAACAAATTGTAAACATAAGAAATAGTAAACTGCCATAGTCAGGTAACAGAATTCCTGCCAACAAACACTTAAGGAGAAGTTGAGTGTTTTCTCTTTCATCAAATGGAGAAGCACTGGTAACCAACATAATACTTAGAAAAATGTCACTTGTAGTACTTTTAAAATGTCCCAAGAGGAAACAGTGTTCCTATAGATTCCATCCAAATCACACAACCCAATCAGAATCATCATTCTGACGATACAAAAAACAGTATTCAATTCAGTCACTCTCTGTTGGGGACAATTTCTCAACACAGTTCAGTCTGATCTTTTGATTGGTGGCCAATGTTTCTCTGCCCAGGTTTGGCAAAGCTTAAAAACCAGTATGATCTTGATCTATCACACTAGCAGGTGTATTTGGATATAAACCTGTTGCTCACTACTGACCTTGCATATAATTTTCTGGAGATTTCTATTTTAAAGCTTCCATTTCACATATGCATGAAATAATCAGTTCATCTTTTATAACCAATGTCTGGAAAATACATTCTGAGCTTCAGAGCGGAACTCTCCCGTATAAAAGACACTATAAACGATATATTTTGGTATGAGGACACCCAGGCATGTTAGTGTAGAAGTACTATATGTTCCTTCATGTTGCACTACTAGGTGAGCTGGTGGGTTTCGGTAGCTGTGGCATGAACCACCTGTCTGATGTTGGTACAGCTTCATTCCAAACCAGCGAGCTACATCAAGAAATGCCTAAAAATCTTTCAGGCTAGTGGAGCCGCATTTAAAGTGCCTGTACGAGTGCTGTAGAACTTTAATTGTACTCTGCCTGGGTCTGAATGAGTGCTCTAATACTTTAACTGTACTCTCTGCTCTACCCTGCTTTTTGTTCGCTACATTCCAATTTTTACCCCCTCTAACACAATGTGCTGTAATAGTAACCAGGCAGATTAATACATTAGGTATTGTCTGTCATAGTTTAAAAAAATGCTTTAAAAAGTTTAATCACTGACCCACAAAAAACAAACAAACCCCAAAACCCCACCCCCCCAGCACATTGCATTCAGGAGGTCTGAAATTCACAGCTATATTCCTCTCTGCCTAACAAAAATTGCAGATAAACAAATACAAATACATATACACACCCACACTATACATGACAACATTCACAGCATTTCACTTAAATGGTATAAACATAAAACAAAACAAATGCATACACACAAAGTGCATAAATAGCTGCCATCGTAAGGTGGCGATTTGTCAAGAATTAAAAATACATTTTCTTTTAGAAGTGGCAGCATATTTTTTTATATAAAATAGTAGCCAACAAAAAACAACAAAACAGCTATCAGTATAACAGACCAATATAAATCTGAAAACACCAAAAATGAGACAGTACAGTTTCCACAGGAAGCTGCTTGCTGCTACGTTGAATTGGCTTGCACCCCCCCCCCCCCCCCAATCCCATATTGTTCTGGGACTCAAGGGTTTCAGGAGGTGGGTTATGTGGGTTTAGTGTAGCCAAAGACCCCCACAGGAAAGTGTTTGACATGGGTGGGCCATTGGGCAGCCAGCTGGAAAAACTTCACATCGTTCCACTCCACCCCATCTATGGACACTGCAACACACACACACACACACACACACACACACACACACACACACACACACACACACACACACACACACACACACACACACACACACACACCTGCAGATTGTAGGCAGTCTCTTGAGCATGACAAAGTCTGCCCTCCTGCAGATGGCAGCACTGCCTAACTGTGCTTGTGCTGATGGGTGCACTGATGAGCTGGTCAAATGATCAATTTATCAATTGCTTACCTCTGAGCATGGTTTGCTGGTGCTTGGCGGTACAGATGAGTCGGCTAATGCCATCGATCACCTGACTCTTCGAGTCCGGCTCCTTCTCCTTCATCTTCTTACTGAGGAAGATCACTGAAGCAGAATGCACACCTGATAAACACACACACACTGCACTGCAACAGTGGCTGGTGCACTAGACAACAACAACAAAACATTGCGAAGCTGTCCTACACAGCACTGCAATAACAGCACAGCCTCACATTGCACTGCACAAAACTGTAACAGCACTGCACGGCAAAAACAAGGCACTGTCAACACTGTAATAGTATAGCCTTAAGTTACACATTTATAAGTTATACATTCAATTCACCGAATGTTCTCAGTGCTGTTACACTGTGCTTTGTGGAGCCGATGAAGGCTTTTTCTGTTAAATCTGAACACATGGTATACTTTTTTTATTATGATTTGAACCACATAGTGCTTGTAAATAATCAATGACAGGAATATAAAATTAATTAAAAATGACAATGAATACAAGGGAGCAAAATGACTAACAGTGTACTTATAAGTGTATTATATATGGATAGCACTGCATCACTAACTCTGATTATACTGATAATGCTAATCAGGTCACCATTGTGTGTGTGTGTGTGTGTGTGTGTGTGTGTGTGTGTGTGTGTGTGTGTTAGGCTGACCTTTCTTGTTCTTCTCCTTGGTGACGACAGTCATGGCCATGCAGGGGGGCGGGATAAGCTCGCCCCTACAGGGCAGACGGCTCACCTGTAGAGAGCGGAAGTTGCTCTTTAAGGTGTTCTTTAGCCCCGCCTCCTTCTTCTCACCCTCACGCTTCCTCTCTGCTCCATGCCACGTCCAGTAGTCCACCTGCAGACCCATCAGCTCAGCACTCGCGCCTGGGGAACTGAGGGACAAAACACACACACAAACACAGCACTTTCATTAGTCACCTCGTCCATAAATCATTTTGTATGTAGGAACTGAAGTGACATGCACTGAGGCTGGCTCTGTAAATGTAAATTAGATTGTCCAGTATTGGGCTGTAGTAGAATCTGGTGCATCTAGTATGACAGCAGCATACCTAGCTCCAGACAGGCTTGCAGTAACAGAAGGAGATGGAGGGGGGGTTCCACAGATGTCTTTCCCACAGGGCGTGGCTACCTGGGATGTGGGTGAGGCCAGAACGCTGCTGCCCACGGCATCATCGGAGTCCACTAGGAGGGCAAGAGGAGAAGAGTGCCTACACATTCCACACTTCCTGCAGGTACAGCGCAGTAAAACTATCATTCAACTCTATAATTTCTCTCTGATAAACCGTTCTTTGGAACAAGACGCCTGCATGCTAAATGCTGAAACAGATCAGCAGTCAACCCAGTGCTGCTTTGTCTCTTAGTGCTCATGCATATAAGTTTGGTGAGGGCCTTCCTGTCAGTCAAGAGCCTTCCCATAAGTGATGTGAAATTAGGATTAATGGTTGCTGCCACCGAAACCAGTCGTGGGGCTTGTGTCTTGGGGCTCTTGATTTATGATGTTTATGAAGGATGTAGGAAAAATCTCACCGGATGTTGATACACTGTGCTCCACTATTCCCACCTTCACAACCTGGGATAACAAGAGGGAGTTATTTCCAAATCTCCTTTTACAAGTTGTGATCTGTATTTGCAACCAGTAAAAGCAAAAGCTTACCCCGATAAACGGCACAAATTTTTGGCAGGAGTCTTCATCCGGGCTGGGGAGAAAACGAGGACAGTTGCCTTTGAGAAGAACAACTTGCACCAAGATAAGCATGGATAGTATCAGCACTTTGAGGGCTCACATCGACAATGGACATCTCTATGTCCCATCGCAGGGAGTGGGACATTGTCTGTGTGGTGGAGCAAGGTCCAAATGGACAGCAACAGAACACATCACAATGAAACGTGGGAGCACGTCCTCTTGATCATTTGCTGCTTGAAGAAAAAAATGTGTAGCAGGCTGAACTGAGTTGAAGACAAAGACTGAAATGGAGGCTGTGTTACGTTAAGCTCTACCCTCACCGGATTTCAGGGTTTGATTATGCGTCATCTGGACATAGAAGAGGGAGATCACAAAGACACTCAGACCTGCTGTTAACGTTGTGACTGGAGGTCTTTGTGCACTATGCCAGGATTCATGCCACACCATGGCACCTTTGATACGACTGGCTCAAAATCACTGGCAGCAGTCTGGCAGATTCACTCCACCCCTCACTTAGCGATGTGTTCTGTGAAAAGCACTACATTCATCGTTCATTTCTTTGACTCTTTTCCTTAGAGTTAAATGTTTCGTATAAGAGTAAGAAGAGAGCAACTGAGAACGGTAAATCTACCATAAAGCAATCTTCCAGCAGAGGGTGCTAGAGAATAGGCTACAGAAGCGGTCTAGAAATGATTTCCTGTGTGTGGGTGTGTTCATTTTGTGGTGGACCAGCTGCTTTACTTTCTTTAACTGTAACATTCATGCTTGTTGACTAAGAGAACCACATTATCCCAGTGTAGGTGTTTTATGCAGGCTTTGGTGTTGGCTGATAAAGATACATCAGTTCCAACAACCCCGAGTTTTTTTGTAAATTCACAAGGAATGCTCTTTCAACATGCTGCATATCGCAGCATACACACCAAGACCGTGTGTGTGACGTGCCAACACGATCACTGCCTTTCACCGCACACATTCACGCTCGCTGCACACACTGAGGGAGACGATGCGGCCTCAACTCACACCTGCAAAGCGACTGGCCCACGGGAAGCCTAAGCCTGCTAGAGCCTCCAATCAGAAATAACCTCTGTGCCATGTTCCTGCTCACAAGCGTGCAGTTGGCTACAATAATTGCCATCCCTTCATGCATTAAATCACCACTACAATGACAAATGACAGCATACCCTAAGGCATCTTGCAATACATGCCTTATAATATAATACAGTCAGCTCCACACGTCCATCACTGACAGTAGCTGTCACAAGAGATATAGATCCTTTGTTTGCATTACTTATGAAATAAATGTCATATGTTGCAACCATACACACATTACTTACACACAGTTATTGGTTAGAACAGCTGGTAAATGGAAATGTTCTATGTATGAGGGGCTCCATAATAACAGCACTCAGTCTGCAGCTGAGTCATTAAATTGGTTTAAGTCAACAGTGTCACGTGTCACAGGCGTGTTTGTGTCACGTGTGTTCACAGTGGACGGTGGATGGGTGTGACGAACGCCTGTGGTGGCGAACGACAGGTGTGAGCGGAGCGACATCTGGCCGACCCAGCAGGAACGCTTAAGCTTCCCTCTCTCCTCTCACCTTCACCATGACAAATGGTTGCTGTTAGTTATGCGCTTAATTGGCTGTAGCTAAACGAAAAGGATGCTTTGAGTGTCCCCCCCCCCCCCACCAGGCTTGCATTTGTACGTGGTGTGGACACACTGTGTGGCCATGTGCAGCTGATGTGTGCATTGCCCATTAGCTGCTTGTTCAGGCCACATTACACCACACTGTAATCACAGAGCCAATTAACGTGTGAGGGGAAACCAACAGGTTCGAGCCAACCGTGATGCTGACAGGACTGGAAATGGAGGCAAGATGAACTTGGGAACTAGAGTGAGACGGACAGGTGGAGAGAAAACGGATACGAAACAACAGAGAAGCAGGAGAAGCGACTACCTGATGTAAAAATCAAAATACAAGCTTCTCTTCCTTGGAGGCAAACAGAGGTACAGAGGAGAAGAGCGAGCAGAGAGAAGAATGACCAGTCAGTAAGCACACTGCTTCCCGCTCACACACAAATTTACATATCTATTTACCCAATGGAATTAAGAAAAAAAATGGACACAATGCAAGAAAGAAAAAAACAAAGAAAAAATATTAAGTGATGTGCATTTGAATTAATCTCCATCACTGGTAGTTTAAAGTGTAAAATGCAAAACAACAGAACAGCCTAAAATTGTAAATCAAAATGTATAATGGGTTTTAATTGAAACAACCTGTCGTCTCAAACAGCCTTATATAATCCTGATATAAGCAGTCAAAACTCCTGAATATGTACTGCCTACAGTCCAGAAATGTTCTGGGGCTCGATGGTGATTCTTACACGCATCCACACACATGCACATGAGTGGCCATACCTCTTTTGTCTGTAGGTAAGCATAGCTTCAGAGATGGGGAACTGGTGGGAAACATTTGCTCCGGCAAGATACTGAAGGATCCGTCCGGCAACATCGATGCTGTCTGCAACCATACAAAACATCTTTAATCAGAATCACCACTGTTACAGCAACACACAAGCATTCAATGAGAACTATGATTGTCTTCAAGCACACAAACTGCCAATGAGTAAAAGCACTTTGTAATATCATCACAGTTAATGCTTTAAGACACAAATATCCACAAACCAGTCACAACACTTTAACCATTACGCACACTAAAACAACCAATCACTTAGCAATATCACACACAGAAAGCGCCAATCAGAATCAACATCTGCAAATAACAATTCACAAACAGTTAATTATAACAACACCCTAAACAGTTACCGACCAAGCAGTCATCTGTATAATGTCTGTCTTATAACAAGCCATCTGTCAAATACCTCATGAATGTACCTTTTTAAAACTATACCTAATCTGGGTGAATATGAACATCAAATGTCTTTCAACATCAGCAAACCCCTCCAAAGTCCAAAACTGCAGTTGTGTGTGAAGATGGGTTTCCCACAGGCCTAGGAATGTGCTTTATTAGACAGATGGAGATGCAGTTAGTGCAGGGGCTGCAGCTGTAAAGCCCCGCCCCTTAGCACATATAGCCCCGCCCCTCAGCACCTGAAGCAGGAGGCTCCGCCCTGCAGAACAGCTCCCTCCATGATGTGTCCATGAACACGCTGCTGAACTTGCTGTCTAGGGACGACATGTACTTCGCTAGAGGATGAGAACCTTCAACGGCAAGGAATTCAAATTCGATTCGGTTCAAGAAAAGATGCAAAAGCATGTTAAAAAAATGAAAGTGCAGATATAAGTAAGAAACAACGATGTTAGCTTCGACGAAGCTTCACAAAACCGGCTGTCTTAGGCGTGTTGATGCTGTGCTGAGGTCAGGTTGGCGTACCAAGCGGGATGACAAGGAAGCGGATGTAACCAAGCCAATCGGGCGTCTTGTTGGCCAGCTGCTCCACAAAGAAGCGCAGGACGGTGCTGAGGTAGCCCTGGTCTCCAGCCACGGCCAGCTTGATAGTGGGCGGAGTCTGGGCATTGCAGTTGCAACTGTGGCAGTCACATTAATACGGGGTGGGGTCAGGGTGATGGAAATGTTTAATTAGGCCAATTAGTCTGTGTGTTATTAATGTTGTAAGGAATATTCAACAATTTTTCAGCGTGGAGAAAAAAAAAGATTATCCTTCATTTTCTTTTCATTTAGCAGTAGCCACATACTTTCCAGTGGGCTGCAGGCAAGCTCTGAACACATGAGAGCCTGACATCCCAATGTGATGCAAGCAGTTCAGAGGGATGTTTGTGTGTGCGCGCGCGCATGTGTGTGTGGCTCGGCTCACAATCTTTGGATGCGAATCACGATGGTGTTGAATGCAGCTTGTACGTCTGCAACAGAGCAGGTCGACACAATGGGCTGATTATGGAGAACTCCTGCTACATACTGAGAGAAAGAGTGATTGAGGGTGAGTGAGAGAGAGATTAGAGACAGTGATGATGAGTGCTAACACTAATTTGATTCATCAGACACACACACACACACACACACACACGCACGCACACACACACATGCACACACCTGTCCCTGCCACTCCACAGTATTAATCAGGATAATACTCTCAGGCAGTCTGTCATCAGAGACCAGGATCTGATTCAGCTGATCGTACACAGACTTTCTGGGAACCTGAAAAGAACATGAATGCGCACGCACGCACGCACACACACACACACACACACACACACACACACACACACACACACACACACACACACGTATACACACAGATTAACTTCATAGATTAAGTTCACAACCTCCAGTACTTATCCACAAATGTTCGCTGATGTGCTGGAGGTTTATTATTACCTGTGCTGCAGGGTGTGTGTGTTTAGCACCTGTGCTGATGGGTGTGCACTGGGTGCGGTACCTGCGCCAAGAGGCGGGACTCGAAGGAACTCTCGCTGTCCAGGCTGGATATGCGGATGCCGCGGGGTCGAGAGTTCTGTCTGTCTTTCATAGACGTGCTGCGTGGGCAGCGATTGCTCGTTCTTTTACTGGGTGGGAATACAGTACCAGCAGCATGTAACGGGAACATGCAGCCTAATGAACCTGCCAGCTGCCTTAAATGTAATGACCGTGTGTCTTTAATCAAGAAATCGACTCTAAAGAGACATTGTGGAATGGTCTGTGCCGTAGTATGGAATATGCTTACGCTGAACTCTGGTACAAAATGGAAACTACACAGCAACAGATGCCAACACGGACCATCCAAGCTGGAAATCTATAGTCTGTGAAATTCGCCTGCATGCTGGAAATGTAACTAAATGTGAAGCTATGAACATGGATTGGTTTGGGTGTAGTTATACTGAGTGCTGAATGCTTAGTGAGGCTAAAGAACTTGAATCAGTTCTTTTAATAGCTAAATTCTATTTTAATTGGGTTTTTAAAGGTAAAAAGGTTCCTAATCCATGATGAACAAAGTAAAAATGTAGCAACTGATTTTTACCTGTAGGTGGGAAAATTCGGGGTGTAAACATTATTAGAGACATACCTGGGAGTCATGTGGTTCTGGGTTTCAGTCTTGCACTGGCTCCCAGTAGAGCTGGCTAGCCAGTCCACACTGGGCTCCCAGCCTGTGGTCACATCTCCCATCAGGAGTCCATAGTCCTCCGCCTGCACCTCCTGCAGCACAGGTACAAAACTCCTCTTTCATCTCTGTAATCATTTTTGGCTGCAACAGAGAGCGCTTCTTCCTCTCTACTGGGGTACTGTCTTTGAGGCGCAGGGCTACCTGTGACCCGACACTGGTCGTGGGGATCTTGTGCTGAGTTTAGCTCTTGTTTAGTACCCACACACCTGGCTCTAATATACTGATAGTAGTGAAGACCTTGATGAACTGGTTCAGGGGACTGGGATTAGGGTTGGGGCTAAACTGTGTGTGCTAGTTGGGTGACGAGCAGAGAACCGGAGGGTGGTCTGGGTGTGCTGGTGAAGAATCGCCAGGGAGTAGAGACTTGCATACATCATTAGTGAGTGAGGTCACAGATACTAGAAATGATGGGGTCAAGGGTCGCAGCAAGTGGTCTTCTCAGTTCCTCTCTGTGTGTAAATAATGCAAGGAGCACACACCAAGAGTGCAAAACATGATGAGACTACGCACAGAGCCGGGGTGGGTGGCGTTTAGAGTGGGCAGAGAGTACAGTGGACATGAGGAAGGGAAGGAGAGAAGGAAAGAGAGGGAGATACGTACAGACAGAGGGCTGGAGTAAGGGAAGGAGAGAGCAAGAGAGACAGAGAGAAAATTTGCATTCCTGCAGCCCTCTAAACATCCCTAATTCCCAGTGTAGCAATCCACCCGCTGATTTATAATGGAGGTCTCTTAGCACCTCGCCCATGTGGAGGGGTCTGACAGAGTCGAGAAGTTTGTAACCAAACAAAGAGCTTAAAGGCTTGCGTAGCTCACCAGGCCGAGCAAGGTGCTAACAACACCAAGGTCATGGGTTCAGTGCCTGGTGAGCAGGCATGCTGTTGAACTGATGAATATGTAAGGGCATCTGCCAAATGCTGTAATTGTAAAATGTAAAAGGTGCATGAGAAAATGTGTGGGATATATTAAAGAACATCAGCTGCATAAGAACAAAAGAAAGGAAGAATGAAACTGATTTCAGGAAAAGGTGAGAAATAGTGAAAGAAAAGCAGATAATGCAGGAAAAAGATTAAAAGAGGAAGGGAAAGTCTAGCGAGTAGAGTTAGCAGGGTGTGTGTGTGTGTGTGTGTGTGTGTGTGTGTGTGTGTGTGTGTGAGTCAGTGAGGAGAACAAAAACAATGCAGATGACAGTATGACTCAGGAGTGAGGTAGGGTGTGTGTGTGTGTGTGTGTGTGTGTGTGTGTGTGTGTGAGGGAGAGATGATTGTGAAGGATAGGTGAACTTGAACTCAGTGGGTGTTTGCATGGAAGCAATAACAGGTGTGTGAAGATACTGAGAGACAGGTGTAAAGGTGAGGTGATGCTTGCTTGTGCTTGTGCATGTGTGTGTTTGAGGTAGTGAAGTGAATGTGAGGTAGAGTTCTAACCCCAGGGCTAGCGTTTATGCTCGTCTCCTCCTGGTGCCGTTCCTCTGCAGTGCTCCGCTCTACCGGCAGGAGGTTACAGCTCTGCAAATAAAACACACCCATTATTACACAACTCTCCTGGCTGGGGTCGCCCTCGAGACAGCCAACCGAAAGAATTTCAGCCGTCTCTACTGGATCCTCAACTGGTGACGTTCCCAGCGCTAATAATGGGTAGTATTCAGTGTTTGGGCTCCGAGTTTAAACACATCTCTGCTCTCTGACATTAAGATAAAGGCACTGCAGTCAGTGCTACATAACCCAGATCCTGAATCTCACAGGACAAAAGGTTTTGGGTTGTGTATGAAAACCACACCAGAGAACAGTTGTACAGTGGTAATCTTGTCAGGTTTAGGGTGAGGCTTAGAAAAGTCACACAGGTAATTTAATTTACTTATGTGACATATGTAGGATCATACATCCTGCAAAGTATAAAGCCAAACGTGTGTGTGCATATCTATGTGTGAGTGAGACATTAAGCCCAAGGCAATGGTGAGGCAAAGTATGCTTTTGCACTCTTTCAGGTGACAGCAGGAGACACATACTCAGGAGAGAGACACACTCAAGAGACTGGATCACACTGGATCTTTCAGCTATTAGGCGGTTATTTGACAAAATAAGTGATCCCTTTACTGAGATCAAAGAAATAAACACACTCCATCTCAAGTTCAGTAATAAAAACTACTGAAAAACTTCAACATTCAATTCATGACTCATAGCAAGTACACGTTGACCACCGTCTCCGTCCTGTTCTGTATGCGAGAAAGCCTTCTGGTTTGTGCGGTGTTGTCATCTGAAGGTGGAATGTGCAGTGTGTAGATATTTGTGGCTGGCATGTATACTCTCTCTTACATGTCCACGGGTTCACGCCAGGGCCGTGTTCCATGCTAATCCGAGCTGGGTGCACAGTGGAGCCATCTGAAGTCAAACCCTAAAAATACCCCTCACCCCTCTGTCCCAGGTCTCAGAGAAGAGGCTGGAATGAGATGCAAACGCTTACAAATGAATGTTTGGAACGAAAGAATGAGAACCAGTGGAGATCAATCAAAGGAGTGTCTCAATCTTTCTGTCTGTGTCTTTCTCTCTGTCTCTCGCTCTCTCTGGGTATGTGCTTATTCAGAGCTCCAAAATTCCTCTTCTCCATTCGGGACTCCGGTATGCCCTGCATGGACGAAATGACGACACTCCCCTTGGGGATGGACCCCGCCCCTTTTAAAAGTATGGTAACGCGAGAGCCCTTATTCATGTGGAGCAGCATTTAGCCTCAGTGGGGCAGAGGATGTAATGCAGAACCTCGTGGAGCTCTAGTAGGGTAGAGGCACCTGCTCTCCAGCACCCTGATGTGGACAGACCAGGTACCTTCAGATCTCTTTTATTCCAAACAGGATTGTTGGAGAATCTGGAGGGAGCTCAGTGCAGGGCAGTAAGGAAGAGTGTGCCCGTTACATGACCATAACATACTACTCCTCTGTGCGTGTGTGAGGATGTCTGACCGTGCAGTATAGCTGCTGTGGCTGGCTCTCCTGACTGTGTATGCTTCGCAGTTCAGTCTGAGAACTGCAGTGGGACATCCCCTCAAAGAATGGCCTAAATGCACACACACACACACACACACACACACACACACACACACACACACACACACACACAAAGCGAAATCAAAACAAGCGAGTTACACAGGTTCACAATTTTACACGAGGTTACACAATTTTAAATGTTCAATTGCTCCATAAGACATAAAACATCAACAGGATATAAAACTGCAGTGATTAGCTTAAAAGGTGATTTCCTTATGATTAAAACAATACCAGTGTTCATTTAGCAGTTACGTCTCACAGCTGGAGATCTGAAAACATCTTACCTTGGGTCAAGATACTGCTATGTGTGTGACAGTGTGCTGTAATGGTGTGATCAGACTACAGTTTACAGTGTGTACAGGGGGCTGTGTGTTGTCTGTGTAGAATGTGTTTACAGTGTATGTATACATATTGTATAGGTTGTGTGTGTGCACTTCTGAGTGTGTGCGTGTGTGTGTGTGTAGTGTGTGTTAGTGCTGTGATCTGGTGTTGTACTTGAGTATGGGACGAAGTGTTGTGGGTTGAGTGCGTGTAGGTAGTGTGTATGTGCACTCACATTTTCTTGAGTGTGAGTTTGACAGTGCTGCAGTACCGTGTGTGAGAGATATTTTAGAGTAAGTTCATCAGTTAGGTTTGTGGGCGCTATGTGTAGAGTGTGTGCAAATTGTATGTGTGCAAATTGTGCACGTGTGCCCGGCGTACTTTAGCGTGGGTTTCGGGGTGCTAAGCACGCTTTCATTGTCCTCAACGTCAGGGCCGCTGTCACTGTGATTGTAGACCTCCAGACTGTCATAGAGCAGGTTCAGTCCCTCCTCTACCTCCTGGCTCTGAACCACAGGGTCTGAGTCCAGAACCTGCACATAACAGACCCATCAGTAACGATCAGAACACCATCCAATTAAATAGCACCCAACTAATCCTAACCAGTCGCCAGGTGGGATCTGTGGGCATGTTAGCCACACATGGGACTTAAACTATAGTAATGATACAAAGTGATCCTGACTCTGTAGGTAGAGGGTGGAGTGTAAATGGGAGGAAAGCAGGGAGAAGCTGTTCAAGCCCACCGATTTGAATGTTGATTATGGCCTAAGCATTCAATGGTTCTCAAGACTCATGACTAGCGTAGCAAATTGCTCATCACCACCATAACCTTATCTCTTGGATTTCCTTTTTCTTTTTCTCTCCATCCATCCTTCCCTCACTTTCTCTTTCTCCGAGGGCCTACTAGTACACTTTCTGGCGATAAGCAGAGTGTGGAATTCAGTCAGATGGCCAACAGCAGTGCTTACACTGCAGGCCAGCCAGGAATTAGTTTCATTAAAAGCTCTATGAGATGACTATGAGAGCCTCTTGTCTTATATCACTGGTGGGCCAGGGCACCCGGATCTTGCAGTGCTTCCTGTCACTCAGAGCTCGCGCTCCGACGACTCACCTCATCCGTCACCTTGAACCTCTTCAGCAGGGCCACAAACTTCTGCTTGAAGTTGGGCTGCTGTGAATGACAGAAGGGGCAGGGTTAATAGAGCAGATCTGGGGCATTGATTCAGTGCGACATACTCATCCTCAGCTGGACTGCTTCATCTTATTTCTAAGTCCTGGCTTGGGTGTAATAATCATAAACATGCTTACTCTTCTACATAAAGTGTTTGAGTGAACATCTTGTTAAGTGGTGCCAACACATCCTCTCTCTCTCTCTCTCTCTCTCTCTCTCACACACCCAAAGCTTCATTCCTCTCTGATGGTGTATCCACTGAGTATCCACTACCGCCTCCCTTCTTGGTTTGTTAAAGATCTGCTTCCAGCCCTGTGACAGTGTACCTTGTATGAACAGGCATTAATAAAAAAAAAAAAAAAAAAAAAGGTAGTAGTACTCAGTACTACATAATACTGTGTAGTACTAAGGCTCTACAGCTGAGCCATGTTCAGGCTCTAATACTGTGTAGCATTCAGACAGAGTGAAGCATAACAAGTCAACTACATCTTACAGACATATGCATCGGTTCCCAAATTTACTTGCTGTCAGCAAAAATAGCACATTATATACAACTTAGCCAGGCATATCTGCTGCATCTATGTCACTACATGCTATCCTATATACCATCATGCTATCCTATATACCATCATGTGTACATAAGAGGTAATGAGACAATAAACCACCAGTTCCACTACAACAAAGGTGATGTTTGGTCTTTGCAAGAGGAAAGAAAAGTGAGACTTAGCACGGATTCTGCTCGTCTCACCCGTGTCATGGAAGTTGTTCGGATTATTTTCCGGCGAGATTTTTTAGGCTTCCGGACCTCATCATCCTCATCATAGAGATCCTGGAATACAGGAGCCACATTGACTGTATGCAGTATTTATGAACACAAAGGGTGGGGTGGGGGGTTGTAGAGGCTTACATCAGCACTGGGAGTGTGTGTTGGGGCATATACCATAACTCTGCTGGCAGGTGTAAGTATATTGCAGCGACATGTTCGTTTTTTCACCTGGCCCTGTACTGCGTCATCGCTGGCGTCCTGCTCAGAAGAGTAGCTGTCATCCTCCTCCTCAGAGTAGTTGTCCATATCGGGGGACCGATCTGAATGGAACACACACACACACACACACATCATAGAGCTGGATGTGCATATGCCTTACATTAGCAGATATGTAAATAAACCTTCGGTTGACACTTTTTTCTGCGGCATTCAAACTCCAAGGTGTGACATTTAGGGTGTGCATATTTAGCCTGAGGTTTGCTGCTCAAGGCATACGCGTGCATTGCATGTGGTGGTGCTGTGGGAATTTGGGTGTGTTGCACATGTTGCTGCTGTTGAAGTTGAGTGTACTGTGTGTGTGCAGGGTTGGTGCCTGGGTGTGTTACATGTTTGGGCGTATTGGGTTTGCAAATGTCAGGGCACTATAAGTGATAGTGCTTGGGGAGTCTGGCTGTATTGCGTCTGGGGATGTTGCGGGTGTTTGGGTGTGTTTTATGTTTGCATACTATTAGAGTTTGGATGCCACTGTGTGTTGAGCTGGATGGTGGGGGGGGGGGTTGGTTGTGGGTATAGTTGTAATTTGGGTGCATTGTGTGTATAGGGGCAGTTGGAATTTGGGTGTGCTGTGTTGATGAGTGTAGTCGGACTTTGGGTGGAGAGACTGATTTAAAGCAGGAATGACCTCCGTGAAACCTAAACTCAGACCTGCAGTCCAGTTTACTGCAGGGAAACCGACCCATTACAGCATCCAATTGTTCAACATTTCATAAAAATAATGAAAAGACAAAATGTTGCTTGTAGATACCAGGAAGTACTGACAGAGTTAATAAGAGAACTAGGAAGGGTGGGGTGGAGCTGGAAGAGAGAAGGACAGCAAAATAATTTGCAGATTAGATAAGGGGGTGTCTGATTGCTGCTCTGGCCATCAGTAATTCTCTACATCTGAGATCATGCATTAGGTTTCAAAGCAAATATTACAGGAAAGAAAGTCCTCAGCACGTGTGTGCGTGTGTGTAAGAGATAGTAAAAGAGAGAGAGAGAATGTGAGAGTGAGAGTGCATGAGTGAGTATTACCAGAGGCTTTGGTCTTGTTCCTCCTTTGGCTGCTATCCTCATGGTCGATGGGCTGGCTAGATAGAGAAAACACGCTGATCTCTGCCACGCGTGCTGGAACATCCTTCATGTTGCTATGGAGACCCAGGACCAGACCCTCGTCGCTGGGGTGCTGCATCACCTGACCCCAATCAAACACCTTTCTGAGCTCTGATAAAAACAGTGCCTCTAATATCACTCTACACTAAGCCTCTCAGGGTTGGATTCCCAGGCCAATATTAGTCCCAAACCTAGGCTACAAAGGACCTTCAATGCTGAATCTCCACTGACATTACAATTTAGTCTAAGATTAGGCTTAATCTATGTTGAAGAAACTGGTCCCTTAAAGTTTAGGAAATAATAATGATATTATTGAAAATAATATCTTTGGCAGGTCTGCAGGTCTAAATTTTGCACCTCTACTGTGTGTGCGTATTATGTCACGTCACCTACACACTGCATTTGGGCAACTTGCGTATTTCAAATGTTCTGCTGATTCTGTTGCTGGAAGTTGTACCTCCGCTTGTCATGCGTCACGTTTTAGGAGATAACAGTCTAAAAATGTGTGGGGAAATGAACCCAGAGGTATTCAGGGCTGTGCAATACAACATTTTGCCCCGTTTGCGATTTTAAAAATATTCTCCTCAGAGATGCGTCTTAATTCACGGACATCCTCTGCTTTATCGGGATTTGCTAAGAGACCTTGTGAAACCGCTCTCCCATCTGAAAGTAGCTTCGCACATAAAAAATGACCACTTTCCTGCACATAATTCACCCTCTTTTTATGGCTGAGTGAACCTTAACTACACCAGCTAGCATTTTGGATACACTATTTTGGCATTTACAAATTTTAGAGTGGTCTATTTTCCTGTGGCTCCAGTGGGCTAAACGATCCTGCCTGCTATCACGTACCACTACCACTGAACTGTTTACATTGCCAGAGATGCCACTGCCAATCATTATGTAATCTGACACACCCTCACAATTCTGCACATACAGAAGCTGGAAGTTTTTGGAGAATTTAATAACTATTAAAATGCATTAATACATGTATATTCTTGAATATAATATTGGTTAACTTTTGTTGTTTTTACACGAGAGACTCTCAGATACCTAAAAAAAAGGTATTAAACTCATCCCCTCCTGTTAAAATACCAGTTGCAGTCATATTTTAATAAAGGTGTCCAATAGCATTCACAGGACTGGATCTTGGATCTCTGTCCCAAGTGCAATATCTACCTCAGCCATGTTGATGACTCCAATGGCGAGCGTCTTGTAACCGAGGATGGTGCGGTTTTTGTAGCGCTTGCGTCTCTGTAGCATGACCTGCAGCCGGTTGGCATCCCTCTTCAGAAAGTGTGGGTACTGGGACCAAAAAACACACAGGCCACATTCATGTCACAAGCCCCCACAAATGGACTGGCACTAATATTTATCCATGCTGTACCTGCAGAGAAAAGGTGAGCTCCAGATCTGTCTCCATTAGCCCACTGGGAGGAAGTATGTACTCGTTTGATCGCAGCACTCTTTTGGAACCCTGTAGACACAAGTAACAGACCAGAGGAGGATGGCCCCCCTTTGAGTCTTGGTTCCTCTCAAGGTTTCTTCTTCATGCTCTATGGAGATTTTCCTTGCCACTGTCATCCTTGGCTTGCTCACTGGGGGCTTGGATTTGGACATTTGTAAAGCTGCTTTGTGACAACAAATGTTGTAAAAAGCACTATATGAATAAATTTTGATTTGGCTTGAAAAAAAAAAATCTATCAGTCTCATTTATTCTAGAATGGTGAAATCCCTCTCATATTTATTAATCTAACTTTATAATTCACATTTTTGTGTCTTAGCTTGCAAAGGATAAAGGTAAGAACTCCTCCAGCTCTCCAGCCTCAGCCTGTCACCATGTTCTTGCTTTTCTGAACTGTCAGTGTGCAGCTTAGATAGCACAGATGATACCTGGGGTCAACATTTCTAGAACTCCCCCCCCCTCCTTCTTTGCTGAATGATCCTAGCGCCTCATCTTCAGCTAGCTGGTGCTGAAACTGTGATAGCTGCTGTGGTTACTGTCATTTGTGGCCAAGGAGCATTTGTGTGGGTGTGTGCAGAGGATTAAGTGTTAATAATGTGGGTACGCTGTTTGAGTTGCAGACTCTGGCAGACTTAATGCAGAATCAGAGACAGATGAGAGATTCAATCAGACAACCTCATTATCTCCGTCCTCCCTAGGGAAATGGTGTACCGGCCACGCCAAAGTTTGATTCGAAAGCATCCTCGGAGTGCTGAACATTGTTGTTTTTTTGATGACCCCAGACTTAGGGAGCCCCTAAACACAGATCATACACACACACACACACACACACACATCCCTCCCTCTTTGAGATCATTTATGATCAGGGAGCGGACAGCTGAACCTTTGCGTTAATGCGCACACTAATCTACGCACACACAGCAGCGAGCAACCCTCCTCTGAGCCTGCAGGCTTTTGGGCTACTCACACACATATGTATGCATGAAGGCACACTTGAGCACACACACAGACCCACACACCCCCATCTTTGCTTGCTGAAATACAAAGGAGTGTGTGAATATTAGATGCAGGTGCGTTAGGCTGGGGATAGAACTAAATCCTATAGGAATGTGGCACTCCAAGGAAAGGACCCCCCTCCCCCAGTCCAAACTACTCTTAAACTAAACTGGAGTTTTGTGCATGTCTGTGAAAACAGAATGTTTGCTTCAGTAAAATCTAAAAGAAAACTGGTCAAAGTAAAATGATAAAAGAGGGTATACAGGTTAATTAAAAGTGCATAATATATTTAAGGCCTTCTGTATAAATTACCCTTCGGAAGATGTAACAAAAAAAAAGAAAAAAAGAACAGCTAACATCATCTGTGTACTTTGTAAAAAAAATTAGAGCTACTAAAGTTAGTTTTATGTTCACTGATTGGCTACTGAGCTTAGGCCAACTCAAGTCAGTACTGCCTGGCTGACTGATACTTTGACAGTTACACAAGAATGAAGGCAAATTGTTACACATATCCAAAAATGAAAACCAAATATATAAGTGCTATGCTGTTATGCTAATACACACCTACAACACACACACACGCACATACTTGTCAACAGGAAATCTCAACATATTACTGTTTAAGGCTACCAGGAGGAACATTAATCCAAGCATCCACGTATCTACTGATGCTCCTCAAACGTTTGGTTCACAGCAAAAACCCCAGTAGTAAATTAACATCTACAGTGTGAGTTATAGCAGAGGGGATCCTTTCTTGAAGGGATGCTAGGTACTTTGCTAATGACTTGGAGACAGCAGGGGAAACTAACATGTACAACCCTAAACCGTGAAGGTAATCTGACTCATTACCTAGAAGTAATTGTATCTGTAACCTAATTCAAAGAATTACTATATTAACGGAAAATCTGATTACTACTATTGGAATAGTATTACTATTAGGTTACATTTTAAAGCTTTATCTACAAAAAACAAAATACCTTATTGTCATTCTGTCCATGTCCCAAGCTCACTACAGTTCCCAACATGCTGTTTGTCACCCGGTTAACAACCTAGCCAATCACCTGTACTTCTATTCCCCGTGTATTTAAACCTGCCAAGTCCTCCTTACCATTGTGAAGTATTGCCTCCTGTTTCACGCTGCATACTGAGCCTTTTCTCCTGTTTTGCCCTTTTGTGTATCACAGTTTATTTTTTGTGTTCTGTCTCTACTGTTTTGTGCCTGCCCCTTCGGATTAATTGGCCTGTTTTTGGATTTGTTTTTGGTTTTCGATTTGAACTGTCTTAACTTTATGATTGCGATTATCCTTGATCTTGTTTTTCTGGCTCTGACCCTAGCTTGTTCTTTGACTACTCATTTGGATTATAATAAAACCCAAACCTCTTATTCACGAGCGTCTGACTTGGTCTACCCCATTACACTTATCCACAAATACAAAAACTCATGTCCACATGAAACAAATCCGGTGTTCGCCATAAACGAAGCAATTTGCACTCCAATGGCATTGTAGGTGTTAATGAAAGGAGTGTCATGGATTGCCTCACAAATTCACATGTTTCCACTCACATGTTACATGGGAATGAAATAAAAGGCCCCAACTACACCCTGGGAAGACAGCCATTCTATTCCAGAGTTTGAATACCAACACAGGCACATCGCATGCTTCTTAATGAGGTACTGATTAGGTCATCACCTGAACCAAATCTTAATTATTGAGCAATGTGAGAATGGTGGAGAGCAGGCCAAGACACGTAAAAGCTGTGATTGAATATCAGGGTTATTCCAAGAAATATTGTTTTATGAACATTACCAAAGTGAAAATATTAGTAATGTGTTGTTTCTAAATTAATTTTAACTTCTGTTTTGCGTTATTCAAAATCTGATAACTGCATGTTTTTTTGGTATTGCAAATAAATGCTTTAAACAATATTTTATGTGGAATTGGTGAGAAATGTCAGTAGTTTATGGAATAAAACAAAAATGTTAATTTTACTCAAACACATACCTATAAAAAATAAAACAATTTTAACATTTAAATGCAGGCTACACTAAGTGCAGATGCTCTTGCAGTGTGACAGCAGTCGTGGGAATCATTGACTCGCTTGATCAGAACCATTTTTAAAGAGGTGAAAGGAAAAAGGAATATGCTATCCTTGTTAAGCTGTAATGTAATCCTGCTAGTAATCACATTTTATAAACCAGTAATCTGATTAGTCTTTTTTTCTGCAACTATAACAGAGCAGTTCACTCTATTGTATCCTGATTATCCTGTTACTTGTTTTCTGTAACTACCCAAACATGGTAAACCGGAGCTTTGCACAGTACTGAATGTTCAAATACATCTCCAGATAAATACTGGATGTAGTACTAAATTTACTAAATAAAAACTTCACACAATTGAGGAAATCAAGCCTTCCATCTGCACTCAGTGCCTAGTCCTCAGTGTGGGTGCAGGTGTGTGGATGTGGAGCATGCAGTGCTGCTCAGGATCTTCGTCTTTCATCCTCTAGCTCAGTGCAGTGGACTGCAGCAGCTGCTCACTGCTGGGTAGCCTACCCAACACGTGATGCGCCTCTACTGATCACATGTGTGGTGAACAGACAGAATGATGGTATTGCTGAGGAACCTACCCAACACGTGATGTGCCCCTGTGGTGAGCAGACGGAATGACGGTGCAAAGCATTTGGTCAAGTGGGGCAAGAGCCATTGAATTTTAAATTTTCAATCTAAGGCACTGACATGATTACAAATACTGTATGTTTAGCTTTAATTCAAAGGTATTTACATTTACACTGAATAAACCATAGAATTGTTTTAATTTGTTTTACTCATTTTAGTGAAACATAAGTACTTGGACAAATGAGCATAATCAAAAATTAAACTTGTTTATTACTTGGTTGCAAATACTCTGTAGACAATGACCACTTGAACCCCATGACCTACAGACGTCAACAGAAGCTGAGGATCTTCCCTGACACTCTTTGAGAATTTTCATTCAGACAGGTTCCTTTCCTGTTTGTTTCTTTTTGCATTGAAATAGATCTTCAGCAAGTGAAATATATTTACAGCAATTAGCTGACACTCTTATTCAAAGCAACTTACAATGACTGAGTACAACTTGAGGGTTAAGGGTCTTGCTCAGGGACCCAACAATGGCAACTTGGCAGTGGTGGGGCTTGAACCAGCAACCTTCCGATTACAAGTCAAGTAAACCACTGAGCTAACCACTGCCCCTGGTACACACCCTAAACACTCAGTTGTGAAATACATGCTCATGTTGGGGGACTGATCTGACAACTCACAAATCTTCCATTTTTGGCCTAAAAAAACCATACAAAATCTAAAAAATACTAGCTCATAAATAATTGTTTAAGTAGTCATTTTTAGGGCAAGTCCTGTTGCAAGGTGAAGTGACATCGGATGTTTTGCTTTGGTGCTACTTTTAAGATGCCGTACCTTTCAGAATTCATTCTGCTTCTGCTGAGAGCAATCACATTATCAGTGAAGGTAACATAGTGATCATGATCTGTTCATTGGTGTTTCCCCATCTCCTACCAGGTTGTCTGATTTTGTTTGGCTCTCCTGAGAATTCTTTCTTCTTAACAATATATAATCCAGTATATAATATAATGCAATCCTGACACAGCTGATGTTTTGCCTGTGTCTGATTCTGTTTGTCATCCTCACAATGGCCTTTTCTGGTTCTCCTGTTGAAACACAATCACTTCTGGACCCCTTCTTACATGGCCATTCTTTTCCTCTAGAAATTAACCTGTTACAGTTCGGTATTGAAACATTAAAATCTTTTTTTTTCCCATGGGGAAGTAACTTTATTATCACAAATGCTCAGCTCCACTGGTCTTCCCACTCAACCCACCCCAAGCTTAAACCTAATGCTAGCTAATCCCTCCCCCATTACAGACTCTCACCCACAGGTGATGTAAGAATTTCCTGGTTTGTCTTATCTTTGCAAGGTCTTACCATTTCCTAGCAATCCCGAACTGTTTATTTGCTTGCGTTTCAATGGCTGTCTAGCATTTATGCTTTATTACGTTCACTTGCCTGTGACCTGGTGTCATAATTAATATTATTTGTCTTCTTACTATAGCTTTTTTAAATACACATTATTATGCTAATATTATGCTTAAACAATAAAAGATTGTTACTGGTTTATTAGCATTTTTTCTGAATTCATATTTGTATACTTGTTTGGAGACACCAGGGCGTACCAGCAAAATGGTATTCTGGCCAGCCTAACTCTTCTACCATTGTGGTGTTTTAGCATTCATTGTCTAGTTGTAGTACTTCCTGCCTAGATGCGGTGTTTCCTGTCCTGCCTGGGACAGTCTCGTTCATATGCCCTGTGACTGGAGCATTGTGGGGACTATATTTAGAAAAGCTTGTTATAAAAAAGGCTTCTTTTGTGGGATTACTAAAGAAGTGATAAAAGGACTTACTTTCTCAGAAATGGATTTTACGCAAGGGGCTTAATAGCTATGTCTGCTATGGTCTTTATGAAAGATGTCTGACTACTGAGTTTGCACAAGCAGAACAAAACATGGCTAATCCACTGTAGCTTCAAGAGTTACAACTGTACATGTTATGATAGTGATGTTAGTACATAAATAGTAAAATGTCATTAAGAAATGACAATTCATTTTTGTTATGAAATCACAGAACTCGCAGCAATATTAATATGGAATGTTCGTAATTCCATAAGTAATAGAATCTTGTAAAATATTATGACTGGCTGAAATAGTTCATCTAATAGCACCACACCATGTAGATGAGTAAAGAGCAGGGCACTTAGAATGAGAGGGAGAAAGAGCTTACACTGAAACTAATCACGCTCTCTGCTTCAGCTTAGTGAAGTCATCACCATGTGCTGGAACACATCACACTCTGTTACTGTAAGATGTTAATAACTCAGGCTGTATCTCTTTCTTTATCGCCGATAAGCGTGGAGTCACTTACCTGAATTTTAACAGCGATGACAACGGAGCTGAGCTCTTTGTCCAGCTCCCTCAGGATGATCAGCCTCTTTAGAGTGAGACTGCACAGCCTACACATAGCAGAAGACACAGGAACATAGAGAGAGGGGATATGAAAGAGTAAGGGGGAGGGGAGATCAGTCCTTAGTACTGTTACACATCTGGCACAGTAACAGGCAGATATCAGCCTGATATCATCAGCCTGCCATATTACAGGCCTCTGATTGACAGCAGCATCAATAGCAGCTTCAGCCTGATTTACTGCTATTACAGCCTGACACTCCACAATAGCAGGCCACTGAGTGAACTCATCCAATTGTGAAATCTTGATGCAAAGAGAAAAGAATTTGAACCTATACAATGATTTATAAACTCTCTTATATGGAAACAATGTCAATATTCATGAAGACCATGTAATTAATTATAAATTAATAAGATAATCATGTATGGCAAAGTTCTAAACACTAAATACAATGTCAAAACTGTATGACATTCAGATTTTCTGCCAGTAATGCCACTACATGAGGTTACCACATAGGTTACACCTCATGTGGGGCATAATAATTCAGGAAAATGTTCAAACTTGCTAGAAGCAGTCATGTTTGGAGTATGTACTGTTAGTGCAGCAGTAAATAGCTTTGGCATGTGATATGTGGTTCTGGAAGCAGTAAATCTTCAATCTCAGGTGTTTCTACAACTGAGAGGGACTAAAAGCTGTTCGGAGTGAATAATTATGACTACAATAATCATTTAAGATCACAAATCATCACCAAACTGGAACACACTGGCAGCTCTGCCATTCAATATGTAGGCAACAGGATCATTCAAGCACAAGTGGTAGAACAGGAGAGAAAATAAGTCATGGTTACCACCAATTAACTGCTCCAATTAACATCTTGATGCATGTGAATGGGATAGGCAGAGAGAGCGCCAATATAATACATGGGCCTTTTTCCATACGGAATGTCACCCCCCCCCCCACGGCACTGAAACGAGCACACTAATCTCTCTGTGTGAGCTCACACAGGCAGTGTGGGTCAGCCCTCTCTCAGGCCTCTCATCCTGCTGCAGTAGGAGAACCTATCCACTTGGCAGCTGTTACGCGTTAAACTAAACGCAGCACGGACAACTCTCCCACTAAGGCCGACATGCGGTCCTGTCTCATTCTTCCCCGACGGCCGTTCTGGAGGCTCGGAGAACGATCCATTTGGATGTGGATGTGGCCCACAACCTAACCTGCTGCACATAGCACTTTGCTGCATTTGCATTACAAATAAGGGTGACGAGCCCAATAAACTAAACTGTGTTGACTTGTGCAGAGTTTCAAATGAAACACACTAACAGCTGGCAGCAATGCATCAGCAGTGTTAGGGAACATGCAGCACTGTGAAATTTGACTCCAAGGCATTTCCTTGTTGAAACAGAGCAACAGAGCGCTTGGTTATATTCTTCTGTCCCGAGTACACACAAACTACACATAAAATATAACACACACACCCACACCCACACTTCCTAAAGGTCATGTCAGTGGCAAACTGTTTCCAGAGAAAATGTCCATTCTTTCTCCCTGACCCCTTTCCCATCATGCTTTCCATTTCTTCACATACAGTTCCACTGCATTGCCCAAAGCCACATTCTTTTGTAGGAAGCTGAAGGGCTCCAGGTCACAGCTTCCATGATCCTCCAGCCAACATGCTTCCATGCTCCCCTCCAGCACCCCCAAAGCAGAGTAAATGTGCAAAGAAAAGTAACATCAGCTCAGAGCCAGAATGTGCTCAACTTAGCAACACAGATCTGTGGCAATTTTTCCCACCAAAATTAATTAAATGGAACTTAAGATCTATCAATGCTGAGGAACTCTTCATGTAATGTTAGTTACTCCTTTAAAAACATCTGAAAATGTCAACCCATTTATCTTTCACATTAGTGGCAAAGTTCACACTGTACACCAATTATATTATTCAAACTTCTAACCACTCACTGCAGACTACCCACTCTCAAATGGCAACTCTGCAGGCCATTACACCGATATATAATTGATTACTAATCATATGCACTACTACTTACCCACGCTGCTAAACACTCTACACTACACCAATGACTCACACTACTGTTAACTACTCAAACTGCAGATTGTGTAAATATCCTTCTTAATGCAAATTCATCCTAATGCAAAAAAAAAAAAAAAAGACACCACAATTATATAAACTTAATTATAATTATCTGGGGGGGGACCAAATTGACACAACAGATGCAAAATGTAATCTGATGGGAGAGTGTGAAAGCAATTAGCACATGACACAGAATACCAGAAGGAAAAAGCAGCTGGTCTCAGCCAGGGCCACGGTACCACTGAGGTGAGATTCCAGGCAGTCTTCCAGACCACTGGACTTCATGCTTCAGCCAACACTGCTGTATGACATATCACAGTGTTTGTTTTTTGAAATAGGTTCTCATAACCATAGTGAAATTATATAACTGTCACACTGTATTCACCATGTTGTTAAAGTGCAAAAAAGAAAAAAACAACAACTAAAAAAGTAGCTCTAAACTTTTCATGTGAGAAATCATAGATTCACAGGCTTATTACAAGCTGGTACATGGTCAGTACACAGTCTGAAGTTTGCAAAGGGAAGGCTCCAGTTACAGTAAAGGAAGCTCTGGAGTAAACATGTCAGGCCTTCTTGGTGAGGAATTCTCCTCGATGAAGAGTGCTGTGAAATCAAGGGCAGATGTAGCAGGGAGGGAGCCCGATTAGGGATGAAACGGCTGAGGTGGCTTGTGGGAGTGGAATGGACTAAATAAGCAGCACAACTGCCTCAGCTCCTGCACCTCTGATCTTTCACCAACTGCATTCAACGGCCTTCTGTTATTTCCAGGGACCTCCAAATTTACATAGATGTACATCAAAAATGTACAAAACAAAGAAGAAAACAAATGAACATACAAGTGCACAATAAATGAATAAAAATGAAAAATAATGTAAATAAGTGTAATACAAAGGCTTCATAAAACTTTCAGAAAAGTCCCAGAAGTGACAGTGTGCCTAATCTCATTTTTGACTGGCTGATATAAAATAGGTGTGGGAAAACCCTAGACACCACTGATGCATGTCAAAATGGGTCAACATGAAATGAAAGTGAAAATAGGATCCTATGAGTCTCTGAGATGAATTATGAACACTCAAACCACATTGGAAGGTTGTCAGGGATGCACAGATAAGCAAGCAATGGATACAATCGACTATTTGAGTGTGGTTGCCTGATTTCAGTTAGGGCACTCAATGCATAAGCACAAGGACTCTTAATTCTGTCATAAATGTGAGGTGCGTAATTTGACCCACAAGCAGAAATTAAATCTGAAGTATGAAAACTAAACACAATTGGTCAGCTGAGACAGATCTGAGATGCATGGAAAGACCATGTGTAAACAGATATGCGTCACGGCTCGCTACTTATGATCGGATCACTTGAGGCGAGAATTTAATAGCAAGTGGGAACAGGCCTATGAGTTACTGTAGAAAAGTTAACTACAGTCAGTTCAGCTATTCAGGAAATTAGCTCCCTAAAAGAAGATAAAAAAATAGCCTTAATGCAAAGTTTTTTTTGGCAAAATTACAAAAAGCTTGGAAACAAAGTAAAAAGAACCCAAAATAACTTCAGGATGAAGAAATGCAGCTAACATTCATCTTGTCCAGTGGGAATAAGTAAGCATTTCATCTTATTTCCAATTGCTAATAATTATAATTTGTAGTAACAAAGTACATAAAGATTCATGTCAATTCTAAATTTAACGTAGACTTTTTATGTGGGCCTATGACAATGAAAACATGTTGTGCTCTGGAATGTCCAGTGTCTCACCATGGGCCTTAGGGGCACTGTGCTGGGAGCCCTTATCAGCACTGATGCCTTGTTATTTACTGTGCACTCAGTTGGACTTGTACCATCTCAGAAATCCTCAGTGGGGAGGTTGCACTCCAACATAAGTGCTCTCAGTATACAAAGTAAAAAAAAAAAAAAAAAAAAAAAAATACCCAGACTAAACTAAATAAAATGGCATATATAAAAAACATTTGACCATGGAGTTAAACCATGGATGAAACTGTAAATGGAAAAACTACGTAGGTCTCATTCACATGGGTGAGAAAAAGCAAAACAAAACTCAAAACAGTTAAAATGGTAAGGAATAAAGGGCTATTTAGAGAGGAGTGAGAAATAGATTAAAGAAAGAATGAAAGAGATTAACAGAAAGTAGCCTGAATTAAAAAAAAGAAAAGAAAAAACACACACACACTCTCACTCGGCCATCTCTACCATAAAAAAAACAAAAAAAAAACCCAAAACAAAACCGCTCGTCCTTCTCTCAACCAGAGGGTGATGCCTCCTGAAGATGCAAATACTTTTTTTGTGGCCTGACGCGATCCGCAGTCAATGCTCTCAGCTGGAGGGCAGGGTGGAGCTCTACTCCATGCAAAATCTACACTTTATTGAATGACTCATTTGCAAGAAAGCACTTCTCATTAGAGCCTTTCGGTCCGTTAGCTTGGTGATTAGAGTCGGGTTCTCTGGTGAGTTCAGGCAACGCTGCGTTCCCAAGCACATGGTCTGACTTGATCGATTCTCAGGGCTGTTTTCTTTAGATAGTACATGAAGAAGAAGATGTAGACGAAAGAAAAAAGTCACACAACCAGCTCACCTTAATAGTACTGTGGCAGTGAAAGAATTTCCCAAGTGGTGATTTAGACTAAACTATTTGCTTTATTTATTTTCCTTTCACAATGTACATTTTTTTCATAAAGGAGAAAAGGCATGCACACCTCAGTGCCCTTCTGTTTTCAGCATTTAACAATAAACGAGTATTTAATTTGTCTTAAAATTGTGCTCTCTGTCTTTTAAGAAGCAATCACATATCTATTAATAGCCTAACAAGAAAACTTATTTATATACTACTAAAATCAGGATAAAATCAAATCTGCAAAAGAAAGTAATATCCGAAAAAGTTTTTTGCATATTACATAAAATGTAATATGCAAAAAACAAACCAAACAAAATGGCACTAAAGTCATACTGCAGTGTTGCGCCTCTCTAAATCTTTTATGTGAGATATGGTAAAAAAATAAATGAAAATGCAATATTTCCTTTAGCATAAAGAAAACCTTTATAAAATTTAGACCTGAGCCATCAAATCCTTGCTGCTCATCTAGGAAAACCAGCATGTTCACCTTATGTGGTTTCAGAAAGGACCGAATGGGGTAACAATGCTCCTGGCAGCACTAAAAACTCTATGGGTCTATGGGTTCCTATAGTAGGGAGCAGGCGACTATCTGCTTGAGCTCGCTTAGACATAAATGCAGAGGTGGACGTCTGTGACTTCAGCAGGTCTCCAAGAGTCATCTGTTTTGCTTCATGGAGCACCACTTTAGCAGAGTACTCTTTGTCCCCAACCACGCACTGGAACTGCTCCTTCTATTCTACATTCCCAGTGTCTCTTTGTTGAATACATAATTCATCTCCTCTGTGTCATCAATATAATTCCACCTATATCATGGTCCAGCAAGCCTTTGCCAAAAGTTTTTGTAATGCAACTGGTTCGTATATCTCCTTGAGAACACTGCATATCTTTCACTTAATGTTTGTTGTCAAGGTGGTGTCCTCCTCTGATGGCTTCAGAACATCTCCAGTCAAGAGTTTCAGGAAGGGTTTGTCTGATAACATGGTACCAATAGCTTCCAACAGACAGCAGATCTGTAAACTGCAGGTATCAAGGCCATGTTCACAGACTAAAGGACAGTGATGTCCTGCCAGCTCAAAATTAGGTGCTGGCATCACTGGTCATGCAAAATTCTTTGGATAGCTGGGATTTGCTCCAAGACATTCTAGCATCTGATTACCTGGAACACACCTGTGACTTTGTAACTTTGACTCTTACGTTACTCACCTGCTGATAAGATTAAGTTATCCATCTTACAGACATTCAACTAACAAACTAATAATGTTAATGTTATTGTGGGTCCTACAGCAAGTAACCCAAGTAAAACTAATAATTTTGTAGACAATTACATGTTATATACAGTATTACCTCAAACTCAGAAAAACATAGCTAGCACAGTTATTTTTCTATACTTACTTTCCTTCATCTGCAGTTTAGCCTCGCATAGTGTGTATTGAGTCCTCGTTTAGGAAAACTTTTGTTGCCAGTCCTGCATCACACTGACCAGATTGGAAAAGCAGTCAGACACAAAGTGGTTAGCACACACATACAGGATTTTGCTGACAGTAACTGGGATGTTGCCATCAAAAATAAACTTTATCCATTCTGTCCTTTGTGACTGGGGGCCGATGTAGTTTTGTGCTGGTCTGTGCAGTTCCCATGCTTAGCTATTAGCGTTGACATTATGATAGGAGTCCTGGAGTATGTGGGGAAAAAAGTATGCAAAAGTAGTTCTCATACTGTGGTTGGACATACTTGTACTAGTGTGGTATAATGCTAATGATGCCAAAAAATAACTAGGCCTTCAACATATACAAATAATAAGCACTGAATATATGCAAATATATACACAAGCACTGAAAAAGTTCATTTTTCATAACATGTCCCTTTTAAATCATTGTAGCAAGCCAGCAACAGATTATTCACAGGTTGCAGTGTTGTCGTTAAGTGTTAAGACAGGTCCATGCTGACGAATTTAGCCTCAATTACAAGTATTTATTTACTGTGAAATCTATTAAATTTGGCCATTGATAAACTTGTCTAGGATAAACCTAATAGGCTCACTCCCATACCTTACCAGAACAAGGCCATACTGGGGGGATTTGTAGATCCAATTGGGCTTTCGCCAGATCTCTTGCCTTCAACCATCTCTGAGAGAACATACTGACCATGGTGCGACACAGCCCCATTTCTTGGGCTGAGCAGTACTTAGCCTTTGCCTTTGCCAAATGTAAATTGTGCCCAAAACAGTTCAGCCACAGCCAGTTCAGCTTGTTCGCTGCTAGCTAGGTGAGACCCCAAATTTGATACATTTTCCCATTTCACAGTGACCTTTCTGGCAAAGATTTTGGACATTAATCTAGATTAGTTGGTTGAATAAAGAGACTGACACTCAGTAGCACTGGGAGCAAACAGAGAAATGTCATGAAAACTATACTTTTGTTTTCATTATGAATCTATTTAACATTCATTATACATGTATTGAAGTGTAAATCAAGAAGGGCCTCACCTCATGACAAAATGTAACACGTGAACATTGTGGTTGACTTGTCAACAGCATGGTATTGCAATATTGTACTTATTGCGACAACTCTAAACTTTAAAATTAAAACCAGATTAAATGTAAAACTAATTGACTTTCAGCATTTGAGTCGCTTTTACATATTATGTTACATATTTACCTGTATAACAGTATGTGTGCTCCCCAGGATTGAACCTTTGACCCTGATGTTAAAACCTTGCTCTACCTGCTCTACAAGGTGAGCATTTACATTGTTCATGATGCAAATTTTGCCCCCAAGCTGTTTCAGTGTCCTGCCATGTTCCTCCACAGTGCAAATCTGTCTCTGCAGTTAACCAGAACATTTAAATATGTCATAGGCTCGTATGTGCTGAACTCACTTAAAGGTCCCGGAATCAGTCAAGGATTACTGGGGTCAGGGGGAACCCCTGCTTCATATTACTTATGAGAAACATGAAGATGTAGATCACTATGATTTCCACAATGCAGACAACAGAATCCTGGAACTGTTTTGCTTCCTGCTGACCGCTTTGGGGGTGTGTCCCTAAAACGCAAGCAAGTTTAACAGTCCAGGAAGACCAACTTCAGGGACATTTTTCCACGCTTCATTAATTTTGTTTTAATAGGTCTCGGTATTCTTACATTATTGTGTTGAAAAGTACAGTAAAACCCAATGCAGCAATAATAACCATCTTCTCATCTCAACACTGATTTCAGCTTGTGGCTTGATGTGCCATGGCAAAATGGTTCATGTGGTGCTGACTGGCTGTAGTCCAGTGAAACTCACTTTTTCATTCGCATAAAGCTGATATCTTTTTTCCTGATATCTTTTTTTTTTGTCACACTTAAATGCTTCAGATCATCAAATTTAAATATTAGACAAAGATAACACAAGTAAACACAAAATGCAGTTTTTAAATGAAGGTTTTTATTATTAAGAGAAAAAAAAATCCAAACCTACAAGGCCCTGTGAAAAAAAGTGATTGCCCTTAACCCTAATAACTGGCTGAGCCACGCTTAGCAGCAACAACTGCAATCAAGCGTTTGCGATAACTCGCAATGAGTCTTTTCCAGCACTGTGGAGGAATTTTGGCCCACTCATCTTTGCAGAACTGTTGTAATTCCGCCACATTGGAAGGTTTTCAAGCATGAACCACATTTTTAATGTCATGCCACAGCATCTCAATCAGAGGGGGGAAAAATCCAAACCTATATGGCCCTGTGTGAAAAAATGATAGCAGCCCCCCCCTGTTAAAAAGAAAATTAACTGTGGTTCATCACATCTTTGGAAAGCTGAGTTCAATTTCTCTAGCCACACCCAGGCCTGATTACTACCACACCTGTTCTCAATCAAGAAATCACTTAAATAGGATCTGCCTGACAAAGTGAAGTAGACATCATGCTGTGATCCAAAGAAATTCAGGAACAAATGAGATACAAAGTAATTGAGATCCATCAGTCTGGAAAAGGTTATAAAGCCATTTCTAAAGCTTTAGGACGCCAGCGAACCACAGTGAGAGCCTTTCTAAGGTCATGCCACAGCATTTCAATCAGATTCAGGTCAGGACTTTGACTAGGCCATTCCAAAGCCTTCATTTTGTTTTTCTTAAGCCATTCAGAGGTAGACTTGCTGGTGCGTTTTGGATCATTGTCCTGCTGCAGAACCAAAGTGTGCTTCAGCTTGAGGTCACGAACAGATGGTCAGACATTCTCCTTCAGGATTTTTTGGTAGACAGCAGAATTCATGGTTCCATTTACCGCAGCAAGTCTTCCAGCTCCTGAAGCAGCAAAACGGCCCCAGACCATCACACTACCACCACCATATTTTACTTTTGGTATGATGTTACTTTTATGCCAGATGTAATAGGGCATACACCTTCCAAAAAGTTCAACTTTTGTCTTGTCAGTCCACAGAGTATTTTTCCAAATGTCTTGGGGATCAAGATGTTTTCTGGCAAAACTGTGACGAGCCTTTGTGTTTTTTGCTCAGCAGTGGTTTTTGTCTTGGAGCTCTGCTATGCAGACCATTTTTGCCCAGTCTCTTTATGGTGTAGTCATGAACACTTGCCTTAAGTGAGGCCTGCAGTTCTTTGGATGTTGTGGGGTCTTTTGTGACCTCTTGAATGAGTCGTTGATGTGCTCTTAGGGTAATCTTGGTTAGCTGGCCACTCCTGGGAAGGTTCACCACTGTTCCATGTTTTCGTCATTTGTGGATAATGGCTCTCACTGTGGTTTGCTGGAGTCCCAAAGCTTTAGAAATGGCTTTATAGCCTTTCCTGATGGATCTCACTTGTTCCTGAAATTCTTTGGCTCGCAGCATGATGTCTAGCTTTTGAAGATATTTTTGGTCTACTTCATGTCGTCAGGCAGGTCCTACTTAAGTGATTTCTTGATTGAGAACAGGTGTGGCAGAAATCAGGCCTGGATGTGGCTCAAGAAATTGAACTCCGCTTTTCAAAGATCTGATAAACTACAGTTAATTTTCTTTTTAACAGTGGGGGGCCATCACATTTTCACACAGGGCCATGTAGGTTTGGATTCCCCCCCCCCCCCCTTAATAATAAAAACCTTCATCTAAAAACTGTATTTATTTTTGTCTAATATTTAAACTTGTTTGATCTAAGGCATTTAAGTGTGACACATGCAAAAAAAAAAGATATCAGGAAGGGGCCAAACACTTTTTCACACCACTGTATCTTCAATTAATGATAGCTAAACTGACTGTCAGTAAACCTAGGCTACATTCACATAGTAGGTATATGTGGCTTCAATCCGAGATTGTTATTTTTTTTTTCCATATGGGACATGGACAATGAATGTCATTTTTCAATTCTGATTTGGGCCGCTTTCATATGTCCAGACATCACCAGCTTATCTCCATGGGTTGTTGTGGTAATGACATAGGTGTCAGAAACTATGCATCAATGCTGGTGATGTGGATTTCAAATGTGGATACAGGAGAGATGGAGGTGCACCATCTCACTCTCCAAACAATACCTCTGTTAAATCATGGTTCAGAACTTATACATTGCAGCAGACAAACCCAGCAAGGGAGGAGGCTGTTTTACATTTCTATCTCTCTGTATCTGACATTGTCACGTTGCAAATGGTGCAAAGGACACCCTGAAATATGATTGAGCGCCCAGACTGATGCAATCCACCTCCAAATGTAGTTTGGATCCGATTTTTTTTCAGACTATCAAAAATCAATTTGGATACAGTCTGAATATGCCAAAAATCAGATTCGGCAGGCTGAACATGGTCTTTGCCTGAACAGCTACATTGGAATTCATGCCATGTTTTATGTGATGGAATTATCCATGGCATCCTCCCTCAGTCTCGCAAACAGTAAAAAAATGGTTCAGCTCACTCCTCTGCACAGCCTTATAAAAAGTCTGTTTCTCTCTCACCCATACAAACACACTCCATCTAAACCCCATCCATTTTTCATCTTTTCTTCATCTTTCACACAGTGAATTTTTAACCTCCATCATCCCCCCGCCTCTCCCACCTCCTTTAGTTCAGCCCTTCAGATGGCTGTTTGTTCCACCTGCCTGTTAATGCACAAAGATGCACACTCAGTACATGGTCAGAATTAGCACAAAAACAGCAGGAGTGTTTCACATTGGTTTGGACTTGCAAACAAATGATCGGAGTAGGTACAAATTAAAATGACAAGAATTACAACAGAAAGAGGAAGAGAGAGAAAATAAAACAATGCAACGAGTGAAGAACAGACACAAAAAATGATGCATCAGGAGTTCTCACCTGGTAGATCATCAGCGAACAATCAACTCCAGTACTTAAGGTACTTGACTTGTAATCGAAAGGTTGCTGGTTCAAGCCCCACCACTACCAAGTTGTCACTGTTGTGCCTCTGAGCAAGACCCTTAACAAGGCCCCTCAATTACTCAAGTTGTACTCAGTCATAACTAAGTCGCTTTGGATAAAAGCGCCTGCTAAATGTAAATGTATTGTAGTTGCTTTACTGCACGTTTGGTGTAGTTGAATCATCTGAATGTAATGTAATGAATCATCTGAAAAAACACTGCCTATTCCTATACTATCCCTTCTTCTACTGAGACACATCCAGATAAACATGTGGAGGAAGATAAGAGGTCATTGATTGCACTGCTTTGCTCTATCCGTGACCGCAGTCATGACATTCGCAGCTGTGAGTTTTATGGACCATCCAAGAAAACAAAATAAAGAGAACCTAAGCCTGCTCATGCACACTTACCAGCTACTTTATTAGAAACAGCTTTTAGGTGTACAGTGGTCCAGGTTTTTGGTTGGCATACTGCAGCAACACCTGTAAACCATCCAGTGACACTGCTTTGCCTGATAAATTTGCACCAGCTTGAATAGCGCAACCATGCTCACTACTGTCAGTGCTCATGCTGTGAATGAGAACGGTCTGGCAGCCCAAGCATCTAGTCAGCACTGGTTCTGCAGGCAAAAACTGACTGATTAATCGGGTAGAGGGTGACTGCAATGGTGTCTATTTGTGTTTTGTGTGTTCATATTTGTACATCTATAAAATGCACAGTATATAGTAGACATTCCTAATAAAGTAGAGGGTGAGATTAGGTACAAAATGGATACTGGTAAAATGACTGGTGAGTGTTATGTGGCTGTTTGGGTGGAGTGAATACCCACTACCAGTAGCACTGCTGTCTGCTACTGACCCGATGCATTTATCTAAAAACAGGTCTCGGTCCAGATTTTGATGGGCCCTGCTGGGTTTTGGCCATAGTAGGGTCGACATCTGCTTAATGGAGGACTTGGACGTGCCAAATGCTGGAGTAGTGAAGATCGAAGATTAACGGCACTGCGCATGTGTGAAAACAGGAAAGTTGGTAAGACTCTATGGCCCTACAGCCAAGACTGGTTAATTGGCTGAGATGAAAAGAATCTTAGCAATGACCCCCCCCCACACACACACAACTCCAGCACAGCAAGTTCAACCACCTGCTAGAGGCAAAAAGGTACAGGCTTAAATACAAGGCAGTTCTCCTGCAAAATGTGAGAGAATGAAAGAGGGAAGAAAGGAAGATGGAAATGGAGAGTTTGAGAGGCAACAGGGGATCAAGTGAAAGATCAACTCCTTGACTACCACTCCTGAGTAGACCAGTATACAGAGGGGAATACACACCCAAATATACCCAAACACAAAAGGAAAATTCCATTTCATTAGCCCCTGTATGACCCTGCTACCACACTCTCTAGGAACACGGCAGGGTAGGAAATGAGGCAAGGCCTTGCTTCAGAGCAGCGAGCGAACAGTCTGAATCAGGCAACAGAAGCAGAACCCCTCAGCGTCACAGTCAATAACACTTTATCCAGAAGTATTACGCGCACACCAAGAATCTGCTTTGCATACACGGTGTGTGACGGCCAGTGTGGAAGCACACAGGCAAACTTTCCCTCAACTTTCTTAAAACAGGACTACGATAAAATTGATATTGATGAGGATAGGGTGTTATTTTTATTCAAAATGGGTAGATCTGTCAAAAGCATATCACACAGTAGAAATAAACCTGACAACAGTCATTCTGGAGTTTTTGGCTTGCATGTCAAAGTACACGCCTATTTTCTACCGCAAAACACTGTCGAGCTACCGGTGCTGAAGTCAACTCTAGAAATGAGAAAAAAAAGAGTGTGGAGCCAGAGAAGGGCACAGAAATGAAAGTGAATTTGTGATATCCTCCAAAACTGAGGAAATTTCTGACAAAAAAGTTGATATCAGTTATATGAAAGTGATTTGGATATCTGAGAAGTGACATCTGAAACACCTGAAAAGGTACCATACCAGTGAGCATGTTGTCTATTCTGGCCATTACCCCATACGAAAAGTGAAAAGGTTCAGTGTTTATATTCTTACACATTTTAATTTACATTAGAGTTGTACTTAAGTGTGCCAGGCCCTTTTTGATCAATTTGTTAACTTTTTTATAAAACTTGGTTATAATTTTATAAATATTTTATGTTTGCTGCAATTTGTTATAATAGTCACAGCTTTGTTTAATTTACCTTATTTTAATACATTACTAAGCAAGTTAGGTTTTATGGTTTTCTTAAGGGAGATAAAGCATATTTGCCCATTTAGATGTTTACATTACATTATTGTATTTTAACAAATAAACTACATCCTACAGTTTCACTAATGAACTCAATAGCTTTTTAAGGCTTCAGTCATTATAAGGATACTCTTCACATTAGCAGCATTATAAAATTATGTATTGTGATAAATATGAATATTGATCCATGTGAAAAAATATATCGTGATCATATTTTTGTCATATCTTCCAGGTCTATTTTCATATGTTCACTATAAGAGAATATTTCCTGCCCCGAGTGGCCTTCCACGCTGCTGGTAAGTGCTGGTATGCAGGCCATCTGCAGCCCCACACCCAGATAACAGCAGACTAAATAAGGGAGCGGAGATCCACTCATGACTCGCAGGCTTACACAGATAGCGACTGCAGAATAGTGTTCCCAAGACCATAGGTGTGAGACCATAGGTGTGAGGCCATAGGTGTGAGGTGTGCAGTACATAGAGCCTGTGACACAGATGTCACACAGTGGAAATGGCACCGATCCAATACCATGTATTGAAATTGGGTCGATATCAGATTTAGTGATTTAGTATATTCAAACCACATGAACAAGTAGAATAGCTGCTGAGTTTACCGTTGGCCTGATGGGTATTAAAGTGAATAGAAAATTTGAATAAGAAGCTGAACAATAAGGCAACTGACCATATGTTTTTTATCTAGAAATAATAACCATCTTTTAATCGATTCAATTTCTGTTGGGTTTCAGCAGAGGTCGAGTTAAGAGAGATTCATAGTACAGGTCTTTCTGTCTGCTCACTTAATGTCTGGTGTGTGTGAGATGTGTAGTTGGTAGAACAGCAATTTACTGCTGAAATGTACAAGTATTAGGAGGTCAATATAAAAAGTTGATGTGCTACTACAGTTTCATTCACTAAAGAGAAAAATGCAAAACTACAGTGTCAGCTTCAAGAGTTAAGCAACTGTACTGAGCAGAGAGAGAAAGAGAGAGAGACAGAGACAGTGTTTGCTAGGAAGTAAGCATGTGATCAGGGCAGTAAAGATCACCTCACTAAGAGAAATGTATTGCAATTGAAGGGCAACCAATTAAATGCTTCAAAAAAGTCTTCAAAACAGTTTCTCTTTGTTTATTTTTAATTATTATTTATATTTCTCATATCTGTGCATGATATGGAGAATTCTAGCATATATAAATACATCTCACCCACCCACACCCACACACACACCAAAAACAAACAAACAAAAACACCCCCCCCCGCCCCCCCGTAATAAGTTTCATCCAAAACAACTCTACAACAGAAGTTTTTAAACATTTCGGATAGGTATCGATATCGTGCAAGATATCAGTATCATAGATACACAGTAACCCACTTTATGTAATACTGCACACATATCACACATACCGCAGGATCATCTATCCTCAAATGCTCAAATATCGCTCAATATACAGAACCCTCTGCTGAGAGTGATTTGTATCCAAGCATATAGATATATTGTAATCATCCAGCACAATCATCCAGCTGTTGTTTTGTCTCCTTTTCCTACACAGATGGTACGATAGGCTTGGCACTTGGATGAGTCATATGCACAGGAACAGGAGGAAAGGAAGAGAGTACTCAGGTGAGCAGACTGCCATAGTGTGAACTCCATCAGGTCTTTACATCCTCCATAAACACAAGCGAGCATCCTCAAAGAGCACTTTGCACAGTCCTTAAAGCAGGAAAGTTAGAAAGCAGCTCCACTCACACAGAGCAACTGTGCAGTTAGAGCAGGCAACTCCATTCATATGAAGCAGCTGGGCAGTCTTTAGAGCAGGCAGGTATAGTGTACTCTGTCATCCTGTGTGTGGAAGGTAAAGCTACACTGATTTCAGACTGCAGAGTGCCAGTGTTGTCTAAAAAATATCGAATCTGTCAAACTGGGATTTAACCTCCATATTGTTTAAAACAAGTTCTTAACCTGTACTGGAAAAAATAAATCGGTTGGCTTGGAGATGATGCTATGTTGAAATACCAGCTTCTGTGGGATAAGTTGTACAACACAAAGGACCTTAAGCAGTTTTCATGTTACAGACCCCACCTAAACAAACCCACATCTCCCCCAGGGGCCGGAGGGTCAGCCAATGCTTTGCCATTACTGTTTTTTCAGCTCACTGCATGCTACTGACCTGGGGAACAAGAGAGCAACATAGAACCATAGACATAAGGAGAGAGTGAAAAAGGGAGAGGCTGGGAGTTGCATTAAAGGTGTTTATGCACTCATGCTTCTTTATGTCATTCAGCTCCTCTGGAAAGGCTTCAGCGTTCTGCTCCTAAGTTCCTTTCCCGTTTCTAGCAGTGATTACCTCCAACAGCCTGGAGCCTGTCCCACACTCCACATGCCAATACAGCCTATTCTCTGCATCACATCAGCCTTGCTTTCACGACCTCCATCTCTCTTCTGAAAAGCACCTGCTTTCAGATGCAGCACACAAGTTCTTGTGTAAGAGCATTATCGGTACAATCTCAGCTGCATAGCCGAGCCAGAGGATTTTCCAGAGGTTTTCTATTGGGCTTAGACCAGGACTCTGGGCTAGCCATTTCATTGTTTCAATGTTTTTAATTTCAAGCAACTGCAGTCATTAATTTCAAGCTTTCCCCAGTTTGTTGACGAACATAATGTTTCCCATCAGACCCAAATAAATTAAACTTGCTTTCATCACCAAGTGAACTCTGGACCACTTCTCCTCTGTCCACAAAACATGCTCCTCAGCAAAAGTTAGAATCAAAAGGCTAGACTTTCTTCTAATGAGAGGTTTGGTCACTGCAGAGTGGGCTTTCAGTCCAAATGCTCTTAAACGTCAAGATATCGTATGACGAGAGAGATTCTTACCCTGTTCAGTGCTGAACTGGCGAGCAATTCCAGCTGCAGTGTTGAACCGATTACCCATGGACATTCTCTGCATTATCCTGTCCTCTCTTGCATTCGTCTTTTGTGGGGGACTTGAATGAGTTTGTGATGTTGTACAGATGCAATAATTTAGAAATCACAGACTTGGGATGACCAACTTCTCTTGCTATGGCTGATAGGGTCACCCCATTGGCCTTCATCTGGACAACCTGCTGCCAGAGGGTTTCAATCACTTTCAATCACAAAGTGAGTGAAAAATAGAAAGTTAGGCTGCCAGGTAAATAGGGTTTGTCAGATAATTAAGGAAATTGGCACCAGGTGCCAGATTAACACCAATAACTTGCAGGTATCTCAGTGTTTTTGATCAGTGTTCTTTTTCAATTATCTCATTTAAGTTTTTTATACTGTGCTTTAGAATATATACAACTCATGAAATAAGCTTAAAATATTGCTCTTTTACTCCTGTTAGGATAAACTCACATAGGACTACACAGTGACCTTGACATTTAGGAAATTTTGTGTTGTTCTCTAATTTTGATTTGCAGTGTGTGTGTGTGAGATTTTGTGTATATATATATTTTGTGTGTGGATTTTTGATACGTTTAATATTTATATGTTAAAGTTTCTCTCTGCTGAGCTGCAATTAAATACTAAACATATTGGTTGGATTCAGAAAAATAAAAATATTATTTCAAAATAAAAGAGTTGCATATCCTTGCACAAAAAATAGATTGTGTGTGAACTACAATGAACCATAAACAGTCTAAAAGTAGTTTATGCCACTTTTCCTCTCAACACTGGTCTGGTAAAATATTTGATGATATGCTGTGGCATGCTGACAGTAAGTATAGTCAGGTATGTGAACTTTGATTCTGAGTAGAATACTGTGAGTGGCAGGTGGATTTACCTGCTCTCCCTTGCAGAGCAGGTTAACATGCAATCCATACACTCTGACCAGCTGTGTGGTACATTTACCTACCGGCAGAGACCAGTGCTCAGATATTTCCAATGTAGGGAATGGTGCAATAATAACTGGATTAGAGAAGATCAGGCTGACCACTATAAAAGCAGTTTTTTTAAATTTTCTCTGGAGAACAGAAAGAGTCAGACAGGGCACTGTGGAGAAGAGCTTACTGTAACTACACAGACAATGGACATCAAAATAAATAAACAGGGAGAGCATTCTAAACAAGCAAACATACAATCGAACTTGGGAACACATGACCTTTCGCCAAAAATATGAAGTGTTATGATAAAGCTTTAGATGACTTAACTTACAGTAAACACACCTACACAAACACACCATTCATTTACAGCACTCTTGCAGACCAGCAGAAGCCATACAGAAGGAGGATGATGGTTCAAACATTTAGGCCACAGTCCCATAGAAACAAAATCTGGTGTTTTGGTGAGGAGGCAAAGCTAGCAGAAGGAGGAGACCTCCAACAGACTTACCTATACCTGCACACCAGTAATTGGGGAAGAGGATGGGGAGATGATACGCAGAGGACAGGGCCAGCAGGAAAGCGGAGCCTCTGTAGCAGACCACTGGATGAAAGCAACCTCCCTCCCCACTGCGTCTCAGAAAAAGTGGTTACATCAGTGTATCTCTGTTGTGAATGGCACCATGGATGGAGTGCTTTATATATAGCCCAAGTGGATGCTTTTAGGTGCTGGATTGAGTAAAGATGGAGCTTTAGGCAGTGTTTCCAGGAGCTCTTCATAAAAGTCAGCTGACCAAGGGTGAATCAAATCTGTCACAAATACCATAAGAGGGCTGTAAAATTGGCAATAGCTAACAAAACACTACTAATAATTATATATATATATATACACACACACACACACACACACACACACACACACACACACACAGCTTTGATGTAATGTACCTACAGAATGTCATTACACGTGGTACAAAATAAGAGAAGAATCATGTTTTGTATACATCTTAAGAATATTCCAATGGTATGAGCTTCTGAGTGACCAAAAAGTCATGTACTAAGATTTAATCTTGTAATTTTCCAAAAGAAATGGCAAGAGACATTCCAAATAAGGGTAGGCGATATAAGCTTTATATAGTATTTTGCAGTACCCACACAATAGACATGATAAATATGATGCATCAACAGAAATAATACAATAGATTGTTATTAATATTATTCGTCATGGCCCAAATGCAGCAGGGCACAGACTCCTTCGATTTTGAGTCATTTATTATTAACATATAACGCATACGACGACGGCACTCACGCAACATAAACGGTGAACACAAATACACATCTAACTAGTACAAAACTACGTGAAGTTAACAACGATGACATGAACAATGACCACACACAACAACACGGGTTTAAATACATACAGACAAATAACGCTAAACCGCATGCAGGTGTGTGCCATCAATGAGGGCGTGGATACCAACAAGACAACGTGAATTCCATATCACGCGGCGGGCAGTACCTCATGACCGGTGGCAATGGGAGTGTTCCGTGACATTATTATTAGTTAATATTAGTTTATTATTAGTTAAATAACAATAGTAATAAATATTTTCAAACATGTAAAAAAACCAAAACAAAAACTGTCAAAACCTTAGTCACTAACTTGCAGTAGAAATCTCGCTTTTCTTTGTTGTGCAAATAAAACTATGCAAGCATGAAATATGCAAGCATGAAATATAAATAAAAAGGTATTCAAATTAATCAAATCAAATGTTTTATGGAAACATCAAGATATTGGGAAAAAGCAAACAATTACTGTTATGTTTAAATTATTTAATTATTGTAATGCAACTTTTTCCCTGAAAACAAAAAAAGTTTTTTTTCCCCTTTAAATAAAAGTAGCCCATTATTCCGATGGGGTTAGTTTTCCACACATGTATCCATAAAAATAATTTAACCACAAGATTGTAATGTAATATTCATGACCATATTGCACAGGGATAAACATAGATGGGAGTGGCTATAGTTCTTTGTCTGTAACGTGCATGATACGTCTGTGACATCATTGATTCACCATCTTGGAGGTATATCTACAGTGAGCAGTACAGTAAACATGAGTTTTCAAGTAACTCATTAAATCATCAAACTTGAGAAGCAGAACCAAACAGAGAGAATACCACATGGAGACAAACTTAAGTAGAGATCAACACTTAAAAAAACCAACCAACCAAAAAAACCAAAAAACAAAAAAAACCCCAAAAAAACCACAACCAAAAAACACAACCAACCTTACCTTACCCTGTGTTGGTTTGCATAAGCTAACTAACTTCATTTGGCTTATGACAAGGAAATAGTCAAGAAAAACATTTTTATAAATGTCACTGTACCATACGTACTTTATTACAGAAGGAGAAAAGGCAAGCAGGATAAAGCACACAATGTAACTTTTTAACATCTTAACAAGACCTGATGAACTAATTTCTGTTGCCCTCCTTGGATGTCTTTTGTTAAACTGGACAACAAATATAAACAAAAGTGTATGGACAAATGTTAATCACTTTAAAAGAAAGAAAAACAGCACTGTTAATAAACTTCATGAAATTCCAGACAAATGTAACGTCAGCAGGTAACCATGAAGCGAGGCGAGGTGTCAGATGCAAGTGAAGAGAGAATTTATTAATAGACATACAATGAAACACTAACCAGGGATGAATCAGGATGACAAAAATAACGAAGGCTAGGGCACAAAACAGCAAGAACCATACATACTGAACGAACTGAAGAACCAAACAGACGATCACTAAAATAACTGACAACCAGAGTAACAGAACACAGGGCTTAAATACTGAGACTGATGAAGGCTAACAAGACACAGGTGAACATAAATGCAAGCGGGGATACAAGCTAGGGGGTGGGACAGAATGAAACCAAAACAAGGAAGCACAAGGAAACAGATCCAGGAGTGAAACAAAAACAGCATTGCTGTGGGAACCGTGACACCAGGGAGGGGTGATCGTGACAGAACCCCCATTAACGCATGCCTCCCGATGTACAAAACCAAACCAAAAGAAACCAGGAACCAGGGAACAGAAACAAACTTGGACAGCTATGGGCACAGGAGACAAGGTCAACTCAGGAATTGATACCGGCAATGAAACAGGGCGAATATCAGAAACAGGAGGATCCAAGGTAACACTAGAAGCAGGAACTGGGGCAAGGTGAGCAACGGGAGCAGGAGTCACAACTAGATGTGGAGTTGGAGCTGAAGCAGGACCAGGGATGACATAAGAAGCAGGCACGGGAGTAGAGGTGAGGCGGTGAGCAGGCAGAGGATCAGGGGCAACACCAAAAACCGGGAATGGGGACACCACAGGACACGGAGTAAATATAGGAGACCTAAATGGGGACATGGCAGATGACAGGACAGGACGTTGTCTAACAGAACTGATTAGGGACTGAACAAATGACACGGGCACAGGAACAAAGACTGACGTGGTTTGTGGGACTGACATTCAAGGGCACGGGGATCAAAACAGAGGCAGACAATTGGACTAACAGAGGCATGACCACAGACAGTGGGACATGAATAACCACAGAAACAAGCACTGTGTCAGGAGAAACATGGGGTGGAAACAGGTGCTAAAGTAGCATTTTCAAAGGGTACACGAGTCACTAGGGCCTGGGAGGCCGACGAAGAGGCCTCAGGAGTCGGTGGCCGGCTGTGAGGTGTGGCCACAGGAGTCCCAGGAAGTCCATGTGATGTAGCCACTAGGGGCACAGTAGAGCTGCGAGGTGCAGCTACTGGAGTCATTGGAGAACCGCGCTGCCTGGTCACTGAAATTGGACTTGCACGAGGGGTGGGGACATGCTTGACACACTGTACAGGGACAGGAACTGGCAGGGCGGTGACTTCCATGGGAACTGGCAGGGCTTCAGGAAGGGCAGCAACTACTGGCTGCTGACCTGTGAACAGAGTTGCTGCAGATGACGGGTCCGGAGGCGTAGCTGCTGCAGACAGCGGGTCCGGATGTGCAGCAGCTGCTAGCAATGAGTCCAGGGGTGTGGCGACAATCAGTGGCAGGTCTGACAGGTCCAGAGGAGCATGGGACGCAGTCTGAGCATCCACAAGCATGACTGGGTCTGGAGGTTATAGGGGAACACACAAAGAACAGCTCCTGCATGCTCCCTCAGGCCCGTAGTCCTCCCCGACGCTGGCGCATAGAGCCCCCCCCCCCCCAAGAAAAAAAAAAATACGTGGATGCCGCCAAGGTCTTGGGCTGAGGGACTGTAACAAGCTGGGTCTCAGACATGGAAACATAGGAAAACTCCAACAGGAGCTGACTTTAGTTCTTTTGTTCTTGTTCCGTTTCTGGCCAGGCTTAGCCTAAACACTTACTGTCTCTGGGGAAAGAGTTCTTCAGGGGGCTAGTCCAAAATAGTCCACTGTGGACCCTCGGTAAGCAGGGTATTTGCATCCGCTGTAATATTCCTGATCCAGCTCTCTCCCAACCTGGAACTGTCCCTTTCATTGAGCCAGCCCAAGGTGTCCGCCAGCCGATGCGCTGCCAATCTCCCCAACTGTCCCTCTTCTGTAGTCCATTTAGGTAAATTTGAGGAAGGCAAAAGGCTCTTTAATTATATTGGCAAGGTCCCTACGCTGACTCCTCTTATGGTCAGTTATTCTGTAATGTCAGCGGGTAAGCATGAAGCGAGGTGAGGGGTCAGACGCAAGTGCTGAGGGAATTTATTAACAGACAAAAGCAAACACTAACCAGGGATGAACCAGGGTAACAAAGATAATGAAAGGCTAGGGCACAAAATAGCAAGAACAATACATACTGTATGAACTGAAGGACCAAACCAAACAGACATGGATCACCAAAATAACCAACACCCAGAGTAACACAAAAACAGTGCTGCAGTGTGAACCATGACATCAGGGAGGGGAGATCATGATAATAAATGTGAATGAAAGTGTATCGCCACTGCAAATCAGACCATTCATCTCCTCTACCAGCTGTCCATAGCCTTTTTTCCCCATGCAGGATGGACACCTAACAAAATCTTGTGTGGTTAACCATTTTGCCTTATCTGTCATGGGACTAATTTTCACAACATGAGCATACCATTTCACCAGTAAACGGAAGCAATCACTAAAAAAATGCTTAGAGTTGAACATCAGCAGGCCTTGACCACAGAATACCTCCAAAATGGCAATTAATCCCAAAATGCACTTTGGTTTTCACGGGGTTGACGTCATCTGTCAAAGAACAAGTCCATTTCCGCATTGCTTTCACACACAAACATCCATGCTTAAAATGTAGCTTAGCCTTTCACAACTACAAAGACTTAGATAATATTTACTTAACATTAATATGTCACAGTTAGTCCCTCCCAGCTTCCATGTTTTCCATGTCTTGTGTATTTTAGTTCCATTCCGTAGTTTAGTTTTCTCCGACCCTCGTTTGATGATGGCTCACACCTGTCCCTCGTTTCTACCTTGTTAAGTTAATATATTTAAACCTTGTCTGATTGCCCGTTTTGCTGTTTATTGCGTTTATGTGGTTGTACTGAATGTATCGGACGTATGTATGTTTTTGATAGCCTGTATGTTTCTGAACATATTTATCCTAGCCTTTGCGCTTTTTAGTCTTCTTAGTTCTTCCTAGCATCTTTTGTTATAGCCTGCTCCCTGTTTGCATTCGTGTACTTTTGGTTTGTCATTACTAGCCTTCGTTTATCCTAACTCTTGTTTTATTTATCATGTATTCTACGACTCTCCGTGTTGGCTCTATGATCTTTGACTACCCCAACGACTATGACTCCGGCTTTGCCCTTAATAAATCTCGCTCTTCTCCCCACATGCTTCTGCCTCCTTACCTCTGACTGTTACAATCTATCTAGGGCTATTATGAACCAGTACCAAAATGTTAATAAAACCATCTGTAGTAACAATGACATGAGTTGAAACATTAATAATAGAATACACCTAAAGCTAGCACTCCTCCTAGAAGGCTTTTGGCACACAGCCTAAATGCCAAATGCAAATAAATGCTTCCATTTACATTTAAGGAATTTAGCTGACTCTTTTTACCAAAGCAATTTACAGTTATAACTGAATACAACTGAGCAATTGAGGGACAATTGATGGCCCTCCTCATGGGGCCCTATGTGGCAGCTTTGCAGTGGTGGGGCTTGAACTGGCAACCATCCGATTGCAAGTCAAAGACAATGCTTGAGGAAGCAATTTAATTTTCCATAGGATATGTAGGAATATTTATTGACAGGGCAATTCATACAGGATTAAAATAATGGCCAATTCTAAGGATTTAAATGCCTTGCTAATGTTTCAGCATTTATATTACACATGTCGACATAACTTGCACAGTATAGTTTGCTGGATATTCACAGTGGCAATCCTTCAGTCTGTTGGGGCCCTAGGTAAAAATGAGTTATTTAGCTCTATATGTAATCGTTATTACCTGCTCTACTCACCAGTCACACTTTTTGTCTATTCTTAAGTTTGTTCTTCTCTTTTTAAATGCCAGAAGGGTGAACTCCTTCATTTTTGTTTACTGGCTTTCATTGCTGACAACTTCTTGTCATTATTAAACAACCATGCACGCTACTTGCAACGGGAGTGAGTAGAGTCAGGCGGGGCCACCTTAGGGAATTCAGGTCTCAGTGTCAGTGAAAAACTTTGCACATTGCCACTGCTGTAGTGTAAAGCTCGTCAGCCCTCGGGGGGCCCTGGCCCTCCAGCAGTTTCCTGGTAGTAAGCAGTGCCTCTGATGTTCACAGTTTTCAGGCACATAACTGATGCGGAGCCCCCGTAGGGCAATCACTACTGGACACTCCATAGAACTGTAGCAGAGGCCTGTTAATTTCTTGAAACAGATGGGGAAATGAATATTTAGGTCACTTACCAACAGAAGAAAAGCAAAAGATATAAGAATCTGTTTTGGGCATTTGTGATCCATGTACAGCAGTTGCCAAAATAGTACCACTTTGGTGATGTCTACTTAGCTAACTGGTGTATCCAAATCTTTCTGCTCAACACTGCCATCAGGATGAAAGCTTACAAAAGCAGAGAGATTTTCGATTTGGATGGATCAGTAATGCTGCTGTATGAGAGCTGAAGGACAAGAAATTATTGTCAAAGCAAAGGTGAACCCTTATTAGTTAATGATGATCTAAGGGTGGAGAATTTCAAGGTCATCATCATTCCAGAGCATTATCCACAAAGCTGTAATATTTTGGTCAAGGTAACATCATCTGACATAAATCTAATCAAAACCATAATTTCTGCAGACTGTTAAAACCCCCTTTTCCAAAAAATCTGAGGTTAAGTCAGACTGAAAATGAATCTTCTCCATAATGAATTGAATGGAATCTTCCCCTCTAACTTATTTAGCTATAGTTAGCTGTTGGTTGTGTAGGCCCATGAAAACTAACCATGTCAGAACAATTAAACACGACTAAAAATACAACACTTAAAATACTTTTTTAAAAGTTATGCTTAATTAAACATTGTTTGCAAAAGATGTACTTTGTTGGCTTGCATGCCTTCATTCCCATCCCAGGGATAGAGGAACGAATCCACAGTCTCCTCTGGGCTTTCTTTGTCAGGTGCTGTAAAAGCACAACCCAGGATTGTCTCCTTGTTGATTAGTGCATTAGTGCAACTATACAGCACTTTGGATAAACAAACCTGGTAAAATATGTGCTGGGCAGTGGGAGAAAGCCTTATTTTGCCCTCCAGATGGGCGTTCCTATAATGACATTTGCAGTTTTCACGTGCCTTAACTTTGGAACCATTTCTTCAATGATGTCTGCTTTAGCCCCGGTTGCACTTGGAGTATCCCTCCTCATACATCATCTACTTGATTTTGCAGCAAGCCTCCAAAATAATGTTTAGCAAGTGACTTGGCAAAGGAAGCTAATATCTAAGTGTAATATTAATCTAATACTTAGTGGCAAGTATAACGTGTGTCTGGTCCTGCAGGGGTGTTAAATGGAAACAAAGTAGTTAACAAATAGTTAAATGTGATGCTTAAAATGGCATATGCTTTTGCTTAGCTTCTAATACAAATGACAGCGAGTGGCTTTTCTGTGCGTTTGCCAGTTGTATCCATTTATGTTCATGTTCATTTTGTCTGGGGAGCAGGGCTTTTTCTGACTAGCCATTTTTCGAATGGCAAAATCCATATCAAGGCACTGTGTCATACCGGAATTCACGTTAATGCTGGTATACCGCCCACAGCTAAATCCAGGCCCTAGACATTGTGACTCTTATCTAAGACAGCAACAAGTAGTTTGTCTGTAAAAAAAAGCTGATACTGAGTTTCCATTGAGTTTATCTGCTGTAAGATAGTAACATCATTTCACTGAGAGGGGTACTTGATTATACCTGGGTCATGAAAAGCACATCAGACTTCAGAGTTGTGTGCTACTAGGAAGACTAAGATTCTGCCCTCCAGGTAATGAACACATATTTTCAATGAAGCATTTGTTTTCCTGTAATATTAGTAGTTTTCCTGCAGCATCATTGCATTTTCATTAAACCAAGGAGCTAGAATGCTTTATCCTGACTCCTGGATCATGTGTGCCAAAGTTGGCTGGCTGTCAAACTGAAGTCACATCTTAGCAAATACAAAATGCTGAACCTGCAAAGCACAGACTGGGGCACATGGGTCCCCTGAAGTAAAAGGCAGAATGAAAGACACAGCTATCTAAGCCTTTCATTCCTGAAGCCACTGAAAGCTGTTAGAAAGCTGATAGTGAGAAAACCTGGGCTCTAGAGCTGGGATAACAGTGAATTTCAGAGAAGTCCAAGTGAATCAGAGAAATATCCTTTCTTGCCAAATAAAGGAGCATCCTAGTGGAAGGCCAATCTTGCTAGAACCTTAATAGTTTGGATTTATAATTTGTAGTATAAATATTAATATTTTTATAAGAAAGAATTATACAAAGCAACATAATGTTGAAGATATTTGTATGTTTTAAAAAGATCAGATTAACCAAAGCAGATTAAGTGGTTATCAGAGTAATTGTTAATTGCAGCCCAGCTGTAGCAGGCTGCTCTGGAGAAGCTTCCACTGAGTCAGGAGATTTTGAACACAGAAAGCATTGCTGAGAGAGAAAGAGAGAGAGAGCGCGAGCGCAAGCAATGAAGGAGAAAGAAAAAGAGCTGCCTGTATCACCATCAGTAATTGTTTGGGAAGTACAAAGTTCAGGTGGTTGCAGCAATTTTTGTTTTTCTCTGAAAAAAACTGAAGCTCAATTAATGTAATCAAGCAAATAGTGATCTTGCCTAATCCTGACTAACCCAGCCTACATAACTGTTAGCAGCTGCAATAAAATTAACTTTCTTCAGGAAAGTGATCTAGCATGCGTGCACATGGCCACACCATCTCTCTAACAACAAAAAAGTAGGCATACTGAAAAAACAAAACACACAAAAAAAAACAAAAACAAAAAAAAAATAAACAACCAAAAAACAAAATCGAACAAACAAAAAAAAGAAACGAAGCAGAAACTTATGTCTCCATATATCAGAAAATAGCAAAGCTAGAGACTTATCCGCCTCAAACAGAGATGTGGGCAACAGAAGGCCTACCCCCCAGGAATCTCACTGTCAGTCCGAAATGGAGGAGGAGATTCACGCACAAACCCACACACACTTACATGCCCAACTTTTTCAGCTCCCTCCATCTGAGTGAGTGCAGAGGGGAGGAAACCAAAGCCCTGTCCCTAAACCACTGCCACCACCTCCATATAGAAGGTGCCTGCTTCATTAGAGAAAGCGTGAACCCCAACAAACAGCTCCTAAACCACAATTTTACCCACCCACACCTACGGTCCACTCTGAGAATGGGTGGAGCTTCCGCAGACTCAGGAGGCTGTTGGTGAAACTGCTTTTGATCTGTTACTGAACTATACACTGCTTGTACTGATAAAAGACAGCAGCCGTTTAAGGGTGGGGACACCGGTTCCACATTCCAGTAAGCTCTTCTCTCTGGGATGCAATGCTTCGATTAATTTCCATGAGGATCATTTTAGGACACCATTCCAAATGGACATTAACCGAGTGACAGGGACATTGTAAAAATATCCACAGCTCACGCATGGCTTCACACTGCAGAGCACAGAAAAGCCACATCTTTCCTGTCCTAGAAATAAACAGGCTGTGTGTGTTGCCACTGGCACATTCAGCTCAGGAAATGCCTGAGTAGAGTGAGAAAAGAAAAGAGGAAGAGAGAAAGAGACAAAGAGAAAGAAAGCAACGGGGAGAGAAGGAGGGAGAGGGGAAGAGGCAGTGAGAATGCCAAAACATGGTTTCTGCTCTGCACATGGCTTGCACTGACAGGGTTCTCCCTATGTGTGGACATTTCCATGGTTCTCAGAACTCTGCTGAAAAAGAGTTCTCCTCCAGGGATACTCCAGGCCTCTGGCCTTCACCAAAATACAACAACAACAAAAAAAGCCTCCCAGAACTGGGGCTTGTGCTGAGGCACAGAAAGGGGATATAAGCCCTACTCTTCCTTTCCTTCCCAAGCATTCACTCCTTCTTCTCTTCTGTAACTACATACAGTATCACTTGTGACATGCATCCTGCTTTCTGGTCTGTAGCCATGGACATGGTAGATCGCACACACACACAAAGTCTTTAACATTTAACACTGATCTGAAATCAACTTAAAGGTTTGTCTATTGCATCATCAAACTAAAGCAGGATGGCAGTCTGTCAGTCCTCATAAGAAACTACTGTGGCATATAGGTGTAAAGCCAAAGACCTGGCCCAAGTCTGCAATCCTCTCATCCCCTCTCACGTTCCCTCTCCATCTGTTCTTGGCCCCCATCCAATATCTGAGTGAGCAGAAAGAAAGCAAAAAAGTAACACATGAAGTGCAGATCAGGGGTTGCACGCATTACGCATCACTGAAGCAGATCCAGCAGTTAGACCAGGAAAACAGCTGGCAAGGCAGTTCTTAAAGAAAAGACAAAACCTGAGATACTGGGAGTAATACTGGGTCTGTTCTCTGAGTGAACTGCAGTGTAGCTGCAAAAAGACACTTTACATTAAATGGAACTTGGACGTTACGTAAAACTACTTTCATAATTTTAATCACATTTTACCAATGCAAAAATAAGTGAATAGTTTTCAGAAAAAAAAGATTATTTCTTACAGTCATGTCATGATGTGCTGTCTGAATGCAAGAAAGCAGCCTGTCTGCCATTTGAAAAAAGATTATAGATAAGCTATAAGATAAGATGTTATTACATGGCATAGCATGAACACTAACTCTTCAAACTCAAACCCAAGAAACAGTGGACAGACTAGTTCAGAGTCAGACTGCATGGAATGATTCAGATTCAGACTGGACAGACTGATTCAGAGGAAAAGAAAGCTCAGCATCAGATGGTGTTGGCTGAAATAAAAATGCAATGTAAATGGCAGCAACTGAACATGTTAAATGGAATACATCCTTTAGTAGTAAAAATGCACAAAGAAATTAATGTGAAAAGGCTGATCAGCCAAATTAGATCTTCCTTTTTTGTTTGGGTGGTATTTCTATAATTAATATATTAAGTCAACTCGGGACAGACTGAACCGGGCAAATAAAGTATTGCTATTACTTAATTGAGGATATACTGGTTCACTAGATGAGCTTCTCTAGATGAGAACAATCTGCAGGCTATGAACTGGATGAGCAAATCTTTAGCAGTAAAAATAAAAAAATAAAAAAATAGATAAATAAATAAATAAATAAATAAAATTAAAATCTCTCAATGAGGTGGTTATGAGATGGTTATGATTGGTTATAAACTGCAGCATGCACCTGTAACATACTGGAGGAAAGCCTGTGCTCTGCTCATATCAACAATGGATTAAAGCATGCATCTGATTACAGACCCATCAAATTCACTAGGTGAGTTCAACTCCACAGCCAGGACCAGCCAGGACCTCTCCAAATCAGCCACAAAACAGGGAGGCCATTTGCAGTGCAAAGGAGCCATTTAATATTCACTCCTTTCTACCAATTGGGATGGTTTATACAGCCGAACTGCATTTAAGTGCCACACAACTACCACTCATCATGTGTAAAAATTATACAGGTGCATTACAGTATAAAAATAATATTGCTATTATACCTGCATCTAGTTCTTGGCATTAGAAGGATAAATGAAAGTTTACAGCTATTTAGCACCAATGTGATTAAGTATTCATGCCTTTTGTGATCTTCCAGATTAATGAATATTTGGGTATTCTCTAGTCATCTGCTGCCAATCACTGTCTCCCTGATTTGCTCCTCTTTACTACTAGAAAGCCCAATTTATGCTTCAGGAGATGAATTTTAGCATTTAAATGACAGACTGTTGGAGACTTGCTCACAGAAATTGCTTAACATAAAACTTTCATGCACACGATTATTTCAGCTATGCCATGCCTCCTGGAACCTGGCAGCTGAGCGGCCATCAAGAGAAGGTAAAGTCCATGCTGAAGCACGCCACTGCACATTAATAAGAGCCAGCAGGTTGCAGCCTCTGACCTCAGAGGACCCAAGACACTTCATCACATGCCCATTTATCCAATGCGCTTAACACGTTGGAAAAAAAGCTAGATATGGCATCATCAACAGCGCTTTCTTTCTGAGTGACTTTTTGCTTTCTGGTACAGAGAATAACAGTATAACAGCAGTCACGTCTTGCTCTGAGATGCGCTGCGAATTTATTAATTCAAAGCACTGTGCAATTGATGCATCAAATGATTCATTTACAGAGAGATACAGTTAAAAGCATTTAAATGTCTTTACATTGCAAGCTTTCTTTGTAACAGCAGCCTGAAGTGTGTTATTCTCGTGTGGTTTCAGAAGTGATAACTCAGCAGGAGGTGGCCAAAGAGCCAAAACACAGGAGCAGGCAAACAAAAGAGGAGTGAGAGGAGGAGCGTTCCCCCTTACTGCCTCTCTGCCTCACCGCCAGAGAGATCAGAAGGGTAGACCACGTAAACTCTTCAAAAGTACCCAGTCACTTTCAGTACCCATTGTCACTTTCAGTACCCATTGTCACTTTCAGTACCCATTGTCACTTTCAGTACCCATTGCAGCACCGTTGCAAGCTACGGAATCACATTGCTCACATATAAGCCTGTGTGTGAGGAAGCCTGGATGCCAACACTTGGGAACATTCGTGTTTAGGAGTGGCCCTAGGTGAATCACTGAGGTGATATCACTTACAAATCCTTGGCTTGGAAATCCCAGTGTCTGTCCACATGTGCTGGAGGAACAGCTATGAGAGGGGGCCCTGCCCCTGGGCTGCCTGCCAGGGCTATGACCCAAAGCGTACACAGGAGAAAGGCGCCTCTCCCTCTGTCTACACTAGATGGAATGATGCAGAGGCCGCCGTCTCCAGGAGGCTTGTTTCAGAAACAGCAAGACAGAAACAGGATAAAAGTTGGCAAGCTAGCACTCCTCATCAGCACAAAAGAGCATGTACATAGCCAGGGATGGCTGGTTAAGACTGCAGACACTAGTTCACCCCGCAGTTTGGCCAGTCTCTGGAATCCTACTTCTGTTGAGAGCGACCGACCGTTGTTACTGTTAATGGTGGAAAAGAATTTCTGATGAGACAGGCATTCAGAGAAAACGGCAAACTGCCATCTGGAAAGCTAACACTAACTTACAAAATCAGAACAAGCAAAACACGCACTTTAAGGGCCATTACATCCAAGTAAAAATGGGGAAATTTGCTTTGCCTTCTCATCAGGACAAAAACAGACTTTTCAAATACAAACCACTTGGGGAGCTGGGGCAGTGGTCTTGGCAATAAATTAAGGCAGTAGGCTCTCAATTACCACCAGTGACCACAAAACAGCAGAAACAAGAGCTCCAAAACATGTTCACTCCCTATGACAGAATAATCTCTCCATCTCCCTTAACATTGCCACGTGACCAAGAAAGCTTGGTCCAGCATGTTGACTGAGATTTAACACTGACGGCAACAGGAGTACATTACATGAGTTATTTAAAGTTAGAGGTGGCTGCTAGATGTGGCTGTCAGAGATGGCAGTAAAGCTGATTGCCCTCTTGAAGTGCACACATCTAAGCAGCAGCATTAACAGCTCCCTACAGTGCCACCAGCAGAAACAGGCTTGCCCTTTTCAGGTAAAACACAGCACCACTAAAAGCTGCACTCAAGGTCTCTTCTGTACACAAAGCACATTTCTTTGAATTCCTGTAGTCACCAAAGCACCACAAAGCCACTGAGTGCATTCTTCTATGATGAGCAGTGGAGCCCAGCTGGAGCCCCACTGGAGTGCTGTCCCGGCAGGCTCCTCTCACATATCTCTACTCACACCAGTCACCTTCCTGCAGCCTTCAGGTCCCTCACCACTGGAACAAGTGATTGAGTGCTCATTTCTTGTAACCCTGGTTTGCACAGACTCATTCAGAATGTCTCCCTCTCTCTCATACACACACACACACACACATACATTACATACATACACATACAAACATATTATATATACATACATTATATAGTGTGCGTAATTAATATTATATACATTACTTACACACACACACACACACACACACACACACACACACTTACTTCAATAAAAAGCTATAGTAGTCAGTCAGATACTTGAACCCCAAATTATGGCATATGACTGACCTCAATGGCATGACATCAGGGGAAGGAGAGAGGGAGTGAGAGCAAGAAGGAGAAATATGCAGCAACACATCTAGGTCAGGGCTGATTAATGCCACCTCTCTGCCTCTCTGTTCCTGTGAGAATGCCGTTCAGGTGCCTGTGACACTGTCAGCTGCCCTCTTACCTTGTCCTGAGGTGTGAAGAGTTCTCTTTCCACAAGTGAGCTGTGATATGATGACAGCACCACTGACCCTTGACCCACTCATATAGTGGGTTATCTCACTACTCCCAGAGCTACATGTACACTCACATTTATGGCATTTAGCTTTTATCCAAAAGCAACATACAATTCTGACTGAGTACAACTTGAGCATTTGAGGGTTAAGGGCCTTGCTCAGGGGCCCAACAGTGGCAAATTTGCAGTGGTGTGGCTTGAACTAGCAACCTTACAATTACAAGTCATGTTCCTTAACCACTTAGCTACCACTGCCCTAGAATAACAAAAGATCAGCACACCAGAATATCAGCACTGCCAGAGCTGTAGGGGGCACCATACCTCATGTTGTGCACATTAGTTTAACAATACTACTGCAAACATATGCATTTGAACACACTGCATTGTTGCATTATGAACAGCTGCCACAGCTGGAGTGAGTCAGTGCTCTGAACCCCTATTCATACATATGGCCCCATCATAACTTTGTCCTATTGGTAATTCCTGTTAAATGGACAGACAGTTTTTCTTTGCTCTCAATGGCTACAAGACCTACATGAAAAGCAGTGAAGTATCCAGAGGAAGAATGAATCACGTGTGCTTTTCAGTAGGCACACACATTCTGCCAGACCCTCCTTTGTGACAAGACAAGATGGAAGTGCAAGAGATGCCACCTCAGTGAAAGTCAACACAATCAACATTCATCTTCACTACACCCTGTGATCTGTGCCTGAGAATTTACCATGGAGAATAAGCGATTACATCCAAACTCACAGGCCAGTAGCCAGTTCTGTAGAAATTCCTACCATACTTCAGTTGTTTGCACAGTCTGAATTATTATAAAAAAAAAAAGAAAAAAAAAAAAAAAAAAAAAGTCAACACACTGGTAACTGTTAAATGAATCATTAAAAATGTCAGGACGTTAGAGTTTCCTTTGACTCCAAAATAATAGCTCAGCATAATTTCAGTGCCATTAAAAACTAGACATAACTTTTATAATAACTGGAATAATGGAACAAAAGGTAGCCAATTATTTCAATATTCTCATCAGTCAAGCAAACCAGCTTGTAATAAAACCGTACATATAACTCAAGGACGCCTCGTTTTACATAAATATGCTGATCACCCTGAGAATAATAATAATAATAATAATAATAATAATAATAATAATAATAATACACCAGATACAAACCTTGTTCATGACAAATGTTTTCAATTGGCAGTAGACTAGCGATACATTAAGGGATACCCTGATTTATTCATTGTTCCGGCCACAAATTCTGATTCTGTAAGTGACACACGTTTTATTCCTAGTGGGACGATCACTCGCTCTAAGACCTCAGTGAGTCCTGAGTACTGAACCAAATCCAAATATGTTTCGCTAAAACACTGAGTTACATCAACTCTGAAACTGGCTAAAAAATAGCCCAGTTAAATGTACGGTAGGTGACCTTACCTCGGCACACAGCTCGGGGAAGAGCGGTCTATTTCCCAGGTTGCAAAGAGGTTCATAGGCACGGGCATCGGGCCGGAGCCCCCCGGACCCAGCACAACTGTCCCGCTTGCCGTTCCAGCTGGGAGGGCTGCTGGTGTTGGTCCACCGCCGCCGCTGCCGGTGCTCAGGAAGGCGGCACGAACACCCCCTCTCTCAAGGGCCGCCGCCATCATCACTTCAGATGGGAAACAGCTGAAATGGACTGTTTAAGTACTGGGCTGGCTTACTTCGCATTCACTACTATCGCGTTCACTCCCCTCCCTCCGTCGTCCTCGGCTGTCACTAGACATTGATGAAGCTTCCTAACGCTCCGGCTGCAGAATTTGACCACCTCGACTCGTAGGGGCGGAGCTTTGGAGCACGCGAACTGCAGATGGCGCTTTTTCAACACCAATCCTGTGACAGAAAAAAAGGCACGCGCTACTGGCTACTTCGTTGATTCGCTGACTAAGGGGGAACAATACCAGAACGAACCTCTTTACTACAAATACTTTTAAAATGTACTTTACTCCATAAAGTTACAATTTAAAGCATGTTTTTTTGTGTTTTTTTTTAATATGGCGTAAAGGTTGTGACAGTGAATTATTAAGAATTATAACACTGAAGATGCAAGGTATTCAAGAAGTTATACTTTAATATAGTATGAAGTAATTATTCTAAGCACTAAATTAGATTAATCATCTTAAACACACCTATCGTTACTGACTGTCCCACGCCTGAATTGTTTCCTGTATCCTAGTGGATACAGGAATCCCTTTATTAATTGACAAAGTAACATATTAATTTAAAATTGCCATCTCTAGTTGCAATCAATGATTGCCTGAAGTGAACAACCCCCAGATGTCTTCAGACTCTGGTGCCTATGGAGGTTTTCAGTCATACAGACCACTGAATTTAGGTCTAATAGTTATAAACCAAGGTGACTGCACTTGTGGGATAATCTTTAGGACATTTCAATCATGAGTGGCTTCATAATTTCAACTGAATAGTAGGACACTACCTGACAGTTAAATATCTTTATAAGGTATCAGAACACTATGTTTTCTTTGTCACAAAACCCACCAGAGTCTGGGTAACTTTACTGGTAATACTCCGCCTGATCTAATGCAGCCACTTTCACTTCCAGTTTGTTGGTATTTTTGCCAATCATCTTATCTTCAGTAAGCAATTTCCATGCTCAGTGCTGCTCAAGTTGGGTGCCTGACTCAGCTACTCAAAAAAACTCCACTCACACTCTAAAGAAGCCTTAGCAGTTATTGTCCCACTACAAGATCAATAGTTTCAAATGAGTTACAAGGAATCAGTTGTTTAGTGATCTCAGCAAAATGCTTCTGTACATTTAAAAATAAACACAAAGTGAGATAATTTGACTGGCAGTCACATATGCCGATCCCATCATGTTTTGCAGATGGCGTGGTATGCTTTGTAACATCATGTCCTTTTTTCCCTGCTATGTTTTCCTGTTTCTTAACAATGTCCTGAACAATGTAAAAATCCAGGCTTGATTATTACTCACTTGATATTTTTTGCTTTGTCACCGATTGACTGATTTTCAGCCTCTCATGCTGAATCAGACTCTGCTGTGCTGCTGTCCCAGTAGAGGTGGCACAGTATACACTGTCACTGGAAGTAGGCTGCAGTCAGATTTCATTTTGCTTTTACTAAAAATACACAAAAAGGCAGTGCACAGGGTACATTTTCTCTGCATTACATCAAAATCAAAAGTAGTTACCAACATGTCGGTGCAAAACAAAAGGCATAACAGGTATAGGGAGACCAAGTCTTCCTTTTATTGATAATACTGTCATCTAGTGGTGAAATGGTAAACAACACCAATGTTAGCACAGCATGGGCTATTTCAGGGGCGCAGGATAGATTTTTAGAGGGGACCAAACTGTGAGCAAAAGGTCTCAACTTTTAAGCTTATACAGCTATACTTGATGAGTTATTTTTCATAATTTTGACTAATTGCTTAAAACTCTAAAAGTCGTAAGGCACACTGACCTTTTTATGAAGCAATGAATGAAGTCACCACCGGTCAACATAGGCCTATGTGATCATCACTGCTCAACATATATGATCAACACTGGTCAACACTGGTCAACATACATGATCAACATTGGTAAACATTGGTAAACAAACTGTTACTTCACTGTCTGGTATGGAGTTGCTGATCACCCACCTAAACCACAGCAAGCTTTCTCCACAATAGGTTAACATTAACTGATTCTCAGTATACTGTAATGTTACGAATTATGTGAGGAGACACTGATAGATTTATTACTTAATTCTAACAGTATATTATATCAATACAGCAACGACCTTGTTAAAAATTATTAAAGAACAATAAAGTAAAGAAAAAAAACCAATATAAATAATATATAGGGGAAATATGTTGAATATGTTGATGTTTTCATTAAACATCAGTTGGGAATATGATTTAAGTCAGCTTACCTTGTTTGAGAAAAGAATGCTATGATTTTTCTTAGTTTTTTCATTGGTTTCATTTTGCTGTTTGTGCCAGTAATGCTGCCCAGTTGCTAATGTCACTTTTAAAATCACTTGACCTTGTGATCATAAGGATTACATCTGTGACAGGCATGACCAAAGAAGCTGAGTTTCCAGTTCATTTTAGGACCCTAGGACACTATCAAAAAGGGCATATCATAGCCCTTCTCTGGACATGTGCATGTAGGTAACACCAGTGGCAGATTTAGATGTTTGGAATAAAATGCTTTAGAAACTTAATTTGGTGTGAGTTATTTATTCGTTATTAATTAATTAGGGCTCTATCAGGCTTTCTCAGATAGCTCTGTCATCAGGGATCAAACTCTCTCTCTCTCTCTCTCTCTCTCTCTCTCTCTCTCTCTCTCTCTCTATATATATATATATATATATATATATATATATATATATATATATATATATACACACACACACACAGACACCCACCCACCCACACACACACACACACACACACACACACACACATAAAGGGTGGGTGTGGTGCAGTATTTTTCCTGTTCCAAGGATTGCGCTCCACTGGTCTGAGACTGACATTGTCATTCCTGGGATCTATTGACAGCTTGAAGTGCTTGTCAATTATCACCTCTGGGGCAACAGAGGTGTTAACCTTCCACATTCCCACTATTTCTTTTTTCAGTCCTTGATATTTGACCTATTTCTCATATTCCTTCACCCCTTCTGTTTTCTATGATTGTCCACTATCCCAATGTCTGGTTGGTTTGTCACTACTTTTTTATCTGTCTGGATTTGGAGGTTCCACAGGATTTTAGCCTTTCTGTTCTAGACCACTCTCTGAATTTCTCCCAATTTGGGCTTTGGTTCATCCAACTCAAATGGTTGTGTCACTCAGTTGCTCAGTGTAGGCTTTCCCTGCAAGCATCTTTTATCCTGTTACTAGGTGCTAGATTGTGTCAGAGGCTCCTTTGCTCAGTCTGCATTTCTGGTCTCCTCTGGTGTGAAACACCCCTTCTTCAATCAGTCTAGTGCTTAGTGCTTGTTCTTCTGCTTTCCATGTTTAGTGACCCTGTGCTGTCCTTCAGTCTTTATTATTATTGTTATTAGTTACATTTATATAGCGCCTTTCTCAAACCCAAGTCTTTACCGGCCACCACTCAGATCTTCCTCGGACGGGCTGCTTAGTATTCCTTTCTCCAGCCTGCTCGGCTATGGTGATTGTGCTTTTTGTAGATGTACTCCTCGACTCTGGAACTCTCTTCTCCCTCTGGTCCAACAGTCTGCATCTTTTTTCCCTTGTTTATAATATTTCTCAAACCTAAACTCCTCTTTCATCAGATTTTGCCCATGCTTTGTAAGTGCTATTTGTAAATATTCTGTATACTGTATATGTTCTGTTTTGTATGTCTATCAATGTTTTCTCTTATGTACTGACTATTGTAAGCACATTTGGGTCCTTAAAAATTGATTCTTATTCTTATGAGATCTGTTGATGGCAGGGCTTGTGCTGCAATGACACCTCCTCTGCTTCTATGGTGAGCACCTGACTAAGGAATTCCCTCAGCAGCTCATCCTTGGGGCCCATTGGTTAGATGTATTCATGGATGTTTTTTTGTCTCATAATGGACATTGTACAGCCTTTGGATGTTGGATCTTAGTTGGAGTGCCCCATTCATTTTGAGGAGTTTTCTGGTATTGATGTCACCAGCATCCATTTCTCCTGGCCAGCTTATAGTGCCTGCTGGGTATCTGATGACTGGCAGAGCATGCATGTTTATGGCCTTGATCTTGTTGTTCCTATTCGAATTACCCTTAAACTGCCTTTCCATATGGAGAACAACAAACAATGCGGATTCCATCCTGGCCATGTGCATTCCATCCTGGACTAGCTCTTTTCCTTTCCCAGATAGGTGAAGGGGAATTATCTGGCGACGGCATCTGGCCCTGTGCCCAGAAATGTTCAGTGGGAAGTGCCCCAGGTGTGTGAGGTGTCAGAGCTGCTAATGTGGACCATTTGATCCTTGTACTCTCAAAGTAAAAGCTGTGTCCACATCCTTAGTGTTATTTCTAATCTGTTCATAACCTCCAACTTGCTCATCAGGGATCTGAACCCATACATTTATAAAGAAACATGTCTTGTTAAAAGCACTATATGAATACATTTGACTTGACTTAATTCTGGGCATTGGACTCCACCAAGCATGCCTTGTTTCCACTCTTGTTTATGATATTCATGGACAGAATCCAAAGACAAGGACAGGAGGGCTTCCGGTGAGAGGACTGGGAGGTTGCACTGCTGCTATAAAATAAAGTGAATTGAAGCTGTAAATTCAAGCTCTAAATTTACCAGTGGGTCTATGGCTCCATCCTCACCAATAATCACAAACTGTGGGTTATGAGTTTTCTCCACCTTGTAGTGGGATTCACTCTCTGTGATAGGGTGAGAAGCTCAGCTATCTGGGAGGAACTCTGGAGCTGCTGCCCTTACAGGTGAGCTGATTTGAACATTTGATAAAGATGCCCTCTGGTTGCCTCTCATCTAGAGGTATACAGGCATGCCATAGAGTTTAGCTATATGTCTGCCACTTTTCAGGATGTGCTGCAGCTCCTATTTGTTTGGACCATCCATTCCTATCCGTTTAATGAATAAATGGCCATCAGCGCTGTGCTCTTGCTGTGCCATTTCTGTGCCATCAGCGCTGTGTAAGCTCTCCAGCCATCCATTTTACACTGGCTTTGTCCTGGAACTCAGCTGGGCAGCGGGACCGCCATTCCGTCTTCCAGCTAGAGGCTGCACCAAGTCTGGACTCAGCAGGGTAGCTGTGCTGCTCCCCTCTTCTCCACCTCAGGACCATCCCATTGAGCACCCTCGCTGGTTCACAATGGACAGTCTGTGTGCGGCTCCCCACCAGTCAGCATATGGTCATATATGCGTCCCATCCATCCGACTCTGCTGGGTATTGGGAGCGCTGCTCCACCTCTCCCTGATACTGTCACACATCCCTCTTGCCACCCCCCACCGTAGAATGCTGAGCACTGGAAACACAGACTGATCCACAATCCCCCTCCAGCCAACCTAATAGTAAGTGACTCTATTATCAGAAACATTTAGCACCATTAAGCCATTGTTTATTACCACTTCAGGAGCAAAAGTCTCACTAATGACATAGCAGCTCTCCAGTCTTCTAAGGAGATATTCAGTGCAGTCATGCATGTTGGCTGCAGTGTCATGAGAGCCCAGAGCACATAACTTTAAAAAAAAGTTAAAAAAAACATGTTAAATCTCTTTATAAAACCATGTTAAATCTCTTTATAAAACCATGGTAAATCTCTTTTTATCTCTGGCCCATTTCCACCCCTGGGTAGAGGATTAGAACATTTTACTTTATTTTAAATTCCCAAAACTGACAGATATGCTGTCTATTCATTGGTTTAATGTTTACTGGCAATTTTAACATCTTTTGGAATCACCCCTCCTTCTATAGATTGGATGGGATTCATCCCAACAGGCTGGATTCACAAATTTTAAGACACAACATTTGCTCAAACATCACAACATCTGCTCAAATATTCCAGTCGTTCATTTAAACACAGAATAAACATTATGCAAGCAGATAATTTTAATATTTCTACAAATCCAAACAACCTAATCTGTATTGAACCTTCTCCTCTCCCTTAATATTCCCAGGTAAATCCTACTGCACATCCTATAAAAGACTGTAGTAGTTTAATAAAAAAAAAAAGAAAGGGTTTAGGTATAGCTCATTTAAATAATACAAGCTTATCTCAAAAGTACAAAATAGATCATTTGGAAATTCTGGTTGCACAGTCTGATCCTAATTTATTAATACAAACAAAAACTTGGCTTGGTTTTAGGGGATTAGATACTCTATCTGTAATGCTGATGGTGCTTTTAAATTATTTTATTCTATATAGAATACACAGAGAATCAAGGGGAGGTGGAATAGGTATTTATGTAAAAACAACAATCCAAGTGTAATTCCTCCAAAGAAAAATGTTTCAAATTCCTGGCTCTAAAGGCATCCCTAAGAAAATAAACTTTTGTTTTAGCAGGGATATACAGGCCTCCTTCCACTCTGTTCTCTTTAAAAGATGAAATAGCTGATCTCTTATCACAATACACTGCTACAGAAATGCTGGTTTTAGGGGATTTTAGTTTTATCAGAATTTCTAATGCATCCTATCACTTAAAAAAAATATGGCAATCTTACCCTTAGACAGTTAATTACTGAATAAACACATTTGAACCTAAAGGACCCTGCCAATTCTACCCTGATCGATTTCATTTTGTCCAACAGAATGGACAAAATTATTGCCTCTGGAGTTTTAAACCTTGGCTTCAGTGCTCATTGCTCTGTCAAATGCATTAGAAACAGTTGCATAAAATATATATAAAAAAATTCTGAATGAACATTCTTTCCTTTATAATTTACCATTTTCATTTAGGATTAGACTATTTCAGAAAATCATTCCTAGCAGCAGTAAACAAACATGCCCCACAGAAAAAGTTAAGAAGAGAGATTGAGTCCCTGGTTTTCTAATGAAATTTTTAAAAGCTTAGACCCCTGCCAGATTCACCAGGAAAATAGAACACTGGCTTATATTCAGTCAACTGAGAAATAAATGTTCCATTAGAAATGTCAAATCGGATTATTAAATTATATTGATCACCATCTCTTCCAATAATCAAAAATTTTAGAAAGCAGTAAAATCATAGTTCATTTTTATATCTGACCAAAGAGAGCTCTACCAAGCTTTTAATGTGCATTTCTCTTTGGCTGGTCACAGTTTTGAAAATATTGACTAAAATCTGCTATTAAATCAATCGGATATCTCTCTTTACACTCCTGCTTTTCTCACCATACACAGTGGCTATTGCTCTCACTACTAAATGCTGATTTCTTGTGTCTTGCAGTAGTGGCTATTTTAGAACATATTATATACATTTTTAAACTTTCTGTTTTATCTTGCACATTTCCTAGTATCTGTAAAACAGCTAATGTTATTCCACTGCCTAAAGGAGACAAGATAAAAAATAACAAGATCTAAATAATTATAGCCAAATCTCTATAACTGTCATACTTAATATAAATGTTAGAATCCTTAGAGAATACCCAACTCAGATCATTTCTTTATGAGAACTATATTCTGTTTGATAATCAGTCTGGTTATAAAGAAAGACACAATCCCATCTCTGCTAATACACTGTTTAAATTATGGCCATATTTAGGAAGAAGCACTGTGCTGCCATTTTATTGATTAAACATCAATCTCATCAATGTCACTGTTGTATACACACTTATATTAAGGAACTTATAAATGATAGCTTTTGATAAAAAAGAAACACAGAGGCCTGAAAATGATCTTTTGGACAGACAATGTGTTATGGTGGGAAACTATAAATCACAATAAATACTTGTAACCAAAGTTGTCCCGCAGGGTTCGATCTTTGGTCCAGTTTTATTTTATACATATTACCCGTTTCTCATCTTTGATCACTATAAATAAAGGTAATTATCATGCTTGCTCTAATCACTGGATTACCTCTCAGTTATCAAGAGTTTGTCATGAACTGCTTTTAGTTACAGTGCACCAGCAAGCTGGACACTCTGAAGCTCTGCTCGCTGGTGACACTCAACCATTTTAAACATTTTAAATCTTAATGTTTCTCTTCTTAATTGAATCTTAATTTGTTTATTTTATCTATACTTAATTTACTGTTTATTTATCTTGCTTGTTTCTAATGATGAGAAAGTCATCTCTTGGTTCCACTAATACGCAGCTGATTACATCTCTTGTAAGAGATAGACCACTTCTGCAGCCAAGCATGTACAAACGTGGCGGATAACTCAATTTGTAATGCTGTTTATTTTAGTGGCTGTGACAATTAATGTACATGTAGCAGATCTACAGCAGCTGCAGGCTACAGCACCAGTTATTATTTGATTGATCATTTATTTCACTCTTGATGAGCATATTTTTGGAAACCTTGTACACTACACTGACATTCTTTACCACATCTACAGTACACTGCAGTTACTCCCTACACTCTTCTTGGACTTTTTTTTTTTTTTTCCAATTTATATGCCTTGCATTTGTTTCTACATATGATCCCTGCCTCTTGCGTGTCTCCCTGGGGGTATGCCAATGTATTAATACCAACATCTAACAACACTAGGTACTTGATTGGCTCTGAGGCTGTTGTACAGTCTGCACCCATTTCAACTGACCTAGAACCAAGTGCTTATTCATGATTACTGCTTTGGTGCTGTTCTTCAGGCCTGCCTTTTACAGCCATTGGTAAGATTTTCTTATGTCAGCCACCCCTGCTATTTGTCAGATTTTCCAAGGTATCCACGTCCCTTTTCCATGAACAAAGTCTCAAGAGTGTCAAGTCTCAGGGCAGAGGAAATGAAATACAGTGGAATAAATGAATTTCTGGAAAATGATCACAAAGCAACTTTACAAAGTAACAACATGGTCCCGCCCTTTGGCTGATTGTGTTATAGGCTCCTTGGTATTTTGTTCCAGGCCACCAAATTTATGGGATTAGAACGATGAAAAAACATTGATGAAGTATTGAATGTTGAAGAGTTTAATTGTTTTATAGCCAACAGATGGCAGTGTTTTATAAATATTGTCAGGACAAGTCGCAGGTGGAACAGAAGTTGCATGCAGGTGTTATGCTGCCTCTCACACTCACTATGTGTGTTTTGATGTGAGATGACCATGAAAAAGACTATACTTTCTATGAGCCCAAACATGGCCTCCCAACTAGTTACTGTCACTAAAAAAAAAAGATAATGTAAACATATGTGCTGTTATGGCCTAAGTGATGCAGGATAAGGAGCAGGACAAAGAAACGTCTCTCCACGAAAACTGACATTTATTTACAGAAGAATACATAAGTGATGTGATTAACAAGATGCAGGTGTATGACACCAAGGGGTGGGGTGGGGTGGGGTGGCTACAAATAATGGGGTGGTCACAGAACTGACAAACAATTCCCATACCACGTGGCGGGCAGTACCACATGATGTGTGGGATAGGGGAGCATACCATTACATGTGCCTGAAAAATAACAATATTAATAATATTGAACGTCACATAGTTTCAAAATAATACGTGTACGACACGTCCCTTTTAAAAATAATAAGTAAAACACATCAATAAGGATATGGATTAGCACATTAATATGAATGAATAAATTACGTTCCATTTGCCTTAGTTATTTGTCTGTGTAACAGGCTGGGTCTGAGGTAGCCTAGCTGAATGACTGTTAATCTGTTGGCAAAGAACCAAGCAAGATTAATACAGACCTCCACACACACTTTATTAGAAAATACCTACCATGTGCATACATACCTGACCATTTTATTTGGTACACATGCCTTTTAGATGTTTATTTAGGAGTCTACAAATTCAGACTGCTGTCAAGCTTATTTCATTAGCCACCCTCAACCTCATTCATCACAGTTGGGCTTTTGATCATGGGGTTACTGACTGGTTATTGTTTGGATGATAGACCATTCCAAAGCCTGGGAAAACAATAACACAGTAGAGCTGGCACTATTCTGTCAGGGAATCCGTGTTGCTGGGATATTTGCCAATGTACCTGCTAGGCTGAAAATGGTCAATTATGCAAACAACATTCAGCCAACAGGTGAAACTTTAAACAGAAATTGACTATTCATAAAGTGCTAGAGGACCAGGAACACACATTTTGTACATGGGCTCTAGACTCTAATCGTACTAATCCCTGTTCCATCTGTTTTATGAAAGAACTAGCCACTTAAGAGCACACTGCACTAAATTTTCCACTCCAATCTTCCTTAACAGCAGAGGGCAGACTATCTTTTTCTTGGATGAATAATGTTTGAATGTGAACCAGGAGGCTGGTTTGCTGTCACTAGGAGTGACAACCCCCTCCTGTCCCTTTGAGTTTCTCTGCAGTCTGGCTAAAGGGATGTGAGACAGGGATACTCTGCTTGCCTCTGCCCTGTCGAGAGGGGCAGCCAGGCTGTGTACAAAAAGATGTCAGTTCCGCCAGATAATGACCTATTACTTCCTCAACTCATAAAATCTGGTACCTTGAGGTATGCCAGATGTGATCAGTGACAACATCTGTATCTGTGGCCCTGGTTTTCGATGGGGATAGCAGGTAATATCAGGCTTGCCCTGGAAACAGATGCTTGAGCAAAGATTCTGACAGGGACACAGACAATGGGAAATGAATGTATGTGTGGGAGGTTTAACAATGATTAGCGACACATCTGGGGTTTCATAACAAGCTGATTCCTCCTGTTTGCAATGTTAAAACAGGTTAATTCACGCTGTGTAAAACAGGCAGTTCTCAGCTTTTACCAGCTAATTAAAGAGCACACCGCTAATGCAGTTAACCCACTGCTGAACATTAACAAAGCATAATGTGACCGGCAGCAAAAGGAACTCTATTTTGATGTGTGATATTTTGAAGTGGTTGTCCTAATTTTAATATATATTACAGCTACTCTGCTTAGACTTTGCTTAAGACCTCTTTATTAAAACCCTGAGTGAGCTCTGTCCTCCACAATGCTGATGTACAATAGGATTCCTAAACTTGGTTAGACATCCTGGGCTCTTGTCTGGAGTCCAACAGTGAAGGGGGGATTGAAATCCTGAAAAAAAGCAGGTCCTGCTCACCCCTCTAAATGGCTCTTGATAACATCACAGCGCCTTCCTGACTGAAAAGGTGATTGAAAGGCAAAGAGACGGGACACACAAAGAGACTGGTCATTCTCCCTATAGTTCAATGACAGTCATGTAACCCAGATTGGGTGTTTAATTAACCTCACATGTGATTAGTCATTGATGGCATGCTAGGTTAACATTTGTATTAGTTAAGTTAAAATTCAATTTGTAATCCAGTCTGTGAATGGCGCTTATTTTTGGTCCCACCAAATTTACGTACATAAAATCACTTAAGTGAAATTATGGTCTAGTTAGAGTAGTCTAATCTGATTTGTTGATGTATTACAAATACATAAATTTGTAAGGTGTAAAACAATTTGAATAGGATTAACATTTTTTAAATGGTATTATTTAAAAATATATGTAGAATATATATAATATACTGTGTGTGGGGAAATCATTTTTAATTTGTTGGTTTGAAGACTAGTCTTGGTTATGAGAAACAGTATTCCAGTTTGAGCTTCTCGATGCATACAGGGAGGATGGTGAGCATGGCAAGTATAGAACGAAACCCACTTAAAGGGAAACAGGCTGGGCATAGCAGACTGTGGAACATCTTCACAAAATAAATACTGCAAAAAGTGCATTTAGAGGGAGAAATGTACAAATCCAGAAAAGGCAGAGATAGGAGTGGGTAAAGTAGCACACAGGCAGGTTGCAGTGTCCCACGGGTGCTGAGAAAGTACTGTGTTTTTACCTGGTTGAGTTTGAGTCTTAAATACCAACATGTGGGAGTTGAATGATAACTGCAGGGACATGCAGAAACAGAGCCACTGTCTGTTTCTCTCTCGCTCTCTTTCTCACCCTGCTTTTTCTTTGTCTGTCTCACTCTCTTTTATTGCTTTAATTTCTTTTTCTCTTTTAGTTGACAACTTTTTTTTTCTGGGGGGTTGGGTGACAGGAAAGGGAAAAAATCAGATCGCATCTATAAAAACATAATAAAAAAACACTCATTGTTCCAGCATAATTAGAGGCAAAAAATATAGCACAACAAATTTGTTTAATTTAATGCCTTTAATTCCAAGTAATGCCTTTAATTTATAAAATTAAAATATCACACATCAAAATTTTCTTTTGCTGCAACATACCATCTTAGTTTCATATTCCTGATCAAGAAGAATTTCTAAGGTTGCCTTGAGTTTCCCTTGCCTTTACAAGCAAGGTAATAAAATTTTAATACTTTGTTTATACTGCACTGCATCACACCCCAAAAGCAAGACTTATGTGGGACTGGGACATGACACTACCACACAAAATTTAAACCATAATCTATTTAGCTAGATAACAGAGCTGACCACTTTGATTTAGAAATTTGTGATATAAATTAAAGTTTTATTCACAAAATGTGGCACTCACTTGCAATATTTAAGTCTGGCACAGTGTACAGAAGGCATTAAAAACATCCTATTCTTTGAAAGGAAAGGATGCAGTGACCACTAAGAACTTTGTCTTTTTGGTATTTCAGCAAACATCCTGACTAGCATTTAGAGCATGGACTTTCTGCAGTTAGCTGGTAGGTGAGGCATGAGGAGATCTGATAAACCAGTAGTCAAATACAAAACTTTTGCTTTTACATGCATGTGATTCAATGGCAGGCTAAAATAATATTGATTAGTGGAAAGCAAGTACCAGTTCACTCCAAAAAGATGACAAATAGGAATCCAGTCGGGCGTTCTGCTGGACAGAGGACAGGGAGCTGAAAACCTAGAGGGTCCAGCCCAAAATCGGAAATCTTGTCTCACTAACATTGTTATTGTTTACTTGTATGAATACTTAATGCTTTGTTCTGTGGATATAGCTCTATTCACAATGATGACTCTGAAGGCATCAAAAAAGCACACTTTTTGGATGACAGCTGTCTAGATAAAATAATAATATAAGCATTCCTCGCTTGCATCTATCTTCACGTAATCTGAGTTAGAGACTATAACATTGTATTTTAAGCACTTCCATATCATAACCCAGTTAGCTAAGCATGATGTCATATGTTAAGCCTCCACAGAACTTATTTTAAATGTCGTATTTAAAATTCTTATTTTGCAGAAGGCCTTTGAGTGCAGTCTCAGTAATCTTTCCCTGCTGTGCGTTGTCACCCCTCATCTAATTCCTTGAAATGACTGCCGAACGCTCGCTCAGATGTTTGCTATCAATCGCGAACACATCTCGATCTCCATTGAAATGCCTCCCTATTTCCCGCTAAACTGTAAACACAGCGCAAGATATGGCTGTGGTAATTAAGGCTGAGCCCCCATGGGTCATATCATACACCGCCTCATAACAGTCAACGCACCGTTTCCTCTCTTCGCCGTTTCTTCGTCGCAGCTCCTTTCCCTCTCGCGAATCTGGATAAGCGCACAGCTGGATGCTTTGAATTTATAGCGTGAATGCAACGATGTGTGTTTATTCAGTGTGAAAAATGTTCTAATGTAAAACGTGTGCAGGGTTTCGTAAAATTGATTTAACTTCGAATAGTAAGTTACCAGAGCAATAATCAAAAAAATGTTGTTGTACAAAGTTCACTTAACTCATAATTTCAAGGTAATCCAGATTTAAAAAAAACAAACAAAAAACAGTCAAATGATTTTTACCGATTGAACGTAATTGGCGTTGAGGATGAAGCTGAAGGAAAACCCAGTGGAATATTAGAGTAACTGCTGTGGTTCCTTGTGGAGAGAGAATGACATAGCTGTGAGGAACACATAGTGTTGATAATCAGAAAGGAGCTCACTGCAAATGGCAGACCAGGTCAGAAGGGTCCATCTAAATGCTGATATCTTTCTCCTATGTCCCTCTTTATATAACATTCATATATATGCACACACAGCTCAGCTGTCCATGAATTCATTTCTAAAAATTCCTATATGAAAGGTGACGTATACCCATAGGCACTTTTCCTTCAGGCCTTTCTTTTGCTGTGGAGGAAACTCAGTGTTGACCAGCCAGAGCCCTGGTGCAGTCGAAACCCCTGACTGTAGTACGGTCTGCCTCTATTCTTCTGACTGTGCTATGCTTTGCCTCTTTTGGAGGGAATATGAGGGCGTAAGAGTGAAAGCTGCCACATGAGTTTGTTTTTGTACTAGGTTCAGGGCTGATATTAAGGATCACTGCCCAGTCCCTGTCTGTTTCTTGAATTCCTTTTCCCTTTCTGCCTCTCAACATCCAGACTGATTTGCAGAGTGACCTGAACGAGCTTGGAAGTAAATAGCCTTGTGAAAACCTATATTTCATTTTCTTGAAAAACACAGTCTGTCTGTCTATCTGTTTAGCTAGCTAGCTCACTCGATCTCCCCCCTGTTGTGGTGTCACTGTTCCCATGGGCTAGGGCCATGTGGTTTTATTTTTTGTTTTGCTTTAGCCCATGCCTTGTATCATGTTTTGTAAGTCCCTGCGCTTCATTGTTTGCCTCCATGTATCATTTTCTCCTAATAGTTGTGTATACATACATAATAAATAAATAAGTAAGTAAATAAATAAATAAATATCTATATCTATATCTCTCTCTATATATATATATATATACACACACACACGGACACACACACACACACACACACACACACACACACACACACACACATATATATATATATATATATATATATATATATATATGCATTCCTGTGTTGTGTTGTAAGTCAATGGTTTCTGACCTGCCCACCTTGTAACTGTGTCCCTGTGGTTTTGCTGTGTTGTGTGTCAGTCTCCTGGCTATTCGACCAAGGAGGATGGGCTCCCTCTTGAGTGTTAGTCCTCTCAAGGTTTCTTCCCTTAATTCGTCATGGAGATTTTCCTTGCCATTGTCACCACTGGCTTTGCTCATTAGGGATCTGGACCTCAGCTTTTAGAAAACTGCTTTGTGACAATGCAGGATGTAAAAAAGCATTTCATAAACAAATAAATTTGACTTGACTTGACCCTGGACTGTATAATGACAATGATTTTGAAATTGCTCTTAATAGATGTTGCTCAGCTCTGCACATGCATCCTGCCTCGCCTAACCATTATACTATATAAAATATAAAACCACCAAGTTATGTGGATGACTTGTTGCTTTAGTGTAAACAGGACAGGGAGTTTTTCTTTGCCACTGTTGCCTTTGGCTTGCTCACTGGAGGTTTGGACTCGGACATCTGAAAAGTTTTGTGACAATAGCTATTGTAAAAAGTGCTGTATAAATAAATATAACTTTGACTTTGACATAGTAGATAGGCTGCTAATAAAACCAAACTGTTTATATGAACAAACTGTTTGTCATCCATCTTCCTTTAATTGTTCCTTTTAATTAGCAGGAAAGGTGACATTGTTCATGGATGTACAAGTGTTTCGGTGTAGTTAGGCTTATAGCTTATAGCGAAGCTAGCTAGCTTTACTGTAGATAAGGTAAATGTTTTTATAAAGTAACTTGTAGTTTATCTAACTGCATTTATTTTAACAAGCTAATTACTGCATGTGCTTTAGGCTGCAGTATCACCCTTATTTATCCTGTCACATTACTCTGTATTTGTGATAATAAATGCCACAGCATTTCTTCTGACAGGGTGTCAGGGTTTTGTTGGTGACTAATGTTTATTGACACCATAAAGTGGAGAGGTGGAATGGTGTAGCAGGGATGATAACTGACCAAGTCCTCCATACATCTCACAGAGGGAGAGAGAATTCGTCAACATGGAAGAGAGACAACAGCCAATTTCACTTGAAGGACAAACATGAGAGCACTTTGCAGCCACACACACGCACACACATAAATGAACAAACACGAGACTGACGAGCAGACTCAGACGACTCCACCACAGCCCAGCGTTTGGGCTGTAGTCCAAGCACAGCAGGGCCCTTCAGCTTTGGTTAGCGTGAAATTGCCTTTCTGGCACAGAGCCAAACGCACAGTGCTCTTATCCCAAGCTTTTATTCCGTTATTTTGGTTAAATGGTGCATGTGGTTGAGCTAGTTGAAAGGTGGGTTGTAATTCAGTACTGGATTGTGTGTGTGACGGGGCAAGCAAGGTCAGACACTCGCAGATGTAGAGCAATGGAGTTATTGTATTCCAAGTTCGTGGTGGGTGAACAAGCCAGGGTCAAAACCAGGAAAGCAAAGACAGGGGTAATCCAAATCATTAAGGTAAACAGTCCGAGTCCAAAAAAAGCAATCATAAACCAGGCAAACTATTCCAAAAAGGGGCAGGCAAAAATCAGAAGACAGAAAAGCAAAAAAACAAAACAAAACCGATAGACAGGAGAGAAATCAAGAAAAGACCGCTCGGTATGCACAAGAGATACTAGTTGCAATACTTCACAATACTTGGAAGTCCTAGGCAGGTTTACGTACAGTTGAACATAGAGAAACAGGTGATATCAATATTCCGGTGATGAGGATCTGAAGGAATGTGTATGATTAGTTGAGTCGTTAGCCGGGTGACGAACAGCATGTTGGGTGTTGTAGTGTGCTTGGGGTTTGGCTGACGTGACAGTGAGCAGTGAGCAATAGCAATTCATGAAAAATCAGAACAAAATAAAACAGTACAGCCAGAACACAAACAGCTATAACTAAAAAGAAATTAATCAAAATCAGTTATATACTAATCCATATAAAGTATTTGACATACTGCAGTCTAAATAAACATATCTGCATCTTTAAAGGGTTTAAGAAGGATCAATAGTACTTTAAGCCAAATTAAAATAGAAGAAAAAAAAATTAAAGGACTTGAAGGATACTGATGGAAGTCGATAGCAAAGCCTAGTGGCAAATCCTTTCTCCTAGTGGAGGACAGTATTAAGAACTCAAAACGGACAGTATATAATAATAGTGTGAGCATGAGCTACATTATTTGGTTTGTATATTCCTCCTCCCACACTGATGAAGTGGGCTGAGGGTTAGTTGCTGGGGCTTTGTCTCCTCCAGCAATTGACAAAAGGGTGTAGGTGGGTCAGATAGGTGGGGAAGGGGAGGAATTATGCGTGCCTCAGGGGAGCATGGTCAGTGACATGAACGTGTTCTCTCTATCCATATCTTAGCATGGGACTATTCTGCTCTGCCTTGGCTGAACAAAAGTTCTTTTCTCCTGTTCACCATTTCTTCCTTCTTCTTGAACACTGTTACTACACATCATCTTCATTCTGTGCTTCATCCTTTCAGCACCATACAAGCTCAATACAATTACCTTCTCTGCAACACCCTCAGTGCATTTTACTACGAAGGCAGATTGCTGCTCAAAATGACATCGGCACACTGCCTCCTTTTTTTATTGTTCCGTGACCTTGTTTCATCAGCTATGGTAATAGCTCTATAGATAGGTCTAGGGTGCTGGAGAACTGCACTACTAAAGCCACAGTATAAACACTGCTCCTATTTCCTCATATGCATTATTCTCTTGTGGTCATTTACCCTATTTAAAATGTATCCCATCTAGGGCATTAAAAGTCGACTCCCCAGTGTTCGGCTGGTGGAACAATAGAGGACTAGGGAATGCGGATAATTTTTCTTGAAAATCATGGTCAATGCCATTTCACTATTTGTACATTACTGAAACTGATTGAACCACAGATTAGGAAGACAATACTTCAGATATGAAAACATAATATAAATGCTATGATAAAGTTGAAATACAAGTGGCACAGTGAGGGTAATAGTATGCCCTCTGACAGCAGATTTTAAAATGACTTCTGACTTCTGAAATGTTTCTGTCTGTGTTGCTCCTCTCAGGGGTTCGTCCTCCAGCATACAGACTTACAGAGCAGCCTGCCACTCAGCTCAAACCTGCTAAAAAATTCAAACCTTTTACAGTTATGTCCGCTCTCTTTCATACTCACTTCTGACCATTCACTCATTCATTCATTCCCTCACTCTCTCACTTATACACTGACTTCATTCATACTTATTCCATCACTCTTTCACCTATTCACTCTCACACATTCACTTACTCACAGACTCACTAATCCATTCAATCACTCACACTCACTCTCTCCTTCACTTATTTGTTTTCTCTCTCTTATGCAGATTTGGGCTTTTGTAAATGCCAGATGGTTGTTTTCTCCTTTAGTTCCAGTCCATTTGTGAGTGAAGTCTGAATGCTTTTTCTGTTCTTTGGGTGGAAAATGTCATTTAGGAGGGAATGTCCTGACAGCAATTGGCTCAAATTTAAATGTCACAGAGAAAACAGCAGAATAAGAAAATCTGATGAAAAACGTGATGTAGATTTTTTGATATTTATTATAGACTTGTTTTTCTACCAATTCAAAATATACTATGTTCTTCACAAAAAAAACATATAACATTATTTAGGGCAATTTACCAAGATATATATTAAGCCTAAATTTAAAAAGACAAAACTAAGTAGCAATGCAAATCACATTAAGCCTGCTTAGGCTTAATAATGGTATGGTGGATTTGACTAAAATCTCATTTATTCAAATTACTAATGCCGTTGGATAATTTTAATTGTGAAAAAGTAGTCAACTATGTATATAAAAGCTATTATCAATTATTTAATAGTGACTATTATTTAAAAAATCATATCTACTAAGAAGTATATGTGTTATCATCATGAAGACACCTCACCACTCATCTGAGAGGCTTCATAAATGTCACTTTGTAACGAACCTCGCTCAGCCCCGCACTGTCACGCCTACTTCTAGGACACACCTCCGATCTGATTTGCCGGAGTTCTAGTACGCACCTGATCATTGTTCTCCTCATTACTGCCCTCCTACTTAAGCTCCCCTCCCTCGCATTCATGTCATGAAGTATTGCCAACCTTATGTTGCGTACCAAGCAGTCCAATTACGATTTTGTCTTCTGCCTGTGATTCAGTCCACGTCTCCTGCCTGATCCCTGGACACCCCCCAGACTCTGCCTTGTGTCATCAACCTTGGAACAACCTGACTATGAATACCTGCCTGACCGAATACCTGCCTGACAAGGAAGAGGATCCAAACCTCTTACGATTTCTTTGTTAAATCAAACCTCTTGCGACTGGATCCTGTTCCTCGTCTGTGTGTGCAATCGTTACACACTTCAGTAACTGATGTTAAAATGTGATTGTGAAATGTTTAAGTAAGAGAAACACTAAAATGTGCAGTACCAAGGCTCTTAAGTGGTAAAGATACTGAATTATATTTAAATTCTGTCAGACAGTCAAAGAAGATGGGTACATGAGGGCACAGTTTGTTTCTTTAATAACAAGAAGCAATGAACACTAACAAAGTAAACATGAGAGAACAAAAACAAAGACAAGAACCTGGAATTCAAAAAGGGGATAATAAAAGATGGAAGTACACTGGTAAAAAGTGAGACTCAACACAGAGGACATCTCAGACCATAGTGTCATGGAACGCTCGCCTCTCACGAGTCACGTGGTTTGGCCCGCTGCGTGCAGTAGGAGGGTCTTTATTGTTTATTTGTAACCACGCCTGCACACACCTGCACCTTGTTAGTGTTTTGTCTTCGTGTATTTAAACCCCTGTCATTGTGTACAGCGCTGTTGGTCATTGCCGTTGTTCAAGTTCATGTAGTTTAAATGTTGTTCTCATTGTCAATGTTAAATGTGTTCGTGCTCATGTTCACCGCTTGTGCTTTATGTTAAACTTATTCGTATTCATTTTCACTGCTTGTGTTATATGTGAGTGCCGTTGTCGTCGTATGTCGATAAATATCTGTCCACGTCGATGGAGTCTGTGTGTCCTGCTCCTTGCCCTGTGGCACTCGGGCTGTCACACATAGCTCTACAAGTTTATCAGGTAATGGAGCCAGCCCATTTGATTCTGAGAGTCCATGAGTGTCTGGAGGCTCAGTTTCCTGCAGAGGTTTCTGCACAAATGGCCTGATGAAACATACATTGAAAGGTGAAGAAAATATGTAAGCAAGTAACTAGAGGCAGTAAGTGACCTAGTTGACCTGTCATAACACCTTAAACGGTCCAAAGTAGTGAGTTTGGAGTTTCTTGACTAGATGATTGAGGGGTAGGTTCTAGGTGGATACCCAGACTTTGTCCCCATGCCTATACATGGATGCCTCTCTGCAGTTGCATTTGGTCTGTACCTTGTGGTGTTGGACAGCTCTCTCAAGGTGGACACGGTTGGAAGCCGACACGGCTTCACTGCTACTGAACTACTTCTCAACTGCAGGTGTCCTGAGAAAAGTGGTGGTTGGAAATCGAGGTGGCATTGGAAGGCATTGTCCTTTGACCCCAGAGGACAAGGGGGTCAAATCGTTTTGGTTGTATTCAACCAAAGGGAGAAATGGGGATCAGTTCCCCAGTCAGTCAGTAAGGAATTATCAAGCTCCTGGTTCAGCCTCTCCACCTGGCCATTGGTGTCAAGATGTAAGGCTCATGTTGGTGCCACCTCACTCCATGAGTGTCCCCCAGAATTAAGAGGTGAATTGACTACCTAGGTCTGCCACAAGTTTGACGGGCAGCCCAAAGTGGTGGAACATAATGGGCTAGTGTTTGTGATACTTGGCAGGCTTTAGAAAAATGATTAGTTACAACTTTCTCTTTTGAGAGTGGGAAGTCAAAGTCCACTGAGACGGGGGATCGTGAACACAGAAGGACAGGCAGAGTTTTTCCACATGAACCCAGAGGATGACCGCCCAAGGCAGAGACTTGTTGGCAGGCTTGCAGTTGAATGCTGAGGGCTCAGACCACACCCGAGTCATTTATACCTGGATCATAAACAGAACCAGACCCTTTGTACAAAGTGACAGTTCCAGAAAATTGAGGTATGCAGGTCGTGGCAATGGGAGTCATCTTTACAGATTAGTTCTGTGTTAAAGTCCCTGGTGAAACACTGTGATAAGCATGCATGTGTTCCAGTCACTGGCAAATGCCAGCATTCAGAAGTAAGTTATGCATTTCAAAACCAGCGAGCTACCTAGCTAGAATGTGAAAACTTGCTCAACGGGTGCCCTACTCTACAGAGGATGGTCAAACATATTGCACAAGACTATGGTAAACTGATCAACAGTCTGCGTCTCCAGTTACTGCTGATCTCTATGTCTAAATTTTTGAGATTACCTGTGTATGCTGGTGTAACCCTCTACCTATGTGCTTCAGGTCTATTTTGTTACTTTAATAAATAATATCTTACTGATCAAGTGATGTTGCTTAAAGATTAAATCACTGAACAGCTTGGTTAAATGTGGTATATGAATCTGATTTTACAAGCCCTGTGATTTAATTGGATTTAAAGTGACTTACCTGTTCTGGACTTCATATCACCTGCATAATATGAGCCCTTGCTGCCTCCTCCACTTCATTTGACTGCCTGCTCAAGAGTAAATCTCCACTTGCTCAAAGTATTGCCAATGTTAAGCTGTCAAGTAGGTTGTTTAAACTGCTTTTCCTAGACACTTGTTTTAAGGTGGTTACTTGTTTGGTGACTTATATGGTTTCAACTTGGCAAAGTGTACAAAATGAGGAAGTAAATACTTTCTCTAAAGATACATCTTGTTCTTTCAGTCCTGCTTGGACTTAGTTGTGGACTTTGGTATGCTTTGCAGAGCACTTTTAAATTCATAGATTTTCACTCAAATAGCGAAATGCCCCAGTACTCTGAACAGCTAAAGTTGAATACCAGAATCCTCAGACATACACATGTTGTGTTGCAATAGGAATAGCTTGTTGACCATGCTATATCCACTGGGTTTATCCCATGGCCATGACCAGATTCCACCCATTTAATCAGCATCTCTATGGGACCATCTACAGTGCCTGGAACTTCCGCATTCATGAATGTTGCTAGTTCCTTCAACTATCATATAGCTACTCCAGAGGTTTACAGCGGAGACCTGGAAGTTTTTCAGGAATTTCTGTTACAGTGCGAACTTTAGTTCAACTACTAGCCCTATATCCTGGATCATACTAAGGTAGCATTTATACTCAGCTGGCTCACAGGGAGAGCCAAAGCCTGGTGTACCATGTTGATAACTCCAGATTCACCATTGAGACATGACTATGCTGTGTTTGTGGCTCACAGACTACAGGAGCCCACCCTCTGGGCTGATGAGTGCAGATGAGTCTCTGGCGAACGAGCTGAATACATTCTTTGCTCGCTTCGAGGCTACATCTAGCAGCGCTAATGCTAGCAGCACAAATGCTAACGGCGCTAGTGCTAACAGCGCCAATGCTAACGGCGCTAGTGCTAATGGCACTATCGGCGCAGCCAATGGCACATGCGCGGGGCCCACCATAGAACAGCGCCCTCTCATCATCACGGAGAGTGACGTGAGGAGAGTGTTTAAAAGGGTGAATACCAGGAAGGTGATGGGACCAGACGGTATCTGCGGGAGGGTCCTCAAAGCCTGCACAGATCAGCTAGCTCCGGTATTCACCGACATCTTCAATCTCTCCCTGACGCTCGGTATTGTCCCGTCCAGCTTCAAGCGGTCCACCATCGTCCCCGTTCCGAAGAAACCTCGACCCTCCGACCTCAATGACTACCGCCCTGTCGCCCTCACATCAGTCGTGATGAAGTGCTTTGAAAAGCTAGTCAGAGACTTCATCACATCTTCACTGCCAGCCTCCACGGACCCACTGCAGTTTGCATACCGCCACAACCGCTCCACTGACGATGCGATTGCACATCTGCTCCACACTACACTGACTCACCTGGACGAAGGGAGGGGAAATTATGTTAAAATGCTATTTGTCGACTACAGTTCAGCATTTAACACTATCATTCCCTCCCTACTCACTACTAAGTTGGGAGATCTAGGACTGTATACATCCCTGTGCGACTGGATCTCCAACTTCCTAACAGACAGACCACAATCAGTACGGGTGGGCAACTGCGCCTCATCCACCCTCACCCTCAGCACTGGAGCTCCTCAGGGTTGTGTCCTAAGCCCCCTGCTCTACTCACTGTACACCTACGACTGCACAGCCACTTCCAGCTCTAACATCATTGTCAAGTTTGCTGACGACACCGTTGTCGTGGGTCTGATCTCGGACAACGACGAGAGGGCCTACCTGGAGGAGATTAAACACCTGGAAAACTGGTGCCAGGAAAATAATCTCCTCCTAAATGTCAGTAAGACAAAGGAGCTGATCGTGGATTGCAGCAAGAAGCAGGAGCGGCACTACCAACCTGTGAGGATCAGTGGAACCATGGTGGAGAGAGTAGATAGTTTCAGGTACCTTGGTGTTCACATCTCGCAGGACCTGTCCTGGTCCCGCCGTACCAGCTCCCTGGCAAAGAAGGCTCGTCAGCGTCTTTACCACCTCAGACGCCTAAGGGACTTCAGACTGCCCTCCAAGGTACTGCGGAACTTCTACACCTGCACTATCGAGAGCATCCTCACGGGGAACATCACAGTCTGGTTTGGGAATAGCACCAAGCAGGACAGACAAGCACTCCAAAGGGTAGTGCGTTCAGCAGAGCGCATCACTCACTCGGAACTTCCTGACCTGCAGACCACCTACTACAAGCGGTGCCAAACCAAGGCCAGGAAAATTGTGAAGGACCCCACCCATCCCAACAATAGACTCTTCTCTCTGTTGAGGTCAGGGAGGCGCTTCCGCTCCCTGAAGGCCAAGACAGAGAGGCTGAAGAGGAGCTTCTTCCCACAGGCCATTCGGGCCCTGAATCAGGGAAACTGAAACACCACCACCACGTAACATGACTGTATATCTGTACATCTGTATATATAGATTTAGATTTATACTCAATTAACCTGTTACACAACAACTGTAGATATGGTATTATACAAAATGGATCTGTACATTCTGTAGATTGTGTACATATATACCCAACCATATACATTGTACATTGTGTATATAATCATAATATACATATATTGTACATACATTGTTAATATATTTTTGTACATACATAGAATATATATATTTATCTGTATATATATTTTTTTCTCTATGCACCCCTGGTTCTCTTCCTCAGTTTGGACAGAGCACTCTCCACCATTTCACTGCGTGTTATACTGTGTATGACTATGTATGTGACGAATAAACCGAACTTGAACTTGAAAAAAAAAAGAAAATCGTTTTTCATCATCCAAGATGATGAAAGCTTGTAGTAGAGCATTGCTTTACCTTAAACAGGACTTGCTCTCTGTCACTGAATACACACTGGAATTCCATACCTTAGCTTCTGCTACATAGTGGAATGAAGAAGCACTACTGGATGTATTCAGATGGTCTCTGAGCAGATTTACAAGCAGAGCTCACCTGTAGAGGGGGGTCGAGCATTTTTGATGAGACTGTCATTCATGACATCCTATTCGACCGCCTCCTAGAGGAAAAACATTGTACTCTTTGGCAAAAACACACTCCTACCACATCTACTAGACCAGCTGGTGACCGCTCATCCCGGGTCGACCCCATGCAACTAGGGCTGAGGCCATGCGTAGACTACAGGATCTTAATTCCCTCTTAGTGAAGTACCCACATCCCTTGCCTATTGTTCTTGCCACTTTGAAACAACTTGCAGGTGCACAGTACTACACAAAATTAGATTTAACCTATTACCTTATTAGGATTAAAGAAGGCGATGAGTGGAAAACGGCTTTTGGCACCTCATCCGGCCACTATGAGTACTTGATTCTCCCATATGGCCTAGCCACAGCACCTTCTGTTTTTCAGGTGTTCATTACTGAGGTCCTCTGGGAGTACTTGGGTAGTTCTGTCATTTATCTCAATGATATTTTGATCTATTCACCATCCCTAGACCAACATGTCCATTCTCTTGCGGGTTGTCATGACGTTACTGATACCTCAACCCATCTCAGCTGCCATGGCTACTCCCACCACCCCCTGCTGTAGCCCACCACACCTCCACCCTAGCTAACTACTTCTCTGTTGCCCTTAATGGACGTTCTCTAGCGGGATGGGTTTTGGATACATGCACACCAGCGGGACAAGGCTAGGACCTCTAAAAAATTGGACTAGACATTAATTGCTTATTTTTTCATTTTATTATTAGTTATTCATTTTTCTCTTAAAATTATTGTGGTGACCATTGTCAGCCAGAGGAAGATGGGCCACCCCCATTTAAGTCTTGGTTCCTTAAGGTTTCTTCCTCATGCTCTAGGGAGTTTTTCCTTGCCACCATCACCCTTGGATTGCTCACTGGGGCTTGTTCTTGAACATTTATAAAGTTGCTTTGTGACAACTGTTGTAAAAAGCGATATATAAATACATTTTAATTTGGTGTCTGTGACATACGCCAGGTTCCTCGCACTCTCCTGCAAAACAGCCTATAAGCTGTAAGCTGGAGTAATAAGAGTTCCATCTGTATGAGGTTAGCCACCTTGGCCAGTGCATTGATGAAACCAGCACACAGTGAGGTTGAGGCAGTAACCCAGTGACCCTGTACACAGACATTTCAAGACCTGCAACACTTCTTAGGATTTTCAAACTTCTACAGGAGGTTCATTAGAGATTTTAGTGCTATAGCCAAACCCCTATCTCTCCTACTCCAAGGCAAAGCCCAGCACCTGGAGTGGAGTACACAAGCCGAAGAATTGTTTGCTGCTCTCAAGATGGCCTTCGCCACAGCTCCTGTCCTCCAACATACAGACCCCGCTAAGCCTTTTACAATAAAGGTGGATGCTTCCGACATAGGAATTCCTGGCGCGACATGTACTGGGCAACTCCTTGCAGCTTAATATTGGTGGCCGTCTATGTAAAGAGACGTGGCTAAACATGTAGCATCATGTGCTCATATGCACAGGCCAAGACTCCTCAGTTGTTGCCTGCTGGTAAGCTGCTTACTCTGAACAGTCCCTGGTCACACATTTCCATTGACTTTATAACTGACCTTCCAGAAGCTGAAGGTAACACAACTGTGCTGTCTGTTATTGACCATTTCTCTAAAATGCTCTCCCACAGCTCTAGAGACAACGACTCTTCTGTTTCCGCACATATTCCTCCAGTTCGGTCTACCAGAGGACATTGTCTCACACAGAGGCGTGCCGTTTGCATTATGGCTATGTAAGGAATTCCTGGATAAGCTCAATGTGATGGTCACACATCTGGGTACCACCCTCTGTCTAATGGTCAAGTTGAGAGGGCCAATCAAGAACTCTGCAAATTCCTATCTATAGTCTACCAACCAGGAGAGCAGGTATGGGTGGCAACCAAGGATGGGTGAATCGGCCCCATGGGAAGATAAGCCCCAGGTATGCTGGTCCTTACACCATACAGGAATGTATTAATGAAGTGACTTATCATGTAAACTTACCTGTGGGTAGCCAGGTGTCCTCTGCCTTTCATGTATTTTCCTTAAAGCCAGTTACTGCAGGTCCGTTGGATGAGGATCGGTCACCTTCCACCTTGCCACCTCCCAGGGATATTGGGAACTCTCCATCTTAGAGTGTGAACACCCTTTTTGACTCTAGTATACATTGAGGCAGATTACAATATTCAGTGGATTAGGAAGAGTACAGACCTGAGGAGAGAAGCTGAGTGCCGGCCAGCAAGATATGGGACCCTGAGCTGATTGCTTCCTTTCACCAGGCTCGTCTTTCCAGGTCCGCACCTCGTTGTCCGGGTTGTCCTAGGACCTGGTCCTCAGTGGGACCACTGGGGGGGTACTATCACATCACAGCCACCAATCATCCAACCATTCACCAATGATCACCGTCATTCACTTATTTGCTCATGATCTCCTGATTACTTATTTCCTTCACCTGTTTCACTTATTCATTTACCCATTTAAGTCCTAGAGGTACCTCACTTCAGTGTTTCACATTTGTGCTTGCTAGTCGTCTGTCAAGCCCTCTCATCGAACTTCCCTTTGTGTTCGCTCCTATATGTGATAGTTATTTTTTAATCTTCTTTATTAAATATCTGTTCCCTTTTTGATCACTCACATCTTGCTCTGTGTTTCTTAAAATGTCACAGCCATATACATGATCATGGGCATACTTTAGACCTCCTCTTGTCTTTTGGGTTTTCAGTGAGAAATACAGCGGTATCAGATGCATGCCTTCACTGATCACAGAGAATCAAATTTGTTGTTATCTTTTCTTCTCCAATTTAGGTTCAGGACAAGTGAAGAACATGGCACAAGTATTTAAAAAAAATCAAGAATAATTTTTATTACAAATTATCCATTCTCTGCAACAAGAAGCAAATCAGTCTTCAGAGGAAAAGCTAAAATTCAATTGTTTGGGTTTATCTTAAATAACCACAAAGTTTTGCAGAGGGGGAACCTTCTCACTATGTCCGATTGCTAGAATTCTCTCCTGGTCAGTTTCTCCCTATTGTCTGCCAGCTGGCTGATGTAGATACAGCAGATAGGACTCACATATCAGAGCTGACTGACCTCAGTAATGTATATGCTTGGCTCCCTTGTCAGAATTAATGCATGTTGCCCTTAGATCACTGAGTTTGGTATGAGCTGGATCAATGATTAAGTTTCTCTTGCTCTTTTTTGCATGTTGGAATGTGTTTACTGCATTTCTCCCTGATAGCAAAGGGCACAGCTCAGCACACTCCCAGTGCCCAAGGCGTGTGTGCGTGTGCGTGCGCACGCACACACACACACACACACACACACACACACACACACACACACACACACACACACACACACACACACACAGAGCTCAGCACACTCCCACTGCCCAAGGCCACTTGGACTCATACACATGCATAGTTCAGTTCGACGTTCCTTCTCAAGTCACATTAAAACTATTCTGATTATATATGTCCACCTAATGTGGCGGTACAGAGGGAGCAAGAGGCGAGGTTGCCAGAAAACGCTCTTTATTCTCCATGGGTGAAGGCACAATTGTCTGGCAACGAAACTGAAAACCAAAGAGACGAATGCTTGGCTTGGTTTGGCTTGGCAAATCCTCACATGGTAATCCGTTAACGCGCAGTGTCCTCCCTACCGACCTGCGGGTTGAAATCGGTGACGGGAGAGACAAAGAACAGGTGCACCGGGTTAGTAAGCAGGTGATCGAGAACGAGGTAGGTGCTTACCGTGGGTATCACAGCGAGTGGGCATGGTTCCCCTGCGGAGAGGCCGACCCCCCGTGACACCTAAACACTGTTTCCATACTGCATATGCTCTATAGTGCCTCAAACAGCCAATCAGTTCTCAGCTACCTTTGTTAACTTTTTTTTTAGTTACTTCTTTACATATTGAGAATCCTCTGCAAAGTATGAACACTGACATAATACTTGCTTTATTCAGTTCTACATCTACTGATATTATAGATATTATTATAGAAAAAAACCTTGACATGGCTTAATTGTGATGCCTGTGCCCTTATACAGGAATGCAGGATAGCAGAATAAAAATGGAAAAAAAAGTCACACTTCAAGTCTCCTACCAAATTATGAAAGAATGTCTAACAAGAATGTCTAACAAAAGACAAAACTCTAATAGTCCTAAAGCTCTATTTAATCCAATTAAAAAAGTACTGCACTTTGCTGTTACAGACATCCTTGAGGCTTCTGTAGGAAAGTTTTTATGAGATTCTTAATTGACAAAATTGATAACATAAGAGCACACATTTTACTTTAGGCCCATGGTCCCTTCTGATTTACCTGCATGTTCTGCTTTCCTCCTCGGTCAGTCTGAGCCACTGTTCTTTTTGAATTATATTATGCATATGAAGCTTACTACTTGTTCCCTGAATTTGTTCCCCACACAGTTTCATGTAGAGAAGGTTGTATTCTCTTAATTTCTCTTAACAGCCCTGAGTCTGCCCTCCTGCCATCCAATTATTTAATACGAACTGTTGGCTCTAAAAAGTATGCTTCTTTAACTGTTTTAGACTAGAGCATAGCCTTTGACACTGTCAATGACACTATTTTGTTGGCTCATCTGATGTGAGGTGTGGGCATTGAAGGTACTGCAATGAAGTGTTTTGGAAAACAGTATATTTTCTTTCAAGATGGGTTCCTGTTATTCCACTTTGCTGTATATTATATGGTGAATACCTCAGGGCTCTATCTTGGGGCCCTGTCCTGTTCTTCTTATACATGTTCCCACCTGGATACATCTTTCAAAGATATAAAAAAAATTACTGTCATCAAAAATATCTAAATCAAAATTGATTTATATAGCGCTTTCTACAACAGATATCAGCTTTACAAATGTTCAAGTCCAAGCCACCCAGTGAGCAAGCCAAGAGCGACAGTGGCATGGAAAAAAGAGAATAGTTTATTAGGCATGTCCAGGTACGAGGGTGTGTAAATTAGGGAACTATAATGTGCAATGATGGACGCCGGCAGATCTAGCTATGGCAGCACAGCTAAAAAGGAAAGAGCCAGAAGGAACCACAGGCATGAGGGCACCCTGGAACATCAGCACTCCTCCACTCTCAGTCAACAAACTTGAGTGACAAAAGAGAGCTGAAATGACAGCATCATAATATCCCAGTTTACCAGAACTCTCAATGCCCATGGACCTCCAAATCTACACCTCTACCTAAGATGGGAAGTAGTTAATAAGATGCCTGACTGTATAGGTTTTCAACTGAGCCTTAAATATTGAGACTGTGTCTGAGTCTCAAACATTTACAGGAAGGTTATTCCATGGTGTGGGATCTTTATAGGAAAAGGCTCTGCCCCCTGCAGCAGATTTTCTTATTCTTGGTACTAGTAAAGAGCCTGCACCTTTTGATCTAAGCAGATGTGGTGGATTGTAATGCAATAGAAGTTCTCTAAGGTACTGTGTGGCAAGACCATTCAGTGCTTTGTAGGTCATTGGAAGTATTTTATAATGAATACGAAATGTTTATTGGGAGTCAATGTAAAGTAGCTATGATAGGAGTGATTTTCCAGTTCTAGTAATAACTCTAGCTGTTGCTCTAGCTGTTTTGAACTAGTTGGAGCTTCTTTAGGCACTTAATGGTACAGCCAGATAGTAAGGCATTATAGTAGTCCAATCTTGAAGTGATAAATGCATGGATTATCTTTTCTGCATCATGTGAGGAGAGTATATTCTCTTTGAATTGTTCCTAAAGTGGAGAAAGGCAGTCTTAGAAATATTATTTACATGAGCTTTGAAGGAAAGACTGGGATCCATAATAACTCCAAGATCTTTAACTGTTAGAGAAGATGTGATTAGGAGATCATTGAGGTTCATTGAGTAATTAGAGAGGAAGGACCTAGCTATCTCTGGGCCTAATAGAAGCACCTCTGTTTTGTCAGGATTAAGTGAGAGAAAGTTCACTTAATCCTGATGTCTTAATCCAGTGTCTGACGTCTAAAATCATATCTGAATCAGAACCAAATGTAAAGAAATTTGTGAACGCATTACTAGTGTGTCATATTGTAATCTGAGCACTGGTGTAATTTTTTTTTCCTAGTTAGATGTGCAATTGTACTAAAAAGAAATCAAGGACTTTTACATTTTCTGTTAGGGTCAAGAGCTAAGTTTAAGTAATAAGTGCTTTTCTATACTTGAGAAAGCTCTCCTGTCATGTAAACTGGAAGACAACAAGCTTAGTGTGGTGCCATTAACGTTCTATTTTTCGAGTGTTTTGTTTTAAATTATGCATGTGATCATTATACCAAGGTACTACTATTTTGTCCATTTTTTTGTATTCTTAAGTGGAGCAACATCATTGAGTGTGCAGTGGAATACTGATTCTAAGTATTCAGTTATTTTATCAAATTTCTTGGGGGTTTGAGGGTATCCTAATTGCAAATGATAAGTCTAGGAGATTCACAATATATCTAGGTGCATTGGCCTATGTGATCATTTGTCTGGTATGATAGCGAGGCAAGGTTACTATATTGTGGATCATATGTAGTTCAAATAAAATTAGGGAATTGTCTGAGATGGCATCTGACTGGGGTAGTATAAATATGTTGTTTATGTCTACACCATATGTCAGTACTGAGTCAAGCGTATGTCCACCAGAGTGTGTGGGTTCTCTTAGACATTGGGTAAAATCAGTTGATTGTAATATAGAACTAAAAGCCAATCTTAGAGGGTTTTGGGCACTATCAAAACGAATATTGAAATCACCAACAATAATGACTCTTTCTGCTAGAGTGACTAGATTAGAGAGGAAATCTGCAAAATCCATTAATAAATGTATAGTGCTGTTCAGATGATATGTAGTTGTATCTCCCACTCTGCAACTCATCTCTGTTTGTTTAAGGGATGTAAAGTGCTGGAGGTAAAAAAATTCTTAAACCAAATCAAGACAAAACAGGCATCGTTATATTTGGGAATCCTGATTCTGTCAGAGATATTGCAAGAGATCTGGGTCCATTATCAACTAATATACACAGCCATGCAACAAATTTCATTGTCCATCACCTCAAGTTTGTAAACAAACACAACTGTGAAAAGTAGTTTCTTTCAGTTCAGGAATATTGCAAACCACATCCTGTCTTAAGGGCCATTCATTTTTTCCCCCTCCATCATATGCTCTGCTTTTTTATTGTTTATTGCATTTTAATTATTCTTATTTTTGCAACTTGTTTCTTTCCTAGTTAAATTATTTTAGCTCATTGTACCTTTTTAAGTCTTTTATAGTGATTGGTTTTAGTTCAGCTTGGAGTTGCGTGGAGAAGCCATGGTTGCCTGGATGACCTCCTCTGATAAGGACATGATAAGGACACTGTTCTTCAGCAGTGTCCATTCCCCCAAAGGCTTATACCGTTGATAGACACAGTAACAGTAACAAAACAGACATTGCATAATATGAAATTAAATGTCAAGTACACTGAGGAAATAACTGGTCCACTTGTAAAAAGCAAGACTAAGCACAGAGAGAAGGGAGAGAGCTATATAAGTGTTGTAGCTAATGAGGGTGGAAAATTAGTGCAGGTGCTTATAGTTAGCATATTGATGGTGTCCATGTTTGGACATTTTCAATTTGCATAGAATAGTAAAAATGTAAAAATGGAGTTACATGGTTTTCTTATAATGGCAGTATTATGCTTTTCTCCCATGACATATATGAAGTGAATTTCTGGCTCAGTGTGGAAGGAAGTAGGTCACAGAGAACTCACAGCACAAGCTCTATGACACATTTAAGGAGATTTAAACCAGACAAAAACATGACATCGTAACCGCTTTGAAATAAATTCCAAGAACCACAATGAGACAGAAATATCATTCTTACCATTTTGATGTTAATAGTGAGAGACAATATCTGGTCACCAACCTTCCACAGATCCATTATCTTTATAAAGCCTGTGCATTTAGGAACTAGTTTCCACCTCCTGGCCCCCAGCAGCTACAGACTACAGACAGCTGATCTATAAATCATATGTAATTCAGAATTATAGAAGCCTTTTCCTTAGAGTAGTGAGGAAACAAGTTGGAATACAGTAATTTCACAAAGTGATTCATTTCCATGTTTGTGAGGTTTTATCGGTTTATCACCTAGGAAACAAGAAATTAACCTCTCTGGTTGTCATGGGAGCTTAACATCTACAAGGTCTACAGGATTAAAATTTGAAAAAAATCTTCTTCTTCTTTCTTTTTTTTTTTTTGCTTAACAAATGCATATGCTTAGTTTTACTAAGTAAAATAAATAGCAAAAATAATTACCTTGTAGGAAGTGAAATTACTACTTGGCAGCATATCAGTTTGATTTTTGAAATATAAAAATACAGTCCATTAACATTAATAAATTGTATTACAGTGAAATCATATTTGTGTAAAACCAGTACAAGTAAACAGATTATATGTACTGTAATGGTAGTGGTAAATTAATGGTAAAATGATTTAACAATGGTAAAACCACACTGTTCATGACACAAATATATGAAAAGTAAAATGCACTTAAAATTCAATGTTACTAAAGCAATACAATGTAATATTACAATGTATAACTGTAAAATGTTTCATAATGTTCTGTATTAACATCTACAAGAAAACTGAAAATAGGCCAAAAATATACTGCATATTTGCCTGCATTAGCATTCCATTGTAGATATTGAAAAATCTAGTGAAAGCCAAAAATATGAGCATTGGAATGTGGTATCGTTCTACAGTAATGTTTCAGCAGACCTTGAATGTTGAATTAGTAAAGCCATCGTTGACAGCGTTTATGAATATTGTATAATATGAAATTTTCATGTAGTTATGAGTTATGAGGAACATGTTAGTCTGGGTGTATCACTGTATATTGTGAATTTTCAGCTCTATAATCCTCAAAGGTAATGGAATGGAAAACAGGAGTCACTGTTTCCAAGCAGATTATGGTTAGTCCACAAACTCTGTGTGAAGCGTCTGTATGGAGCTTCCTGCATGCTTGTGCCACTTCTACTCAGGCAGTGAACTCAGCTGTGGGAATGACACAGCAATTTTAATCCATATGTGGAAATGAGATCTGGCACAATGGGAAAATGTTTGAAAGGTTTTTCATCCTAGTCATGAAATAAAGGCAATCCAACAAACAGTGGTACTCAAATTTAAGTCTGGAGCCCAGTGACAAAGAAAGTTGCTTGGTTCTTATTTAGACATTTACAGGCAGGTGGGGTGGCAGTTCTCCAAAATGTCAATGGCAGTTACATGGGAGAGAAATAAGAAGCTTCTACTGTTACCATAAGTTGGTAATAGTATGCAGTGTACAGTTGATAATAGCAGTTGATAAAAGCAAAGATAGAGATCTTGTATACTTAAGAAAACAGTGCATTAGAAATGGGATGCTTTGCCCTATCTTTCCCCCTTACATGTTATGGTTTAAAGCAGTTTTACCACTTGAGATCAATTAGATAGTATAGGAGCAAACGTATGATGCCAAGGTTCACCCACAATGCACTTTGTGCCCTATTATAATAACCTGCATGACAAGTTAGAGACAGCAAAAGGCAATAAATCCTTTTTCCTGTTTAAAGAGGAACAGATTAAGAACTTTCCATGAAGCATTTAGAAGTCCTAATGCAACACAATGCTGATAGATAATAATGGACAAACCTCATCGGAATAACATTCTTCCTAAATTCTAGCTACATATTTTTGAGGCATTGTCAGGCTGTTGGTTTATGATATTGAGGTTACAAATCTCTGGTGCTTCAAAGTTGCAGTTTTAGGGATGAAGATGGGGTCTATCTCAATCTTGCATTACTGACAACATTGATGCAGTCTTCTTCTTCTGATAGGGGAAAAAAACGCTCAGGCTAGAATTGATATTTCGGAAAGAGCTTGGCCAGAACTCAGCTGCCCTCACGTGTGTCCACTGGAGAACAGCAGATGACGTTTATATGCCCCTGTTAAAGCACGAATAATCTCACACTTTGAAATGACCTCAGAAGCCTGCCGTGTCAGAGAGATTGCAGGCCCTGTAACACAAGCTGAAATGAATGCATCTGAGATAAATTTACATCATGGAATGTTGATTCAAGGTCACCATTAGATTGATCAACTATTACTTAAGGGGAAAAAGGATACATTTTCAGCATGTTTATCATGAATGGTGTACTAGAATTATGGTGATGCTCACAGAAACAAGAAGTGCATCAGCATCTGCAATGGAATCTAGATGCTAAAACTGCATGATCTATTTTCCTTAGAGTGGACTGAGAGAGGACAGATATTATCTCAGTGGGTAATGGGTTCGTGTGTCTGCAGGTGTAGATTACAGATTTATTTTCATCCAGTCTCTTTAGGGTATTACAGGAGATGACATCATTTTGCTGCTATGACCTGTCAGTAGCATGACTCTCTCACCGTTCAAACACACAAAAAAGTCACCTTATTTACTCAAATGGCCCACACAACTCCCCCAACACACATAAATAAATAAAGAAAAATCATTCCCAGTATTTTGTTCCAACATCACAGGTCTAGAATTTAGCCAATGAGTAGAATTAATTAGTGAAACCAACTGATTGATACAAAATCAATTTTCACACACAAATTTTACACACATGCACATGTTCAAACACACAACTACCTCTGCAATCCCCAAACACGCCCCCCGCCCCCATTTGTTTTATGAAGCCAGTTAGATAAGAAGCTTGAAGTTTGGCAAGTTTGAAAGCTTTTTGGCATTACAAGTATTAAGTATTAAGTATTTTTCGAAAGAGCTCAATTGGAACTCAATCTTAAAAGAGTCTTTCCTAGTGTGGCTTGGAAAAAAACACAAAAAAGGCTACAGGCAATCTTGTGTTTAGTGATTTGCTCAGTGTTGATATCTGTATCAGATTTGTTCAAGTGGTGTGAACTGAAAGATTGTTATTGCAACAGAAACCTCTGCTCTAACTCAGAAATATCCACCAAGTTAGACTGACTGGTTTAGCAGAAATGGTGTCTTTTGTGATCACGGAGGTTTAAAAGAACTAGCAGCCTTGAATGTGCAAAAATGACCTGCTCTTTCAAAAGTGTACAGCAGTATTGGAGCGAATGATATAGTTTCCTTAACATGCTTTACAGATAAATGTAATATTTCAAGGTAATTGTTTACAAGGTGAACTTTTGTTGACTATTGACTATCCAGTCTTTATTGGCCCTACCTTCTCACTCAATCTGTACTGAGGTTGCAAGGTGTTTACACTTCATTTCCCATACATTATAAGAACCATAGACACCATAACACACAGATGTGACGTTCGCAGGCAAAGCAGGATGCGGGGATGAGCCGTGTCCAACACAACAACATTTTATTTTACACATAGACGACAGCTTAGTTAGCAAGCTAACCCGGTTCAAATGACGACAAAACTAGTACTTAGACAAAGGACTTATATACATACATACTAACGACACACAATAAGGAGCAGGTGTGAAACGCACATACCGGCACACACGCACACACAGGGAGACGTTTGGGGAGAGGGGCCGTAATGTGATGGAGCCCCCCCTCAAGGGTGCGACTCCCGGCGCGCCAGGCTAAGGGGCTGCGGACCTGAGACCGACGCCAAGCGGCGAGGCCAGAGGACCGGGCAGTCCGCCATGGGCCAGCGCGGGCAGGAGCACGGGGGAAACACCGGGACTAGGACAACAACAGACACAGGGACAGACACACTGAGGGGAACAGGCACTGACATAAAGGGACACAAGGCAACAGGTATTGTGACCAAGACAGGGATAGACACAGTGATCCGGACAGGATTACACAAATGGCTGCTAAACAGTCCAGGGAAGGCATTAGGAGCCCCAGCCAAGCCCCCAGTCGTCGGCTGGGTCGGAGTCCACCCTGGTTGGACGGGAACCCTTTTCGCCAGCGTGTGTGGGGGTGGCTGCTCAAGCTTCGACGCGTGTGCCTTTGGAGATGCCTTAGCCGATTGACCCATCTTGGGAGTGGGCACTAGTGACACCGCCTTCTTGCCTTTGCTTGGCTTCGGCTTAGGCGCTTCAGCGTTGGGGCTGCGATCCTTTGCTGAGGGAGTGTCCTCCTCTGAGGACAATACCCAATCGCAAGCCTCCTTGGGCCACCTGCTTGTTTTGGAGCGGAATCTCCTGGGCGGTGCCTTAGATGGCACCTTGGGCGCTGGAGGCTCTTTACATTCAGAGTCCGCCAACACCGTGTCCATCTCTGAAGGAGAATCCAAATGGAGAGCCTCCGCCAACTCCATTGCTGGATTCTCCTTCTGATCGACCTTCGAGCCCGATCGGGAGCTGACCTCCGTGTATTCCGATCGGAGGTCTGTGTCCATTTGGCACTCACTCTCATCTTGCTCCCCGTAATACTCCTGGTGGTCCGCGTAAGGGTAATAGGACCCCCTCCTCTCTCCATCACCTGCGTAGCCCTCTGAAAGGTCCATAGAGGAACCAGCAGATTCCTCCTCTGCTGCAGGACCATAGAGCGAGGCCAGGAGGAGCGACGGTCTCTCCTTGGTGTTGCAGAAGTCCACGTCGTCCAGCTCAGAGGACTGGAAGTCGTTGTACCAGTTTAGGTTGTAGGACGTAGCCCCGTGTGACTCCTTTGCTTCCACACCGGGACCACGCTCCCCTACTGCGGGAGTCAGGAGGTACCCAAGAACATGGGGTGTCTCCCTGCACAGGCTGAGGAAGTGCGCTTACTCCCCTTCTTCCCTTCCCTTTTTCCCAGCATCCTTTGACGGTCATTGTTTCTGTGACGTTCGGAGGCAAAGCAGAATGCGGGGACGAGCCGTGTCTAACACAACAACAACGTTTTATTTTACACATAGAGGACAACTTGGTTAGCAAGCTAACCCGGTTCAAACGACAAAACTAGTACGTAGACAAAGGACTTATATACATACACACTAACGACACACAATAAGGAGCAGGTGTGAAACACAAGGAGGCCGTGGTCATGCAGACGAACACACACACGCGTGCACCCACATACACACACACACACACACAGGGAGACGTTTGGGGAGAGGGGCCGTAATGTGACAACAGACAACACACGGGTGACCATTTTGGCAGAGCAACACATAAATTATCTCATTCAAAGTGAAAGTTATTTTTCATTCCACTTTCTGGTTTTATACTTTAAGCAAATCTATTAGTGCTGAATTGTTTTATATGGCAGATGCAGTGAGCTTCTTATGTGAACAGGTGGTGTGGTGGGACCAGGTTGGCAAACAAATTAAGTGCTTTGTGGATTACAGTCTGAGGTCTTTAAACAGTATTCATTAATTTATTCATGTATTCAGTGTGTTTATTTGAAAATATCTATCTTTCTTCAGTAAGTAAAGACATGCAAAACTAGAAGACATACAACAGAAATTGATTTCAGGCCTGCACTGAACACACTGGGTGATTTGGTAGTATTTTAAAACTCCACAAAGAACTGAACAGCTGTGTGATTTATGCAAACCTGCACAAACTGCGCCTGTTAAAGTAAAGGCAAGTAAACGCATCTCCAGTCTCTCCCACAGTGCCTGAGGGGCTGTATGTGCTGATAGAATGGTCTGATTGGTTGTGGAATTGCACGCAGCTGTTGGGATTAGGAAAAAGGAGGCAGGCATCATGGGTCACGTGAAATCAATGGTGTAACAGAAAATGTAATCACTGCTGGCTCGAATTTCATTTTCCAAAGGTGCAGATTCATGCATTCTCATTCAAGCATTCATGTAGAACGAGATTCCTCAGCAACTTAATGAAATCACATTCTGTCAAGGGGAAATATTAGAAGCTTGAGTATTCCCCCAGCTCTGATGGTCTGAGTGCCATTTAAATGAATGGGACAACACTCTTAAGGGGGCCTCTATTTCCCATATTCATATATCTGTCTTAGTTAGGACACAGAGGTGAAAACCATGTTAGGGATTTATATACATTTCCATGTCACAGATATGTGTATAAATCTAGTTATTGAGTTATGTTTAATTAAAAGGCCCAGAACAGCTTTTCATTGCTGCATTATGCTGAAATTGTTTAAGTGGAACTCATTCAGCCTGTCTTTGACACTAAGAGCAGAGGGGGCTATTATCCTTTTAATTCATGCAAACCTGTGTGCTGATAGCCCCCATTTTGCCACCTCATTGTTTTTCTTTATCCACAGCTGTCTTTCACCAGCTGCTGCTGTTATTCATAGACCAGAGTCACTGCCACATTTGTCTACTGTGCATCGGTGCACCAGGCATAGCTCACATTGGCTCGTAGCCAGTGGCATGCCAGCATATCCATTCTACTTTAGCTTGCTTTGCAGCTTTTTCAGCTGTGGCCACCTGCAAGATGTCAGCACAAGAGCTTGTGGCTACGGGCAGGATTGCAGGACATGAGAAAAACTAATTTATTCATGTACTGCATAATCACATTCCCACAGACTCAGAAGCAGTTGTCGAGGTGGGCATCCACTCTATTAGTTTTGCAAAGGCTGACCCTTCTCTGAGTCTTTTCTGACCCCATTTGCTGTCCTTTATTGTTCCCAAGGCAACATGTTTTAAATGAAATCAACCCACACAACGGAGTAGGTGCCAACACATATCAAACGCAGAAGTCAGAATTGTTGTTGCAGGCAGCGTTTAATATGTAGAACATGAGCTAACGGAATACCAAGGGAGAGGTGATCTAGCAAGTTGGCAGGAGAGAAAAAAGGTCCCTCAATGTATAAAAGGTTTCCGAAGCAATGTCACCAGAAAGATGTATATGCATTTTGGTAACGGAAGTGGAGATCTGTGCTACTGATCCACAGTGGTAATCCCAATTCTTTAACAGCTAATTCAATGAGAAAAACATGCTAATATATTGTGTTTGTGTGCGCGTCAAAGCAATATACACTTTTATGCTTTCACAGTGATGATGCATATAAAGTTGTTCAAAATAAAAGTCTGGCAATAATGGCCTTAGGCCAATCAGTTAAATCATTAGGATCGTATCAGTTATATTAGCAAACTCACTCTAACAGGTGGAATTCTCCTAGATACTGTAACATGGAGCAACAGGGACATAAAACGGTCCAAAATCACCAATATGTACTAAATCAAGAAACAACCACAAAGCAAAACACAATAAAAGTCTAAAACGGAACAGACGAATACAAAACACAGGACACCAACATAGGCTTAGCACAAAATAACAACAGCGACTAGAACGAACGAAGGCTGGACCAAAGAACGAGAAGCTATGTACATGACATCAGCTAGGACAATGAAACAATGAAGCCCTGAAACATGGTAAACACAGGGCTTAAATACTGAACATAACAAGGCTAGAAATGAGGAACAGGTGAAAGTAATGACAGGTGAGAAAAACCAAACGAGGGGCGTAACTAACAGACTGAAAACAAAGAAGCACATGGTCCAAAAAGCAGGAAATAAAACAAAACAGAGGCACAGGACAGGTTGCTAGGAGACAGGACACCAGGGAGGGGCCAACTGTGACAGTAATGTGTGGAGTGCACAAACAAATGCAGGATCAGGCACGGATATGAACAGACTAGACCGGACAAGGCGCAGGGCAGGGACAAGGGCAGAACCAACAGACAAAGAAACAGAACCAGTGGACATACAGAAGAGACTTCAGACTGCCCTCCAAGGTACTACGGAACTTCGAGAGCATCGAGAGCATCCTCACGGGGAACATCACAGTCTGGTTTGGGAAGAGCACCAAGCAGGACAGACAAGCACTCTAGAGGGTGGTGCATTCAGCAGAGTGCATCACTCATACAGAACTTCCTGACCTGCAGACCATCTATTACAAGCGGTGCCAGACCAAGGCCAGGAGGACTGTGAAGGAACCCACCCATCCCAACAACAGGCTCTTCTCTCTGTTTAGGTCAGGGAAGTGCTTTCGCTTTTGGTGCAGTGACTTTCAACAGTGGCAGGTCAGGCAGGACCGGTGGCATGGGAGTGTCCAGCAGCAGCATATCCAGCAGGACTGGAGGTGTGTGCATCCAGTGGTGGCGGGTCAGTGGGGACAGGAGGTGAGAAGGCATCCAGCAGCGGGTCTGAAGGTGTGGTGGATGCGGTCTGAGTGTAACTAAGCACGCCTGGATCTGGAATGGCAGAAATGGCATTTTTCATGCTGGATTCAGGGCTTGGCAGAGCAGTGTCTTCCACGTTGGAGACAGGGACTGGCAGAATGGCTTCCTTAGTATTGGGGACAGGGACTGGCAGTAGGTCCACAGGTGCAGATGATGAATAATTAGACATAGGCATGCAGCTGGACATAGAGACAGCCACTGGAACAGGAGTGCTGCTGGTAAAGACCACTGTGATGGATGGAGAGGCCAATCAGATGGCCTCAAAAGTCTTACCCCTCACAGTCTTACCCCTGGGTGAGAGGCTCTAGTGACACAGTGGCTTCAGGCAGGTGATCTGGCAGCGTAGAGGTATCTGTAACATGATGCACAGACAAAGATGCCTCAGAAAGGCTATGTAATGCTGGCTGCCTGCCAACACAGGGCAGTGCATCTAGCAGGTGATCAGCTAGTATGCTCCTAGGGCTTGCGGCTTTCGCCCACTTGTACCACAATAATTCTTTATCCAGTAAGCTGGGATCACTGGCAATGGGACAAAGAGCAGGTCTGAGCTGAATGGAGAGTTTCTGGAGTTTTATCCAGAAATCCTGGCCCTTAACTGGCTATCCCCCCCCCCCCCCCAATGTACATGTATCCTCTGCTCTACATGTCATGAAAAGGTCTGACCATTGTAAGGCCTTTCTCTCTAAAAACTGCAACTTAAACTTTATGGGATTCAGGAGGATCAGGAAATAGATATTAAAATATACAACTAGCTTTGTAATATGAACCTTTCCAATTGAGCAGCAACTACAATATTGCCGGAGACCTCAGCTGTAAGCATGTTCACATTCTTTGGCCTTTTTAGGTCCTGCCCTAGAAGCTGCATACTAGGTCCTGCCCTATAAGCTGCATACTCCTGATGCTGCCATTGTGACTCATAGAGTGTGAGCACTTACTGGGAATCTTGACTACTTTAGGATCTGCCGTCTGCTTCTCTTTGGCAGACCTCTTCTTCACAGCAAGGTGACCACTTCCTGGAGAGGTGAGTACTCACTGTGTTCTGGGTGGGCTGGTCATTCTGTAACATTTGGGAGGCTGAGGGTGAACAGACACACACAGGAACATCACCTTGGAGGAGGGAATGTAGATTACCAGAGACATGGGAAGTCATATAAAGAATGAAAAACAATGAAAGAATGAAAATGACAAACAGGATAACACAAATTATTAGCAAGTTTAATATGAAAAACACAACCAGACAAACAAAACTAAGAATAGAACCGACCAACATAAATAAACAAAAGACTTTTGTTTAAAAGGCAAATGGGACTGAGAAGACTATCAACAGGAAACTAAACACAAAGTCATAATTAACAGAAGAGTAATGGCAATGCATAAACATAAGACAAGTTAGCATGAATAACGGGCATGACAAAATACAAAGGAAGGGGAATAAACAGAACTGGGATACTTCGCTAAACAACTGTACTAAGATAGAAGGCATGGGAAACAGAAACAGACAAGAACAGGAAAACACGGAAGTCAGTCAGGTAGGGAAATGGGGACGTTCCGGTACGCAAATGTAACAGTACACAATATATCTTCATCTTATTTGTTTATTTCTTATTTGCTTATTTAAGAAAAGAGCAAAGTTGTTTTTTTTCCCGCAGTTTCCAAACTTTGCCATCAGGTAGTCCTCCTGATGCTTGAGCACACAAAACATGACTGATAACCTGATTACATTAGGATTGCAGTTACCAAACAAAATGAGCCAGTTGGGTTTTATTTTATTTTATTAAAAACATACCAAAGAGGTTCTGGATCCACATAAATAAATTTATGTTGGATTAATGCAGCCACTCCAAGTACAGGTACTGGAGTGCAGGATCTTGTTCCAGCACAAATTAAGCACTGCTCATAGGTATTTACATATGAATACTAACATCACAGCCCCTTCGTCCACCAGCCACACAGTAAAGAATGTTTTTCTTAGGTGAAACCTTACTGATGTAATTTGAATGAATATGTAGCTTCTTCTAACTCACAGGAAATGTTCTCCTTCCTCAGGATGTTATTCAGTATGCCCTCTACCATGATAAAAAAGGCAACAAGCTCGGGAGAAGTGGCAAAAACAGGAGATAAAAACAGGCTACGTAGGGAGCATGGGCCTTTGGATGGATTCGGGACATCCGCAGAAGAGAGAGAGAGATTTGGAGAGATGGAATGGGGAAGATGACGGGGAACTTAAATAAAGTCATTAAGCAAATACATATGCTGTGTTAAATACTATATTAAGTACTATCTTAAATAACTGATGAAGGGAAAGTTTTCAAATTGTTATTCATTACACACCATATCCTTTTAAAATGTGCATAGATGCCCATAGGGCTATTTTGGACAAAATGTAATAAATTGATTATACTACTAAAATTTTGTACAGGAGTTTTGTACAGAACTGTCATGGTTGGTCCCTCCTATAGTCCATGTTCCATGGTTTCCCTGTTTTGTGTCTTGTTTTGGTTCCATTCCTTAGTTTCATTTTCTCCACCCCTTGTTTTGTTTTCCACACCTGTCATTACCTTCACCTGTTCCTCATATCTAGCCTTGTTAAGTTAGTGTATTTAAACCCTGTCTTGTGCCCTGTGTCTGGGCTGTTCATTGCATGTATGTTTATTAGAGCCTGTTTGTGTGATGTAGACGGCACAGAGGAAGTGAAAGACGGGGTTGCAGGGAAGTGCTTTTTATTATCCATAGATAATAATGAAATAGAAGCACTAACTAAGAAAAAACACAAAAGGTAATCCTTGCTTTGAAGGCAGCGCAGCGACGTTCAACAGCGATACTGAGGGATCGTCCGCTAATGTGCAGCGCTGTCTTCGTGTACCCCTGTGGGTTTAAACAGTCACACAATTAGCGAGGACTGGTGCACACAATCAATACTCCGGGGATGGGAGGCTGGTAAGTGGAGTGATCCCTATCACGAGTGAGCGTTTCCTTCCTGTTGGCAGACTGGCCTACCGTGACAGTATGTAGGTCTATATTTGTAGTGTATGGAAGTCTAGTCTGTGTATGTACTCTGTGTATCTTAGTCTGTATGTTTATTCTAGCCTTCATGTTTCTTAGCCTCTGATTTCTTCCTAGCCTCTGTTAGTGTATGTTTGTTTATCATATACTCTCAGAATCTCTCTGCTGGCTCTATGACCCTGGACTACTCTGATGACTACGACTCTGGATTTGCTCCTAATAAATCTTGCTCTTTTCCCCACATGCATCTGCCTTCTTACCACTCACCGTTACAAGAACCATGAACATTATCATGCTAAAACATCAGACATGTACATATATTCATTATGATTCAGTGTTTGGCTTCAGCATTTTACTTATTTTATTTTTTTTTTTAACTCCATCATGGTCTCCTTTGTTCAGGAACAGGCTGTAGTTTCATCCATACAGCCATTTCGGAGAGATGTCTTTTTACATTATTATACATTAATAGTGATTTGTGTTCATGTTTGCCACATTGCACAAACCATCCCTAAAAAGGTTATCACAGAGATCTAGTAAAAGGTGCAACTGTGTAAAGCATGAGTAATTAAAGTAGAAGCAGCTGGAGATGCTTCATGAATATGCTCTTGTGTTGATGAGGCAATCAATGCAAATGAGCCCAGGCACTCCATCCAGGGCTTTCTTCCCTTTCCTTCTCTTGTTTTCCACTCCCACCCCCCCTTGAGTTCCACACCATGTTCCAGGACAATATGTGGAAAAAAGGCCCACTCCAGCATCTGCTGTCTTCCTCACAGACAAGACAACTGTCACTGCAAAGGAACAGTTGTGTGGATTAGCCCAAGAAATCCTTAACGCATTCCAAAACCTGCTTCTATTGGCTGTTCACTGACAGTGAAAGATTACAACTTGTTTCTCTTGAGGGGTATTTGGGGTGATAATTGATGCAATTTGGTGCAAAAAAGAGGGAGAAGGAAACCTTTAACAATATATCTGATGTTAATGTTTTTGACCTGACATCCATTTCATTAAAGGCAGTGTTAGTGCAGGTGTCTGCAGCTGTCTGCAGCAGCAGGGAGATGATTTATTCTCCCACACAGTGTGGAGAGAAACTTCAGTGTCACCCAGTGCCTCAGGACCTGTGCCTTGCCTCGCTATTGACAACTGTCAGTGCATCACTCTTTCCACTGTTTAAGGTGATTGTTATAAACTCACTGTTTGTGCTCCCTTGCATGTGGCAGATGTTAAACTCATTTGCATGTGAAACAGACACCATATAGAGCAGGTAGATTAACTTGTCAGCAACACCATGGTTGCGATTCACTGTCATACTGATATATATATATATAAGTTGCTCTGTATATGAGCAAATGTAGTAAATCTATGTAAATGACTGCTGGATACCAGACTAACACACTCCTATACCTCAGAGGACAACCGTTTAACTGCAGAATTCACTCCATACCTGCTGATTCCATATTGAAGACATCCAACCATTGAAAAGATTGAGCACACTGCATAGCCCCCCGAAAAAAAACAAAAAACCCCCAAGCTGTTACTGCTGGGACTCCACACTCATGGGCCAGCCAAATACTGCTGCTTTGTAACAACATCTGCTGTAAAAAGTGCTATATAAATAAATTTTGATTTATTTTTATTTTGAAATATTCACATTAATAACTGTTCCATTGCCCAAACACACACACACACACACAGGTGCAACATAAAGATTAAGTACACTCCAAAGCTTTTCTCTTAGGTAACAACCTACAGCACACTGCCACACAACAGACAGAAGAAGCCCAATACTGGATGTGGGTGAACATAGATGGCCTCTGAAATCAGCGCAGGAAACTGAACCTGCTCAGCATCTTGTACTACTGAGGTCTAATAAACTTTTGGAACAGAGAAACAGAAGAGGAGGGAAGAGATATGTCATCTCTCTCATCCATATGGCAAAGGGATGGAACAGATGAAGTACATAATTTTCCAGCAGGGGGACAAAGACCTTCATCACATGCCATCCATCTCTCACTGCTAAGCCTAGTGGCCATAATTCCCTGTTGGTAATATTCCTGCCTACAGTGCTTTAGAGCCCTTACAAATTCCCAGCTACTCCTTCAGGTCACTGCACCAACACTAATATGCACAATGGTTATATAAACAAGAAAAACATAAGTGATAAGTGGAAATCTAACTTTTTCCTTTAACTTTCAGTAGGTGACAATAATATTTTAGCACTGTGTGATACATAATTAAGGAGCGTTTTAATCTTTTAAATATGACCTTTTAAATATGACCTGTTTTTAATACACTCTCGGTGGAGCACAAGGAGTATGAGCTCAATGGAGTCCTAACATTAGGCCACCACAGAAGCTGTTCCACAGGGAATCAATTAAATCTAGGACAGAGTGAGTTGCACCTTCAAAGCCCCTGCCCACCTGCCACCAGAATACACACACCTCCTGTCTCTGCCCTTCATATGCCCTTGTTTTGCCAGAAAAGAAATAAGCAACTTTCTAGGGGGCTCCATGTAGCTAAGGCTGATGGCTCCGCACCATGAGAAAAGCCACATTCCACTGAGCTGATTATTGGATTCACAACTGGAATAATTGACTAAAGCAGCTATGTCAGAAATGGTTGGATGTGATATCTCGTCGCACTGAAGATACTGACTGTGGCTCTGTCCTTGATGCATAGGAAGACTCGGTGAATGATACTGCTCCATCCCCTGCCATGTATCAAACCTAAACCTACGCTCACCATCCGATGTCATTTTACCTTATGGCTGTAGGATAATAGATGGCTTTTGGGGTAAGCAAAGTTACATGGGAGATGGCCTTAGTTAGCCATTTCATAGTGTGTTTGCCTGCCCTTTTCTCTTGGAAGAGCCAAAACGTCACTCTCTGTCGGGCCTCTGTGTAAATTAATTTTCCCGTAAACTGTTGATGTAAGCACTCTTTGCAGTCTGCTATGTGTAAGATCAGAATCATCCATTTATATGGGAGGGAGCTCTTGTTCTGTACAGCTGAAGGAATCCTTGACCATTAACTGTCTGGATCTTTCTGCTGTTGTTTTGCTGGAAATAAAGCTCAGTGTAAAGATGATATTGAGTTGTGTTTAAAATGATAATGGAGTAAAAAGCAATAAAATCTGCTCAGTGTTTTGCTGATAGAAATAATAATTTAATAATAACATTTAACCATGATTTATTTGGAAGAAGAATAATAATTTTAGAAGAATTTAGGAATTCAAATTTAATATACTTACATTTTTTTCTTCCTTTTTTTCTTGCATATATATATATATATATATATATATATATATATATATATATATATATATATATTTAATATATTATTATATTATATATATGCGCCTTGGCACACATAATCCATTAGCAGTTAATGCCACACTTTACTCCCTGAGGATAAAAACGTAATGGATGACCCCTAAATAATACTCAGTGGTTACAGTATAACAACAGCAAGACAGTTACAATCGATACAAGACAGATTTTGGACACGTTCCCATAACTTTAGTAGGCTTTCACTAATCTACTAATTAGCCACATAACCATCAAATAAGCATACTATTTTGATAAGAGGAATGGAGTGCTCCTTCATTGCTGAACTAGAAGAGTAGCAGGCAGATAATGAAATATTCTGCATATGGATGATGGATTATGCTGCAAGAATCAATGCTGAGGGAGAGGAATGGGAAACTTCTATCCGATTAGAGGGCAAAGATAATGAAATGGCAAGCTGACTGGCAATCCCAAAAAACTGAGAGAAGGAGATTAGTCTACAGACTGCTATGCAGTGTAAGAGGCAGACCCTGTAGGTAACATTAAAGCACCTATGGAAAAAAACCCCACTCAGGAACAAGAGTTGTTCACAGTGAAAACCTGAGTTACAAACTAAATGCTTCTGTGTAAAAAAAACAATATTTTGGCTATGATATATAAAAAAACAACAACTATTAAAATATGGATTACATTATGGATTATATGTGTATGTGTATGTGTTAGTCGTCAAATGTTCAACTTTTTATCATGTTCACCGTAATGTTGTATGTGAGTGCCACCTTTGTTGTTTATGTTTAATGTAATAAATGTCTTACACCATCGAGGAAGTCTGTGCATCATGCCCTGTGCCCTGCAGCATTACACTAACAAATAAAATGTGAAATATGCTTTTCATTTTGACCTTTCATATTTTCTGTCATCAGTGTATGCAGGTTGTGAAAGTTGTGTATGCATAAGGTGTGTCTGAGATAAAACAAAATGGAAACAGACCAAATTTTTTAATCTGCACACTGCCAAAGACACCCAGATTAAAACAAGGATCAATAATAAACTTTTACAGATGCATGGGGAACACCAAAATGATAACCACATTTTATTTTCTAAAATGAAATTTAAATATGCAATATAAAAACTAATAGGCAAACTGTATTTCTAATGGGATTTGGAATAATATACTCATGTTGTTCATTTGTGTTTTAATATTGACAAAGAAAAGTATCCATACGTGTAAGGGGTTTCAGTGCTGCAGAATATAATGTGTCCATAATGCAGAGATTAACAATATGGTCCTTGAGGACTCCCAACATATGCTTGTTCTGTTTCTGGGCCAGGTGCTAAAGGGGTGTACACCACTGATTACCTGGTTCAGGGACATTGGGAGCTGGAACAAAACCAGAAGGTGAATTAACCATGGGGCTCAGACAGCTGGATTGGAAATCCCAGGCACAATCAATGGACAAAAAGGTTTACTGGACAATGCTTTGATGGAGTGAATTTTTTCTAGTAAATGTTAGATGCTGTCTGATAGATGAAGTTTGTTATATGCTATCTGATTGTTGAAAGGTGTCAGATGATAATTGGGCTTTGTGACCAGATGGCATACAGGACTGTTATTGTGGTTCAGCTTTTGGGTTTATGCGGGCCTTTTAAATGTAGTGGGACATTTTTTTTTCAGATGTATACAGATTTTCAGTCCTCTTCTTTTGAGCTGGTTTAACTGGAATGTGAGACAACAGTCACACTGAGAATCCACACAGAACAAGACAGATGCGACTAATATACATCTACAAAGGCTGCTAATAGCAATACACATGGAAGGACACACAGACCACATGTTCAGTGGAACATTCTGAACTAAGAGTCTTAAAGTGCTTAGTTGCAGGAAGAAATAATGGGATGCAGGCAATCAGTACTGTGGTGATGCAGATAGAGGCAGGGCAGGGATGCATACAGCAGCTAAGGGACGTGGTGATGACATTGTACTGCTATGTGAGCTACTGCCCAAATAAAAGGTAGCTTTGTCCCTGGTTAGAAATCCCAAAGGTCAACAACAAGTATGGAAGACTTAAACGTAGATGGAAGTAGAACAGAATTCCATTATTTCATTGCATTATTTCTTATCTGTGGTATGAACTCAGATGTGGTAGGGCCTGTAGCACTGAAATTCTAATCCAGCGGTGACAGACTAAATTCTGATGGACAAATAGTATAATTTGGACCAGCCACATACAGTTAGATGATGGTCAAGGGAGGATAATCCATGCAAAAGCAATTAATGGCTCATGTGGTTTTTATATATATAAACACACACACACACACACACACACACACACACACTATATTGCCAAAAGCATTTGCTCGTCTGCCTTCGCATGCATATGAATTTGAGTGACATCCCAATCTTAATCCATAGAATTAATTATGATATTGGCCCACCCTTTGCAGCTATAACAGCTTCAACTCTTCTGGGAAGGCTTTCCACAGGGTTTAGGAGTGTGTTTATGGGAATTTTTGACCATTCTTCCAGAAGGTCTATAGAAAGTTGGCGACCTCTGCGCACTCTGCGCCTCAGCATCTGCTGACCCCGCTGTCATTTTACGTTTCTGTCATTCCCGTTTTCTGTCAATTCCCGTTTTCTGTCCTGTTTTCTGTCAATTGCTTCCACTTTGTTATAATACCACTGACAGTTGACTGTGGAATATTTAGTAGGGAGGAAATTTCATGACTGGACTTGTTGCACAGGTGGCATCCTATCATGGTACCACACTGGAAGTCACTGAGCTTCTAAGAGTGACCCATTCTTTCACAAATGTTTGTAGAAGCAATCTAGCAATCTCCATGCCTGGGTGTTTGATTTTATATGATGGATGGATGAGTGAATACATTTGGCAATATATTTATGTATACTGCAATATACTAGACCTGTACCCTTACAATTTCTGAGATACATTGATGACACTGATGGTATTGCTACATGCACATTAGAAGACCAGAAGAACTGTGTTCATTTCTTCATTCTCCAAGTTCCACCCACCTCTCTCTCTCTCTCTCTCTCTCTCTCTCTCTCGCTACATATATATATATATATATATATATATATATATATATATATATATATATATTCATATTCTAGGTGAGTAACTGCAGTAGGAGATGCCGAGATATTCAAAGTGCTTGCAGCTGATGAAGGACCTCTGTCCAAAAAGTTCTGTTTCTTTGGAAACTGTTATTTACTACAATTATTTACTACAATCTCTACATCAGTTACTAAAGTACACTGCAGTTACTCACCTACAATATATATGTATGTATGTATGTATGTATGTATCTATCTATCTATCTATCTATCTATCTATATATATATATATATATATATATATATATATATATATATATATATATATATATATATATATATATATATATATACATACACACACACACACACACACACACACACACACACACACACACACACACATACATACACAATCTGGGAAGCCTCGCGGGGGCTATAGCTCCCCTTAAATGTTTTTTGGCCCTTCCCATAAAACCCATGCATTATTATTTTAAATCGTCAATAGTTCTCATTCATTCTTTCTTATTCAACCGTGCCATCCTGTCTCCAAACTCACAATATACTGCGATAAAGGGGTACTGGGACCTTGGGGAGGTGTTGTTGCTGTACAACACCCCTAAAACCTGAATTACAGTTTGAGTCTGGAAGACTTAATATTTGGGCAGTTGTGGTACTGTTACCGAGCGCTGTGCACTGCTTTGTTAAAATCTCAGTTTGTGTTGCACTATGTGTGAGACAGAGGATCTCTGTGTCAGACAATGTTGCTGAAGACTTTATACTAAAGTAAAGAAAATACGTCATTTGGATGTCTGTTACAACTGTCTGAAATGAAATCACACTGACATGCTAATGAAAGTACCAATAAGATAGAAGAGGAACCAAAGCTAATGTAACATGTACTCTAAAAGCAAAATAAAACTACTTCTGTATTAAACAATTCGACATTTACGGCAGGTGTTAACGAATAGCTTGTTCCTTTTCATTTTTACTATTCTCCTGGAGGGCATAGACTCCCATTCAACAATCTCTACTGACACCTCTGTCGTTGACTATCGCTATGCACTATGCTAAAGTTTGTGTCGTGAGCCAGAATGTTTCTGTGTCAGTGAATGTTCCTAATGACTGTGTAACTTAAAGTAAAAATATGTAATCTGACTGTCTACTGCAAATGTCTGAAATGGAAATGACAGAGGAACCCTAATGATTGATGAACAAATACTAAAGTAATGTTACTTGAAAAGCAAACTAAAAATGACTTTTACATTAAACAATGCAGAATGTAGGGCAGGTGTTAATGAATGGATCTTTTTCATTTTTGCAATACTCCTGGGCGACTTATTCATATATTTCATATTCATATAGTTTATATAGCTTCATATTCATATAGTGACACCCCTATAATATACCCCTATAATATACCAGAAGATTAGGACAGTCTCCTTAAAAAAGTTCAAGCTGTGCTTAGTGCCAAGAGTGGTCACACTAAATGACATTTGCCCATGGAAGCCATTTTGTTCTGAAAATAGTTTTTTTAAAAAAACATTTGTGTACTTATTCCTGTATTTTATGTTTGTATTTTAATAAAGAGACAGAAATATTTATATATGGTCATTATGCCATTGCTAAAACAACAAATCTAATGGTGGCATAAGACGACTGCAGCGCCACTATCTCTGCTATCCGCTAAATGAAAGCCCCTCCATGGAATATATCACTGACAGGAAGCAGAGCTGGCAGACATAAGGTAATTCTACCAATGGCTGGAAATTGCACAGAGCACAGAGGGACTACTCATAGCAGCACAAGATCAAACATTTCCAAGATGCAGACTGTGTACAAAAGCCTCAGAGACAATCCAGTACCTAGTAGCAGGTTGCAAGATGCTGGCAGGGAAAACACACACTCAGAGATAACCAAGTGGCAGGAATCATATACAGACACATGCAAGATATGAGCTGGACACCCATAAGTCTAAAAGGGAGGAACCACAGAGAGCAGTGGAGAACAAGGCTAAGATCCCGAGGGACTTCCAGATCCAGGTAGATAAACAAGTAGTGGCAAATGAACCAGACATTGTGATTGTTGATAAGATACACCCCCCTCTCCCCCCAAAAAAACTCCATGACTATCAGCAACAACAAAAAAACAACAGTGGTAATAGATGTGGTAGTCCCAAGTAATGGAAACATCCAAAGGAAAATATGACAAGTTGAAAAATACTAGAGACTGAAAGAAGAAATTGAGAGAACGTGAAAGTTTAATAACAGTTGTGACAGAGGCACTTGGAGTTGTAATCTCTAAGATGGAGGAGTGTCTCCAATAGAGCCTAGGAATTAATATTTTTTCACTAACATCGATCTCAGTCCAGAAGAGTGCAATCCTAGGAAGAGTAAAATTCTGCACTAAACCTTCAAATTCGCAAATTCAAAGTGTGAGGAAAAAAGATTTGTGGAAAAAATTGTGATGGAAGGGTGAGTCAGGAATTATTTTTATGAATGTAATGATTTAAACACATCTATATTTGAGAAACACACAGGACCTCTAAAATGCTTAGTAAGTACCTCAGAGAGCAGAAAGCTGTGGAGGATGGGAATAAGGAGGAGCAAGGACCATCATTGGAGGATAAACCCCTGCATAAAATGTACCACCAGCAAATAGTAGAAGTAGCTGATATGGAGAAATCCTACCAAGGGCTGGAAAAGGCTGGAGTGAAAGACAGCACAGAGGCACTAAATATGTCAGCACAGGAAGAAGCTCTGAATGCGAGCTTCAAAATCCCAGGAACATATCCGAGGTCTCGGTTTCCCACTCGCCCTCTGGGCAGTCTTTCTCCTTCAAACACGGGTCCTCTACCAGAGGCCTGTGAGCCTGAAAGTCCTGCACATATACTATATTTTTATATGTACATATTTCGAATGCGTGCATATAGCTCAGCTAGTTATTCATGTTTGCTACAGTTATAGAGTTATCAGTACATTTATGTGCGATTGACAGATAAAACCAGAATGACATGAAGAGAGACAGAGAGTGAGAGACAAACAGTCTTTGGCTGTCCCCTTGATCGAGAGAATGAAGATATCAGTGTGACCTGCATCACATATTGGCAGCAGCTCTTCTACCCTGTAGCAGCCTGTACCCATTCCTCTCTTCAGCTGTCTGCTTCTCTGCTCTCTTCTTTCATCTTCATCAAGGCCGCTTTGACGAATGACCATATAAAAGAGATGGTAGAGGATGGGGAAAGGCCAGAGCCGATTGGAAATAAGAATGCTTAATTCCATGTCAGGGACAATGTGATGACAGCAGTGTCATGAATGGAGACCGTTCTGTGATTTAAGACTGCACTATAAAAATGCACTGTTTTATGTCCACAGAGCAATGGAAGTTGCTCGTAGACACTATAGTGTGCTTAGGAGGCTGATGAGTCTTCTATAACCCATCCTTATGTAATTTCCTATTGAACTGCCAGAGCCCCAATTTTTAACATTTTGTGTTAGCCGAACAGCTCTAAACAAAATTTTCACCTCGTAATCCTGCATTGCACTCCAGTCTGGCCTGCTTCCCAAAATCCCAGGATGACCCCATAGACAGACAGACATTTTCTTTCAAATGTCTGTCCAAATTTGAGCATTTCTATACTTTTATTGGTCGACTCCGGATACCTTAAACTGATTGAATACTCCTGAAATAGCAGTGTGGAAACAACTGTTGTATGAACCATTTTATCACACTTGCTGTAATTACACAATCATTGTTTCTTATCATTATTACTCTCAAGTTGTTGAACAAATTCAGCAACGTGTTATCAGCAGGATCAGAGTATGGCCATGAAGTCATATTTCCAAAACGCAGTCTGAAATTATTTTTGAAAAAAATGCTTAAACATGAATGCACCTCAGGGTTCCAGTAATTTCAGGACAATTAAACCAAGGGAAATGTGTTTGTATTTGAAAATGTCTGTTTTTTTTATTTATTCTCTTTAAAAAAAAAATCAATTTAGTCATTATGCCACTCACGGACTAGCTATTCCCCTTAAATGTTTTTTGGCCCTTCCCATAAAACCCATGCATTATTATTTTAAATCGTCAATAGTTCTCATTCATTCTTTCTTATTCAACCGTGCCATCCTGTCTCCAAACTCACAATATACTGCGATAAAGGGGTACTGGGACCTTGGGGAGGTGTTGTTGCTGTACAACACCCCTAAAACCTGAATTACAGTTTGAGTCTGGAAGACTTAATATTTGGGCAGTTGTGGTACTGTTACCGAGCGCTGTGCACTGCTTTGTTAAAATCTCAGTTTGTGTTGCACTATGTGTGAGACAGAGGATCTCTGTGTCAGACAATGTTGCTGAAGACTTTATACTAAAGTAAAGAAAATACATCATTTGGATGTCTGTTACAACTGTCTGAAATGAAATCACACTGACATGCTAATGAAAGTACCAATAAGATAGAAGAGGAACCAAAGCTAATGTAACATGTACTCTAAAAGCAAAATAAAACTACTTCTGTATTAAACAATTCGACATTTACGGCAGGTGTTAACGAATAGCTTGTTCCTTTTCATTTTTACTATTCTCCTGGAGGGCATAGACTCCCATTCAACAATCTCTACTGACACCTCTGTCGTTGACTATCGCTATGCACTATGCTAAAGTTTGTGTCGTGAGCCAGAATGTTTCTGTGTCAGTGAATGTTCCTAATGACTGTGTAACTTAAAGTAAAAATATGTAATCTGACTGTCTACTGCAAATGTCTGAAATGGAAATGACAGAGGAACCCTAATGATTGATGAACAAATACTAAAGTAATGTTACTTGAAAAGCAAACTAAAAATGACTTTTACATTAAACAATGCAGAATGTAGGGCAGGTGTTAATGAATGGATCTTTTTCATTTTTGCAATACTCCTGGGCGACTTATTCATATATTTCATATTCATATAGTTTATATAGCTTCATATTCATATAGTGACACCCCTATAATATACCCCTATAATATACCAGAAGATTAGGACAGTCTCCTTAAAAAAGTTCAAGCTGTGCTTAGTGCCAAGAGTGGTCACACTAAATGACATTTGCCCATGGAAGCCATTTTGTTCTGAAAATAGTTTTTTTAAAAAAACATTTGTGTACTTATTCTCCTCCTGTCTTTCGACAGCTACCAAATGGGGGGTGTGGTGAGCATGTGCTTCCCTGGAGATACCAAGCACCACATTTTTTTGAACTGCTGTCCATGCTGCAACATATATATATATATATATATATATATATATATATATATATATATATATATATATATATATATATATATATATATATATATATATACATACATACACACACACACACACACACACACACACACAGTGGGTGAAATAAGTATTGCAAATGTCATCAATTTTATAAGTAAATATATTTCTAAAGGTGCTATTGACATGAAATTCTCAACAGATGTCGGTAACAACCCATCCAATCCACACATGCAAAGAAATCAGACCACAGATGTCCATAAATTATGTGTAATAATGAGAAATGACACAGGGAAAAAGCATTGAACACATGGAGAAAGAGAAGTGCAAAAAGCCACAGAAAGTCATGACACCAGCTGAAATCTATCAGCAATTAGAAAGCAATTCTGCCACTTAGTGCAAATTAATATCAGCTGGTTCAACTGATGGCCTACAGAAAGGTGTCTCATTACCAAGGTGCCACACAAGAAACATCTCATGATGGGTAAAACAAGTGAGCTCTCTCAAGACCTTCACAACATTATTGTTGCAAAACATACTGACGGAATTGGTTACAGAAGAATTTCTGGGGCCATAATCCAGAAATAGAAAGAACATCATTTCACCATTAACAGGCCACGACCAGGTGATCCCCACAAGATTTCAGACAGAGGAGTGAAAAGAATAATCAGAAGAGCTGTTCAAGACCCAAGGACCTCCTCCGGAGAGCTACAGAAAGACCTGGAATCAGCAGGTACAATTGTTTCAAAGAAAACAATAAGTAATGCACTCAACCTCCATGGCTTTCATGCACGCTCACCATGCAAGACTCCATTGCTGAAGAAAAAGCATGTTGAAGCACGTTTAAAATTTGCTCAACAACATTTAGAAACACCTGTGAAATACTGGGAGAATATAGTCTGATCAGATGAGACCAAAATGGAACTTTTTGGATGCCATAATACACACCATGTTTAGAGGTCAAAAGGCACTGTATATCACCCAAAAAACACCATACCAACAGTGAAGTTTGGAGTTGGGAACATCATGGTGTGGGGCTGTTTTTCAGCATACAGCACTGGCACGCTTCATATAATTGAAGAAAGGATGAATGGAAACTCATGCCCCACTCAATACTTTTTCCCTGTGTCATTTCTCACTATTACACATAATTTATGGACATCTATGGTTTGATTTCTTTGCATGTGTGGATTGGATGGGTTGGTACCGACATCTGTTGAGAATTTCATGTCAATAGGACCTTTAGAAATATATTTACTTAGAAAATTGATGATGTGTTCAATACTTATTTCTTCTGCTGTGTGTGTATGTGTGTGTGATATATATATATATATATATATATATATATATATATATATATGAGAGAGAGAGAGAGAAAGAGTATGTGTAAGTATGTATATATATGTTTAGCGCCAGCTACCCATTGTCAGGACGCAAAATAGCCAGATCATCCCTGTAAAAAAACATGCATAAAACAATTTATTCAAACCAATGAGGTCACATTTTTTAATTAATTATATTGGTCAATAATAATAAGTCAGTCTTGTCATTCTATTATGCTGCAAGATCCTATTCTGTAGATCATCGAATGGGGCTCATGCAGAATTGGTGCTTAAACCTTTTTAGTGCTTATACTGTATTCTTTTAAAGTGGGTCACTAGTGCCTGGAATCACATTTCCATCTGGAAAGTTCTTTCAATTACTCCAGTTTTTTAAAAGGATGTTATTCCCAATTGCTTGAGCTCAGCTGTTTAAGAGCTGCTACACAGGCACTAAAGACTCAATCAGTGGTGATTAAAACCATTTCCATCAGAGTACTGATTCCAAGCCATTGAATCTTAAAGATTACACACATGGGTTATGACGGTGCAACCCCCCCCCCCCCCCCCCCAAAAAAAAAAACCCAAACAAAAAAAACCCACTGACAAAGGACGACGCAGGAATTTTATCATATTCATGCAAACTGCCAGTGCAAGCCTTTTACAACCACAACAAGATTCATGAAATGCAGTATCTGTAGATCAAAGATCAAAGTTATTTCTGTGTTAAAAGCACTAAGAGAGTGGCAACCAGGCAGGGACGTTTCAGGTGGGTTAACTCTTCATCACTGGTCTCAGTAAAGCAGACCATGCAGCCCCTGACACGGCCCTGTAACTTGCTTATAGTCTACGAAGGGATTAGGACTATTGAATTTGCATTGATAATAGTAAGGGGATATGCATAGCCCAACAAAGCCTTCTTTCGGGCACTCCTTAAGGGTTATTTAGGAGTGACATCAGTCATGACCTGTGAGGTGGTGTTTTGGGCTTTTGGAAAAAAATGTTTGAGCCTATATTGGAACTTTGAAAGAAAATGTGGAATGTAGAACAATTTTTTGTTTGTTTGTGTTTGGAGAGACTTGTGAATAATTAATGTATAATGTAATATATTGTGAAACATGTTATACATGGAAGAAAATATGGCCACCATTGTGGGTATGTGTGGTATTTTTAGTAGTGCAATGTTTAAATATCATACGTATACATGTTATTCTTCTGCTCACAATGTTAAGACTGAGCTGTTTCTTTGGGATACCTTACAATTAAAGTTGCTTACAGTTATTTTCAGTTGCTTGCATTGGGCATAATGGCACATGATTGTCAGCAACTAAAGTTCAGGTGTCTGTCACCTGTGATATTGGCATAAAATGTTACATTTTACTGGAGTTGACTCTTACAAACTCAGCATACACTTTTGGTAAAATAATTCACATAACACATTCTGCAAAATCTTAAAGTGCTATCTTTTGGCAGTAATCCCGGAATGAGTGAGTTATCCATTTTTACGAATAAGGCTTAACTCTGGGAATCAGTGACAGAACTCTAATTTCAAAGTCAAATTTATTTATATAGCACTTCTTCTTTTTTTTTTTTTTCAACAAAGCAGTTTTACAACTGTTTGGCATCTCGCTGCCTAATGAGCAAGCCAGTGGGGACAGTAGCAAGTAGGACCAAGTTTTTGCTCATTTTGAAAATGTGCAAAAAGACAAACAAACAAACAAAAAGCCCAAAATTTGGAAATACACCCATTCCTAATCAGGGTAGCCTATGGCCTAAGTTTCTTCCCATAACCATAGTGGATGGAAAAACGACTTAATTTGCATTTGTTTTCTGCCAAGATTTTGTGAATGCACATAACATTTGCAAAACGTTTGGCTAGAAACCTGGCAAGAAGCAGAGAAAAAAGTTCCTTGGACAGATTAGCAGGAAACCTCAGAAGGACCAAGACTCATCAGGGGAACTGACCTCCTTGGGCAGTTCAACTTAAAAATAGTTTATGCTGTACAACATTATATAGTCACATATTGTTTAAAACAAAGTGTATGGTCGCTGTAACAAAGTGTAACTAACAATTTTCATTCTGAATGCCTCAACCTTGTCTAAATCTACATGGAATGAATTCTCAACTTGGTTGATTATTTGATTATATAATCGAGTCCTTCTGGATCTGCAAGTAAATCAGTGTTTATCAATCTTGTAGGTTCAATGGATGCAGCTACAGTAGCAGATGTAATGTTTCATTTTTTTAAACATCACGGTTTAAACACACGAAACATTATAACAGAGTGGTCTGATATTGCCCTCCCCCCTCGTTGTGCTTCAGCCATGCCTCCAAAGCCCCTCCTTAAAGAGGAGGCTGTACTTTGAAATATCAACACTGTTGGCCAACAAACAAAGACAAATGTTTTAGACATCAAAAGAAATCTACAGGAATATACATCTATTCAGTAAAAAAAGACTTATTTCTATGCTTTGATATTTGTTTGATGACCGAAACTGTGGTGAATAGTGCTAAATAAACAATAAGTCACTTATGAGAACGTTTAGCTGTAAGAGTACAGGCATACATGTCAGGACAAATACCTTCTGGGCACTTCACCAAGATGTTTTCAGCACTTTTCAAATAAAGCATTGCATTGGAAACATGCTAATGTTAGCCTGACTGAAACATCACAGTTAAATGAGAACTGCACTACAAAGCGTTATTGTAACCATTGCCATTTTAGCTTTGTGTTTTATTTTTATTTTTTGAAAATCAAATAAAAAATGAAATTGAGCAATTACCTGTCAAACAGAAATGTGGCTAACTTACCATCAGTTTTGATTCCTCTTAGGTACCAAAGCTCCTTCTACCTCTGAATAACCACTCCAATGTTTACCCTTATTTTATCTCAGTCTTTTTAGCTTGCTTTTCTTTATCAGCCATCTTCTGTTGACTTGTTTTTCTTGTTGGCAAAGGAGGGGTGGATAGTTTTTTCATTGATGGTGGTTGTTTACCTGCCATTTCTTTTGCAGAGTTCCTGAAGCCGCTCACTGATTGAGCTTGACCATTTGAGAGCATGTGCATGCATGAGCAGTGATATCCAATTCCTCCTGACTTTGATTGAGTGTTTTTGATTTGGGTACAGTAGATTCTTGCAAATGGAATTAAGAGCACTAAGTGGAGCCAGAAGAGGCAATTTTTTTTCCACAGATCTTTTTCGCAATGTCTCATGCATTACTGTCAAGACATAGTTTAACAAATATGAGGAAAAAGTTTTTATATGGGTGTCACGAAACGCTCAAATTCCTGCAAGTAATGTGGTTTGGCCCGCCACGTGCAGTGGGAGGGTCTCTGTTTAGTAGTGACTACGCCTGCACACCGGGTTAGTGTTGTGTCTGTGTGTATATAAATAAACCCGTGTCGTGGAGTGCAGTGCTGTCGGTCTTTGATATGCTCGCCTTTGTAATGTGTTTGTCTTTGTAAATGGTTGTCTAGGTTCACGCTTTTTAGATATTTGTAGATGTTCACCATTAATGTCATGTGTGAGTGCCAGCGTTGACTTCGTTTCATGTTAATAAATTTCTGTCCACTTCAAAGATGTCTGTGCGTCCTGCCCCTTGCCCTTCGGCACTCAGGCCGTAACAATGGGTCACTTACTACATCTTTAACAACAGTGTTTTAGATGACAAAGATCTTATATTTAGTAAACCTAATTCTTGATTAGTGTTGTTGGTATTAGCATGATCTAGTTTTATTACATTTTTAAAACAGATTTTATGAGATCTATTTTGAAAAATGTGAAGAATAGACAGTTTCACTAAGGTGGAATCCAGGTCATGTGTCAGTGGAGCTGGCATAAGTCATTTTGCTTGTTTTTCTGCTGTCTGGCCTTGGCTCTGGTTAGTCAGATCCCATTAACTGCCACTAATGCTGTACTATCACTATAAAGCATAGCAGCTATTGTACGAAGCTTGTCCTCAAAATGGGTTCAAATGTCTCTAAAATCCATTGTTTTCTGAGCACCATTTAGACATCCATCAGTTCAGTGCTTATAATCTACTGTAAATTTCAGCACTGTACCAAATTGGAAAGGGGCCAAAGCATACTACAGCCACGGACATAATCTCTGCTAACTCACATACCTCTTTAACATTACTCTTCACAATTTCCCACTGCCTCAGCAACACATCATTAGTGCCAATGTAAATAACTATGAATTTACATTTAGCCAGGACTTTGAGACTTGCCCTAATGTTGGGCACTCAACACACTGGAATTCATTTCACTATTGGTGCAAGGGCTGATAATCTAGATGTATAGAGTGCTCTATATGCCTTGCTAATGCTAATAACAATTGTGTTTCCACAAATGTATTGCTAATGAAGGAAGAGTAGCTAAGTATACTGCACTTGACACATGGAACAAATGACACAGAAGCCATGATGAAATGAAAAGTTAGTAGCTTTGGTTAGTTGTTTAAAGTATTGGAAATTTATCAATAGTAGTCTCCACATTCTTGTAAAAGTAATTGATTTCAAAATTGTATGCAGCTACATCTAAAGGAAAATGAAAAAAAACAACAACTAGAGGATAGAAGTCTAGAATCTCCAAACATTGGCAAATGAAATGAAAAAATCAGGACAAACACTAAAGAGATTTTCTGTACACTTTTGTATCTGTGACATTGGCGGCACACATGAAGCGAGAGGCAAGTCCGAGCTGAAGTGTCCTTTATTTTCCATTTAGATAATAAGGAACGAAAATCCACAAACAACAAAATATGCTGGTAGCAGTGCAATACACAGGGAGTCTCACAGCATTAGTCTGTCAATGTACAGTGTCCTCTTTCGGGACCTGCAAGATTAAATAGCAGAGTCAAGTTAGAACAGGTGTAATGCATTAATATGTTGCTGATTGGGAGCGTGGCAGAACAGAAGTATGGCCCCTCTCAGGTGATGCATAATTATAGTGGTGTAATAAATGTAATTTCTTGTGGACCATAATGCAAAGAGGCAGGCACAACATGAATTTGAGAGTCTAGGACTCTGTAATCCTGCTCAATGTTTGACCATATGTCCTAAGGAGTTATATGCATAGACCAATAAAAGAAATTCAGCGAATAACTACACATTGTTAGGTGGGCCAGACAGAGAACAGGATGTGGGGCTCGACACAGGGAGCTGTGGAACAAGTCCAGAGTTGGCAGCCAGCTGGTTATGAGCAGCCCTCTAGGAGTGAGGAGTCTTCACCAGAGCATGGAAACAGGGTAGGGTTTTTAATGCTGGAGACTAGAAATGGGGGTGGCATTAACAATGCCAGAGACTAGAGATGAGGGTGGAGATGGGGAGACATAGCGGCATACTCCTAAGCACAGGCTATTGGAGCTGCGTCCTCCTCACCAGAGATTGGCGGGCACCAATGAGGCCAAGATTTCAACACAGATATAGGATCAGGCACACCATCAGGCAGGGCCTTGGGGCCAAAAGGAGACTGAACTAGGAATTTGGGGCTGGGTGCAGACGATCGACTCTGATAATCAACTCTGGACTTGGAGCAGACAAAACAGTTCTCAGGACTAGGATTGGGCAAACTCATATACTCTGGACTGGGAGCACACTGTGGACCAGTTCACAATAAGAACTCTCCCTCTGAGATCTGGGAACTGAGGGGGGACACTGACAAAGATCTGGCCCACCCTATCTGGCCCATCCACAGGAGCAGCCAAATATGCTAGGATACAGGCAAACCGATGGGCTGTCTGTTGATTGCATAGACATTCCTCCTCCATGTTAGCAGGCATAGCAAACCATGCGGCAGCCACCTCAAGTAGCCAGCACATCTCCACTTGCTGTATTCTTTTTGTAGGTCAGTTCTTCTGTCACACGATGAAGCCAAGGCACAGAGCAGAATTCAACTGTGAGTAGATGTATTTAAAAGGAAGAAAACCCAAAACTAACAGAAACAAATGGGAACCAAAACTGAAACCAGAGAAAAAAACTATAACAGATCTTAACTGTTACAACAAACAGAATTACAACAAACACAGGGAAACCACAATGAAACCACACACAGCATACCACCAATGTGGAGATTAAATAAACAGGTATATTAGGGGAAATCGAGACACAGTTAAAAACAATAACAGGTGAGGATACACAAGACACAAGACAGGGGCAATAACCATCAGGGAAACTGCCATGCCAGAGCAGGAATCCATGAAATGACTCAAAAATGACAAGGAAGCTCAGTGGTCACTTTCATCAAACAAGCAGGCTAGCTACTGAACTAGACATAACCTACTCACAAAAATAAAACAAAGGGCACAAACAGCTCAAGAAGTAAAGTATCTCAGTATGCTGAAGTATCTTTTCGACCATCATGACTTCAATCTCTTAAGGCTTTGGCTCCACCCATAATAACACTAGCAGTATCCTGATTGGTTATTGGTCTCATTAGGATTATTGCCAGCAATAATATTCTATGATATAATGTTCTTGAAACTTGAAGGTACTTTTTTTAGGTTTTGAGGATTTGGTTGAATAAAATAACCCTCATAAGTAATTTGGCTCAATCCATCCCTTGAATGAAGTCACTGAATTTCCTGCATGAATTTACAATATTGCTCAATCAGCTCATTCATATATGCTAATTTCTACTTCACGTGAATAGTTAGTTGAGGGTTCTTGTAGTACTGATTGGTGAAATTTGAACAGCATCTTTGGAAGCCCTGTTATAATATGCATGCAGATGTAATGGAAAGACAGCATCCATTGGGTTACATTGTCTCTCCTTGTATTAATAATTGTTCAACAAGCACAAAAACAAAAAGTATGGTTAGAATTTGAGGTTAGAACTTTCAGAACTACACATAAAATACACAAAAATACACATAGTTTAAGAGCTATTAAAAGGAAGAGAATAAAAACAAGCCTTTAAATGTGTTTAAAAACATTTTGAGTCTGACAGTCTGATGTCAGAAGGAGATTATTCCATGATTTCAGGGCATAAGATGCAAAGACCCCTTTGATTTTATTTCAGTGGGGGGAACAGGTAATAACCCCTTATTTGAAGACCTTAATGTTCTCACATTATGAAGAGGACATAAGAGTTCAATACTGCATGCTGGAGCCTCGTTATGAAAAATCTGGTAAGTGAGCAATACAATTTTAATATAAATTCTGTAACTTACAGGAAAGTAAACAAAGCATTACAGTAGTCCAAATGGGGTGGAGACAAAGGCATGAATAATTTTTTCAATGTCAGCAAACATTTACACACAGTAGTAACCACTTTCTCATTGCTTGTACATCAGTTTCCATTCCTAATGGACTTTTTGCTAAACAGCAGACACAGTGATCATTTGATAACACATAAATCACATGAAAGTGACTGATCAAGCAAATCACAACACAATAGCTGCAGCTATTAATTACAAATCCAAAAACACTTTCTCAAATTGGGCTTAACTTGAAATTTCATAACCACTGCTTCCAAATCTCACTCTAAACCAAACAGTCTACTACTGGTCAACAGCCGATGTTATGCAGTTATAGGGGACAATGCTCTACTTCATCACACATCTTCAGTGAGCTACTGGTTTAGGGCTCATTCACGCTAAACCAGTCCCTCACTGAATTTCTACATGCATATTCCCCATTACTCAATCCTTTTGAGGAATTATTTTCTGTCTGGAGATAGAAAGTATATTATCACCAACTCTATGACCAAATGTCATTTTTGATGCCAAGACAGACATGTAGGGCAATCACAGCATCAGACTGCCAGGGATGTTATACCAGTTATGACCGGAGATCTTTCCCACACTGCATTGTCAGGGAAAATATTCCTTGCAATGTTACAGAACATATGTGGCCCAATATCAGGGGCAGGGTACATCAGGCAGAGTAAAGTAAATGGCAAACCTTTGCCTTGTATTTTGTATCAAAATACAAGTGTTTATTATGATATATTGTGTTTGAATATGTACCTGTATTACAGTATTATATTGTACTGGTGTGTATCAATGATTTTACTGTAATTGTAGTGATGCATGGTTGAATACAGTAGGTATCCTTTAGCATTGTAACATCCACAGCACTTTAGAACTGAACACAGGCTGTGATCTGCATGTTTGAGACATGTAGTTAGTGTTTTGCTAATTCATATTCGTACATATTCATTTGGACCCTGTTTCCCAAAATCGTCATAGTGTTATGATGAGGCAGGGGATGTTCGGTTTAATACTTACAAGATTAGCTTTGTTTTATGATGATTTTAAGAAACCCAACCATGATGCATGTGTCTCGCATATTGGTGTAAATTTTCCATTTTGAAGAGAATGACATTGGCTTTGAAATCAATGTTAAATTTAGCTCACCATATATAAGGATTTGAAAAAAGTGTTTGAGAAACATATCAGTCATTATAGTGAAAACGATATTTCCCAAAGACACTGTGTGTAAGCAATCGAAAAAAAAAGCTGTCAAATCATCATAATCAGAAGATTAGCACAAATGTTGGCAGTCATACTGCAGTATGTGCTGCCATCAGGCAGTGGGTAGGGGGAGGTCCTTTCCCACCATTATATTTTGGGCTCAAGTAACAGGACATGATAATACATGTCAACATGAACAGAGTCAACCAGGCAGCTAGAGCAGTTTTGATACATTGTTATTTGGGATGATATCACAGCCACTGTGGTGTGTAACTGGTTTACTGACAATGCTAGGCCAAATCCTCCAGTCTGTCTCTTCCAAAATATCACCCTATCCTCAGACCCAGACAGAGGTTTTCTTGGCACGTGGAACACTTATGACAGAAATAAGAGTGGAGAAACCTACAGCATGAGATAGAAGAAGTTTATGGAACACTGCACTGGCATCTGTTGAAGGCTGGATGAGACACAGTAAGGCATAGTTTGCCTGAAAAAGGCATTTGAATTCGATTTAATGCAGTACTAAGTTTTTGTAGAACATTCTGACATAGTTTTACTATGGTGCAATGGGTAGTTTGCACAGTGTGTGTTTTTACTAACTTTTATGTACCATTTGGAGGCAAAGTTTGATTTGGATGAAAGAGAATATGTTTTTCAGTGTGATGTTTCATTTTGTCTTAGAAGTGTGATATTTGTACAGGTTAATGTATGGTTTTGATTTAACATCAAAAGTCTGGGCTTTTGAGAACAAGTGTACCATTTCAAGGAGACACAGTATATCTTTGTTGTGTAACATGGAGCAAACATGAGGCAGATGCAAATGCTGAGAAGAACGAGAGTCGTTAGAATAGTCCAGGGTTAAAACCCAGAGAGGGGCAGATGCACAAGAATTTACAGCCATGGTGGAGAAAATAAAAAAGGGGTTGAACAATGAAACAGAACAAGGTAAGAAACATGAAACTGTAACTAGGTAGAGAACAAAAAGGCTAGGCATATGAAACAGGATAACAAGACCAGACATCCAACAAAGTGACCAGCAACGAAACTCTAGAAACACAGGGTATAAATAGAGAGGCTAACAAACACAGGTGACACAGGTAAAACTAATGAAAGGCAGAGAACTAAGCTAGGGGCAGAAAACACAGAACAAAAACAAGGAAGTAAAGCAAAGACATGATATAGGGTAATCATAGAAACATTGATTCCAGGAGTGGCAGACAGTGACAAGTAGTTGGAAAAACCTGTAATCAAAGAGGTAAAAACAGGCTGGTGTTGAAGACAATATAGGGCAACCAATGTACTAATGAGCAGGACAAATGTTTAGTGCAAAAATCATTATGAGCCTTGTATTTGTGTAGTTAGTGCTCAGCTTCAAGCATGTTTGGCTGCTCTGTGACTTTGTGGAAACGGCAGCATGAAATTATATTTAGAAGGACATGTTAATCATGTCGCTATCACGTGACAGGGGAAGATGCAGGCAGATGAGGCTTGGCAGTGGATGAACTGGAAAAATAAGAAAAGGAAATATTAGAGAAACTGGGAAAAAATAGTTGGCGATGCAGGGGAGCATGTGCAACTGAATTTGTCTCATTTTACTCCAGGAACCACATTCATCCCTGTACTGCCACGCCTACCTCTTCTCGCCAACATCTCTACTACTACTAGTACTAATCACACACCTGATAGCTATTCTCTTCATTACGACCACTCTGTTTAAGCTCTGCCCTGCATTTTCGACCTTGGACTGACCTGACTATGAGTATTTGCCTGACTCCTCTAACCGGCCCTGTTTCTTCAATAAAACCTCTAGCATTTGGATCCTCTCCCTCGTGTGTGTGTGTTTGGATCCACAATTATATCCACCAAAACATACAACAGAGTTAAATAAACAGTGTTAAATATTTGCATCAAAACTGTGCAGGCTGTGTATATAGTAGTACAGATATGACAAATAAAAAAAAACCAACCTTATTCTTGTATTTTGAAAGTGATAAAACAATTCCCACTCTGATGACAGCACAAAAAACAAACCAATACATCATCTGCTGAAAATGTCCCAGTAAATATGATCAAGTAGGAAGTAATCCTCTTCAAGGGGAACTTCTCAGTTGGGTTGAAGAAAGGTTGCTGGAACCAAATAGATGTAGGGCAAGGTGGACAGCAGGTGTGGGGTCAGGTGGATGGCAGGTATTTGGTGGGGACAGCAGGTGTGAGGTGAGGTAGACAGCAAGTCTGGAGCAGGGACTGCAGGTGTGGGGCAGGGACTGCAGGTGTGGGGCAGGGACAGCAGGTGTGGGGCAGGGACTGCAGGTGTGGGGCAGGGACAGCAGGTGTGAGGTGAGGTAGACAGCAGGTGTGGGGCAGGTACAGCAGGTGTGGGGCAGGGACAGCAGGTGTGAGGTGAGGTAGACAGCAGGTGTGGGGCAGGGACAGCAAGTGTGGGGCAGGGACTGCAGGTGTAGGGCAGGGACAGCAGGTGTGAGGTGAGGTAGACAGCAAGTCTGAAGCAGGGACAGCAGGTGTGGGGCAGGGACAGCAGGTGTGGGGCAGGGACAGCAGGTGTGAGGTGAGGTAGACAGCAAGTCTGGAGCAGGGACAGTAGGTGTGGGGCAGGGACAGCAGGTGTGGGGCAGGGACAGCAGGTGTGAGGTGAGGTAGACAGCAAGTCTGGAGCAGGGACAGCAGGTGTGGGGCAGGGACTGCAGGTGTTGGGCAGGGACAGCAGGTGTGGGGCAGGGACAGCAGGTGTAGGGCAGGGACAGGAGGTCTGGAGCAGGGACAGCAGGTGTGGGGCAGGGACTGCAGGTGTTGGGCAGGGACAGCAGGTGTGGGGCAGGGACAGCAGGTGTGAGGTGAGGTAGACAGCAAGTCTGGAGCAGGGACTGCAGGTGTGGGGCAGGGACAGCAGGTGTGTGGCAGGGACTGCAGGTGTAGGGCAGGGACAGCATGTGTGAGGTGAGGTAGACAGTAAGTCTGGAGCAGGGACAGCAGGTGTGGGGCAGGGACAGCAGGTGTGAGGTGAGGTAGACAGCAAGTCTGGAGCAGGGACAGCAGGTGTGGGGCAGGGACAGCAGGTGTGGGGCAGGGACAGCAGGTGTGAGGTGAGGTAGACAGCAAGTCTGGAGCAGGGACAGCAGGTGTGGGGCAGGGACTGCAGGTGTGGAGCAGGGACTGCAGGTGTGGGGCAGGGACAGCAGGTGTGGGGCAGGGACTGCAGGTGTGGGGCAGGTGCTCTTTTGCTTTTCATTTGTAGGAAAGTGATGTGATTGGAATCGCACACTAGAATCAAGCATAGAATAGAATAGAATTGCCTTGGTTGATTGTACATTGTATTTTGCATGCAGTGATATCTGCAATGAACTGTGCAAGTGTTAATGTGAAATATACATAGCAGACTGACAAAATCTGATTTATTTTGTATGTTGTGCTCAAATAAGAATCACATGGATGCAATGGTAATTATACTTAGCATTTTTAAGATACATTCTTTAGTTTTTGAGTACACAATGATAATAAACATTAAGATGGCCAGCTACATTTATGCTGTGGGGCTCTGCGACATTGCTTTGAGAATGAGGTTGGTGTTTAGGTAAATGCATCTAAGTGACAAAAAATTAAATGTAATTCATAAAATAACCGGAGAGGAATATATTATTCTAGTCTATACTGCATAGACAATAAGCTATAAATATAAATAATGTTTTCAAGGATTAAAGTCTATTTGCTTCTCAATTAGGTGGTATTTCTAATTGAATGCCTGTGAGGACATATCTGCTATATACTACAAACACACACACACACACACACACACACACACACACACACACACACACACACACACACACACACAGGAAACCTTAAAAGATATACATATATACTAAATAACTGCAAATAACTGTCCTGTTGTTCTTCATGTCATTTGCAATGAGAATGGCCATTAGCATAGTGGAAGATAGGCTCCTTGAACCAGTGATTCATGTGGAAGGAGCCTACCATCATGTGCCTGAGAAAGTGCAGTTGAATGTTAATGATTCTCTGTGTTATTGACTTTCACATTTTTGGTCCTCATGTTGAGACACAATAAAAACAGACCACAGAGCTGAAAAAGACTTGACACAGTTATGACAGACACTGCCTCATTATGAAACACACACACACACACACACACACACACACACACACACACACACACACACACACACACACACACACACACACACACACTACTCTCTTTGTTGTATATTTTCTAGTACAGCTTAAATTCTTTGCTAAATATTTTACTATTAGTTTTTTACATTGCATCATTCATATTCCCATAATGGAACCTTTGGAATATTTAAATAAACAACACACACACACACACACACACACACACACACACACACACACACACACACACACACACATACACACACACACACACACACACAAAGCTTTAGTGTTGGTTTTGACTTACAGACCTTGGATTTAAACTCCATGCACTGATTAAGGTCAAAGAAAATATTTTCAGTGCCTGCATTTGTTCAAGCTACTGCATTCTAGTATTCACTCAGTACAGCTGTAGAAACCATACAGATAAAAACTAAATCAGTGGCATACTTTATTTTTGTCTCCTAAGACATTTTATTATCCTAATAAAAATGCATAAACATTAACAGTGTGATCAGTTCTGTGTTGTATGCTGAGCAAGATCCTTTCCATTTAAAATAAATTACAAACAGGCAAACAAAAATTGTTAAATTTACATGTTTTTGCGATCGAAAGTCCATTTCAGAGAAGTGGTCTATTGAGAGCCAAGGTAACTACACCCTCCAAAAGCCTCTTGTCTGCTTCAGTTTTTATTTCTTTTGAATCCTTCACTGATGTGAAGCTGTTGTGGAATTAGTAATAACTGCCGATTGAGCTCCACTGTTGATTTGAGGAGCTGGCCATGGCGCTGACATGCTCATGCTAGCTGAAAGAGCTGCTGTCCATGGTGCTGAAATTAATCCTTGGTCGTTGGCAGGTAAACCTACCACTTGCAGCTCAAAGTGTGTGAATAGTGTAGGACTACTGTAGCAGTATAGTAGTAAGGTATGGGACTACTGGCTAAATGTGATATGGTAATGATTCTTCAATTTTTTGATATAACCTGCATTTGTTTTTTGAGAAGCAGACGAAGACCTCAGAGGCTGAGCATTAAAGGTTGATGGTTTTGAAAATCCCTAGAAGTACTTAAGTTCTTAATGGAACCATATTCTTCTGACAACTTCCACACCTCTGCACGTGTGTGACCTTCATCTGTAGGCGATTATCCATGCTGCCAGCCTGCTAATGCACTAGGACCTGGGGAAGAAGACGCCAAGCCAGAGATTCCATTCACTAATATAGATGTGACATTTATTCAGACCCCACCGGACAGGTAAACATGAATACACCACTACTGTTTCTATAGCGCATTGTTTAAAGAGGAGGAAGAGAAGGATGAAGAAGAAGGTGAGAATGAATGAGAGAGAGAGAGATCATGCTCTTTTTTTGTCTTATGAGAGAGAAACACAGTAACTGACCAGATGTGACATGGTAGAGATGGTACCACAGACATCAGCTGGCAGGGCAATGGTCCAAACATATAATGATTGCAAGTATCCATAATCCCCAACCATATGGAAACAAAGTGCACATCATTTCTTGTATTATGTAAAGCCTGTGGGAAAGAATGACTCGGAGCTATTACTTGGTTTCATTATGGGATGAGTCAACAACTAACAAGGACAAATTAGCCCTGACAGATTTCCTTGGATGAACAATAACAGCAGGTTATTGGGCAGGTGGCAGAGAATGAGTGAGGAAAGAGTCTATGAATATTCTTAATAATAAACCATGTTATGTGCCAGATTTCAAAAATTCAACTTTGGCAGGAAACTTTTATGCAGGAAAGCAGCATATCCATTAACACATACCACAAAGATATAAAGTAAAGCAAATATAATGACTCTGAAGTTGAAGAGAGTTTATCATTTAAAAAAGTTTGAAATATAAGATATATAAGTTATAAAATCCATGCTTATATTAATATGTTACATAATTTTATATGTTTTAAATATAACATTTTATATGTTTTAATATCTGTACCTTTTTTTTGATTGTGACGCTGGTAGCCCAGAAGAAGTGAGAGGTGAAGTTGAGCTAATGTGCTCTTTATTATCCATGATGAATAATGGCCCAGTGGTTAAGGTACTTGACTTATAAACAGAAGATTGCTGGTTCAATCCAAGTTACCATTGTTGGGCTCCTGAGCAAGGCCCTTAACCCTCAATTGCTCAAGTTGTATTCAGTCATAATTGTAAGTTGCTTTGGATAAAAGTGTCAGCTAAAATGTTGTAAATGGTAAAGTAATCTGCAGGGATGCTATGAACACTGAGTTGCAATGCACTAGGGGAACTCTGTAGTATCCTTGACCACTAATATGCAGCATTGTTCTTTGGGACTGGTGGGTGCATAAATAGGGAGACACAATGATATGGAATAGGTGTCTCCAATCAGTAATCAGGTGATTGAGAGTGGAGTAGACAAATGTTATGGCCCCCGTCTGTTGTGGGTGTGTCCCTCTTGATGGTGGACTGGCCAACCGTGACATTGATTTATTAAACATAATGAACATCTGTTTAGCTTTATCTATTCAGGACTGATGATCTGTCCGATTTGACATTTTGGTCAAATCTTTTGAACACAGATTACAAAGATTAATATAAATAACATAAAGACAGTGAGAGTGGAAAGAGAAGCAACAGAATCAGTCTGCCGAGGTCACACATTTTGCTGTATGTATAGCAGGTGCTGCTTAGGGCTGAGAGACAGCACAGAGCAGGAGGGGAGAGAAGAAATGAACTACACTACAATACAGTGACCACATCCTTGCAGGTCAAGCAAGGCAAGGCAAAACAGGTCTATTCTCATAACATTTAGGTTCTTTAAAAATACACCTAAATGTCAATTGATTTAAATAGTGTAACATGGAGCGGTAAGGAGGCAGACGCATGTGCGGAGAAGAGCGAGATTTAATAGAGGCAAATCTAGAATCAGTGTCGCTGTCGTAGTCCAGGGTCATAGAGCCAACACAGAGAGCATGGAGATACATGAGTAACAAAATAAATACATACACGAAGGCAAACGGGGAAGCATGCTAGAACTAAGGATAGGGAAAACTCAGGGCTAGGAAATGCAAAGGCTAGTAAATATGGAGTACAAACCAACACAACCATACGAATAAACATGCAAACATTCAATGACCTAAACACATACATAAATCATTCAAATAACCAGCCAAGACCAAGGCACACAACAGGGTTTAAATACATGAACTTCACAAAACTAGAAACGAGGCACAGGTGTAAGCGATCAAACAATGTGAGGGCGATACAAAACTATTGAACAGAACTAAACACAAGACAGGGAAAGCACAGAACACTGAAGATGGAAGGGACTGATCGTGACAAATAGAAAGCATAAAGATATACAAAAAAAATAATTATATTTATAATTGCAAAAATAAATAAATAAATAAATTTTATATATATATATATATATATATATATATATATATATATATATATAATTTATTTTTGCAATTATAAATATAATTATTTTTTTTGTATATCTATATCTATCTATATATATATACTATATATATATTTTAGTGTATATATATATATATATATATATATATATATATATATATATATATATATATATATATATATATATATATATATATATATAAATTGTAGCAAAGTACATAATGTTTCAGAAGCACTTTCTCTGGTAACCTTGTGTAATTGACATCTGTCATTTACACACACACACACACACACTGAATGGCCACTTTATTAGATCAAGTAGTGCACTGAACCTCATTTGGCCTTCTGAACTGCAGCAACTCATCATTGTATAGATTCCACTAGGTGTTGAAATTGTTCTGTGGGAATCTTGGCCCATGTGGACAGAATAGCTTCTTGTGCTTGCTGAAAATTAGATGGAGGTACTGACATGCTCTGATCAGCCTATTTTACCTCATCCCAGAGATGCTGTACAAAATTAAGATTTGAGAACTGTGAAGGCCAGGAAGGCCATGGAAAACTTGCTGGCATGTTTCTGGAACAAATCCAAGACTGGATCACCCTTGTGACATGGCGCATTGTCCTGCTAAAAGTGCTCTTCTACCATAGGGTAAACAGCTGCCATGAAAGGATGAACTTGGTCAGCCACAAGGCTTAGGTGAGCCCTACTGTCCAAATGTCCATCCAGAGGTATCAGAAGACCAGGGTCTGCCAAGAAAACACTCCCCACACCACTACTCCACCTCCACCACCCTGAGCTGTTGACACCTGGTAGGAAGGGCTCATCAATTCATGCTGCTTGTGACAAATTCTGACCCTCCCATCAGCATGGTGCATCAGAAATCTGGATTCATCTGACAAGGTGATGTTTCTCACCGCTCAGTGATTATATTTTTGTGCTCTTTTGTATTGCCTTTCTGTTTCCCTTAGATAGTAATGGCACTCAAACTAGTGGTCTGTTGTTGTAGTCCAACTGTACTAAGGAACGACGAATTTGTGTGCTGGGACATGTTAGTTGGAACACCAGCTATGTCATCAGAACGATTCTTGAAACACTTCTCTGACTCCTTCCAGCAACGAGTTTATTTTTAGAGGGTCCCCTTTCGCTGGGTCCCCTTTCTTCTATCACACCATTCTCAGTATACACTCTACACTTGATCACACTATTCTTATTATATTCTCTATACTTGATCACACCATTCTCAGTATACCCTCCACATCTCCACACTGTTGCATGGGAAAACTCTAGTTTTTGAAATACGGGCCCCAACCAGATCGCTTGATTTTACTGTGATCTATCAGTTTCCAAAACTGACTCATGGACATGAATAGATTTTATATATATATATATATATATATATATATATATATATATATATATATATATATATATATATATATATATATATATATAATTTTTTTTTAAAACATTTGAATAATGTTCCTGATAGCTAAACAAACAGTGGCTCAACACAACATAAGTACCTTATCCACATCACACTGGGTTTGAATTGTTTAGACTTGAATTTCCATAGCAAAGGGTCTAAAAGAAAGAACCCAGTTCTTATTAACAAGTTTCTGACTATAAGAAAGAGGCAATAAGAGGAAATAATAAGAGCAATATTATAAAATTTAAACACTAGCACAACTTATTAGAGAATTTAAACACCAATCCAGCTTTAAACACTTTTAACCCAAAATAAAATGTAATTATGATTATTTCTACCATATAAACCCATATATATAAAGTATAATCTCTGTAACAATAAAGATTAATATAAGATCATTATGTTTTTATTAGTTCAATAGCAAAAATATTTTAATAACTTAACCTGTACAAATGAATAAAATAATGATAAAATGGTTTTATTAAGGATTAATTAGTATTTGAAAAAAATCACTAACCAATATGATCAACAGAATCAATTAAGTATATGCTCTCTAATTACTTGCTAAGGGACTGTCGATAAGCTGTTTAAATTTTTCGTTTGTGAATTCCCAGTTTACTGGCTTTAAAATTATACATTCAATTAGAAAGTAAAGATCCAGAGTACTAATTTTATTACTATTTTTAAAGGCTATTATATAATCACCCTGCCCTTTTTACATGTTGATCTTTATAGTTTCTACTATTATGTCCAACTTATACATCATTTACCATTATGCAAATTGATATTCACTACTTACCAGTTGTAGTTTGGTACCATTACGGAGACTTACTTCTGGAAGATAAGATTGTTTTTCTGTACAATCCTGTACCTGGTGGAGAGATGATGTGCCTTACACAGAGGTCTCCAGAGTCCTTTTCAAAAGTCTGTAGAGGCCTCTACAGAGGCCTCGCTTTGTACACAGATCATTTTATAAGGATACAAAATCTTTCTAATCCTTTATCATTATTTCTAGTTAAATAATTAGATGCCTTCTAAGTAATGCATTTGCTTCTTCCACAGACCACTGATGATTCATTACTGCTGTATTTGCTGTGGTTCTTGTGTTGGAGATAATGGAGATAAGGCAAGTAAACAACTTTACAAGATGATGCTAGGACCCTGCCCTTTGGCCACTTGTGTCACAGGTTCATTGATTCCAGTCCAGCCAGATTATGGGGCTAGAATGGCACCGATTTTTCTGGCCAAGCACCTGTGATTTTATGGTGAAAAAGAGCAGCATAGTTCAGGATTTTGGAATCAGCACCAGTGGAAAAGTGCTACATGTGGGACAGCACCGGAGAGACAGTAGGCTAGTGGATCAACACAATGAGACACAGCTGTTAGTTCCTAATCAACTCTAGCTGCATGTCACTTCCCTGTCAGACCCAAAAGTTCTGAATCAACAGTAGAGAGAAGACTGGAAACAGAGAAAGAGTGAAAGGATTGGAAATCGAACCAGTGTCTCGTGTATGTTTTACAGAAGATGATGATGCCACTGACTCTAAGGAGTCTGCTGTACTGCATCTGTCATCCAGGACAGTGGGCCTACCCATTCTTTATTTTTCTGGCCCTGCTGTGGAAAAGAAAAAGTCAGTTCCAGGTTACCTTATCCACATCGGTGGGGTTGGGAGCTTAACTAGTGTGTTTGCTGGCACACATCCTCACACAGCATTGAAAAAGATTATCCTGTCTCTGTTTCTGAGAGTGGGAGACCAATTTTTTCTCTGTATCTGAGAACGGGAGCTCAGTCCTGTCTCTGTGTCTGAGAGTAGGAGAGTGATTATGTCTCTGTGCCTTGGTGTCCGAGAGCTAGAGATTATTCCTGTCTCTGTGTCTGTATTTGAGAGTTATGAGAGTGGGAGATCAGCCCTGTAACACTGTAGTTATATGAGAGTGGGAGATCAGCCCTGTAACATTATAGGTATATGAGAGTGGGAGATCAGCCCTGTAACAATGTAGGTATATGAGACTGGGAGATCAGTCCTGTTTCTATGCTTTTGTTTGAATGAGAGCTTTTTTACCAGCCGAGCCAAGCCATAATCACACACACACACACACACACACACACACACACACACACACACACACACACACACACACACACACACACACACACACACACACACACACACGTATCTATTTTAGAGAAAGCACTGACTGTTTAATTTTGTACCATCCTGTGACCTTGCCTGGCAGGAATTTGACTTCTCAGTGTATTATTATGCAACAACCCATCGCTAAAAGCAAGCATTCTACTAAGATGCACCACAAAATGGCACTTATTTTCTTGTTATACAGCTGGCTGCAATGTAGGCTGTCATTTCCTAATCTAATCTAGCATTAGCCAATCCAGTTTGCTTGGTCCCAGCTCCCAGTGCACCTGAGCCAAGCATTCCGGAACACCCAATACAGTTTTACTACGCACTGATAAAGACCAAAAATGTAAACCCTTTGTGACTCTCCGAGGTCTGGATTAGCGAACGCTGTCCTAAGCAACATTTGTTAAAATCAACACACCCACACTGCAATTAATTATTCATGTAACATTGGCATCTATGCTAAAATCTTGGCCCAATCAGCTTCTCTAAAGATACTGTCTTGTATACAGCCTTAATGCATAGCCACTTATTCACACAGTAAGGGTGTCAGGCAGGAGCATGTGAAATGCGTATCATGTTGGCACAGCACGCAATCTTCCAAATGTGACACACACACAAGCATGCGCACTCCCACGTGTGCACACACACAGACATGCATGTTCACAAACATACACACGCTGCCAGATGTACACACAAACACGTGCGTACGCGTGCACGCCTAGACACACATACTCTTAAACACTCATGTGCACACAAGTGTCAAATATGCTGATATTATTTATACATTATTTATATATTATTATGACATGATATAAGCTTAGATTTCCTTCAGGACTCACAGCAGTCTTACTCTCCAGGGACATAGGGACGGCCGACAATGAACTGTTTATCGTGGCTGTAATTCCTGGCCTCATCATTTACTCCAGGAAAATAAAAAGCCCTGATTCCTCTTTATGCCCCTTGCTTGGCCTGCAAATTGGGGAGCTGCATGTGGTCTGTGCATCTAATTACTGCTGAGGTTTTTATTTCCCTCCAGGAAAGCTGGGTAAACAAACAGAACATAGGTGGCACAATTAGATATAATGAGATGAGAGGATTCGTCTGAATGCCACTGCATATGACATAGGGAGGGGCCTGAACTAGCTTGAGACTGGTTTGGAGCTGTGCAGCTGTTTTAAGAATCCCTGAATTATTTCATCAGTGGTGTCAGTGAATATTGTAACAGAGTGAAATGTTGCAGTATATTATATACTTAAATGAAAATAGTTGATTGTTTTACCAAGTGGCTATTGTTGCTTGGCCTGCTTAGCAGCTAGCTGGTTCATGACATGCCATGTGGTGCTACAAAGTGTTGGGGCCTCACGAAATACAACCAGCCCATTCTATTTCTTTGGCAACAAACCATGAGACTCACACTGGGTTTCAGTACCATTGAGGTTGGAGAGGTCTAACACAATAGGGTGGGAGATGGGGGCTTAAAGAAAGAGAGGGAGAGTGAGACAGACAGAGAGAGAGAGAGAGAGAGAGAGAGAGAGAGAGAGAGAGAGAGAGAGAGAGAGCGTAAGATCATGCTCTTATGTGCTCTTATACAAAAACAAGTATGAAAGGTTCAAGGTACACGAGAGGGGAAACACACAGAGCTAATAACGGCCATGATAGGAACAAAAAGCATATACTCAGTAATGGCCACGATTCTGTGCCTACACAATCAAGGTTTTTATGAGTACATAAAAAAAACCTCATCAGTCATCTGTAACATGCTTCAACAATTCCACCATGCTCTGTCCATTTAGCCTATATCAGCACACTTGCTAATTTTGTCATTTTTTTAGGCCTGATATCTTATATTTAGCCTATAAGTTTTTGGACTGCAAAAAATATGCATTTTCATAAAATAATGTAATAAATCATATGCACATTTTATTTTTGCCAATTATTTTTCATTATGGTTTGAATGGCTTGATTAATTTGACTCCAAGGCAGACATAGATTTTAGAGTTAATACAGGTTTCTGTTAATACTCTGTTAATTGTCCGTTCCAGCCTCTTTTGGGGACTCAGAACAAGGAAAACTGTTGTCCCAGGTTCATGCTGATAGCGTTCAGTTCCTTTAAAATCACACCCTTTGAGACACTCTTTCTTGTTATCTTTATCTCTGCTGGGAATTTATTCAGGATTGCATTAGACGATTGCTATGTTGAAGCAAATTGTGTCAGGCAGCAATGTTTGACATGGATTTTCCCAGTAGTTGTATGGTTCACAGAATTCTCAGATGCTCAGAAACACCAATGACAAGGCCCTCTCCAGAGTTCAGAGTGAGAGTACAGCAAAAAGATCTGGAAAAATAGACAGACAGTTACTTCAGAAGCTTGCTAATGTGTGAGATCAGATCACAGTGCCTATAGATATAGCTGTATATCTTACCAGAGTTTATCTTAATCAGTTAAATATGTGTTATAAATTTAACAAAATACAAATTATTTGCTTTAATAATGTCATTTACTGAGAGGAATAGGCCTTTCGGGGGCAACAATAACTCTAATTAGGGGGGATATAGTACATTCACTTTAGTGAGCACCAAATTCTAAAATCAACTGAGAAAACCAAAGAATCATTATTATTCCTTCCACAGTTTAAGGCAAACAGTCTTTAAGCAGATAGTACAACTCACTAAAAATATTCTGTATCAAATAAGACTCTGAGAGGAAGCCTTGTTTACCTTCCTAAGAAGTAATTAGTACTTTATGTTTAATGAATATGACTAAAGAGCAAAGATTACACTGAACTTGTTCTCAAAGCGAGCCATTACCTAAATCATTCATTTACTCTACAGTGATGTAGCAGACTGCAGGTACGTTTCTAAATGAAAGGTTGGGAAAGGTTTCAATATTAAGAACACAGTTTTACATTTATATTAGCTAACATAACATATCTCACACACACACACACACACACACACACACACACACACACAGCTGCATGGCAGCACGAAACATCCCCAACATAATCTTGCGGAAATGAGCACCTCCCTCTAGCTGACTGGCGGTGGTCAGTGAGCAGCTGCAGCAACAACATAATTTACAACTGCAAGTACAGTTATTCGGGCAGAAAAGGCTAATCACATCGCAGGCTAATGCAGGGCCAGCTGAACACCACGCTGCTGGTGGTGAATGAGCAGGGTGGACCCTGGACAAGTCATGGCTTTGGCTTCTTCTGTAACCAGTTTAGATCATTAATCAGCTTCAGAACACAGGAAGGAACATTTTAATGGAATCAGATTGCTTTTTGTGCTTGCCCAGCTATCGATTCAGTCATGCTTTTGGACAACGAATGTTCTGCTTATTTTATCACCCTTTTAACACTAAATGTATTTAATGCTTAAGGGAAATTAATCAACACTTTGAAGTCTATGCACAGCATTACATACAAAAGGTCTGTCATGGGACCAGATAAAAGGTTTGATTACATTTTTATGGGTAAAAAATAGAAGATTTTGGGTTCAGTGCAGTGCTGTTAATTTGTACTCAAAGGACACGCCAAACAGGATGAAAGCTAAAATTCCTCTGCCTTCTCCTTTCAGCTGCTCCTGCAAAAATCCCCGACAGAATACACACAAGGGAAATTGAAACCTAATAAATGCTGTTTTAACATTTTAAGCACGGAGCCAAGCATAGCATTTGTTCACAGACTCAAATGGTTCTGTGCCCCTTTTTCAGGGTTTGAGAGAGAAAGACCAGCCTATTGTGAGTTCCTGTCACTCAGTGTCAGGTTTCATATTGCTCACTATAACAGCTTATCATAAAATCTTGCATTCTGCTCACTAACATAGTTTATCAGAAACTCCCAGTTGCTCTTGTGTGCAGTAAAAATCTGAAACACTGAAACTATACATAGAAAACAGGAGAATGAAGACACGACATAAGAAACTGTTTTGAAATATCAGCATTTGTTCTGCTTCTTCCTTGCAGTGCTTGTAATATTGATCTCCAGTTCATGCCAACATCACTAAAGCACATTTAGCTCAGTGTTTTCTTTCTCTCTTCTCCGCTGCGGTGGCGTCAGGGACTGAGTGTTCTGTCAAGAAAATTATTACACACCTTGTGTGGAGCCATCAGTCAGCCCAAATGAAATCAAGTGACACCTGTCTGTCCTGCTTGTGTGGGACTGCTTATCAACGTCCTCTCTCCCACGCTGTCTTCTCTCATGCTGGAATATGTAATTGGTCTACTACACAAGCTGCACCAGAGGGTGAGCCAGCATGGTGATGACATACATAACCTGCACATTTATACCTGAGTAATCTTTGAATTTTACCTTCCTTAGGGGGCTATTGATGAATGTTTACTTGCAGCTAATTCTGATACATTCAGATTGATTCATTTACTGTTCAATAATATGTGCTAACAAATTAAACTCATAACATTACTGAAATTTGCTGTATTCTGCAAATTTAAACAACGAGGAAAATTTTGAAGATCAAAGATGGGTGGCACTTGTGACTACTTTTACCAATCATTTTAGTACTTTACTGTACACTGTCAACCATCACAATAGATGAACTCAGGTTTTGTCTGCTTTAATTAGAGAAAAGATGGCTGGATTGTTGTAAAACATAGAATGCATTTTGATAAAATTCCTTGAAACATTTTATAACAGCAATGAAAATGTACAGAAAATAGTAAGAGCATCTCAAAAACAACCAGAAAAAGTGAAGAAAAAAATCCCCAATGACAATTACATGTTAGAGCAAATGTAAATATAAAATTGGATGTGTGTCTGCAACAGCTTTCTACAAATGAGATTACTTGAATTGTGGTCATTGATATATCTTGATGGTAAGTCAAAAAAGAGGAGTGCACATGGAGAAAATAAACCAATTAGGTTAATAGTGACAATAAGATTAAAATGAAAAGAAACTCTTGGCAATAGAAGCAGGTGTCCACTTATGGTAGAGCAGAAGAGTTATTATACTTTCAACTGCATGTAGAGTGAATCTTTTGTTAATACCAAACAGTGGAACTGATAGTACAATTCAGCCTTTGACCATGTAGATGTGTTTCATCCGGCTGTGGAAAACTAGACAAGAACCGAACAGATACATCTGAGTGCTCCCAAGAAACAGGATCCCCTAAGCCTAATGAGTACTACAGAAGCAGATGAATCTGTTCACTCATATGTAGCTAAAACAAAGCACCAAGCATCACAGTGAGACTTTGACCCCACACTAGAAGAGCATCTTAGAGTTAAATTCATCTGCGGGATAGGCAGTGCTGCATCCTGGCATCCTTTAAGATGACATGGAAATCTGCCCCCATAAGTCATCGGAGGAATCCAATAAAAGGGCCCAAGCCTTAGTTCATAATAAGCTAAGCAATACTAGAAGTGAACAGCGAACCTGGTCCCAATACCCTGGTTTTAAACAATACCCAGTATCATAAATCGAAGAACTTTTTTTGCCAAACTGACAGGAAGTGGAAGCATTTTCAACTAGATATGGACTTGTCTAAACCAGCAATGATTACCACTCACAAGGTGCTGTTTCAGCACTTATGCCCCCCTTGTGAAGTTCCATGACTTCTAGCTGGAATCCCACACATACAGGATGACATACTCATAAAAGGGGTGGCAGAATTGTTATTAGAAGAAGTGGGTCTCATCTTGAAAAAATCTACATGTGAGTTTCTGAGACAAGCAGTTGAATAACCAGCACACTGAGTTTCAGATGAGGGTCTTCAAGCCTTGAAGGAGAATCATTAAAGAAGCCCCAGAATCTAAAAATGTGGCTGAGCTATGTATTTGCACACTATCAAGTACTATAGATGGTATCCTCAGAACTTATAATGTGTGTTAGCTCTACTTCATCACATTCTTAAGAGAGGTCTGAGGTGGTCATGAGAATCTCAGCAAGGTGCAGCATTCCAGAGGTCCAAATCTATTGTTCTATATCATAGAGCTAACCCTGATCATAATGAATAATGTCTATTTTGTCACAGAAGAATGAGAAAACACTGAGGGACTTTGCTTCACAAGTATGTATATGTATAGGCGTGCCTTCACCATCCAGATTACACTGAAGCACTTTCCTTTCCTGCTATGTAAGATAAAAAGCTTTGAGTCAGCAACATTTCCATACCTTCTATGCTGAGTACTGCTCCTGATTTATCAGTACACTTTCATATACAGGCCAGGACCCTTCACTGCAAACAGTGTCCAGCTCTGGATGTCTTCCAGGGCAACCACTTGTCTTCTGAGCTGAAAAAAAAAATGTACTGAGACAAATTCAAGTGGTTCCTATTGCAAGTCATGAGATAAAACAAGAGATTGCTGAAGATAGATTACATAGAAGAATAAAAATAAAGACAACAGCTAGAGCTCAGATGTGGTAGCCTGGATTACATAGTAAAGTGGAACTGAAAGTGTACTCCTCTGCCACAAGTCTGCAATGCCCACCTTTGCACAGACATTAGTGTCCCTGTGTTACGGGCCTGCCAAACTGAAGTTTTACCTCCTCCGTGATTACATAGGAACCATAGATGTAGATGCTCATTCAGAAAGGCCTGACATTTGTGCAGCTCTACCCTCATAACTTCCTCAGCACCAAAATGACAGACAATGTAGCTGTTTTCACCTACATAGTTAAAAGGTTTTTGGCATACAACGGCATACATTACATGGTGTGATAAGGGCAGTACAGATAGATTCCTGACAAAGTCAGGGGTCAAGGAAATCTTCAAAGTTTTGGATATGAAGATTCTTAGCTGCAAACTACATGCAAACAACATTCACACCAATCACACCAATTCCATTTCCTTCAAAATGGTCATGGTCAGGCAGGTGTTAGAATGTCATGTTGACCACCTGCTGCTGTTGAAAGAACCCAACATGTGACACTGCTTGAGAAACACCACTCCTCAGGCTTTTGTGGTGTTTTTTGTGGGGGTGTTGATGGAGTGGCTGAGGAGCAGCCATAGCCTTCTCGGGCGGTTCCTGTGGTTTTGGACAAACCAACCAGGGAGGCTCTCTGTGTTTCAGGAGGCACCCCTGAGACTTGATTTGTAGTAACTCTCAAAAATGTGTTAGGCATTACAACTCACCAACCTTGTTTGAAAATACTAATGAAGTGATCTAATGCCATAATCAACTGGTATTTATTGTTAAAAATAAAATGTTACTGTAGTTGGAAGATTTTAAAAGGTATCATCTGACAATCAGGAAATGAGCAGAGGGGAGAGCTTTTAAAAGCTAAATCACTCACACACACTCAAACAAGCTGACCACTGTATTTAAAATACAGACACCACATGGAAAATTGTCAATTTTTGCAGACAATATGCATTAGCTTATCTATGGTGAATTTGGAAATCATTTATTTACTTTGGGGATATTCACTGTGGCTTTCCCCCTAAATAACTCAACTTCCTGAAGCAAAACAATGCTAGATTACCACCTCATGACACACCTTTTAGAGAAAAGGAATTCAAATAAAGCCAGTCAAGTCAATTTCTCTACTGTAGAAAATCGTAATCGCAGAGATATGGTGATATGGGATTTGACACATCTTCTTTTGTGCAGCCAATTAGAGCAGCTCTCCTCAGATCCACAGTCCTGATGTGCCTAGTATGGTCTTCACAGCTGCAAAACACATCATGGCTTGGACTTGTCAAAACTACAATATATATTCAGACAATACCAAAATAACACTGGACAACAAATTTTTACAAAAGGCATGCTTCTGAGATAAAATTAGCCCATTTTAATTAAGTGCTGAACATGAATTTGACAATAGAAATGCTGACTTGGCTACCATTTCTTAGAAATTCAGTTTTTTTATGCATTAGAAAAATTATGAAATAACATACTGTAACAGAAGTCCTGTCTATTTGTGACTTTTCTTTGCTTGTCGTTTGTGGACCTGCTCAGGATCATCTCTGACTCGTGTCCAACAGTAATCAGCCAACACTGAAGTGGACCACTTCCCCTGGTATCTTTTCTCAAATGCTGAAATGTCCTGATGAACGCGTTTGCCATGCTCGTCACTTACCATGCCGCAGTTTTCAGGGAAAAATTCCAAATGGGAATGAAGGACATGGATCTTTAAGGACATTGTCGATCTAAGTTTGTGACACATTGATAACATGTCTAACCAATTCCTCGTAGTTTCCAGCCCTGACATTCCCGAGGAAGTTAGTTGACACCAGACGAAATGCATCCCAAGCCTTTTTCTCGTCACCCTTAAGCACGTAGTCGAACTTCTCATCTATAAAAAGTTGACAGATCTGAGGACCCACAAAAATTCCCTCTTTAATTTTTGCTTCACTGATTCGTGGGAATTTCTCAGACAGGTATTTAAACACTGATCCATTCCGATCCATGGCTTTTACCAAGTTCTTCATCAAACCAAGTTTGATGTGTAGGGGTGGTAGAAGTATTTTGTCTGGTTCTGCCAGTGCTGAATGCTGCACATTCTTCTCTCCAATCTTCAGACACTTCCTCAGGGGCCGGTCTTTCTTCACATAGTGCAAAGAACATGCTCTGTTGTCCCATTCACATAGGAAACAGCAGTACTTTGTATATCCCAGCTGCAGACCCATCAACAGAGCGACTACCTTAAGGTCTGAACAGATATGCCAGCCATACTTGCTGTATTCGAGGCAATCCAGCAGCTGCTTCATGTGTCTCTTTCATATCCACAGCATGTCTGACTGGAATAGATGGAGGACGATTTCCATAATGCAGCAATACTGCCTTGAAACTCATTTTTGAAGAGTCTATAAACAATCGCCATTCTTGTGGGACATGTTGGATTCCGTGGGCATTCAACAAGCCATTGACATCAGAGCAGAACACAAGCTTATCCACCTTTCTGAAGAAAGCTCTAAGTGCAGATGCCGCTTTCGATACAATGTCACTCGTACATTTTCCTGAAGAAGATTCCATCATTGAAGTCTTGAGCCTAGTAATTCTGCTTTGCTCTTGGACAGCTCCAGATCATGAACAAGATCGTTCAGTTCTTCTTGTGTTATTCTGTGTGGCACAGATGATGCACCTTGACTGAAGTCAGGATCAGTTTCCTGATGATCATCTGATGTCGAAGGTCCAGGAAACTCCAGAGTCATTTTGTCTCCATCATCATCGTCTGAAGGATCATTAGAAACTTCTGTCAGAGGTTTGGGAACAGAAAGTCCTTTGCCATGCGGAACAGGTCGGATAGCAAAAGGTATATTTGGATACGCTATTGCCCAATTCTTCTTTGTAATGCCTCCAGAAACAGGAGGCACCATGCAGAAGTAGCAGTAAGTTATGTGATTGCTGGTCTCACTCCAAACCATCGGAATGGCAAAGGGCATCAACTTTCTTTTTACATTCATCCACTGTGACAGATTTGTTGCACACATATAACAACATATGTGTGGAGCCCAAGACTTGTCCTGGTCACCGATTTTGCATCTGAAATACAGATGATATGCCTTCTTCACGTTTGCATTTGAAGCAACGTCCTTCTTCTGTTTTGTAAAAGTCACTTGTAACAAAAATGTAACAAAAATTGTCTGCAATATTGATACAGTTATGAGGCATTGATACTTGTTGATTGACACTATCTGAATCACTTCAGTAGTGTTTATAACGCAGCTGGCATTACATTTAACCTAACGTAGCTGAATTTACATCTAACATGACGTTTAGTACAAGAAGTAACAGAAATAAATTGCTCACCCTATGGTGTCTTGCTGATCTTCCGTCAGCAATTGCATAATCTTATGTCAGACAGTGATGCAATAGACCTTCCTGGGTATGATCGTCATGATCTGATACAATATGATACAATATTTCTCAGTATTTTGAAATATTAAAAATTTTCATCTTATAGCTAATACAACGTCGCTTATGGATCACATGGAGTTATCGTTAAAACGAGAGCCAATAGCAAATTTTCATGGTTATATTCGCGTTTAGGACATTGAAATCATTAAGAATTGCACCTTATTAACTCAGAAGCATTTTTGTTCTTGTAATCTGTGTAATCAGAGAGTTCTTTATGAAAGAAGGTAGTTTGTGAATGGCATGGATAAAAAAGTCTATTTTGGGGAGTGTTTTCTGAATGAAATTTCAGTGACAATCATAGTCTCTGATATTATTTGAATTTGGGTCATGCTGGCTTGGCTCAGAGAGGAAATGGCACTTAGCAGAGATGCCTGGCTTAGATCACACCTGCAAGATGTAGAACAGGCAAAAGGTTATGACTTGATATCAGCTCCAAATCTCAGCCCTTCAAAGACAAAAAGATTGTTTATTTTTTTTGAGAGTCTCTTTTGGCATTTGTGCCTGAGGGCACCATCGCAGAGTTACTGTGGCAGGCCAGCTATATGTGATGCAAATGAAGCAGTATGTGTGTCTACAGAAGCAAACTTTTCATGACCTAGTTCAGCCTAGAAATCCAGACTGATCAGTGTTCCCCAGCAGGAATGTAAAAACCAGCAATGTACGAATCATCTGTTCCCTGCTCCTGGCCTAAACACCTTCTCATCCTGGCAATGGCAGTTGAGAAGTTTTAGCAGAGCCAAATAAAGGAAATGGGAGTAATTTCAAAGAAAACAAGTTATAAAATCATTATCAATGGTTTTACTTGTGGACTTGGTAGAATAATTTTATCCATGTAATAATTAATTTTTCTCTTCTCTTCCATCATGTTTTCTAAGCAATGACAGTTGTGCTGTTTGTCTGCTGTTTGTCTTCTAATATTTTGTCTGTTACCTGTATTGTTGCGTATGTGTGGGACATTGGAAAATTATATTGCAAAATGTCATGTACTAATGTCAGTATTTCTAAAGAGCATTTACTATTTCAAATATTAAAGTAGTCTCAGAGCTTGGGGTGGTCTTATCTTTATATATAAAGATGTGTCAGTTTGTGCCTTAAACAGAAAATGTTAAATGCAATAAAACACTACACACCTGCTGAAGAGTGAAGAAACCTAGCTCTCTGGTGTCAAGAGGATGACAGACTTTCAGTAAGACTATCAGTAAATATATAAGGCAAAGCCAAAAAGCCAAGAGCAGTGTTTCTCACTTACACGTTTTCTAAGTGTAACCAGACCCAGTACACCTAGTTTGTTTCATGAAGGACTGATAGCATGATGATGAGTTGAATCTGGTGTGCTGAAGCAGGAAGGAATACAGATGGGGCATCTATTTGTTCATCACATTTTGTGCTTAGCACCTACATTTTAATGTGTGAGCTTCAGCATCACATCAAATTGAGATGAGCCAAAGGTACACTAATCTGGTAAGTGGCTCGTTCATAAGGCTTAGTATTTACTTGTGTTATTCCAGTCAAGGCTATTTAATTATTAGTTACTTCTTGCATGTTCCCTGTTAATAATTGTTTTTATAATAATTGTATTTAGTGGGCACTAATCAAATAAGAACCTATAGGCTATTATTACTTCCTTCCTTCTGATATCGGTACATATATTAAGAAAGTCATAATCAATATTATACATACTCCTGCACATGAAACCAAACATAAATGATTCTCCAACTAAAGTGTCTGTAAAGGAGGAGGGGACTTGTATGGGAATGGGAATCAGACTCAGATCTCAGCCATTCTCATGAAAGGCAACTCAGCAGGGGAAAATGTCTCCTACAGCTGGAAGCGATCAAAGAGAGACTATACACCATTGCTGCCTATTGATGAGGCCCACCTGTTCGAGTTCTTTCCACTCCGGTTCTTTCTACTCCAGCCCTGCCCACTACAGCCCTGCCCACTCTAACACCGCACACTCCAGCCCTGCCCACTCTAACACCGCACACTCCAGCCCTGCCCACTACAGCCCTGCCCACTCTAACACCGCACACTCCAGCCCTGCCCACTACAGCCCTGCCCACTCTAACACCGCACACTCCTGCCCTGCCCACTACAGCCCTGCCCACTCTAACACCGCACACTCCTGCCCTGCCAACTCTAGCTCTGCCCATTCAAGCCCTGCCCACTCCAACACCACACACTCTAGCAATGTTTACTGCATCCCTGCCCACTCTAGCCCTGCCCACTCTAAGCCCGCACACTCTAACCCCGTCCCCTCTAGCACTGCTCACTCCAGCCCTGCCCACTGTAGATCTTCTCATTCCAGCCCTGACCACTAAACTGCCCATTCTAACCCTACCCACTCCAGCCCTGCCCACTGTGGCTTTACTCCTTCCAGCCCTGACCAGTAAACTGCTACTCTAACCCTGCCCACTCCAGCCCTGCCCACTGTGCCTTCACTCCTTCCTGCCCTGACCAGTAAACTGCTACTCTAACCCTGCCCACTCCAGCCCTGCTTTCTCCAGCCCGGCCCACTCTATCACTGCCCACTCCTTGCCTTTCCCGTTCCAGTGTGGTGTGTTCCAGCTCTGCCCATTCGAGCCCTGCTGCATTAGGTTACATTAAGGTAATGTTCACATTAGATTTACTGCTCAGTTATGAGTTTTGGGTCTTTCTGACTTGACATGCACATTTGTAAGTGACTCATATCTGCCATTCGTGTGACCTCTGTCCTGAAAGGACACATTTTTTATATTAATGTCAGATGAATGATCCACATGCATTTGCAAGTCATTGCAGTAGTGATAAAATGAACCAACGTGCATAAGTCTTTTTTGCATGATTATATTCTCTAGAGGTCACAGCTTGTCAGCTGTTCATAATTACAATAATAATTGAGGGGGCAAAATGTAATGCTTGCTTTTTTTGCAGCTAGCTATTGTTAGCACGTTTGTGCCATGGCTATGAGAGAGTGGCAGACGAGGTGGTAAGCACACAGATAGTGAAGTGTGACATTAAAAAACAAAAAACATAACAAACAAAATCATGAATTACCTGATGCTTTTATCCAAAGCAACTTACAATTCTAACTGAACACAACTTTAGCAACTCAGAGTTAAAGGCCTTGCTCAGTGGTCCAACAGTAGCAACTTGACAGTGGCCAGCCTTTCCGGGCCGTTTATATATAAATAAATAAATAAATATATATATATATATATATATATATATATATATATATATATATATATATATATATATATTTGTGTGTGATGCAGCTCTCCATCCATATGTGCTGTGGATAAGGTACTTATGTTGTGTTGAGCCACTGTTTGTTTAGCTATCAGGAACATTATTCAAATGTTTTAAAATTTTTATATATATATATATATATCCCTGTTCCAGCCCCACAGCCACTGCAGGGACTTTGTGTACCCATTTCAGGGTTTGAGTATGTAGGACAGATTTTTCTCCTCCTCTGCTTTTTCCCTCCATCAATCTCTGTCTGTCCTCTATGCTCGTTCTCTTCCCACTGAGTCATTATCCTGACGTATGTCCTCACTCGCTGTCTTTTTCCATCTTTATCGTCAGTTCTTCCTCCACCTGTCAGTGTGAAGTTATGAGTTCACAAATCGCATTCTCTTTGTCCCTAGGGAAAATGCAAACTCAGCATCTTTGGTCATCGTGTTTCAGTATTTTTCTATCTGATAAAAAGGTAACAATTACCTCTGGGAACCAGTGGGTGAATCACAGAGGTGAAAAGTTGCATGGGGTTTATTTTGGAAGTGTAGCAATTGGTGCATTCCTATGAACAAAAGAAAAAAAAAAGTAAAAAACCCACAAACCCAGAATAAGGCCGTTTGTCAATGTCTCTGGCCCAGATAAATGCTCTGTGTTGTTAATAACAGCGAAAGACAGATGAAGTTATTGAATATCCATGAATCTAGGAAACATTTTTATATTTGATGTACTATTTTCCGCAGATCAAACTATTATGCACTATTGTCTACAAACAAAAATTGTTGGCAGCACAAACAGCAATTCAACAAGCTTTTAATAACCACTATAAACACTGATTGTCCAGTGTAGCCCAATGAACAGATATACTGTAAATGGAGTAACTCAGAAACCGCTTTGTTAGATCCCTAAAGTTTGTGTTGGTTAGCCATGAAGCTCCTGTGGGTTAGTCATAGAAATGAAATAGTGCTGGGTTACTCTCATTGCTCAACAAAGCATCTTGATACCCAGGCCTGGTTGACTTCTCCCACAGGGATTAGTGCCGCATAACATAGCAAATAGCTTATGACTTTGATGGCTGTTATGCTAACGAGCTGTTGAGAAATCAAGGACTTCTCGAGAGAAATGAACATTGGGACATTATAACTACACATGGTCTTATCTTCATATTTTCATGTGGGGTACTATTTATTTTCCTTCTAGTATTCTCGAAAGGTTATGTAGGACACACTTAGTACATTTAGCAAAGAAGTGATCAGTATTCATTCTAGTTTGTGCAATAAAATAGCTTGGTGAACTGAACCATGGCATTGTGTACTGAACAAGGCTTTGAGCTGCATGTCATTTGTGTTTTATCAGTTCGATATCTGTCATTAACCTTTTTTTTTTATTGTACTATGTAAAAACCTGTTTGCCATAGGCAGGGTCAGTGTGAGGCAAGTGCTTGCAAAACCACATCTACACTAAGTGAAAGCTTTAGAAAAGCTTAGATTAAGTGAAAAGGTTAGTTTTCCATGTCCCATGGACTCCTACATATGTGTTAGAGATAAGAATGCATTGTGTTGATCCTAGGGATTGGTTACGATATGCTGAGCCCCATTTATAGAAAAAAGCCTCTTGCTGAGGCTTTGTGGTCAAAAGTGGATTGATCTTTTGGCCCACACATCTATTGTCTCACTTATAAGTTGTTTGTAGTAACCTACAAAGAGCAGTTACTGGCTTTCAGCCAATTCTACTGTGGTTAAAATGAAAGCAACAACTTTTCAGAAACTAAAGGAACTGAAACAGAGAGAGAGAGTGACAAAATGCAAAAAGAGTACTGGCCATTTCTGATCCATTTCTTTCAGAAAACAAGTGAGCCTAAAGTGCCATAACAGTAAAGATGTAGTAATGTAAGTTAGTCACCCAACAATTATATACATTTGAAGGCATTTTTAATAGCTAATGTAACAGACCATTTTTATGTTTCTGTGACCATAACCCAATGAATTTAGCCTCAGCCTAGCATCTTAAACACACAATGTTCCCTTCAGAAGCTGCTACAGCCACTGAGGGAGAAAGAGTAGACACCTCCTTTTCTGGTGCAACTGAGAACAAGACAAGATGAGCTCACAAAAGTAGATAGGACAGCTAGCTAATATGTGTTCCAACTTCCAACCATTTGTTGAGACGCTTCAGTGAAAATGATGGTAAGTTTATTTCCTTTAATTTCCTGGAAGGGGTAGGGGAGACCTGAGCCCACGACCGTGCTTGCGGCCCAAAACTCAGTGCTTTGTTTACACCTGTTAACACAGATTTGTTAACACTTTAGGTGATGAAGATTCTATAGTATACAGTATGAAGACCTTATACTGCTTTTCTGAAAGTTGCAAATTGGCAATGGCTTCAAAAAATATTTGTGTTATATGTGACACGTATATATGTAAAATAGCCACTTCTAAGGCCAAGGAGAAAAAACCCCAAAATGAATTGGCTTTCTTATTGGCTTAATGTACTACCTTAAAATGGACTCATGTTTCCGCAAGATTATGTTGGGTTGTGTGTGTTTGTGTGTGTAAACATATACACATTTATGTATGTACAAATGTATATACACATGTATATTACATATATAGAAAGCAAATATGCCCACACACATCAGTAAAATGCCTTTGCCAAGTTGTAAAGCCTCAGGATATGTTTGCCTGCACATTTGAATCTTACAGTTCACAACATTACTGGGCTCCATGATACCTTGCATGAATGATGGAACATATATTAGGTCAAATGTAAATAACCAGCAAATTGCCTGCTTCTAGGAATTTATATAAATAATAGTTCACATTCACTTCTCTCACCGCTCTATTATACAGAGATGGGAAGAAGTTATGAATGTTGTAGCAATGAGGAGGTCAAGAAACCTTATTGGAGGAAAGTCTAAGGTGTTTTATTGTAGAAAATGAAGCACTTATTTTAACAGAACCTAGTCTGAGACTTTAGGATGTACACAACCATATGTGGGTAATAGCCCAAGCCAGTGGTAATTCAAGTGGCAGATTACAGTGTTGTGGGGTGTGAAGCCTTTGGAAACTATTCAATGATATTTTCATTGGCTGAACATTTAAATATTTATATTTTACTGTTTCTGGAAGCATGACTTGAATTTGGGACAGCCAATATTGTGAAGTAACATTACAAATTCTTGAGCTTCGGACATAAGAGAGACAGCACAGAGTCCTGCATTTTATTCATGTGGCTAAATCAGTGTTCACAAGATCTGAGCAGGATTTTGTTCCATATTTTCTCTCACAGAGGCATAACTGAAAATATTGTGTATAATCATCCTCTAAGCCTTAATTGGGGTGTTTCATATATCACAGTTCCCGTCGAAAAGCAGCACTCATTCAGTCAATACTAAAAGTCTACTCTAAGTGAATATATCAAACTATTTGCATTGTGAGTTGATATTCCAGCCTAGCTGACATCCTGTTAGTGACCCTGAAAATTATTTAAATGAATAAGATAATAAACAATTAATAAATCATAATCTTAGGCAGCATATATGATTTCATTTGGGCCCATGGGCAAATCTGAGCTGGGAAACATTCACGAAAGCCACCCTCTATGGAAACCGTCTATGGAAAAAACAATACAGACACAAATCTGTTATACTTATTTATAATGAAAGAGCTGCTTTGCTTTCAGTGGGAGCAGATTAACTGAGATTCTGTACGTGAGGCTACAACAGGGAGAGATCACTACCATAAAGTTTCACCACTGTCACTATAGAACAAGGAGAAGCCTTAATGCTTATGTAAATGAAGGGCTCAAAGCCAGGCAACCTCTCCTGGTAATCAAAGAGTAAAGGACATAAAGGACATTACGAACTGCAGCAGGTTCTATGCCTCTGTATGAACCTGCCCACGGCTGCTTGTCTTCTGTGGTGGCCCCCATCAGAATGTCGTAACTCATGTGGGTTATCCGTGGCGGCCCCTATCGGGGCATTGTAGCCTGTGTGGGTTTTCCATGGTGTTTTCCTTCTGAGTGCCATAGCCTCTTTTTTTGTGGCAGCCTTGTGTGAGCTGTGTATGCTCTGTGACACCTTCAAATACATGCAGATACATCTCATGTCCTAAATACTATGAGATAAAATATGAACGCATCATGCAAAAATAAATATGATGCATGTTCTATATACTAAACAATTAACATATAAGGTTTCTTTCTTCATGCTCACATATTTTATTTTCACCATTGTCATTAATAAACAGATTACATTAATTACAATCTTCTCCAAAACTCATATTGTAATTCCTCCATAAATATTGCACTTCCTATTCTTAATATTTTATAGAGTCTTTTATAGAATATTTTCTAATATTTTATATGTCTCTCCATTTGATGTATGTTATGTCAGCTCCTGTTTCACATTCAGACATTGTATTACTTTGACTATTAAGGTTGGACAGGTAGCTCAGATCAGGCAGCATAGAGATCATCACTAACAGATCAGGAACATGTGAAAGGACTTCCTAAAACCATTTTGCTACAAGAGATTGTTTTATGAAAATGTTGCAAGTTGCATTCAAGTTCAAAGAAAATCTACAAGCTTCATCTGGCAATGACTAAACATCAGGGTCAAATGGACCATCATCATTTCTCCCCAAGATATATGCAGGGGATATTCAATCAGAATAACTCTCCTGTTCCATCCATCTTCTTTTAATATCATTTGCTTATCTGAGTCTTTTTTTCTTCCTAGACATGTCAGTGACATTTTTAAAATGCTTTCCCATCTTAGAAAATCTTATTTGCAATTAACCAGGCTGCAGTGTTCAAATACTGGGAGACAAAGTATAAGGACTTTGTGCGATCAGTCTGCGGACCTTTGACTCTCAGATGTAGACAAGGTGTCATCTAAGATATGGCGATGTAGCTTTGAGGTAACAACAGCTGCTATGTTCAGCCCCAACAGATTGGCTGAGCTGCCATATTTAAGCCTGTCTGTTATTGAGCGTTTATTCATACTCAGGGAGCATGCTGCAGCAGGGCATCATGGGCTTAAATCAGGTCAATCATTTGTGCATAGTTTATCATCCTGTAAACATTTCCATATGCAGAGCCAAACAGGCAAAACATCACCTTTTATCTCCCCATCTGTTCTACCAAATGTTCTGCATGTTTAAATTTGTTGTCATTTGCTAAGTAAAGGTTTGAGGTCAATATGTGAGGTCCAGTGTTTTTCATGCATACCAAGGCTACTAGGACTTCTAGAAACCCAGAAAAGGCTTTCATTGCATACTTGTTCTCATTGCTGATTTTTGTTCTTTATTGTTTATTGTTGCTACTGTGCTGTCCAGTGTTGGCCAGAGGAGGATGGGCCCGCCTTTGGGTTCCTCTCAAGGTTTCTTCCTCATGCTCTAGCGAGTTTTTCTTTGCTACTGTCGCCCTTGGCTTGCTCACTGGACTTGGACTCAGACATCTCTAAAGCCTGTCCTTTGCCTGTCCTGAGGGAAACTCCACTACACAGTGGTTTAAACATCAGAAAACTGGCCCCATGTTTTAGAACATCTATTGCTCCGTTAAACATATTCCTTGTTTATATTTTAAACCAAGTGGCCATCCTGAAATACATTTACAATTACATTTACAGCATTTGACAGACGCTCTTATCCAGTGTCACGTCCGCAGATCTGAGCATTCCCCGTTGTCATGGCAAGCAAATTCACTTCCGGGTTTTCATTCGACTCCATGGTTATCTGTCTCCTTCCCTTTCACGCCAGCTGTTTCGAGTTTGTCCCTGATTGTAGTGTTATAAAAACCCCGTCCCTACGTATCCTGTTTGTTGGTCATTGTCATAGAGTGTCTTTCAAGGTTTCTGGTCAGTTCGCGGTCATTGTGTTTCTAGTTCGCTGTTCTCTGTGTTTAGTTCTGTTAGCTGTATCTTCGTCGTCAATATTGTTTGTTCATCTTACGTAGCCTAAGTCTTTATTCTCATCGTTAGTCTTCCCTAAGTGTACGCCCCTTTTTCCCGGTTCCCTTACTCACCTTGTTAGCCTGCTCTGTCTGTCCTTTGTTTTGCGCTTGGTTTGCACGTTTGTTATTAAATCTATTACTGATTATATTCTTAGTCACGTTCATTATGGCATCACTCATTAGTTCCGCTTCACATACCATCCAGCGCATCGACACTTTGCAAGTGTTCGCTCGTCACCCCTCCCGCGTTACATCCAAAGCAACTTACAAGTACCACAGAATCTTTCTTTTACATCAGAAGTATTATGAATCTGTGTCAGCTACTTAAAAGGTCATATCGCTAGTATGAGCAGGAGAGAAGTTATTTAATCTGGTTCAAGTAAAGCTGTAATGTAACGCTGAGATGTGACGAGGATGCAGAATGCAGAGGCAAGTCTTACTAAAACCGAAACATAACACAAACAAGGAGAATCTACATTAGACTAAACGACATTGCAATCAGGAACTAATACTGGGTGACAAAAGCACAACGTGTGAAGCACATGGTGCCAGATGCTGACAAACACTACTGACAACACAGAAATATTAAATAGACACCTCAACAAGGGCTGTGACAGGTGATACGGATGAGTCACTAACAGAATAGGGGTGTGGTAATGAGGGAAGACAAACACACACACACATAAACACAGTCAAGTGGATACAAACATAAAGGCCATGTGCCCAGAGGCTACATGGACTTAGGGGGAGGAGTCAAGGAGGGGGTCATTACATGTAAGAAAAAGTATGAATACCCAGTTTTACCTATTTATAACCTTTTTTGAAAATTAGTTTGTGCAAATTCATATGGATTTTCAATGAAATTAGATCACTTTGACAAATCCCACCAAGCATGCTGTGTGATCTTTGTAGCTGTTTTAAAGGGTAGTACAGTGTAGGTTTCATGAATAAACCTGAAGTGAAAAGGCAGAGGCTCTGTATTTCTAGGGGAAGAAGTAGAGGGCCAAAGGACTATAGAAAACTGCAGCTGTCTCTCTGTCACATGGTAAAAAAGTGCAAGGTGAGCATATGCCTGTTTGTAGTAAAGACACAAAAATCCACAGATGTACTAGACGGGATGAGGATATTGTGATATATCAAACAGAAAGTGTAAGACTTAAGATGATGCAGTTTTAGCAGTACTGCATCCAAAGTTTACGTGTTCAGCCAGATGTGCATTGCAGCTGGTCCAGTTTTATAATTCAACATAGCAGCTGGCCCAGTATAATTCTGCAGTGCAGGGATAATACATTTAAACAATAGGTTATGGCACATAAACTTATTTCTTGGGCTAGTGACACACTAAGAGTACCAAAAAGTACCATTAATTTAAATGATTAATGGGTTCAAGCAAAGTCTTTGTGAAACCAGATAATGAGAGCCACTTGTAGTGCAATTGTATTTTTTCCATACTTGGGCATTGCCTCTGGTTTAAGTGTTACATTTCTGTAGTATTTTGTGCATGGTTTAAATTTTGAAGGAAGTACAGTATTTCAGATTGGATTTAATCTGTGGTCTTTACAACTACTTTGTGATGCACACACACGGAGGTCCTCACATGCTGAGTAGGACCACCACACACTGGTGTGTGTCATATTCCCTTCATCTGACAAGAGTCTTATCAAACTTCTTGCTTGGGTAACTTCAGCAGCCACCAACTTCTTGCATCTAAAATAATGTAATCAATACAAAAGATGGCAGACTGTAAAGAGTTAATAAGAGAATGATAATCCAGCTTCATAATTTTTCCTCCCAGACCTTAAATTTATGAATAGGTCCTGTGATGCCATATAGTGAGATCTGCATTTCTTCAGTGATTCACCCCTTATGGTTTAACACTATTTGATGAACATGTTTCATGCTCAAGCTAGCCTGTTGCGACAAGGCCTGGACATGGTTTGATCATGGGGAGGCTCCTCACAGGTTAGAAGAAATCAAAACCATGTAAGATCAGGAGGCTGTTCAGACAGATCATAGATCACTGCCTCTTGGACCACTTTGCAACCTGCACCACACAGTCAAAAATGGTTTTGCTTCCTGTAAAAAATACTGTATTATTATGTATTTTTGCATGCTGTATCCTAATATGTTTGCAGAATTTATCACCCTTTTTTTTTTATTTTTTGTTCCAGTATACTTATATGTCAGTATATATAGTATGGAGAGGTGGTACCAAGGAAAGTGGATTCCCTCTGTTAGCAGATTATTGCTGGACACAGAAGAGGGATGTTCCTCTGGACAAATATAGTACACGTGTAATAATAGCCTTATGAATGAATAAGTAATATATACTTAATGTAAAATGGGATAGAAAAATTGTAAAAACAGATTGAAATTCAGTGTAAAAAATATTATAAGGTCCATCTATTTTAGTTTTGTGAAACAAATACAAGTTCAAATGTTGTTGCCTAGTAATCAATACCACAGCTGTAATGTTGGGTTGTACAGGAAGATAATAGACCAAAGAGCAACAAAAATTTTTTTTTAATGTATTTGTCCTCTTTCAAGTACCCACAAGAAAGGATTGCCTCAGTGGGAGGCAGCCTTCCCTCTACAAGGGCTATAACCCCGACCCGATGAGCTGGTCTCCCCCAATCATCTCAGGGGAGAGGTCCAGGTCCTGCCCCTTCTCACCTCCTGTCTGCTGGTTATGTGTGTGATTGGGGGAGGTGTACGAATGGGATGCTTTAATGTTCCCATTCATTTTGCTCTTCAGTAATCGATGGCACTCAGGGCTATAGCTAATGTGATTTATAGCCTCTATTTCTGCTGTTATGCTTCATGTACAAATTGTCTCCGAAGCTGATTCGCAAAACAGAGATAATTTATTTAGACCCTGACAAACAGCTCCTCCCCCATCCCCATCCAGACACCTGAAGATCACATCACGTCCGAGACTAACAGACAGACAACTTTATCTTCATTGCACCTCCATTTCTTGGTTTGATGGCTTGTTTAATATTCACCGCTCACTTATGTTAGGAAGAGATTCTAATCTGTAAGCAGCTGTCAGGATAGTTACGATTTGGTGAAATAATCTGTGCCTATGTCATTCATAATTTTGCCAATACCAGCATGATTAACAATTGAATTCCCATTACACATTCATGAGGAGTTTCTTGAACAAGAAGAGAGAGCTTGTCCTCTTGCTGCAATTTGAGAAAATTATGCAGTGTTTTATGTATATCTGTATTTTCTAAAGGCTCTGTGACTATTACTTTATTCTTAGAGGGTTTAGAGGGTTTAGTTTAGTTTAGTTTAGTTTAGAGGGTGGACTTTGCTGTATATAGAGAATATATAAAATATAACAAATAAAAAAAAAAATTAAAAAAGAGAACAAAAAACAGTGTTTGGCAAACAAACCTTTAAACAAATTTGCCATAAATTTGCACTAAACCCAAAGAAGTGTATTAACACTGCATACTACATGTGCTACATATCAACTGCATACACAGCACAGTCACTGCACACATTATGTAGTCATGGCATGTGTTATCTAGTCATTGCATATGCTTCTTGGTCCTTCTGAAACATGGAACTGATCAAGTGATCAGTGAAAATAGTCAGGATACTATTCACCTTGCAGTTATACATGTACTGAGCCATCCAGGCTGAACCTAACTTTCCCTTCTCACCTTAATGCTCTTTGGGGGAGAAGTCCAGGTCCTGCCCCTTACAAATAATGGGTAATTCCCTGACCATATGCTAGCACTACCATTTAAAGTCCTATAACTTTTTTTTTATTTCTCAGCTTCGATTTTCTTTTATTTCCCGTCTCTCATTAGAAAGACCGGCTTATGTGAACTGGAGCAGAAAAAATGCGCTTTTACAGGAACTGCTGTATTATTGTGTACTCCAAAGTTATGTGGCTTTATGCTAAGAACTTTACTGGAGTGTTATAATAAGATCTATAATTCTAAGATCTATAAGAATTCTAGTGAATAATCATTTATATGACATCATTATCTCAAGATTCTTGAGAGAATGCTTGACTTAAGCAACGATGCAAGATATGTAAGCAGCTACTAACAGGCGTCACCACGTCTACAGTATGATTAACGTTCCAAAAATGTCATTTAAAATCTTCACTTCTGGCAGAAATGGAGCAGCAAGACTCCAGGGTGCATCAAGTCTCCTGTAAGAGCTCAGATCCACCACCTGCTGCCTCTGATGTCTCTGACTCTGCCATCAGAAGTGGGAAATCTATACCCAAGAGCAGAAAAAGCCTTGCAGAAAGCTGCTAGATGTCACAATGCCCAGGTGTTTGGGTGCATTCTTGGAACAAACTTCCCTTATGCAGACATTGTGAATATATGTTGTCCATTCTGCAATGGTGAACATATATCTCTGCTTTCAGTTTTAAAGAAAAAGTAATAAAAACCTGATTTTCATTAGGTCCTTAGTGATTGTAAAGCTTATAATATGTATACTGGTGACTAAACATAAAAAAAACAAACAAACAAACAAACAACAGAAACAATTTTTCCATTTCTTTTGGTTTGAAAGCCCATACATGATAGCTGCTACACTTCAGTTGATTCTGCACATTGACAAACAAGTGCAATGTGATATTATGTTCTAAAAGGATACCGCTGTCCTTTAAAGGTAGACTACTGAACTTTGGTTAGTGTAATCTGCTGATTGAGAACATTTATTTTAATTCTCCACCACATGTCACTGCCTTGGGTGACAAATGCCTTATAACATAGATGTCTCACATAATTGTTTCAGCACATACCTGTGCCTGATCAGAAGTGGGATGCGCAGCAATGGACCTCTTGAGTAAGTGAAATGGTAGAGGCACACGAAGTACAAGAAACCTTTCATCTTTCAGTGGATTACACTTTTTTTTTTTTGTTCAGTGCAAAAGTCCCTAGGGATGGGCTACATATTCCACATCCTCCTTCTAATGCTATTTTACTGGTAGGATACGATGACAGACATTTTATTTCATAGTGTCACGGTGATGACAAAAAAGGCATCTGCTGAACAAATAGGTGCTTTGAAGTGCTTGTTTCACTAGTCCTAGGGGGAAAAAAAAAACCTTTTCAGTTTTCAAGTGAAAATTTAGAGTCTACAAATAAGTCTATGCAGGTCCATGGCCCAACTGATTCACTCTAAAGGGAAAAGGAGATAAAACTGAACATGACAGAGTATCCTTTAAGTTCTTCACCCGACACCAGAGCACTCAAACGCAAACCCTATTTCCTGTGTTAATCCACAAGAAAATTGTTTCAAGTGGATCAATAGAAACTCTAGTAAGAACCAGTAGCTCTGGCCCTTCTTTGTACAGAGGCAGTGTGGTTTGTCTACAATAAGGGTATGAGCACTTCTGCTCGAGTGGACATTCTGGCAAAAGCCTGCTTTACCTCAAAGTCTGCTGACTCCTCACTTAGATATTCAATCTTGCTTGAATTCCCTTGGCAACTCTATGTCTGGTATAAGCTTGGGCCATAACAATTTCTTATATTTGGTAGGGGAGGTAGCTTCAGCAACCAACCAGGCCAAGAAAAAACAAAAACAAACTACTGAACTACTGACTCAACTCAGAAAGTGAAGCAAATGAACATGCAACTTCCTTATATCCCTTTTTATTCATCACCAGTAGAAAAAAAGGTTTAAAAGATAACTGGATGTCCTACTTTAAACTATTCATAATATTTACACTATATACACACACATTATCTATCTATCTATCTATCTATCTATCTATCTATCTATCTATCTATCTATCTATCTATCTATCTATCTATATATATATATATATATATATATATATATATATATATATATATATATATATATATGCACTGCCTGGCCAAAAAAAGGTCACACACTCTAATATTTCATTGGAGCACCTTTAGCTTTGATTACAGCACGCATTTGCTGTGGCATTGTTTCCACAAGCTTCTGCAATGTCACAACATTTATTTCTGTCCAGAGTTGCATTAATTTTCACCCAAGATCTTGTATTGATGATGGGTGATTTGGACCACTGCGCAAAATCTTCTCCAGCACATCCCAAAGATTCTCAATGAAGTTCAGGTCTGGACACTGTGGTGACCAATCCATGTGTGAAAATGATGCTCCCTGAACAACTCTTTCACAATTTGGGCCCAATGAATCCTGGCATTGTCATCTTGGAATATGCCCATGCCATCAGGGAAGAAAAAGTCCATTGATGGAATAACCTGGTCGTTCGGTATATTCAGGTAGTCAGCTGACCTCATTCTTTGGGCATATAATGTTGCTGAACCTAGACCTGACCAACTGCAGCAACCCCAGATCATAGCACTGCCCCCACAGGCTTGTATGGTAGGCACTAGGCATGATGGATGCATGACTTCAGCCACCTCTCTTACCCTGATGCACCCATCACTCTGGAACAGGGTAAATCTGGACTCATCAGGATACTATGACCTTCTTCCTGTCACGGAACGTGCGGATATTTGTTTGTGGCCACACCTACACAAACCTGCACCTTGTCTTGTCTTTATGTCAGCCTCACTGCTAAGTGTTTTTTTAAGGCTACACAGCTCTTTAGTCCCAATCCCTCGAGTTTCCTTCGCATTGTGCATGTGGAAATGCAATTACTTTCACTATAAAACATATCTCTGAGTTCTACTGTTGTTTCTCTAAGATTTGATTTCACCACATGTTTAAGTGATCGCCGATCACGATCATTCAAGATCACGCTCATTTTTTCCTGAACACATTCCTTCCTCAAAGATGATGTTTCCCCACTGTCCTTCCACTTTTTAATAATGCGTTAGACAGTTCTTAACCCGATTTGAGTAGTTTCAGCAGTCTCCTTAGATGTGTTCTCTGCTTGATGCATGCCAATAATTTGACCCTTCTGAAACAGGTTTTAACATCTGTTCCACAACCACAGGATGTGTCTTTCGACATGGTTGTTTAACAAATGAGAAGCTACTCACTGCATCAGTTAAGGTTAAATAACTTGTTGCCAGCTGAAACATAATCACTCATGCAGTAATTATCAAATGGGAGGCTCTTACCTATTTGCTTAGTTAAATCCAGGTGGTGACCTTTTTTTTTGGCCAGGCAGTGTGTGTGTGTGTGTGTGTGTGTGTGTGTGTGTGTGTGTGTGTGTGTGTGTGTGTGTGTGTGTGTGTGTGTGTGTGTGTGTGTGTGTGTGTGTGTGTGTGTGTGTGTGTGTGCATATATATATCAGATATTTAAAAAGTTTACTGAGCAACCAAATCCAAATGGAGTATGCAAAATTGATAGGAAACACAGGAAAGTTATCACACATGCTAAAGTGATTACCCGAGATTGTAATTAACAAAGTTAGTGAAGAATAGCAAGTGAGACAAGGAAAAGCAATGGCCTACATGTCTAGGTCTTCAGTGCTACTTTAACCAAAAGCTGGTAATCAATCAGTAGGAATCTGGGGCATGTGACAGGAGGTGGGAACAGGTAATGGACTGTTGTCAGTGGACTGGACCTGAAGCACAGAGATATACACACAATGGAAATAAGGCCTGCAAACATATGAGTATGGCCATAACAGTATGCTCAAAGCTGGTGAAATCCAAGGACCACTGCAACCCTGCCAGTTGTCCGTTCAAGCAGAGCTCCACATTTCTAAGGTTTTGCTTCTCTGTAAGAGTGAGATGCAGTAATGCTTTTCCCTTTATTATCTTGTGCTATTGCATTAATCCAGCATGATCACTGTCCTAATGATAGATTAAGCATGAACCTGACCTCGTCCCAAGTACAAAGTAATCTAAATTACAATTGAATAAACAAAACATTCATGCGCAGGTAGGCAAAAAGTCATCATCATTAATCCAAGCCTAGAAACCAAACATAAAATACAGAATCAGTAAATAGAGAGAAAAAGGAGAGCATTATGTTTTTGTGCTGTGGCAGTGAAAAGTATAATGAAACCTTTACACCTTTACTCTGCCTAACGTCAATGCTGAGTTGCAGCATTATAACAAAAAAGAATAGAGTGATTTTCCATGAAATAGGGCAAGTGGCTGAAGAGGAAGAGAGAGTTTAGCTTTTTGTGGCTGCTCAGATGTTTGATTTGAGTCTCTTACCAACTATGTCATGACAGCAGTCATTGCATTAGTGATATGGAACAAACCAATCCATATTTAATATTTATCAAATCATTAAATATGAAATGGAATGAAAATCTGAATGGCAGCTTTAAATTCTGTAAGACTGAACATATAGAAAGGAAATCTTTAGAATACCTTGGGCGTACATACATACTCCTGATTGGAAGTAATGTATTTTCACAATATTTTTCCTTAAATGAGGAAACAGCTATAAGGTGCCCCTCTTTGGCAACTCCCCAAGTCCAGGTGATGTCTTGTTGGTGTTTGTTGTTGTGTGTGTGTGTGTGTGTGTGCGTGTGGGTGTGTGTGTCTTCGTCACTACACTCCTCCCTTGTTAACCCGTTTTGTGTCACACCTGTCCTTTGTTATCGTCCTTGTTAGTGTATGCTAACACTAAGCTCATTGTTTAGTTTCTGGTTTCAGTGGACAAAACTTCAAAATCAAAGTCAAAGTTAGATTTATAGGGCTTTTTACAACACAAGTTAAATACGAATATATAAAATAAGAGTATTAAAATAAGAATATTATCAACAAAATAAATGTGGATACAGATTTTTAAGTGTAGGTTTTAGTCTGTATTTTTTGATGAAGATAACTGAAAATAAATAAGTAATTATTTAAGTGAAATATTCAAGTGAAATAATGACTAATTCAAGTGAAATAATCACTAAAATACAATCAAGGAGGCTTGATTTGACTTGAACCAAATGCTTTTATGTAAACAATAAGAGTTTGTGGATGATACAGAATGATGAGAAATGTAAAAATGTGAACAAAAATACTGTTCTACATAATTTTGTGTTCCATGTTTAAAAGTTAAAGGAGTATGAGTGATTTGAAGACATGAATGTGCATTATGGGTATTATGGTGAAAACAATGGTACCAGGTCTATACATATCCAGCAGTGTGGTTTATTATTACTTCATGTGAAGTAAATCACATTTCTACAGTATGGACCTCACTAAAATTTTGATCTTTGTTACAGCCCTATACATATCCCTTATGATAAGGTATTAGGTGCAACAGTTAGTTTTGAGACCTCAGAATTTGATATTATTCACAGTTCATATACTTTAATTTTAAACAAATATTGATCAGTGTCAGCATATATTTTTGTATGCATTAACATATTTTTATGCAAAAAAAAAATGCTAATATCTTGTTTATGGTCAGAAAAGGGTAGCTCTTTATATAAAACAACCAAGAATAACATGGGGACCAAAACACATCAGTCAATCACCAAAACCCGAGTGCAATCATTATATAAAAATAGGTACATAAGACAAAGGTATGTGCCTCTAAAGGCTTGTGCACTGTACAGCTTTTGAATACACAAAATACTAAATTGTTTCTCTTAGCTGCATTTCTTGAAACACCTTATCCTAAAAATAAATTAAATGTTTATCAACCTTGAAAAAGAAACTCATTAACCACATAAGTCAAAACACACATTTACAGTGACTCACTATAACACTTTAAATTCACTTGTATCACACTGGCCTTTTCTTTTGTACAAACACACTGCTCACTGTATAGAGAATTTTGTATACACTAAATTACACAATGAACAACTGTCAGTGTAAGAAGTGACATACATGGGAAAGAGAACTGGGAACTTTTGAGAACTTTTGAGAACATGGTCTATGTTTTGCAGAAATGTGCTTTAGTATTTGCATTTTGTGGCAACAGAAGTGAAAAGGGCTGCAGCCCCTTGTATTAATGTAGTGGGGCTTTGACGCACTATTTTGTGCGGTTTCAGTTTTGGGAAATGCATCTAAGCATGAAGCAGGACCTGAGGCAAAAACAAAAGAAAAACAGCAGCAAACCAGTCTGTTGTGTGTGTGTGTGTGTGTGTGTGTGTGTGTGTGTGTGTGTGTGTGTGTGAAAGTAGAATGTATGAAAGACCTGGATTAACTCCCTTTCTCCTTCTATCTTACTTTCGGTGCTTCTCTGCAGCTGTGGTCCACCAAGTACTCTCTCCACACAGCAAGCACCTTCATACATATGAGTGAAGTCACAGGGAGGGGATAGAGGAGAAAGAGAGAGAGACAGATAGGAGGACATGGAGGGACGGTGAGTGCAGGGGAGAGAAAGATTGAGGGGGAGGGGAGTCAGACTGAGGAGCCTCAGCGTGATGGTGGTTGAGGGGAGCAGGCAAAAAGAGCACATGCATACACGCACATGTGCATATGCTTACCCACACACACACACACACACACACACACGCATACACACAAACACGCACAAGCTCGTGCACATATGTGCATGTGCACACACACGGTGCAATAATCACACTCGCTCTCTCTCGCTCCCTCCCTCTCTCTCTCTCTCTCTCTGTCTTGCTCACTCACACGCAGAGGGGACTCACTCTCTGCACACTGCCATCCGTGATGCAGTGCTCCTGAGCTTGGAGCCAGAGAAAGAGACGGAGGAGGTGGTGAAAGGAGCAGAGCCCCCGCGCTCTACAGCCAGGAGGAGAGAGGGAGGCAGACAACAGCTTCCCACGCAGCACAGAAGAACTGACCATGCAGGGCACGCAGCTCCACAGCAACACCTGCATCCGCATTCGCCGGATCCTCTAGCATGCTGACAGATCGCCCCAACGCACCTCATGCAAACACTATCTTTGTAAAGAGCTGCTTTTAAATGAGGTATTTTATAATGAACTGTGTTTTTAGAAGTATAAAAACAACAGTAGAAGGTTTTTGTCTGAATTTATTTCCTTCTGAAAGTGCAAAATGTGATACATTTCTGATGAAAGAAGAACACATCATTATTTTCTCTTTTTTGTTCTGTGCCAGAAATACAAGCAGTTTCTGAGCTCTATTCAGCGGTCTGGTTAAAGTTATCCAAACTTGGATTAACTCTGTGATATTTCTGATTTTTTTTTTTACTTTACCTTAAAGAAACATCCATGACTAGTGGATTTAAAACTTGAGTTCAGGGACAGGATTCTTTGCATTTTCTCTCAGCCACTCTTATGGATTTCTGCCCTGTTTTGCTCTCAGAGCATTCTCCTATGGACGTCAGTGAATCGGAAGAAATCTAAATTGATTGGAAAGTAAGTTAATCTATTTCTTTCTTATGCTTTGGACTGCAAAAGCAGTCAAGAAAATGAAATGCTCTGTTAAATATATATATATATATATATATATATATATATATATATATATATATATATATATATATATATATATATATATTGCTTTTTAACCAGATATCATGATCCTTTTATTAGTCATTTTAGTGCTCTGACTCTTTTTAAGCCACTGAGAGGTTGTGCGTGAGTGTGTATTGGTTTGTATAATTTGTTCCCTCCTGGCTTTACTTCAGTGTTTTACTCCAACACAGATGCTACAGGCTCTTCAGACAGCAGGTGTCCATCAAGGTGATCTGAGCGTGCCCAGTTAGTACACTCTGGTCATTGGCCATGCGACCAGCACAGGGAGGAAGCATAGTCTGAGGTTCCAATCCTGCACCCCTTTCCAAAGGAGTCTCCCCAAACCAACACATTAGGGGGCTATCCAAGAGGCTCCAGCAGCCAGCTCACAGCAGGATGGTCCCGCCTCCTCCTACCAACAAGCCGCATGTCTGCTTGTCCACCATCATCATCATGAGCAGCATGGCGCTGATGGATGCCTATCTCGTTGAGCAGAACCACGGGACACGCAAGGTGGGGATTTGCATCATGGTGACAGTGGGAGACCTATGTTTCCTGATTGTGTTGCGCTATGTGGCCGTGTGGGTGGGTGCAGAGGTGAAAGCAGCTAAGCGTGGCTATGCTATGATCCTCTGGTTCCTCTATATCTTTGTCCTGGAGATTAAGGTGTACTTTGTCTACCAGAACTACAAAGCTGACCGTAAGAGTCTGGATGCATTAGCACGCAAAGCTCTGACACTTCTGCTTTCTATTTGCATCCCTGTCCTGTTTATTATCCTAGTAGCCATTGATCACATGGAGTACGTGAGGGCTTTCAAGAAGAAAGAGGAAATACGAAATCGACTTTTTTGGGTGGTAGTGGACCTGCTGGATGTCTTGGACATCCAGGCTAACCTGTGGGAGCCGCAAAAGAAAGGCCTCCCACTGTGGGCTGAGGGCCTGATGTTCTTCTACTGCTACATCCTCCTACTGGTACTGCCATGCGTGTCGCTCAGTGAGATCAGCATGCAGGGTGTTAACATCAGTCCCCACAAGATGATGCTGTACCCCATCCTCAGTCTGGTCACTATAAACATTGTAACCCTCTTCATCCGAGGAGGGAACATGGTCCTTTACAAGGACAACAGAGTGTCAGGGATCCTTATGGGGAAGAACATCCTGGCCATTATGCTGAAGACATGCAGCTTTGTGCAGTATAGGAGACAGTTGCAGAGTGCTCCTCCTGCCTTTGGGATTGAGCTGCAGAAAAACTCAGTGCCAGTGAGTCGTGTGGCATCCTCCCAACGGCAGGTTAACCTGCAGGACCAGGGGCCTTTGCATGAACTGACCTCATGCGAGCACACATGACACATGGAATACAAGCGTTGTTCACACCTGCACATGCTCCTAAGAATGTGGGTATGGATATTGTGGATCTTGATGAAGAGAAGTTGCAAAATTGGAGCACTGGCAAGATGGCCACTGTGGAAAGCTGTCACTGCATATAGAGTCCAGAGCCAGTGCAGCAAAACGGCTCCTCTCATCACAGCTTATGCCACCGTGTTTAGGAGCAAATTGCTGGTTTTAAAAAATGTGCCTGATCCTGGCCTTGTATCTTCTACTCTCATCACACAGCTCTTAAATAGACCAGGTAGCCACCAGTGCCAGGTCTGTTACTGCAAAAGAGACATGTCCGACATCATGTACAATTTTGGATTAACTAAAACATGAATTTGTTTGTGATTACGTGTGATTATATATGAGGTCATGTATGAGTTGCAGGTGATCTCAATGTGCTCTATGAGCTTTGTTTAACTACAGTGAGTGTAAGATTAGCCCAGCCAAACAAAGACAGCCTGCCTTAACACTAGTCCATTGTTGCTTCTCATAAAAATGAAAAATGTTGAATTGCATTGGCATGTTTTTTTTTGAAGATGTCACATTCATGTTAAAATCTAATCTGCTAAATTTCTGTGCAGTTTTACTCACAGACCAAATGCAAAATAGTGGGGTTCCGTTACTGCCCACAGTACCATGCACGCAAAGAGGGTGTACTGGATTATGTATTTTTTCTAAACAACATTACAATAACATGGATTTATATATGAATATATTTTTCAAAAGTGTGATTAGTAATAACACTGAAGTCAGCAAAATAATGTGTTGTGATGTTACTTTTTTTTCCCCATAGAGTCTGCTTGCCTTGATCATTGTTCGATAAAAAAGAAAAAAAGAAATCGATAAAAATACATTGCGTGTATAAATCCTCTATGGAAAGAGATTTTTTTTCTTTTTTAAAAAAGGGAAATGTGTTTTTTATGTAGTCCTTTGATAAAGTATTGTGTACATATAAGGTGCCCTGTGTTGTGTGTTTGTTTGGACTGTGTATTGTTTGCATGTGGACATAGACTAATTCTCTGATTGGGGGAAGATTGAGCACGTTTCATGTCCTAATTAGAATTCTACTGAGGGCTTTAAATTAGACAGTGTTACAAAGGAAAAATAGCCAGTGATTTTCCTCACTCTGTCTTAATCCCCAATTAAAGGTTAATGGTTAATACAGACCCTTTCAGCTAACACTATGCATCTTCAGCGTGCCCGGCACCAAGCCTTCTCTTCCAGTACTGGCATCTGAGCAAGATGAATGGATGAACATAAATAAGATGATATGTTCAGGTTTGTGGCTGTGCATCTGGAGTACTGGCACAGGTGAGGCAGGTCACATGGCTGTGCACTGTGCTTTGACCTTTGTTGCTCCCCTGCGTCATAAGCCATGCGGGTTCAACCACCTCCAGAATGCTGAGGAAGGAAAATAAAATTTCATCCACACTGCATTGCCCTTTATCTACATTTACTGAAATGAGATTAAATGGTCCAAAAATAACAAGACTGAGATTGAAGTTCAGTGGAAGGACAATCTTGAGGATAATTTTTGTCATATCAGAAATACAAAAATACTTTACTTGAAAAGTGCTTTCAGATAACTGTGCTATGATAACTAAAGCCACTTATTATTATTTATTTTTTTGTAGTTTGTTCAATGCAAGCTTTAACAAAGATACTGGTGGTTTCTGTATGATTCTGTAATTTTTACAGCATCATACAGCAATTTTTACAGCATTTTTATAGAAAAGAAAATGTGTTAAAAAAGGGAATAACCTGTTAAATAAGGGAACTCCCTTTGGAAATGGCAAATTGTAAGGGTAAGTTAAATGTCATTATTTCCCTAAACAAGCCAGAATTATCCTAGTTTAAATTCCTTTGGAGTGCTAGTGTATGAAAAGCAAGCCTAATATAATTTTGCATGTGTTTGCTGTAACTAATGAACATAGGTAAAAATAGATTCAACACTGTGGTGCTGCTCCTTATGCCAGAAATTATAAGCATGTGATTGAGAGAGAGAGAGAGAGAGAGAGAGAGAGAGAGAGAGAGAGAGAGAGAGAGAGAGAGAGAGAGAGAGAGAGATATATGGCACCTCAAAGCAAGAACACATTCAGCAGTTGCTCAGATCTCCTCCTTCACACACAGAGACAGTGCTGATCTCCTGGACTCCCTTCACCTACTCATATAGCATCTTTGCAGATGCCAACCTTATTTTGCTTCTTTGGTATAACATGTCCTCTCAGGTATGGCACTAACTGAAGCAGTTATTCAGTGACATTCCATCTGGTAATTTCAGGGCAGCATAGAAGGAGATTATGTTGAATGATTACATTCCATCCACCTTTAAACAAAGAAAAAGGTGTACATATAGTACATATAGAAATAGCTAAGAAGCTGTATTGTCATTGATGTATTTTTGATCTACTGATTGTCGTACTTTCTACCTAATGCACTGCCTTCTTTTTCCTTCCTTTTCCTTTTATTGGATTCTTCTTAATCTTTGGAACCACCAACTTGTTAATCATCGTCATTTATAATATATATATATATATATAAACCAGGTATATGGGAGTGGGAGTAGTAACAGTCAACAGGATGCAGCCATCTTAAGGTAGGCTTTCCCCACTGGCCCTCTCAGGGGTTCCTTTGTTATTAAAGGTCTATCTGATGCAGATCAATGGTGCAATCAGGACTGTGTCCTTGGGGATACCTCGTCCCCGTTCCTACCCATGTCTACAGACCCCTCATCTATCTACTTATACTTCCCTTCTTTTCCTTCTCACCATTCTCTAATCCCATTTTAACCTTGTCCCCATCATTCTTCACTCCATCAGTCCTTTGATGTTTTCTGATTAGGGAGTGTAACTTCACTGTGGCTTTCCATTTTACAGAACACTCCAGAAATCCAGCTGTAATAATTATGTCTCCAGTACCATTTACATATGCTGGCTGATATCTCTCCCTCCACTGATATATGGCCACACTGTTTACAGATATGAGCAAGTGTGGAGCCCCAACTACTTAACATTTAATTTAATATTGTGAACAATGGGTACTGAATGACATCCTCCTGAGTTTCATTTTTAACACATAAATAGTATCAGTTCCTGTTAAATTTCCAAGATAGCAAACAAATTTTAACCCAAATCAAATTTCAAAGAATAATAGACCAAAAGAAAATAAAGCTCCAATCTACTTGCCAAACTCAAGAGGAGGTCATGATTAAAAAATGTCAAAATCTGCACACAAAAAATCATAAACAGACCCAGGAGACTCAACAGTGCCAGTATCCATACTTCAGCCATCAAAAATCCAAACCTGGCCCAAAATCAGGGCATCATTTAATCATTTCTCAGAACTGTAGTGTAGGTAAACTAAAATTCAGTTAGATTCAAATAAATTTCAGCCATATTATAATTAATTTGAATTAAGAATGAAATCCAGTCTGCTCCGTGGTCTGGAAAAAATACATTGGCACTGAATGTACTGTTTTTTAGAAGCTATACATTTATTTTACAAAATTATAATTAATTAATAATTGATAAATGTATCAGTTAATTATATATGCATCACGTTAGTTTTATTATTACTGTAATGACAGGAATAGTTGTAAAAAAACATAAGCATTTTTAACATACATATGCAATTGCATATGCAATCTATATTTCTCTATGCACCCCTGTTTTCTTTTCCTCAGTTTGGACAGAGCACTCTCAACCATTTCACTGCGAGTTATACTGTGTATGACTATGTATGTGACGAATAAATCAAACTTGAAACTTGAACAATTGGTGCCAGAAAAGTCTCCCCTTTTCTGGCACAAATTACCGTTACTAGTTACTACAGAAATTATTTTATGGGATGTAGTATTAGGTGGCTTAGACACAGTAAAAGAAACACCTTGTTTAATTCTAAGGGATAAAGAAAGGTTGTAAAATGATTTCTTCCCAGAAATAGGCTTCCTTTTATTTAGGCTGCTTTTATTTTAGACAGTATATTCATAAAATAAGGGTATTCTACTATACATATAAACTTCTTCCTGGTGAAAGAACTTGGTTTTCCTGCCTGATATTACAGTTCCAAATATGGCTACTTATTTAAACAATCAGTTAATATCAACATCAAGCCCAATAGCACAGTTAATGTCAACAACTGTCAATTTGGAATAAATGAAGCAATCTCCCATCCTCATTATGAGAATTGCTAAACATGTGTTCAGTTAGAGAAAATCTCCTGCAGTTGTTTCACATTGTAAGTTAGAGACATCCGATTATGGTCTTAAACATAAACCAGTAGGATGGCATTATCTGTGGTGACTGCACATTACCCTGTAACTTCAACATTGCACAAAACAGCTTTGAATAGTTTCCAGCCTTCCAGCCTTCGTTGCATCAAAGTGTCTTTAATTCCTTCTGGAAAGATTGCATCTGAAGTTGGCTTAGATCTCCACAGCCTCAGTTGAAGTGGTGTGGTCTTAAGGTGAGCTCATCAAAACAAATGTGAAAATGTCAGAACAGCCGTTTCTTCACTTTGCTCTGCAGAGTGGCTATGAGCATGTATGACCTTGTATGAATAAAATGGTCAGTGTGATGGTAGTTCACAGCAATTGTTTGTGTTTTCTAAAACTACAGAATTAATTTTGTGATACCATCTGCTGGTTCACATTTGTCTTTTTATGCCTCTGACACTGATGACTCTGGGACCGGATCTACATTTTTTCTCAATAACAGCATCTAAGGGATTAATTCATTTACTTACTTACGCTGGGAGGTGTAAGTAAGTAAATAAGGGAGGAGGACAGGGATTTAATTATTGTAGGCGATCAGTCTTGCTCTGTCTCCTGTATAGGGAGAACCGCTACCTTCAGAGTGGAGGTTTCTCCTGCCTGACTGTGCTGAGGACAATGTGCAACATTTGTGTTTGCCTTGTTGAATCAGAGAGGCTGCTCAGTAGTGGACAATACATGGTTTATTCTTAGCCACAGCAGAGCATAATCTGTCATGAGTACGGAAACCACAAAATATCATGTGAACTTGTAGTCTTGTCTGCATACAGCGTCCACCACCGTGAACAATCTGTTCTGTTAAACACATCCTGTCTAGAGTGAGAAACCCAAAAATATACTTGTGTTTCACAGATCAAATCACAATCAAAGAGAAATGCATGATGGTACAGTGGGTACCCGAGCTGAGCTATTAATACAGTTAAACAAACATCTGCTTCACACACAGCTGGAGAGCACAATACACAATCATTCATTTTAAAAAGAAACTTGCAATTAACAATGATCCAAGTGACAGAACAAAAGAATAATAAAAAATATATTGTACAAAACTACACCACCTGCTGGCAGTACAAACATACAAACAAACAAAAAAATCACAAGCTATTCAACCGCATGGCTGCTTCTCAGCAAACCAGCTAGCTAACTTCCAGCTCATTATGATATTATTTTATTGTTTATGATACACAGTAAAAGGAGCAGTACTTACTCTCAGTAGTGCATAATCTCTTATGCTGTGAGTATCTGAGTATCCCAAAATTCTCTAGTTTTGACAGAGCTGCATATAGCTGATGCAAGAAAAGTGGTGCCAAACTCATTTAACAGGAATTTCACTACCGAACAATTTTACCCCATTACAAATACACCACCTGCTTGTGTGGAAGAGCTTGTGTCATGTACCTCTGATGATCTTTGAATTACATCTCATAATATCTTTGGTCATTGTTATGTGTCTTAGACTGGATCACTTCCTCCCCTCCTAATGTGGTGGTCTTCCCTGTTCCACTGTTGTGAATCTTGCTGCATCCACAGGACATAAACTCTTAAATCCAGCAGCTGACTTTGCTTAGGTTCTTTAGTGTGTGACCGCTTAGCGTGTGAACTTCTGGACCAGCGTCTGGACCAGCGTCTGCACCAGCCTCTGTTTATTCACCTGGTACTGTCTCGTTCCTGGATGCAGCTGCATCGTTGGTCCCACTGGCGGTTCTTTAATTGGCCCTGTCTGTGTCCCTGGTCCCCCTGTTGCTGTCTATATTGACTCCATCTGTATCGCTAGTCCTGTTCAAGGCCTTGTTCTAAGTCCAGTTCCTACTCTTTCGATGCAATGCCAGTTACCTGTGCTTTTTTGCCCAGTTTGTGTCATGTTTATTAGTACATTTAACAACATGTGATTCAGTTCATCTTTGCAGAGTTTCACAGTTTCTAGTTGGTCTATGGTTCTCATCATGGATTCGCCTTGTATCTGCCTGACTCCTGTCCCTCTGCCTTGGACTGGATTGATGAATAGCAGAACTTTTCTGCACTTCTGTCCTGCTTCACCTCATGACCTGTACTCTAGATCTGCCTCCCAATTGTTTTTCCTAATTGCCTTGATTTATCAGAAAGCAAATAATGACAGGAAGAGTGAGAGGCTGGAGGAGCTTGAGTGTAAGGGGCCTCTGAGGACTGAGGGGGACAGTTGTCAAGGAGACGCCTTATTAAGAGGCTTTTCTCTCCCTCCACATGTTTGCAGGTGTGACGATTAGTCCCTCTCAGCATCCATGTTTTCCCTGTCTTGTGCATTTTAGTTCCATTCTGGAGTTTCGTTTTCTCTGCCCCTCATTTGATTTTTCACACCTGTCCCTTGTTTCTAGCCTTGTTAAGTTCACGTACTATCATTTTCCAGTCAACCCTGTCATTTTCCCTGTGTCTGCTGTTCATTGTTTATTTGGTTGTGTTGAATGTTTGGGTGTTCATTGAATGTATGTCTGACTACCTGTATGAACTCTGAATGTTTCTCAGAGTTCTTCCTAGCATTTTTGTTATAGCCTGCTTTCCCTGTTTGACTTCGTGTGCTTTTTGGTTTGTATTTCCTTGCCTTCGTTATCCTAGCCCTTGTTTTGTTTATTGTACTCTCTGTGTTGGCTCTTTGACCCTGGATTATCCTTACGACTACCACTCTGAATTTGCCCTTAATAAATCTCGCTCTTCTCTGCACATGCGTCCACCTCCTTACTGCTCAACATTACAGAATGAACAGCCAAAGGATGCAGCAGGAGAGAGCAAGAGACTCTGGGAGGTGGTTGTTTCTACGCAGTCCGAGTTCATTATGTCTCAGAGCACCAAACCAGAGATACCAAATACGCATACATGGGCATCTTGCCGTTCCCGGAAAAAATAGGATCCCATGTATTTTGACGAGGACGAGATCCCAGGTAAGCACCAAAAGTCTACCCATCTTGACCAATACTTCAGGAGGGGAGCGGCCTGCAGCGCAAGACGTGAGTAGGCGGAGTAATGCACAGACAATCCATGGCTGGGCACTCGATGCGCACTAAACTCGATGCAAACACCCCGTACCTCCTGGACCCGCCGCTAATCGCTGCAGCCATGCCCCTGGACCCACCAGTTCCTGTTCCTGGAGTGGAAGAAGCCACTCCAAAAGTCCCCGTGCCTCATGCCAGGCCTTGTCTCATGCTAGGCCTGTCCCAGTGGTCGCTCCTCAAAGCTCTCTTGTGCCCCAAAAGGCTGCCACTGTCATTTCGTCAGTCTCCTCTGTGTCCACAGACCTGCCTCCTTAATCACATGAAGATGTTCCTGCCTGTCCCACCTCGGCCTGTGTCTCCTGTTCCTGTCTGTCCCTGTGCTCATTTCTGTGTCCGTTCTGGTTCCTGTGTCTCCCTTTGTTTCTGCCCCTGTGCCCATCTGTGTCCATTCCGGTGCCCGTGTCTATTTTTGTTCCTTTCCCTCTGTCCCTGGCCTGGTCTGTTTTGCGTTTTTGTACTCCTCGTCCTCCCTCCCAGCACTCATCACGTCCTCTGTCTGTTTCTGCTCCTGCTCCCGCGTCCACTCCTGCTTCTTGTCCTGTTCCTTCCGTTTCTGTGTCTGTTCCCACTTCTGCTCATGGTTCTTAGTATGTTGCTTCTGTTCCAGTTCCTCTGGTTTCTGTGTCTGTTTCTGTTGGGTCTTCTGTTCCAGTGCCTGCTCCTCATCAAGTCCCGTGTTCTGCCCCTGATTCTGGCCTGTCTGTTCCTGTGTTTTGTCTGGGTCCTGTCTGTTCTCCTCGTCTTGCCCATCTTGTTTCTGTTCATGTCTCGTCCTAGTCCTGTCTTTTTTGGTTTTGGTGGTTCCTGTTTGTGCACACCCTGGTGTTGCACGCTTTGGCAGGGGGTACTGTCAGTTAGTCCCTCCCAGTTTCCATGTTTTCCCTCCCAGTTTCCATGTTTCCTTATGTATTTTAGCTTCACTCTGTAGGTTCGTTTTCTCCGCCCCTCGTTTGATTTTCCACACAACGTTACAGCAGGTCACTTAACTTCATTGTGAATAATTAACATACAGGACACATTCAGAGAGTCCTCCTGAGAGACTTTGGCAGTGTGGTGAGGTGAAATGGAACAACTGTAAAATCATCTAATCACGAATGGTTGGTCTAACAATTACAGTTAAACTCATTTCTGCAGGGACTGAAATTTTAAAAAAGTGTTTTGAATTATAAATAAAGGAAAGGGAGTACTTTCTCTCTTTCTCTCTCTCTCTCTCTCTCTCTCTCTCTCTCTCTCTCTCTCTCTCACACACACACACACACACACACAATTCCTCTTTGTAGTTCTACGATATAATGCGGATGTGAGCTGCTGAAGTAATTTTAAGAATGGGACTGATAAAGTAACTTATTTTATGTGCACTGGTAGCTCATAAAAGGCTTTGGTGTAAACTTCATATTCATTTTGAAATTTGTTAGAAAGACTAATGTTTGATCACTCAGATTTGTTGTTTTTTTTTACTCACTAAAATTAAAAAATAACTCAGTTAGTGAAACCTGACACTCAAGAAGCAAAACTAAGCCCAGAACTGCACAACTATAAACACATTCTCAGCCTCACACTTTTACACTACACACAATGTTTTGCAAACTACTAAACATACTTCTCTACATTAGACAGAAAAATCTAACATGATGTCACTTCTTTGCCATTACAATGCACCACCTTAAAAAACACAACACTAGTGAACCAACTGATCAAACATGGCCATCAGGTTTACAGATACTTAAGTGCTTACTTGTAAACTCACCAATCAGGTGTAAGCACTATACAGTATGTGGAGGTAAGTACTGTAATGTACACTTCACTATTTCACTAGCTTTTTACATGTAAATTTATAGTAGGCCTGTACTGAACTACACAATGTCATCCTTTCTTTATAGGGTTTTGCAAATGGCTGCTAATGCAGTCCCACATGCATTCATCTTCATAGATGAGTCTGGGTTTAACCTAATAAAAGTAAGAAGAAGAGGGAGAAGCATCACCGGCCACAGAACTGTTTTGTATCTCTCAGGTCAATGGTGGGGTGACATTATAATGTGAGCTGCAATCGTGCAGAATGCAATTCTTCATGACCATACCAACTGAGGTCCTTACAACATGGCCCACATGCTCACATTTTTAGACAGGCTAAACACCATCATCATAGCAGAAGACCAAGGGGATGCAAAGCAGATGAGATACATCATCTGGCCAATATATCTTTCCACTGATCTGCTCTGGTCTAAAACTGGTTTCACCAGCATCCATAATTTTCTGTCGAATACCTCCCACCATACACTCCCTTCCTTAACTACATTTAGGAGTTCATTCAGCATGGTGGTGGAAAGTTTATGATCTCTATTCCTGTTAGGATGGCCCTCATTCAAGTCATGGAGGAGGGCTCATTGTTTTGCAAGAGAGGATATAGCCTGGGATGTGGACAAAGTGCAATGACCAGATCCAGGTGAAGAGACAATTAGGTTCTTTTTAAATTTCTTTTAAATTCTTGCTTTTTTGTTGTCTCTACAAATGCAAACATGCTGGTATTGTATTTAGAATATCCTATAAATATTTATAAATATCTATTTAGACATGTAAGAGGCTCATTCATACAAGCTCATCTTACCCACACCACTCTAAACTAAATATTATATTAGCAATGCTGAATAATGTTCTTCACAATGCTGTATAGTGGTCTTCACTCACTTTTCTGGCAGTGCTGAAAAATCTGTTCTGTTCACCATTATATTTTGTCCTGGTGTGAAGTAATTTTTGCAGTATGAACAGTCATGACATAAGTCCACTTCCCTATAGAGAACTAACCCAGCAGGTCCCCAATCAGATCCAGTTTATGAACATTTAGACAGCATCTGGGTGTTAGAAGAACCTCCTGTCTAGTGGTTCTCCTGAACAGTCTTGCAGGGAAGCACAGTAATGAACCTGAGCGCTTGATAGCCTGCACTCTTTGACTTCAGGCCAGCTCTGCTCGCAACCCAATTACTCTGACAGAACTGACAGGCAGAAATGGTTCTCTACAACCTAAAGACTATTTAAAGTTATTTTGGGCATGGCTCATGAGCTTGCAGTGATGTGGGAAATGGAGACGCAGGGGTTGAGGTCAATAGATGCTGAGAGGCAGATAGCCTGGCAGGCAAGTGCTGTTAGCTCAGCCTGCATAGGTTCATAGTTCATAGCTTGGCCTCTCCTAATTGTTTAAAGCAATTTATTTTTTGCCAAGCCAGGTCAATTTCTTTTGATTGACTTCACACTTTCTTTCCTAAAAGCCACATTATCACAGAGTATAAGTGTCTGTCTAGAGAAGCTTGTGCAGCAAATTAGGTTTGCGCAAACCTTGAGGCATTTCCTGTTTTGGTAAATAAATGTGTTACTGATGTGAAAAGCGGGGTGATCTTACACACTGATGCACCTACAATAACTGCAAAATGGACACACACACACACACACACACACACACACACACACACACACACACACACACACACACATACATACACACACACACACACACACACACACGCCCCACGCCCCTTTAAACCTAGTTATACCTATGTAACATGTATTATACTATATATACACTGCCTGGCCACAAAAAAGGTCACCACCTGGATTTAACTAAGCAAATAGGTAAGAGCCTCCCACTGGATAATTACTGCATGGGTGATTATGTTTCAGCTGGCAACAAGTTATTTAATCCTAACTGATGCAGTGAGTAGCTTCTCATTTGTTAAACAACCATGTCGAAAGACACATCCTGTGGTCGTGGAAAAGATGTTAATCTGTTTCAGAAGGGTCAAATTATTGGCATGCATCAAGCAGAGAAAACATCTAAGGAGATTGCTGAAACTACTAAAATCGGGTTAAGAACTGTCCAATGCATTATTAATAAGTGGAAAGACAGTGGGGAAACATCACCGTTGAGGAAAGAATGTGGTCGGAAAAAAATCTTGAATGATTGTGATCGGCGATTACTTAAACGTGTGGTGAAATCAAATCATAGAACAACAACAGTAGAACTCAGGGATATGTTTAACAGTGAAAGCAAGAACATTTCCACACACACAATGCGAAGGGAACTCGAGGGATCGGGACTAAACAGCTATGTAGTGTAAGGTGGGCTCAAACCCAGGTCAGCTAGGTGACGATACCAACAGCCTACTGGGTGAGCAACTACCCAGTAAAGGGTGGGAAGGGCAGCTCCTGACGTCCCAAGGCCAGCTGCACGATCCTGGCAAATAGTCCGAATGGAGCTGGCAAATAGCCCGAATGGAGGTCGTGGTCCAGGACGTGACGAGAGGGGACCCAGGACTGCACTTTGGGCCCGTATCCCTCCCAGTCTACCAAATACTGGACCGAGCACAACACGGGCCTAAGCCGAGACACGTGGAAAGGGAGGTGGACCCTCAACGACAGGGGAAGGGCAAGGCGATAATAGATAGGGTTAACGCGGCGAAGGACCTTGAACGGCCCGATGTACTGAGGAGTGAGTTTGCAGGGATTCCCACACCGATAACCAAACCCGCTGCCCAGGCCGATAAGTCAGCGCTGGTCACCGTTTCTTATCAGTGTAACGTTTCTGAGCAGCAGCGGCAGACAAAAGAGCCCCGTGTGCCTGTCACCAGGCGAAGCAGCAGCATCTGATCGTCTGCTCAGCAGACCGAACACCCACGTCGGCCTCTTGGTCAGGAAACATGGGCAGAGCATACCCATACTGGCACTCGAATGGTGACATGCCTAAGGAGGCATGCCACAGGGTGTTGTGGGGAAACTCTGCACATAATTGGTGCTCAGACCAAGAGGATGGACAGGAAGAAGCCAGACAGCAGAGGGTGTGCTCCAAGTCCTGATTAACCTTTTCGGTCTGGCTATTGGATTTGGGGTGGAAGCCGGAGGACAAGCTAGTTTCTGCCCCCAACAACCGACAGAAGGCCCTGCAAAACCAGCTGGTGAATTGAAGTCTGCAGTCTGACACGATGTCAGTAGGCAGCCCATGCAGATGGACCACCTGGGTAAGCAATAATTTAGCTGTCTCCTTCACAGATGGCAGATTAGGCAGTGCAAAGAAGTGGCTAGCCTTGGAGAACCTGTCCATGACCACCAAAATCACCATGTTGCCCCTTGATGGGACAGCCCTGTAATAAAGTTGAGCGACAGGTGAGACCAAGGGCTCGGAGGCACAGCCAGTGGGTGCAACAGACCAGTGGGCTTTGTCCTGGGGTCCTTGCACTGAGCGCAGGTGCGACAGGACAAACGCTCGGATGTCGGGTTCCATGCGGGGCCACCAAAACTGCTGACGGAGAAACTCAAGCGTCCGTGTGACTCCTGGGTGCACTGAAAAGGGGGATGCACATCCACACTCAAGGACATGAACTCTAACTGCCTTAGGGACATACAGCCGTCCCAGCGGGTCTCCACCCGGGTTTGGTTCAGTAAGGCGAGCCTGACATACTGCCTTCTCATCCCCCCACTGGATTGGTGCTACGATGCGGACCCCGGGAATAACGGTTGAGGGCGGAGCAGAAGGCAGCGAGGATTCCCACTGGAGGAAGAGGGCTTCCGTTTTAATGTTCTTAGTGCTCGGCCGGTATGATATGGTAAAATCAAACCAGGTAAAGAACAGTCCCCAACTGGAGGAGGGAGGGGAAGTGTAAAAACATGAACACCCTTGCAGAAGTGAGGTGTAGCACAAGGGCTCACAGACCTCAATACCTGAAATTACCAGCTAGGAGCTTGGCTCAGAACTTTGGCAAAGACCCAGCACTGAATTAAGCCTGATTAGTGGTGTGCCTGACCTGAGGCCTCCCTCTGGTGGCCGGAGGGGGCCTCGGGCTGGCACCAACCCTTACATGTAGCCTTAAGAAAACCACTTATCACTGAGGCTAACTGGCAAAAATGGTTTTCAATTTGCTAGGGAGCATAAAGATTGGACTCTGGAGCAATGGAAGAAGGTCATGTGGTTTGCGGAGTCCAGATTTACCCTGTTCCAGAGTGATGGGTGCATCAGGGTAAGAGAGGTAGCTGAAGTCATGCATCCATCATGCCTAGTGCCTACCATACAAGCCTGTGGGGGCAGTGCTATGATCTGGGGTTGCTGCAGTTGGTCAGGTCTAGGTTCAGCAACATTATATGCCCAAAGAATGAGGTCAGCTGACTACCTGAATATACCGAACGACCAGGTTATTCCATCAATGGACTTTTTCTTCCCTGATGGCATGGGCATATTCCAAGATGACAATGCCAGGATTCATTGGGCCCAAATTGTGAAAGAGTTGTTCAGGCAGCATCATTTTCACACATGGATTGGTCACCACAGTGTCCAGACCTGAACTTCATTGAGAATCTTTGGGATGTGCTGGAGAAGATTTTGCGCAGTGGTCCAAATCACCCATCATCAATACAAGATCTTGGAGAAACATTTGTGTAACTCTGGACAGAAATAAATGTTGTGACATTGCAGAAGCTTGTGGAAACAATGCCACAGCGAATGCGTGCTGTAATCAAAGCTAAAGGTGCCCCAACAAAATATTAGAGTGTGTGACCTTTTTTTTTGGCCAGGCAGTGTATATATATATATATATATATATAGATGTATTTGTCTCTCCCTTGTCATAACTATTTTACTGGCCATGATAAGAAAGGCTATCTCAGTTTTTTGTGGTTGACACAGACCACAAAAACCCTGATACAAAGAGGAAGAGTGTGAGAAAAAATACACCATCACCTTCAACTGCTTAGCAGTGTGTAATTCGCCAAATGTAGTTCAGTCTCTCATAATCGCCTCAGTCCAAAGTATGCAGTAGCAATGCAAATATACATCCTGGCCTTTCTCAGGTTATGTTCCTCCATCAGTTACCATAGTGACTAAAGATCATTGTCAGCATAGAGAGTAGACAGTCATAAGATGGCTGAGCATAATATAACAATATAAAAAATACAAACTAAACTAAACTGCAGTCAAAATGAGCCTTAATTCAATTATCTTTTTAATCAATTAATGTTTGTAGCCTGAATAAATAGCTCTAAATTTAAAAATTCCCAACAAAAGTCTGTCTTAAAATATTAATCAATCCACTAATGAACCGACTCATGTTTTCTTTACTGAATACTGGAGTTAAAAATCCTTGAAACTCCAGTATATGAGTGGGATGAAAGCCAGAGTGGGATAGATTGCCTTTCAGAGTCTTGTTTTCTCTTATGGTTTCTTCAACTAGTGCAGAATGAGAACTCCTTGCCACTGTTGCATTTGGCTTGTTCATTAAGTGCCTGGACCCAGATTCTCTGTGAAGCTGATTTCAGTAAAGCTGTGACAAGACCTGGAGTAAAAAGCACAATAACAATATTTTTCAATGAAATTGAATTAAACTGAATTTTCTGTTGTGCACTATGTAAGGGACCAGTCACATTCTCACCCGCAGCTCCAGTACATATTATGACAACATGACCAAAGCCTCAGTGGCGTCAGTGGCATCAGCCTGGCGAGACTTCCAAAAGTATTAAATCTACAAAATGAACAGCACCTAAACCACATTTGTGCAAGCTTTCACTGTCAGACCATTATTGGGCTCTTTGTAGAGGAGTACACCCATCATGTCTGGTCTCCTTACGGGAACATGCAGGAAAAAAGCTGGCTTTACTTTGCCATTAGGAATAAATTTTTGATGGGTAAAAGGCCAAACAATCAGGCACTTTCTGAACAAAGAGTGCCAGACAGGCCTAACCAAATGGCATCAGGAGAAAGCTTTCAGGACTTTTTGTAGGGACAGGGCAGCAGTAAGTTGGCATGTGACATCATCAGGGCTGCCATGTAAGGCAGACAGTGAGCAGCCCCATTTTAAAGATTTTAATAGGGAAAATCTTCAGTTTATTCAGGAATATTCAGAAGTTATCCTTGGTCACAAAATGAACAAATTTTTTTTCTCTCTCTCTCTCTCTCTCTCTCTCTCTCTCTCTCTCTCTCTCTCTATATATATATATATATATATATATATATATATATATAAAACCAAAATAAAACCCAACAGGCAGATGGTGGCACTTTTTTTTAAATGCTAATAGACTAAAACAGAAAACATTTCTAATACCAAATATAAAGTATTCAGTTTAAACTACATACAATCTACATCCTGTGAGTCCTTGTCTCCCATTCTCTTTGTCTCTCCAGAAGATGCCACAAAGCCAGCCAGCCGTTCTGGTCACATGCACAGCCCCCACACAGTACCTGGAGCTCACCAGGATGTACCCCTCCTGCCATGGCCTCTCTGCAGCTGATGTCCTGCTCTGCCCATCACTGTGGCTGTCTCCAGCACCACAGGGTGTCCACTCCTCAGCAGTGTGACACTCTAGTGTGACCAGTACAGGGCAGGAACAGCCACAGCAGTGCTTCTCTCACGCATCAGTGCTGACAAGATTCCTGCTTGTGCATGTTGCCCCCCCCCCCGGCCCTCAGAGGTCCAGTAATCAGCTCTCACGCTGCATGTTCAACTCCTTCAGAACCATTGACCTGGCCCATGGAAAGTGGGGGCAATACAGCCTGAGAATTCTGCCACTCTGATGCTGCTCTGTTGCAACTGACAGCTTCACTTGTTCTCCCCTTGCACAATTCCTGTGTAGAAGCGAGCCCCAACTTGTCCACAAGGCTCAGACCCTCTACCATGCCCAGAAGCCGATTTCTTCTGCTCAGGTTGACACAGCTGCTGGTGACAGATTTGAGTGGACACCAGCTGCTGTGCACCCATCCAATGTGCTATTCGCAGTGTGATGGAACTTGCATGGTCATAGCAGCAACAGCAACGAGCCTGTGTCAATCAGCACAGTGACAGCAGATCTTCATACCTGTGGTGTTGACACTGAGAGCTGTTCCTCTCAGCAGCTGCACAACCGTCACTGTGCTGCCCTGCACCCATTTTCCTGCCAGCTCGAGTTTGTGACTTTGATTCCCATGCTGTCCTATCTTCCTGCACTCGCAGCACACCAGTCAGTTTAGGGAAACTCACATGGGCGCCATTTGACACATCATCTCATTGTGGAACCCCTCCGATGTGCAGCATTGTGTGGTTGCCTGTGGCATCTCAGCACTGTAGATGAGTACTGCTCTCTCTGCATCGTTAGTGGTGAGCTGCATGTGCTGACCTAGCTCTTCTGACAGAAGCATGCTCCAGAAGCAGCCTATCACCAGCTCTTCTGTGAAGCCTTTATGAAGGCCAGGAATGGGCGCCATTGATCTGAGCCATTGTGCTTGGTTTTGCCACCAGCATGCTTTATCTGCTCTCTGAAATCAGCTGTCTAACCAATAACATTAAAGGGTCCATGAGCCCCTGTAGTGCTTTCTCTGCCAGTGCCAGGCACAGCTACATCATGGTTGGCAGCTATGTTCAGCCATGTGCAGCCATGATGCCAAGGAACTATTTGTAGATGTCTAGAAAATGGCCTCCCCACACCTTCACAGTATATCAGGCAGGCTGACTGTATATCATAAACTGTAGGGTGCAGCACAGGGGCACCACAGGGGAGAGTACTATCCCTCTTTCTCTTCACTCTGTACACCTCTGACTCCCCATACAACACTGAGACATGCCATATGCAGAATTTTCAGATGATACTGTCATTGTAGGGCATGTCAGAATGGGACTTGGGGAGGAGTACTGGGGCCTGGTGGTAGAGGTTTGTGGCATGATGCCAGAAGAACAGGCTGCATCTGCACACTTACGCAGGGCTGTGCCTACCCCACTGCCAGATGTGGAGAAGGTGAGGACCTACACATATCTGGGTCTGCAACTGCACACCAAACTGGACTGGTCAGTAGATATTCTATACCGGAAGGGGCAGAGCTGGTTTTATTTTCTAAGGAGGCTGCGATCCTTCAATATTTGCAGGACACTCATACAAATGTTTTATCAGTCCATGGTTGCTAGCTGTTTTTTATGTAGTGGTGTGCTGGGGAGGCAGCATAATAAAGAAAGATGAATCACAACTGGACAAGATGATGAGGCAAGCAGGGTCAATGGTTGGTGCGAAGATAGACTTGAGAGAGAGAGAAGCAATGCGCAAACTGCTGTCCATTACGGACAATGGCAGGTGTCCAATCCATATCTAAGTCATGGATAAAAGGAGGAAGTTCAGTAGCTGGATGCTGTTATATAGGTCCTCAATGGACAGATTCAATAGATTTTTTGTCCCCAGAGCCATCATGATCTTTTACTCTTCCCAGTGGGAGTGTATGGGAGGGGAGAATATGGAAGGGGTAGTCAAACATAAATACATAGATATACATACATACATCTGTTCTTTAGTATAAAGTTCCTCCTTCAAAAATGTGAAAATAGCCCAACTGAGCAGGTAATAATGGTTCCTCATGCACTGACTATGGGCATCATGCGTCTGGTCCATTCCATCTGTTATATTGTATATAGTTTTCACTTTATAAATATCTGTACATCAATATTCATGGCTGTTACTCTATAAATATCTGTAGTATCTGAAGTATATGTGTATATAAGATAAGAATAGTACTGTGTATATAGGATGGTACATATACATATAAGATAAGAGTACTGTAAATATAGGAGGCATACCTCATTAAGTGCCCTGGAACACAGACACTATAGCACCTACACTGCAAGAGCGCCTATTTGCACATTTGTGTAAATCTGTACACTGTACATTTATTATCACTTGGTATATAGGTACACTGTACCTGAGGGTATTCCATATCATCCTGTAATGTTAGTGTGTAACTTCGTGTATACCTTGTCTATGTTGCTTTATTGTGTAACATGCTACTGGTTGCTAAATTCTCTCTCTCTCTCTCTCTCTCTCTCTCTCTCTCTCTCTCTCTCTCTCTCTCTCTCTCTCTCTCTCTTTCTCTCTCTCTCTGTCTCTCTCTCAGCTGCCTAGCAGACAGAGAACAGATATAGTGCTTGGTACCCTTTCCTTCAGGCTTCTTCTTCACTTCTGCAGCTGATATCCTGGTCTAGCTATGATGCTTCTGCTCCTCCAGAACCATTGACCTGATCCATGGAAAGCGGGGGCGATACAACCAGGGAATTCTGCTGCTCCTCCACTGCTTGTAAAGTGTAAAATGGGGTAAGGGTAACAAAAAGTAAAACACAACATGCAGACACTAGGCACTTTTTCTAAGTGTTAACAAATTAAAACACATCCAGGCATGCTAAACTAGACTAAATAATTACACATGCATGCATAATTCTAATACTAAATATGAAATGCTACATTTAAACTATTTCCAATCTCCAGGAAGGCAAATGGTATCCTTCCTGTTTTCTCTCTCTCTCTGGTCCAGATACCGCAATTGTTTTATATATATCCACTTGCCCTCCTCTGGGTGGATCATTTTCCTTCATGATCTGGTCCTCTACTAGAGAGTCCTGCTCCCAAGAATTCACTCTTCTGGACAGAGACCTTGGATATTGTTCCTGGGATCTGCTGGAGCCATTTTCCCAGTTTTGTGGTCACAACCCCTTGTGCTCTGATTACTACTGGGACCAATGTTGCCTTCACCTTCCACATCTTTTCCTGCAAAGCTTAAGGGATAGATATATATATATGTTGAGTAGAGTAGAATAGAATAGCTGACAATTATATATATAAAACTTTCTTCAAAATGGAAACTGCTTGCAGAGCTGCTTTTCTTTCATTTCTATCTGTTTGTAACTCATTGATAATTATGGGCTATGGGACATCCTCTAGACTGTGAATTGCAATTAAAAATAATTACCAACTTTCAAATTATCGAAACTCTTAAGATGAATCACAAAAGAGTTTGTGAATAGCAAAAAGCTTTGCCTCATGTGGATGCTTTAAATCAAAGTCAATTGCTTCTGCAACATATTCTATTACAATTATACCTACCTTCTACATTGCTGGACGTTAATTGGTTTTGATGCCTATCAAGTTGGTGTGGTGATGGACTGGTGGTGAGAAAGCTATTTGTGCTTGGAGGATTGATGTGCCTGGGTAGGCAGTGGTCATGCGCCCCCAGTGCCTGACTGTCTCGCTGATTTAGCTGCAAGTGTAAATCACAGCAAGAGCGCAACCAGCCGGCCTCATTTTAATCCAGCCACAAATCACAAGGCTCATGCAGAAAGGGGGACATCAGTCATAAACACACCATCTCCCCACCCCCGCTAAGAGATCTTCCTCACCTCCCTCATGCAGAAGAAGGCAGGACTGGGAAGTGACATCTATCATCTTGATTACCCACAATGCCACTGGATCTGGCAAATGTAATGAAAAGATTTTTCCCTTTCAAGCTAGATTTGGCAGATAACTGTAATCAAATATGGATAACCAATACTGTATTGAATGGTCTAAAATATTAAGATTCTAATGAAGACTTTTATTTGGCCTTGTTCTTTTCCAAAGCACTTTCACTGCTTTGGTAAGCATTTCATGGGATAGTTCTCTGAGCCCCAATCTGACCAAAGCCAAACCCTAAACTACAGGAAACAGAATGGATTGGAAAGGGGATGATTTAGTAGAGAGTAACTGAGCTGTAGTCCTGCTAAATCTCCTGATGTCTCTCTGCCCTCAACAAAAAAGACATGGGTGTCTAACATCTGGCAACCCTGTCTTTGGGGGATACCAACACACAAAAATGCTGAACAAACCAAGAGGGAACTTCATCTTGATCAATACCATAACATCACTATGAATAGACTCAGAATTAATAATATGTCGTTCAGTAATATAATCCTGGATACAGATGCAGAAACCGGTACAATACTAAAGAATAGATTATAACACCTAATTCTAGTATGACATTAGATGTAGAAATGATAATGGAGAAATGTGACCATAAGATAAAACAAACAAACAAAAACATTATTCCAAAGTAGTTTCAATTGTGGTCATGTAGAGATGCATACTTGTTTGTATGTGTTAGACATATATGCCTTTGGAGAAAAAAAGGAATAATGACACAAAGAAATGTGTAAGGTGTTGCTTCTCCTAACTATATCATTATTTATTAAAAGCATATCGCAAAATAAATTCCATTGTAGTTTTCAGTAAAAATATCTCCAACAAACTATGCATAAATTGACTTTACTGATAGTTTTAAGGCTTCTTTTTCTATGACTAAGAAATTACTAGTCATGACCTGGCAAACACTTTGACAACCACACTGAGATGGTCAAATGGTCAGACAGAGCTTTTCCAGCAAGGAAAACGATTAGGTTTCCAAAAACAGACATTGTACTATATTGTCTGTATGTACAGTTGGGTGTTCCCTTCACTTACCAGTCACATTAGAGCATTGCACCATAGAATAAGCAGAACTGACTGCAGCTAATGTCCCCCCACATAGTGATGTGAATCATTTTTTAATATCTGAACACTCTGTTACCACCTTATGCTTTCTATTCAGTGCCTTCACATTCAACCAAGAATGATCACATATCTCTGCAATAACTGAGAAATTACTGGACCATAATCAATTCCTAATAATGCTAAAAACAAGCTGCCAGTACCAAGACATAAATTTGAACCTGTATTGATGGTATGCCTGATTTAGAAAGACATTCAATAACTGACAGTGTAGGAGAGGGACATTTTTGTTGGTATACGTAGGACTGTTTACCTTAAGATAGTGATATGGTTCATAAAATAGATTAGAGACTCAGAATTATCTAGGACTATATATATTTATGGTTGCATATTTATGGTGCTCAGTAGAGTCACCCTGATGCCTGGGGGTGACTATTACAGTATCAGAATCAGTATCAGAAAATAAGATCATCAGGAAAAGTAAGAAAAATTTTACACACTAGTTTTATCTCTCGGTCAGGGCATGTTTCTCTATTTAGCTCAAGATTTTATAGAATTTTCTGCATTTTAATGAGAGGATGTGCTTCCAATAAAAATGAATCAAAAGAGGTATTAACAGAAAAAAATGTATATGTATATACATGATATTTATTATATTTAGATTTATTATTATATTTATTATATTATATTATATTATATTATATTATATTATATTATATTATATTATATTTGTTATATTTATATACCAATTGGTACTACCACAGTGAAATAATAGTTTTACCTGGCACATTACTGACAGAGTGTACTGTACAGTAGGTTACAGAGTGCATGACTTTTGTCCATATGCTCCTGCTTATGAATTTCAAAAACACAAATGTAATATTTTAGTTTTATCTTATGGAGACAAGAATATAATTAGTGCATATGAAACACATGTTTATTTTTCTTAGTATGCCTTGTTGGTAATGAATGAATTACCTGATGATAACTCACTATGTTGGAGACCTGGACTGTGAGTCACCAGTAGTGTGGGATGTCATAGTAGGGGTGCTGACTATCCTGTGAACCACATTTTGTGATTTTGTCATTTTTAAATGGTTGGCGTTGTTGTTTTGGTTGTGGTTCTGTACCATTGCATTACATTTCCCTATTCATATACTTCAGCTAAACCAGCATTTACATCCTTGGGGGGGAGTGGTCAGTCTTCAGGTTCTTCAGCAGAAACTCTTTATTCTTCTGTCATTTATTGGAGTGGGACTGAATGGGTGATGCAGCATTACATTTCTGAGAACTTTTCAATGCAGTTCAATGGTTCAATGGTCAACCAAAAATGGATTTCAAGGGCCCTTTAACTGGGCCCATAACTGATGTGACTGGAGAGCCATTTAGGGAGTGCTCCAGTATCTCCATGTTTAACACAACTTAATCTGTACATCATGAGATAGGAACACAATATAACCATCTCTAGTTTCTGTGTGGGGGCCATCTAACCTGAAAACTTTCACATCATAGCAAGAATAAAAAGGCTCTCATACTGTATCCTCCACCACAGATCTCCATGTTCCAGGCACCATTTTCTACATCCTTGCCTGTGGACCTGGGTGGGGGGGGGCAGAACTAACTACAGGTGCTCAGTGGTTTCAGCTCATTAGTAGTGGCAGCCATGGCCTTTAGTGGCAGTATTCATAAAGGCAGCTGCTGTTTGCTGTGAGGCAAAGAAAGTAAAAAGAAAGAAAAAACAGGAATGCATGGGGTGTCACACAAGAGTGCCTGCCCTAAATTAGGGCAGAAGAAGGATATATCCAAGCAGTCCCAAATTTGATTTTCAATTTGACTAGAAATCAAATGTTTTTCTTTTTTCAGCTTGTTTTAAGAGGGACATATTATGACAAATAAATTTTTTTTGTTAGTTTTTTGCGGGCTGCCTAGGGCAGAAAATACGAGATTATACAATTCATTTAGATTTAGTTCCCTTTAGTTCCTATGTCAGGTGCCTGCTCATCAAAATTATAACGCCCTCCATCCCCACCCATATCTTAAGAACTACCTTTGTGACGGTGCACCATGTTTTTCTAACAAGCGCTGGACCTGCTAGCATTTTTGTTGAAGCTAGGAGCTAAACAAGGGAATTGCTTTGTTGTTGGCTGCACAGATTAGCACAATTTGCTATATCGCTCCCCAGCCTCAATGGACAAATGGATGAAATTAATTTTTTGATGGCAATGTGCCAGCTACAGTCAAAAGCTTTACATATGTGTAAACTATTTTGCATCTGACTGCTTTTCCAACTTGGGTTTGTGCAATGCAATACTGTCAACAAACCATTAACTAAAAGAGAGATCAATATCAACTGTCCAAGGCAAAAACTGCAGATGAGGGAAATGTATTTAAAAAATAAGTATCATATGAGTTTCTTTAACTGATTAGCAGTAGATAATGCTAACAGTTGAGGTAACTAATGAATTAAGAGAGAAGAGCACCTCACATGCAGATTAGAAGGCCAGCCAATTGGTGTTATAGGTTATCTAACAATACTAAGCCTAGTAACATGCCTTCAAGGTTGATGTAACAGGCAATACTCTCAAGGATTGTTAGAATAGACTAGCACCTCCCAGACTGATTAAAAGGGCAATAGTTTATACTGGCAATGCAGAGGCTTGTAAGACTTCTCTAAATGGAAATGGTCTGTTCTATGCAGCTCAGCTTTTTTTAAAAGTGAAATTTCATATAACACAATCATATTTGCCACTGGACTTACATTTCAAACAATATGTAAAGTGTCTTCATAGTAATTTACTGAATATGCAGCAACAATTGTATAAGAAGTTAAACTGTGCTAAACATTAGAATTTCAGTGCTGCTTTGTCGTGCTATCATTGGCAAATTGGTTTTGCTTCTGGGTGGTGCTATTTCATGATTCTGTTATTCATTGTCTGCACTTGAGGGGGTGGCTTGCAGCCTTCCAAGCTGAGCACCCTGTAAGTATAAATTAAGCACAAATTTCTCTGTTGGGCATGCTTTTTCCAGTAGCCATCTTTCTCCCAGGATTAAAACTTAACAGTTGCCATGGTAGCACAAACCATTTCAGTAAGACCCCATGGAACTTAACTAGTGGAAAAAGGATATGTCACCTTTAAATGAGGTGCAGCAATTTAAAATGAGGTACAGCATCAATCATTCAACTACAGTAAGAGATTGGGTGTTCATTTTGCCCTCTTATTAGTCAAAGGGTGTGCACTGTGTGCAGGGAAGAAGCACAGATTCATTGCACTTTTATGATGCTGTTTCAGCTTGGCCAGTTCTGCATTGTTCACCTGCTCAGACTCCAATCATCAAATCATTAAATCATTATAAGAAACACTTTAAAGCTTACATTTTATACTAAAATGTGAACTGTGCACCTCTATGAAACCGGCTTATTACATGCTGAAGGGTGCTGTAATTAGATCTGCTCAGGCTAATGAGTGCACACTGAACACTTAACTTTCTAGGCTGCATGCTCACAAAACACACAATGGCTATGTGAGTTTGGCGAAATTAAGATGAGTACATGATCTCCTATCATGGAAGAGTATTTTAATCAGTATAGTAAATTCCAACCAAACCCTACAGGTTCGATATTGGTGGAGCATACCAATCTGACAGGAGTGGAGAGATTGGACATTTTGCAACAAATGTCTTTCTCAGCAATGCTGGATTGCTGGGGAAGGGACATGTTGAACATTTACACATCACTTGGGTTGTTCATTAGTCACAGAGAAAATATAGATGTCAGATCTACAAGCAACTCCATTGCCAGGATTTGACAGTCATTCATCATTATATGACCAGTCACGCTTGCTTTACAGGAATACTAAGTCTATGCACCTGTTATCAATTCCAGTCCAGTAACCATCGATTAAACTACTACCTTGCAAGTGCATCCACTCCTATCAGTTTGCTGTAACAGCAGCTGTCGGTCTCCATACTACGCTTTAGGGAACCGGTGTTCTAAAAATCCTTGCCAGTTAATAGGTTTATTTATTTTCTGAATTCATTGATATAATGGACCCCATGCAACATGCCAACTCATCCGCAGTTAGCGAGCCACAAATTGTTTAGCTATAATAACAATGATTGTAGTGTATGTGTAACGATTGTGTCATGAGAGTGGGATGCCAAGACAAGTCTCCACAACTAAACTGGTCTTTATTAACGTAATAAACACAAACCAAAAGTCAGACTCACCAAACAAAATGACTGTATACATTAAGCAATATGTGTGTTCACATACAATACAAGATACACACTGGGTTAAACACTGACACCAGACAACAGAACAATAGGGATTTAAGTACACATGTTAACAAGGAATATAACTACAAACAGGAGTAACATAGACAATCAATACATCAGGGGCGTGACAATGGACAGATACACACACAAGCGGGGAGGAGTTTAGGAGAGGGGGCCGTGCTGTGACAGTATGCATTGAAAAATGAGCAGAATCTGAGAATTAGAATTGCAGTGGTGTCCAATATTTTATTAATGGCAGTATGAATTAAACTGCTGAATTACTCTGAATAAAAAATAATAATACTCTGATTAAAACAAGCAAAAAGAATGGGAATACATTTTTCAATATTAAAGCACCATTCAGTTTGCAATTCTTGGTTAAACCTTGTTATCTTACCTGATTAGCTAAACACTTGACTAAGGCACAGCAACAACCTCATCTAGGGAAGAAATCTAAAGTAGAATATTATTCTCTAGGGTGGAGGTTCATTCTAAGGCAAAATAAAGTTATTTTGCATACCAGTTCAAAATGTTTTTGCAGTGCATAGCATTTTGGCGTATGCTAAATCACAGATAGGTTACACTTGGTGCCTAGTATTCTGGTATTGCCATAGTCACTGCTTTGTATTGCTGTATTGTGAATGCAAAATGTGTCTGATGTGAAATTGTTATGAATTATTAAAGCAGAAAAACATATTTGCTATCCCTGTTTTGCTGCTTTATTCTCATCTGTTACCCTCTTACTGCAGGATGTTTCTTAGATACATTTGTATCTTTATTTATCTACCAGGTCTTGACACACCCAGTTTACCTGCTGCTGTGCTGGGCACGTTCTCTCAATTTGATCATTAGTTTTCATAGTGCTGAATATCCTGCATCACAATGCTATGTTGGCCTAGGTAGGGGATAAAGTACAAACAAAAAACAAATAAAATACATTAAAAAATATCTGAGCTTGATAACTTGTAACAATATATCTCTGAACAATAGTGCAACTATTAAAAAAAAAAGCAACATTTTCTGACACCTGCCAAGCGGGTGCCTCTCCTCAATTTTTCTCTCTATCCACACCAAGCAGCTGTTACTTTTTTATTGATTTTGACAATGATGGGAATTTGTCCTTTGTATTATACTTACTGGATTTGTTTTAGTGTGTTATATTGAGTTTTGGGCATGTCAATGGTCTGCAAAGTTACAAAGCACAGAGTACAAAGAGTTACCAGAGTGAGTAACTCTGCCAAAGATACCACTTCTCTGAACTGCCTGAAACACTTCATTTGAAATTCAGCCATTTTATTTGTTACAAGATGACACAATCTCGCACAACTTTCCATATGGCCCACCTACAAGCAAGCCTACCAACAAGCAAACCCTCACACAATGCATAGCAAGTACTGGTGGCCAAAAAGAGTTTGTGCAGCTTTGTTGTCATGTTGAAAAGATTTTCTCTGTTGTTAGTGGAAATCTCCTTAGTATCCTCTGCCAAAGGTAAAACCACAAAGAAGAGCGTGGTTAAAATTATTCTTTACCACTGTTCCCTCCACTGCTCAAATTATTTTACTGTGTGTGGTTCAGTGCTGTGTTTTCATATCTCTTATTCCTGGAGAATTCAGGGCAGTTCCAACTTTTTGTGGGCTGATGGAAGATTCAGGTTCACAACCTATAAGTATGCATTATTATTTGTGGATTCATGATGTTTATAGCAAACAAGGTAGTGTTCAAATGTGGAGCTGTTGGCTGTAGTTAAGCCATAGACCCAGTGCTGTAGGTTAGCTAACAAGGCTAACTTGACAACTAATCTTATGTTTTATAATGGTTGTACTAATCAGCTGCAGGCTCACTTTTACCTAAAATTGTGTGGAAAGATGGCACTGATTTTTTTTTCAAACAATAGTTGTCAAAAGGTGTTTGAAAGTATAAATGTGGATTTACTATTAAAAGCTATAATGTTACAGTCACAATTCAAAGCAGTTATGTTTCTAATGAACCCAGTACTTTTCCACATGTATTATACCAAGTTCTACCCACATGTATTTCTGTCTGTGGGACTGTGAACAGCTTGGAAATCATCGGACACTGTAACGCTTTCTAACATTTCAAACACAATGGTGTTCACAGCTGCTCAGTAGAGAAGGGTCTGTCTGCAGACTGCAAGAGAGGGGAGGAACTACTCTAGTGGTTGACAGTTCAAATCAGAGTAGTCAAAATTACCAATCAGAGCAAACTGGGCACAATGGGAGTTGGGGCTTAAAGAGCTCTAACAAAGAGTTTCAGACACAGGGTGAAAAGAGGTTTACAGTATGAGAAAAAGAATGTTGTTTTGGAACATTGAAGTATATATATATATATATATATATATATATATATATATATATATATATATATATATATATAGTAGTAGACCCCAAAAATAACAATTACATTGAAAATTAGCATAATAGGTCCCCTGTAAATGTGTTAAAACATTATTTAATGTCACCTACATGACAATGTTAATGTCAAACATTAGTTATTGTCACCTAAACAGATGAATAGCTAAGGTATGGGCCTGCTTTGTTCTAGTGTGTACTTGCTTATCTTTTTAAGAAAGAACAGCTTTTTTAAATGTTTAATGTTATTAAATGTATGTCTTGAATATATATAAAATGCATTAAGCTATGCGTGACTATACTGTGAGCTTCTTATTTTTGAAACTGTGAATTTAATCAAAACCTACAAGCTGCTTAATTTCAATTGTGGGATTGGTAGCAAAATATGTTGCTATGAAAAAACATCTATGCTACAACTAGTCCTACTTCTGGTGCTATTAGTGTGACAATGGCACATAAACATTTGAAATAACACATAATTTTTTAACTTATGGTGATTAATTTAATCTAGATATTGCATAGGCTTGTCTGTGCATGAATTATTGACTTGTGGGAATTAATAGACTCAGATTTTATTTTCAGATAAAAATAACTGGAATCCTGTGTAAATAACAGCTAGTGAATGGATAAGATGTCATTTTTTGCATGTCTCTGGTAATTGTGAAATATCACATTCTATGCAAGGAGCACAATTTTATTAACACAGATTTAAAACTATAAGCCCGTGTAGAGTTTTATCCATTTACTTCTGGTGTCTAAAAACTAGGTCATGAGTAGATATAAAAGAAAACCTTTAAAAGCAAATTAATTCCACAGATCTTATTGGTGTGTTTTGTTTGTTTGTTTGTTATTGTTATTGTTGTTGCTATTCAGAGTTGGTTGGAGTCCTGGGGTCCTTAGAAGCATTGTTGAGGTCTGCCAATGTGACATGTTGATGTGAGGTACCTGTTTCACATATCAAATAATAAGAGCTACACACTCATCATTTACTAGACAAATGAGCTTGCAATGCTGTTTAATGTAATTATGTCAGAGCTACTTAAGTGAAACTGCTGTATAGTGTGATGTTCATTTTGCATAAATGAATATTTAGCAGATGCTAATAGTTGGCAGAGGTGAAGGACCTTCTCAAGGGGACCTAAGCCTGATTAAGTTGATTTAGGAGCACTCTGTTCCCTGGGTCTAACTGACTGATTGGTTCTTAAAGTGGCTCCTGCCAGACTGTAATCTTCCGGTCTGTTCTAGCACCCCGGCGCCATGATTACCTAGTCCTTGCTTCCTTGTTTTGGTTCTGTTCCTAAGTTTCATTTTCTCCACCCCTCATTACTATATATATATATATATATATATATATATATATATATATATATATATATATATATATATATATATATGTGAAGTTTACTGTCATTTCTTGATGGTCATTGGATGTACTAAGCCTTTGTTGTTGTGTTTTGTGTTTGCTATCGGTTATGATGACATTCTGCTTACTGCTACTGTGTGCTTATCTAAACAGAAAAAACACAACTGCAAAAAATATTCATAACAATGAGACACATGAATACAAAAAAAACAAACAAACCCTACTATAAATTGTTGTAGATGCAATAATAATGATAAATATTAGAAGTCACACTTTTTACTACACCTTTTATTACACCTGCTACAATAATAATGCCGATTATTGTATTGTTAGTTATGTGTTATTGTTATGAACCACAATCAGTCCCGCACTGCAACACATACTTGCACATGCCCCCGATCTGATTCACCAGAGTTCTACCACACACCTGATCCTCATTCTCTTCTTTACTGCCTCCCTTTATAAGTTTCCCTTCTCCCACGTTCACATCACAAAGTATTGCGACTCCATGGTGAATCCAGAGTGTTCTCTAATCTTTGTCTCCCTGGTTTTTGACTTCTGCCTGTTTGTTAGAGCTCATCTCCCTCCTGACCCCAGGACACCCCTGGACTCTGCCACGTGTTTTTGACCTTGGAACGACTGACCACAAATACTTGCCTGACTCCACTGATCTGCTTGATTTCAGTAAATAAAACCTCTTGCAATTGGATCCTCTTCCTTGTGTGTGTGTGTTCAGTCATGATAGTTATATAATGTATTGAAATTTTTTAAACACTAAATATGCTCACTTCTGCTGATTCCAGATTCAGATCACTTTGTTTTCCATTTCTGTCAGTAGTCAGTAGGACTTTAATCCTGAATTAAAAGCCTGAAATGGTGCTATATTACCAAGATGATGCAATATGCTGTCTGGAACTGTGTTTCCTTCCCCAGTGCAGCCAAAGCAGTGGCTAACTCAGTAATAGCATACAGCTTAAAGGCTTGCAACCCTGCAGCTGCAGCTGAAACATTCCTAAACATTTCTAAATTTGTTCCTAATGTTGCAGCTCATATTTGTGATAGCAAGAAGAGATTATATAAAAATAATTCATTTAAACATTTTGATGATTATCTTCACTATCCTACAATTTTCTGCTTTTTAAACATTCATCATCATTGCATTTTGTAACAGGCCAGGTGAAAAATCAGACACTTGCAAATAAAAGAGGGGGTTTTATTGTAGTTCCACATAGTGGAAGAAAGGAAAGGTTGCAACAAGATGGGCCAGGTAGAGAGAGTAGCGCAAATTGTGGTAAAACAGTCCATATCCAAAACCAGAAAGACAATCCAAAAAATCTGGGCAAAACTATCCAAAGGAGCAGGCAATAATCAGTAATGAGAAACAGAAAATTCAGGTTATGCTGCACGGAAATGGAATCAGAGACAAACCGCTCGGCATGCACAGAAACCCTGGAGGCAATACTTCACAACGTGATGAAGTTTTAGACAAGCTTATATACCTGTTCCTAAAAGATACACATGTGATTTCAATATTCAGCTGATGATGATCTCACGTGATGTTCATGATTGGTTGAGTCTTGGGTTGGGTGACAAACAGCCTGCTGGGTATTGTAGTGTATTGAGGAATCAGACACATTTCACATTATAGACTACAAGATTGTGGATTGACTTTGTTTTAACTAAATTGTATTAATCAGGATTTTTTAAGGTTGTTTTTCCCTCCACTTTTAGCTTTTAACAGTGAGTGATGTACATAATATAGGGCCTGTCCTATTTGTCATGGTATGTTGGTCTATTCAAAAAGTAAGCCATTCAGCTTACTTAGTACTCAAACATTTACCATAATGTAAGTCTGTGAAAGTCAATAGAATTTTAAACATATTAACTATTCTATTTTATGCTTGTGGATTGGCCAGTTTATATATGGATTCGCCAAGAACATCTTACCATGAATCTTCTTATAGTCTGCATAAACCCACATTCCTATAACTGCTCCTTCAGTAGTAAATGTATGTGAATAGAAATTCTTCTATACCATTTATGTGCAGGTGATGACAAAACATTTTCCAATTTTCCAGTTCAAATCTTTGTTTCACATTATACTTGCCTTTGTCCAGTATCAATACTAGATAATAATATTTATCATTATAAATAACAATAGTTGTCAATAGCCAAATAATAATGGGATGAAATTGGTCAGGCACAATGCTTAGGCAGGCCTTAATGTCCAAATGTCCATCCACAGGTATCAGAGGACTCAGGGTGTGCTAAGAAAACATTCTCCAAACAAACGCTCCATGTCCACCAGCCTAAACTGTTGACACGTGACAGGAAGGGCTCACTGTTTCATGCTGCTTGCCCCAAATTCTGAACTTCCCATCATCATGGGGCAACAGTAATTTATATTGATTGTTTTTGCCAGGTGGTTTTTCCATTGTTTACCACCGGTTTTTTTTTCTCCACATTTTTGTGCCCTTTTGCCCACTGGAATCTTGCCTTTCTGTTTCCCTTAGACAACACTGATTGTCTGCTATCATAGCCTATCTGTGCTAAGGAACAATGAGTTGTGCCTTTGGACGTGTTAGTTGGAATACCAGCATTGTATTTGGCTACAGTTTGCTTGACATTGCAACTTTCATCGATGAGTTGATTTCATCCACAGGACCCCCTTTCACAGGATGTTTTTCCTTGATCACAATATTTATTGTATATTCTAAACACTGTTGCATGAGCAAAGATTGGCAATTTTAGAAATATTGGCCAAAGCTAGCACCGATTACCATACCTTGTTCAAAGTTGCTCAGATCACTTGATTTCCCCATTCTATTGTAGATTCACACTGAAACTGATCCATGGAAAACTTGGAAAAATCCAAGCTCACCTGAATTTATGCTGCACTCTCGGGTCATGTGTCTAATTTGTATACAGGGAAGTTCCAATCATAAAAGGGCAGGTATGTCTAATAAAGTAGCCATTAAGTATATATGTCTTTCAAGCACTTACATCTAGTAGTTGACAGACTCCTAATTTTTGATTTCTAGTAAATAATAACTTGATGTACACTACATCACAAAGACTCTGCAAATTAGCCTTCTTCCTGTAATCTACAGAGAAACTCAACAATAAAATTACCACTGTAAGCATATGTAGCAAAGATAGAAATTATCTCTCTGATGAAACTTTGATCTGGTCAGGGTGGCCTTTCTCTCACCCCCAGGCCACAGTCAGGAACCAGGACTCTCTGGCTCCATGATGTTGAGCAACAAAGTGATAAAATGGCCTATCTGATGGCTTTGCACACTGGCCTGGCTTTCTGACCATTCCCCCTTTTTCTTAGGTGTCATATACCCAAAGAATGGAATGCATGAACCTCTAACCAGCCTGGTTATACTTCAAAGAACTGTAACCATAAATTCCATCAGACTCAAAAACTTACCAGGGCAACCAACTTTTCTCATTTCCACATCTCAATATTTCTCATGTTCACACATGTGCATGTTTCTTGTGTCAGCTTCACAAATAACTTGCTATTCTAACCTACTATGATGTCCAATGGTAACCAGCTAGTAATGTATGGCTATCTTAATATAATCTTCAAAATGTGATGTTTGATGTATCATTTAATAAACATCCATTGTTTTATTATTCTTTTCAATACTTGTTCATTATTCAGTTGCTTTATTTCTCATCATCAATTCAGTTGTATGTTGCTTGCCTCCTGTTTAGCGTAAACTAATTGTTAACCACTCCTAACTGTGCTTATTACAAATCTTATATGAACCAATAAGATAAAATATATTAAAGTCAGTAGTTTGCAACTTCAAGTAAGTAGGAAAGGAATTAGACTGACTCTCCAATCGCCTCACCCATCCTAAGCTTTGTTTGTAAACTTCGTTCTAGGACCACAGAGGTAAGAAATAGTTTAGCTAATATGTAGTTATTTTCCTTTGACTAATTGATTCATGATGAACCTTAATATAATGTCTTACAGGAATTCTTTCTTCCCATTGTGAAAATAAAGAGTATTGAATATGCATGAAGCAAGGAATGCCCTTTCCCCAGACACCTGATAAAGACCCCCCCGGTCAGTGTTCAGTGTGAAGGAGGGGAGGACATGCGGGGAAGGGGAGGTCTGTGTGTGACCCCCCCCCCCCACACACTTCTTCTATTTAAGATTCAAACTTTCTTTTATTTAAAAACTAAGTCAATACTTTCTTGACTCACAGTATTTTATTATTTATAACACTAGTAATGCTGTTTATATATCAAAATTAGATCAGAAACATTCCTCCTCTCTGAGATGCAGCCTCCTAAATCTTATAATTAGTTCTCCCTCCTGCTGATTCACAACAGTTTCTACTTCTCTGCCAAGTTTTCCTGTTATACATTTAGTCATGATCTCTCAGCATAAATATTATTTGTTTAATAAGTTTCCTCTGTTGGTTGTTGGTTACTCTCACAGGTTACTTGAACAGTTTTTCTTTTCTTTCAGTTCCTTTATCCACCACAAATCTCATGTAGGTTCATTTAGGTTTGGTCATGTTGTTAAGTTTGTTTTACTACATTGTTGAACTTGAAACTTTCATATGTATAAGCAATTATTAATCATTAATAAATTAGTTAAAATTAATACATTTTCCCTGTTAATCAGGGTGGTGCCACAATTAACCTTATGAACTATGATTGACTATTTATTAAAGTGTTAAAACTGCTACACATAAAACTACAGTAATGAAGTAAATATGAGTAGAATTTTTTTTTACCAATTTGATGTGACATTGGTGGCTCAGTGTGAGTGAGAGGCGAAGGTAAACTAAAGACACCATGTGGAAGACCAGTAGGTAGCTTGGAAGTCTAATAATGCACAGTGTCAATGTAAGGAAACTGTGGCTTAAATAAGATGGGGAAAATAAGGAACAGGTGAGTGTAATTAGTAGGCTGGTGATTGGGACCGGGGCAGGTGTTGTGTGTGGGTATGTGCAGGAGTGGGCGTGTCACTCCTGCTGGATGACCGGACTACTGTGACATTTGGATTATGCTTAAAAATGTCTATTATGCATTATCTTTAATGTTAACACTTTTTAATTATCCCTTTGTTACATAGGCAATATTAAAACAGAAAATCATTATGTAATGCAACAGACAATTCAGACCCTGACAGAGTGGAATGAATACACAGATTTTATTATAAGGGTGTTTATCTGGAGCCATAGTCTATAGTCAGGTGAGTCCAAGCCAGACCAAGGTCCAAACAAACCAAAAGAAAACAAAACAGATTCGTAAACAGACATGCTAACACAGGAGAAACCACTCAGTATGTGTGAATATTTATGGCAAGACTTCGCTTAGGGATTACAGAAACCAACAAACTATATAGGTAAGAATATTGATTCAAAAGTGATGAGTGGAGAAGAGAGTTGTCATTGATAGATCTGTGTGGAGTGATGGACAAACTGTGGACGCTGTGTGTTGCAGTCTGAGGTGGTGAAATAACCATCATCAGGGATTATGGGAAGAATGACACATTACAATCAACCCAAAATAAAAGGGCAGAAACCAGTGAAGCAGAATATACATGTGGAATTTCTAAATATGCTTTAGCATATACAATTTCACAGTTTTTATAACTCAAATATAGGGTCAAATACAAAGACCCTACAAACAACAAAACATCAGAGAATGTTAGTTTTCTCTCATATTCGGCTCTTGTTCTCTCCGTTGGCCAATCGTATCTGCACTTTTCTCCATTAATCTACTTGTTGCCGGTGTTTGCTGTGAACCTCCAGATGTAACCGATGCAGCAAGAATTTGCAGTCTATAAATCTAGCCTGTAGCCAATTTTGCTCCATAGGACCGTACAAGCCTTTTTCTAAATAGCCACTGATCTATTATATTACTGCAAGCCCTGAAGATGTAGTTGCTTCTTGTCGTGATCTTTAGACTAGCTAACTTCATTCAGAGTGATTGAACAGCCTGAACATTATTATGATCATAATGGGCCTTCTGCCAGATTAAGGAGAAATACCATACTCTTTATTAATTATGCAGAATACATTTCCAACACTTTATTATTTATTCCAAAATCACTTTTGAGATGGAACTGTTTGTTATTCAGTATCACATTTTTGACTCATCAATTCAAAATGCTATGACAGAAGCTTCTATTAGTGGTTTTCTACATAAGAGGGGAATAAGCATACACTTGCACACAGGCATGAGCATGCATGCGCACAGATGTGTTCACAAACACATTAAAACATGAATTCTTCTTCAAACCCCAGCTTTTCATAATATAAGGGAAAAATCACAATGCTTCTAATCAGTTGCGTGTACTTTAAACAGTGCTCATACATTTATGAATTGGGGAAGCCATCAGAGCTTGCAGTGAATCTTTTCATATTACGGTATTTGACATTCAACAATTGTGTGAGTACTAGTGCACATTTAAATATACATGAACCTTCTTTCATATTTTATACTGGTATATGTTGTAAAATCATTCTGCACATGGAATAGTATCACTGTCCCTTATGTAAATAAGCCAAAATAAGTAAAGGAAAAAGAAATGTGGGGTTATTACATCAAGTGGATAACTGGATAACTTAGACAAATGCCCCTAAGGACGATTACAAATTCGTTTCTCCAGAAGCAGGTGGGCCAGCATTCGAATACTCTGAGATTTAGCATTCCAAACTATAGAGTGATCACTGTTGCTCACAGACTTATTGTATTTGAATTTGTCCTGTTTCTTAGCCCGAACTCCAACTCCCAGCATTCACCTGTTGCCTGCTCTCCACTCACTCAGTCTGGGTCCGTCAGTCATCACACCCTCATCAGATCTGCATCCCAGGATTACTGTTTGCTTTCACCTGTTTCTTATTAGTCCTGTCTACTTATACCCATCCATTTCCCTGTGTTCTTTGCAAGGTATTGCCTTGACATATATTTGACATATATTTGCTGGCTGTCTTTCCGATTTACAACTTGTTTTGTTTTTGGATTATCGTCTCAGCCTTGTCCCTACCTGCTTGGTTTGCTCTATCAGACTGCTATCTGGTACTGTGAACTCCGGACTCTTTATTAGTTTATTCTCTTGTCGATTCCTCAAGTTTTGGATAACTACATTGTGGGTACTCACCTCTGTCTGTTATATTACCCCGAACCTGGATTGTCCTTTTACAAATAAAAACTCTGTTGTTCCCATCTGCGAGCGTTGGTCACAGATCTAGTTCGTGACAGAATGTTTTGACCTTTTTAAATTCAGCCACTCTAATGAAAGATAGAACTACTACTTCATAGTCATTTACAAAACATAGTTGAAAGTGTTCCACCCAGTGCTGAAAATGGTTCACAATAGTGCACAACAGCTGAAGAGCCCAGAACCACCCTGAGGGAATTATATCAAATGAATATAACACACATTGAACTAAATACATCCTCTCCCATTTTTAAGGGAACCAGTTGAGACTTTAACATCAAAGTGCTAAACTTTAAAGATCAAAGTGGAGAACAGATTTATGGCAACATTTCACTAAATACCAGAAACATGCATTATGGTGACAGTATTGGCCTCATACCAACGAGCTTCACCAGGGCTCTGTCCATGCATAATGGCATCTTAAAACTCCCTCCCTCGCTTTGTCTAGACCATGTACTATCCAATTTAATACACATCTTTAAACACAGGATACTATTAAAGCTGAGAGGCAAAATGTAGGGTTCTAATGCAGTTTGGAAGGGCTCTGATCTGGATAACTAATGTACACTAATGTTTAAAGGCAGTGCAGTCTGGTTATGCTCCCCAGATCAGAACAGTGCTCTCTGACTTCACTCATTAGACTAGACAGGGCTCACTGACCTATCTTTGCTATGGATCTGTGGAATAACAGGCCACGTCTGAAGGCCTAACAAGTATAGTACTTCACTGAGCCAGACCTGAGAGCAGACCTGTAGTTTATAACATTGCACATTTCAAAGTAAAATCAGGTTTGTACATATTGGATTGTGTACATGTGTGAATTCCTTTGATGACCACCCCCAAAAAACTCTTAACAAGGCCTGCTTTTTGTATTTGGTAGAAGCTTTGTTGTTCTTTCCTCCACAAATTTCTTTGAACCATGAGATAAGACAGCAGTGAAACTTGTTATTCTTCAAATAATTTTTTTTAAATGTCATTAATTTGTTGTAATTTTGCTATGGGTTTTACTGTTGGCCTTTTTAATGGCCTTTTTAAACTAATGAACAGAAAACATAGTGTCCTTCAAAAGAAAGGTTGTATATTCAAGCTATTAAAAGTCAAGACAAAAACAGTAATAAGGGATCAAAGTGTTAAAATAAGTGTTTGGCAGGTCATTAGTTAATCCTTTTAGCTTCTATGACATTACAGCAGTATTTAGGATACAGAATGCTTTAACAGGGTTATAGCTTCAATGACATGCAGTATAGTTCTATAGTACAGTTCTATACATATTTAATGGTTTTAAATATATACATATTAAATAGACAGTTTTGAACAGCCATTTTAAAAGCTTGACTTTTTGATCTGTGAAGCATTGTCACAAAGATTTGGCAGAGTACTTTTTCCACATTGTCCTCCTGAAATATCCAATGACCTATCCAGAGATTATCTAATGATGATTCAGCCAGATATTCTGGAAGTCAACAGAGTCCATAATGCTTTGCTTTCAGAAATGTTTCCAGGGATTGTAAGAAAATTATAGAAGGCAATCTTCTGCATGTAAGCACTCTTTTTGTGAAAACTCCATCATTGATGTTTATGGACAAAAATATCTGACTAGGGTTCCCAGTAGCACTGAAGAGACTTCTCTCAAGTTCTTATCTCGTTTGATTTTCCACACCTCTCCCTCGTTTAGTTCATGTATTTAAACTCTGTCTTGAGCCATGTGTGTTTGCTGCTTTTTTTTTGCAGGTTTATTTGAATCTGTGCGTTTATGTGTTTAGTGAATGTTTTTAAAGCCTGTCTCTGTATACTGGTAAGTTTGTGTGTATCCTAGCCTTGGAAGCAGCTTTTACGCTTTAACAGTCCATTTTGTGAAATGTGTTAACAGCTAACAGCACACTTTGTGAAATGCAATGCTGAATGTAGCCAAACTGATCACTTTTAAAAATGAAAGCCTGTATTAAGTTAGCAAATTACTAAATTGCTTTATGCAGAACAATAAGAGGCTTAAAATAGCATTTTTTACATCATGGAATTAGTAATGTTCTTTCAAGTAAGATTGATACCAGGCAGGAACATTTTAGAATCTATCAGTCAATACTTTTATTCTTACAATCAGATCCAGTTCACTTACTCCAGAAGAAAATTATATCCATAGCACATGTTTTCTTCTGACAAGCATTCCAAATAGCTGTTTGGTATTGAGTCCATCTTGTGACAAATATGGAGACTTTTTTCATGATGTTTTAAATATGAAGATGTATTGATTTATAATCACTTTGACTGATTAATAAAGTGAGGTTGGTATGTAAGACACAACTTTAGTGAAATGAGCAGTATTCAAGTGTTTGTGTGTTTGTGTTCATTCTCCTTCATACATTACATGAACTCCTTTATCAATCTAACCTTCCTTCAACCCTGCCTAAGTGTGATACTACTTCACTATGACCTCCAGAGACATGTCCTACATCTATTTGGTATTGCTCACTTTCTCCTGCAATCTCTTTCATCTTTCCCACCTTAATCACATTGTCTGCTGCTGCTTCATGCGTTAATCTCCATTCATGGCATCTGATGAGGACGTGAAGAGTATAGCTGTGAATGCTAAGTGGGCTCAGTGCACCAGTTACAGGATAATCATGGCATTCCTCTCATTGGGAGTTAGGAAGCATAAAAACATATCAAACAAAATGTTCAGTGTTGCAGCTGAGGGGAAGAGGTTGTGGTTCTGAGCTGTCTTCAGCCCAATCTGAATGCAACATGGGGGATCTGGAACTCATTATTGTGTAGAATTGAAACAGTGCTAAGAGGTATTACCCCAGAGCACCAGCACTGACAGTTCAGAAAAGGCTAAAAAGCTGTCTCTGCAGCAACTCATTATAGCCATTCTGTTTGTGCTCTTATTAGTGCTGTGATGGGTAAATTAAGTGTGTGTAGCAAGGAGTATGGCAAGTTGTACTTATGCATAGTGCATCCCTGTTGACCAAGTAAACCTTAATTTTAGCCTTTTTAAATCTAGAGATTAGTGATTATTGCAGAGATCGCATTTGCTCATAAATGAAGCACAAGAATCAATTTATACTACTTCACTGAAAAGGCTGTGTCAAACTGCATGCACAAGGTCCTAGAAAATATATTATGCAGAAAAGGAGCTGTGGAGTAAATAAAGCTTAATTTAAAGCAATAGAAATTGTATTCAATCATTCAAATTCCCAGCATCAAATGAAAAAGAAAATTGAGAATGATCCTGAACATGGCTGTGGTAAGGCCTGGGTGAGTCCCCTGGTGGAGGGCCTGACAATGAAGTGGCTAGTAGCAAATTTAGTCCTTGTTAAACAATGCAAATAAGAGTTATGGGAAGCAGGTTACCAAATAAACCTTTCCATAAATGTGCTGCTTTGCAGGATTTATCTGTATTTTTGAATGCTTTACCCCAGGATTATTTGGCATTGGTCAGTGCCTACAGTCCAAGGCCCCTGGTCACAACATTTCGCAAAATTTAACAAATTGACATAGAGGATTGTTTTTTTACAATTCATATCTGGTTGTAAGCAACAAGTTACACAAGTATTTTTGAACACTTGTTATTCTAAACAGCGTTTTAGAGTAATGTATGACATATGGATGCTTCTAACTGCTGTTACTAGTCACCTAAGAGACAAGCTTTAAGTCTTTCTTGAACAAGGCAGTGTATATCTACAACATACAAATTAAATAAATGCTAGCGGCATACTTTAAAATGTTATGCTTATATGATACCCATAAAGCTAGCAGGAATATTATAAACAGGCTAAAAAGCAATTTGTGAAGTTTCTGCTTAAACATTACTATGTAATGACATGAATGATCATCTGATGCCAATTAAACTAGTCCAAATTACTGTGCCTAGTTAATGTTGTCTAGCATGAGAGCCAATAAACCAGACTAAACAGACACAATAACCAGCAGCTCAGAAACCAACAGCTTCTTTATAGTTCACAGAAAGACACGTGTATACAAATTATATTGTGCACTTGAATTCAGTATGTTTATTGTAAATCTTTGTGAGGAATCTAATGTTGAGGATGACGAAAACTTGAAGTGAAAGACTTCATTTCAACTTGAAGTGAAAGACTTCATAATGAAGAAAATAGCAAAGGACCCCCCGCCAACTCATGGGGGTCCTTTTTGCTCTTATGGGGGGGTTCACCACCTACCCTCTCAATTTGAACCCTGGTTCTGGGAGAGAAATTACAACAAGGCCTTTACCTCAAGCACAATCACCAATGGCAAACAGTGAAGGAAATATAATGTACTGTTATGCATTGTTTGAAGCCTTGTAGCTTTTTGAGCTTTTGGGAAATACAGCTGTTATAGTTATTGCTTGTTTGGCCAAACTGCAATCAGTGAATGGAGTCGTATTGTAAAAATCTCCACTTGTAACTTAAGCATGAACATAAAGCCTACTACAGTGAGAAGGAGCACTCTCAGGGGGATATATCCTGAGGCACTAAGCTGCAGAGACATGATAGATACCAAATAGCAATATATTACAAATCAATTTTCGGATCTGTTCCAAAGTGGTATACTAGTCTTTAGAAAGCTCTAAAAAAATACAACATCTCCTCTGTGGGCCTTAATGACCCTGGTAGTGCATGCTGTTGCAGGCCTGGGTACTGGAACAACTTCACAGAATAGACATGCATTCAATGTCTTTCTGAGCATCATTTGGAAAGCTTACTGAGTGACAACACCCACCATCATTCAGGTCCTGTTTCCTGAGCCACATCCTCATATTTCATACCTTTGCCAACCATGCAGCTTTTTCTTGTTACCTCATCTGGTGCTCATTCATTTCTCTATTTCCATTTCAAGGATTTACAGTTTCTTTAGGCATGAGAGAGAGAGAGAGAGAGAGAGAGAGAGAGAGAGAGAGAGAGCGAGAGAGAGAGAGAGAGAGAGAGAGAGAGAGAGAGAGAGCGAGAGAGAGGGAATATAAGATCATTGAATCTTTATGTATGTCCATACACAAGTTTCCTATTTATATCTGCTTCCCAATTATATGGCAATTCATTCAGCCAAATCAATATCTAAATTTAAGTGTACAGCATACAGGAACATTTACACATGGTATGTGTAACTAACAGAAAGACTACAAATACATGCAAACACCTGTCACGATTGGCCACCCTCCTGGCATCCCTGTTTCCATGGTTTCCCTCTCTCTTTGTTTTCCTTTACTTCCTTGTTGTTCCATTCCCTAGTTTTGTTTTCTCCATGCCTGTCATTGTTTTTACCTGTTCCTCTTTTCCAGTCCTTGTTTTGGCTTCGTTCTGTTCCACCCCCTAGTCTGTATCCCTGCCTGTAATTATGTTCAACTGTGTCTGGTTAGTTTTTATCAGTCTTGGTTATTTAGGCCCTGGGGTTTTCTTTCAGTTTGTCCGTTATTTTGGTATGCTCGGTCATGTTTAGAGTTGTTGTCGCTATCACTCATCATCCTTGCTTAGTTCGTGTGTTAATTTGTCTCAGTGTTTTCCCTGTGTCTCAGTTTGTTAGCCTCCCATTTTTTGTTTCCCTCTCTCATTAAAGTACCTCTTGCATCTGCATTCTGCCTCTCGCCTCATTCCTGCAGGAAACATTACAGAATAAACGACAGCTAATGAGAATGCAAGCAGAAGGGCCTCGCCGAATCGTGACTTATTCCATCTGTTTCACTCCAGCCACCTTCACGCAATGCTATGAGTGACTCTGGTTTAATCCCAGGAGAGTAGATGGATCATCTAAAAGCTCTTCTCTCTACTCTTAGGGTTGGGAAACCTTTAGTTCCCTCAATTATGGTAATGGAGTATCATTGGGAGGACAATTCTGTTAAGACATTTACTTTTAGAACCTGCCCTAATCCCCCAGAGTTAGTAAAAGTACTGTTCATGAGAACATTTCTCCAGGGTAAAGTACTAGATTGGGCTGGTATAATACTCAAGCACAGAGCTCAGGAGGCTAGGACTGTGGAAGGTTTCTTCCAGCTGTTAACAGCATGATTTGCTGCAACCTCACCTAACCAGCTGTTTGTAGCTACTGCCCTCTCAGACACCCTGCCAGTTCTTGTCTCTGGTGTGGAGGAGACCATCCAGCCAGTTCCCATTTCCAGCATGAGGGAGGCCACACTGCCTGTTCCTGTTCCCAGCATAGTAGATGTCCTGGTCCAGTTCCTGTTCCTGGTGTGAGACACCACCCAGCTTGTTCCTGTTCCCGGTGTGGAAGATGATGCCCATTCTGTTCCCAGGTCTGTTCCTGTGGCTACATGCCTGGATCTCCCTGCAGCACTCCTGAATGCCATAGTTGCACCCCCAGAACTTCTGGGCTCACCGCTGACTGGTGTAGCCGCGCCTCTGGACCTCCCTGCGATGCCACTGATCGCCGCAGCCACGCCTTCGGACCTCCCTGCGGTGCTGCTGATCGCCAAAGTCGTGCCTCCGGACCTCCCTGCAGTACTGCTGTATGCCACAGCCATTCCTCCAGACCAGCGAGACCTGCTGCTGATTGTCGCCACACCCCCAGACCCATTTCCAGCAGCATCTATGCCTCAGGACCTGCTGCTGACCAATGCAGCAACTCCGTACCTGCCGTCAGCAGCAGCAGTACATCTGGACCCACCGCCAGTAGCTGCTGACCACTCAGTCGATTCCTGTCTCCAACGTAGAGGACGATGCTCTGCCAGCTCTGTCTCTGGTGCAGAGGTCCTCCTCCTGTCAGTTCCTGTTCCTGGAGTGGAAGAAGTCACTCTGCCATGCCTCATGCCAGGCCTGTCCCTGTGGCTGCTCCTCAAGACTCCCCTGTGCCCCCAATAGCTGCTACAGATGGGTTTCCTGAGATGCTTAGGACTCCTTTGACCACACCTCGCAGCCAGCCAGTGACCCTTAAGGCCTCACTGTCAGCCTCCTGGACCCCTATGACTCCTTTGCTGCGCTGCTACCTTTGGCTGCTGCACCAGCCCCCATTACTACCCTAATGACCGCTTCTAGTGATTCCTCAGCTCCTGTTTTGTCTGCTCCTTTTCCTGGCTTTGTCTTTGTTCCTGTCCATATGTGTATACCTGTTTGTGACTTTGGTTAAACCTGGTACCTTGCCTTGTGGCATCAGTGTCCCATTACCTGTTCCAATACCCATACCATGCCCGTTGTGTGTTCTGTTTCTGTGCCTCTCTGTTCTGAAAATACTTACCTCTCTTTGTTTCGGTTCCTGTCCCCATTCTCACAGCGATACGTCATACCAGTGTTTCTCCTGTCCTCTCTTGTCTCTCTTGTGTCGCCTCCTGTTGCAGCTATGTTGCTGGTCCTACTCCCTTTCCCCATCTTTCTTCTGTCCCTCGATCTGCCCCAACTCCTATGACTGTCTGTAGTCTTTCCCCTGGACCTATCCCTGCTTCTTTGTTTGCTCCTTGTGTCCCCTCATCTGTTTCTACTCTTCAACCAGGTTCTGTTTCTGTGCTCACTTGTGAACTCAGGTTTCTGTGTCCAGATCGACTTCCTCAACGTCCTCTGATTCTGTTTCCTCTCCTGCCTCGTCATCCCTATCTCCTCCTTTTGGTCCTGTTCCTGTCTCTGCTTCATGTAGTACTCCTATTCCTGCTGTCTGTCTTGCCTGAACTTCTGCCTGTGTTCCTATTCCTTGTATTGTGCTGTTTTTTTTCTTGTCCCTGTTTCCGTTTTCTTTTTTTTTTTCAGTTTCTGTGTCTCAAACCCCTAAATGTTGCCATCTGTGTCAGTTTGCCCTATTTCCTTTCTGTGTTTGTTGTTCAGTCCTTAGTTCATTTGGGTCTCCTGTGTCATGTGCTGTCCTCAATACATACTGTTTGCCTCATCCTCCTGTTCTAAATCTGTGTCTGGAATTTGTTCCTTGTCGTGTGTCATCTCCGGTCCGAGCTCCTTGCATCACCCTTGGTCCTGTGGCCGTTCCCCCCTTACCTCGTCTCCATACCGGCTCTATGGTCTTAACCTGGCTCCTGCTCCTCACCTTGCCTCAGAACTAGCTTCCCTTGTCATCCAGTGACCTGCTTTTGTCACCACGTTGCCCCTGTTGTATTGTCTGTGCCAGTTCCTGTTTCTCCCTTGTTTCTGCCCCTGTGCCCATCTATGTGTCCATTCCAGTGCCCGTGTCTGTTTTTGTTCCTGTCTCTCTGCCCTTGGTCTGTTTTACATTTTGTTTTCCTCATGCCTTTGTGCCTCCAGTCATTCCTCGTCGTCCCTCTCAGCATTTGTCGTCCTCGGTCTTCCTGTTGTGGGTTTTGTTCCTGGTTCTTGTTCTGTGCTTCGGTTACTGGTTCTTGTCATGTTCCCCCAGTTTCTGTCTGTTCCTGCCTCTGCTCTTGGTTCTTGTGCTGTTCTGTCTGCTCCTATTTCCATGGTTTGTGTCTGTTCCCTTTTCTGTCTTCAGCTTCTCTGTCTTTATTCTCTTTTGCTCCGGTGCCTGCTCCTCATCATATCCCTTGAAGATTTATTTTGCACATATGAATTCCAGGAGGGACTAAGAAATTGTGTACAACAAAAGTAAGGCCTTAATTTGGATGCTTGGGGGCTTGTACCAATTTCAGCTCTGACATAGATGACTCTACATATATCCACTACATTTTAATTATTTAAAATAAACATGCATAAATACATAATACACTGTGAACATTGCTTGATTTCTGAATTTTCTGGATCCTGCTGTACTAGTGAGATGGCTGAAACCAATCCACTCAGTTTCATAGTGACAAGTAAGTGGCACTAGATGCCTAGGTTGCTCTTTTTTTGTGGATACCTGCTTTAAATGAAACTAAATTCGAAATGGAGCATTTCCTGAAATCGCACATGCCCACCATTCTTTTGATCTAAGAAGTGTGGTAACACTGAAGTGGCTTCTCAGGGTCACAAGGTGCATATGTCTGATACTGTTTTAAGCCAAGTGTAGTACTGTGTCATGAAGAAACTATATTTAACATGAATATGGTTCCCCTCATGATGTCACAAGTGGATTTGTCACAGTGTGTCTGTCTGTGGACAGAAGGACTGACAAAAATATGACTTTGAGTTTGACTTTACAAGTTATGAATAGCTTCATTGGATGGGTCTGTGGGCTTGGAAGAGTTTGCCATCTGCCTGATGAAGTCTGACTAATAAACTCACTGATAGGGCTTCACACACCAATGGGGCTTAGGCTCTGAAGCTAACTGTAGGACTTTACTGTATAACCAGTGCGTAAGCTGGCTAAGATACTAAATATCTCAACAGTCATTTAAAGTACTGCCAAACATCTGTCTGTTTGAGTCTACAGGCAGGCCAAGTTCAAATCAGTCTAATGGGCCTTATCCATATGGGTGAACTGGCTACAGTGCCTGAAGACAGCTGTGATCACAGTCATGGCATGTTGGCCAATGCTCTGAGAACCGTGGCAGCTGTCGAGGTAAGGGGAATATATGTAATTTTGTCATTTCCACACTCAAAACAATATAATGGTATTTCAGACTTGCCAGCTGCGTTGTAGTTTCCTATGTTCTAAGATTAAACATCGGCGTCCTAGCTCCAAGGTGTTGATGATTTCCATTCAATTGACCATTTTTGCTGACAAAACCTGCAGCATAATTTTTTTAAAGACACAGATGACTGCTCAGGTGAAGGAGCAGTCAAAACAGAAAACATCATCAGGAAATTTAATTTGTTTTTCATTTGTATTTCCTTTCTTCTTCCCTTCTTGAAAAGTAAATCTGTCTGCCAGATTGCAAGTATCAGTTAATGGTGTCTTCATCAAATCCTAATTCACAGCGAATCATAATTATCCTTGTCATTTGGGTTGTTGACATTATCATGACTGGTGCCAATTATTCACAGATTGGAGGGCCACAATGCCCAAATAAGCAAAAATCCATTCTGAATGAGACATTATTCAGTCTAATAGAAAATCCAATTAGGGTACATTTTTAGAGTTGATCTTTGCAATGGTACATTTGCAATGCTAATTTTTCACAGAGTAAAATAAAAAAACATTCTCAGTTTAACAGCCTGCCAGTTGAACCTGCATGCTGTAGATCAAATGTGTATTTAAATTAAACTGTTTTACTACAAAATAATATGTGTTAAAAAGATGACATTCTATCAGCCTTCCAGAAGCCTAATGATTGTAAAATAGCCTTGCTGTAAAAAGTCATAGATATTTCCCCAACAATATTCTCATCCTACATACTATCTTAAAGACATATCTGCCATTTAACATTGTTGAATTTAGTGAGTAGGACAGAGCAGTATAATTTTCTTAATCAAAGAGTAAGGTCAGGATCAGAAATGTCTTTAAATTTAACCTAGCACATTTAATCTTCAGTTGTGTTTCTTGGGCATCTGCAGGCTATGTTGAGATCCAACCGAATCTGTTTTCAGTGCCAAAGGAAAAGAAAACACTTAAAAGCAAAACATACAAATGCCAAGGAGACAAGTAACAAAAGTAGCAGTGCCCACATTGTGAGTTTGTTTTATGATGAAATACACCTTGCGCTTAATGGCGTACAAGGACAAGAATGGAGTACAAGAACTTCTCTGAAGCTCAATGCCCAATTCCTAATAACATTGCATAGAATAATAAACTCAATTCTATACGCAGGGCCATATACAAGTATTTTGTGGATACATCAAAGCTTGAGCTGAGATTTCATTTGGCTGTTCTGAATTGCATCAAATAGATGTAACCCTGACCTTTGAGCAAGACATGTTTATTAATCACTGTTAATATTATCTTTAAACTTTATTAAACTGTGAAAGATCATTAAAAGTGTAATGTAACATGAGATCATGTGTGATTGATTAATGTAATTGCATATAGTAGAATGGTATATAGATCCTAGCATTAAAAATCCAGGAAAATGTCTAATTTTGGTTTTTAAAGAGCAAGAACCAAAATAAACTCTCATACTGAGTCAAGCAAGGTGGAGGGGCAAATATAACCATGGACTAAAGTCTGCTGAATAAAAAACTCTAAAAAACTCTATCACCTGCTCCTTCTCCTGGGAGAGTGGGTAGACCCTACAGCTAGGGGGGACAGGTTAATATACTCATTGTGAGAAGTGATATGGGCAGCCTTGATGTGGTTGAAGTCATCTGCCAGGCAGTGCTGTTGAGAGCAAGGGGCCCAATGCGTGATGTGGCTATGGGACCAGGAAATGAATGGGTTGTGTACACATAACCAGGGGAGTCCTAATGTGGGACGTGATGGGATATAGAGTGGAATGAATGAAAAGCAATGTACAATGTATGTGCAATGTGTGCAATGTTGTTTTGCAACTGGATGTGGGGCGTGACATGTGTGATTTTCACATGCCCACAGGACATAATCCAGTGCATTAATGCACAGCGAGGATGGCAGGAGAGTTGCTGCATCCCCAGCATCTTGGAGAGGCTCTGGTCCCTCAGTTTGCCTGCCATATCAGAATTGATCAGGGCTGAAACATGAGAGGAGTGACCCTTGTGTGACACAATACAGGTACACAAAACAACACAGACAAGGGAGTTGCACATACCTTATCTCTCTTGCCATCCCTGCTTTGTACTCTGACTATGCCCAGCTGCATGGTCTCCTCTGAGACTGCCAGCTCTTGCACATGGACCATCTGGGAGGGGACCGCCACTAAAGGGAGCGCTGTTTTTCATCCAGGCAGTCATAAGTGATGGCAAGATGGATAACTTCATTGAGGGTTGACCCCTCTTGTTTGCAGGCAAGCTCTGCCTGCAGCTCCCCTTGAAATCCTTCAGTGAAGGCGTCCACGAGGGCTGGCTCATTCCAGCATGCAGAGGCTACCAGAATTTGGAACACCACTCCTGAGCAGTAGCCCTGCCCTGCCAACCCTGTGGACTGCTTTGATTTCCTAATCAAAGTCATGGTAGTCCATCAGCAGTGGAGAGAAGCAGAACACTATTGTACTGTCCCGGGACATAACCATCTCCTTGAGCCAGTTGATGAAAAATGCCACTTTAGCATGGTCAGGCTGCCAAGTGGCTCAGCTGCTCACCTGCCTGGGTGGCTGAGCTCATGGAGAGGCTCTCCATGCAGCAGGTGAGGAGGCAAACCATAGAGCAGCACATACCGCATTCTTGGTACTGCCTTCCCAGGACCTCAGCCCAGTCCAATGCACTCACTGGTTGTGTGAGATAATAGGTCTACATGCCTATAATATGATTCATCTAAGCCTGCATATACAGGTAATATGTAGTTCGAGTGATATAAATTTAATATACCATCTTCCTCTCCATTTCCTCGATAATTTTGTTTGTTATGCTGTACAAAGTAAGCCTCACTTTCCATAGTGCAATATTAGGATATCCTGTAATTAGTGCAATAATAATTAAAAAGTAATTAGGAAAATGATTCTGAAATGTTTATCAAAAAGAACTTTATCTGAACATATTAATATTAACTGATGTTGTTGCTTTGATGTTGGACAAATAAAACAAAAGAAGGCCCTGCTTAGAAATAGGAATGTGCAGGACAGAACAAGGTTTACAGAACTGAATGGAAGCACTGTGGAATGTGTGGGATAGGGCAAGACTCACAGAACAGGACAGGAGCAAATCATACTATCCGTAGGTCGATAAGGAACAGGCAGAGTGCTGTTCATAATTTGCATTTCTATTTTATGAAAAGTGTAATCTGGGTAAATGCTGTTAACATAAATATGACAAATGTTTCTCAACTACAGCCTATATCTGCCAGCCTCTAGCAATAATGTCAACCCACAAAACTATGACTGATTGAGGCTGAGTAATTTTCCTCTGAGGGTTTAAGACATAAATAAAACATTCCATCTTTTCTTTGAAGAACCAATAAAACTCACATGCAACATAGTTCTTTAGTTATTTATCTTTTTTTGATTGTTTTGTCATCACTACTTCATAGTTTTGACATCCTTCAGACCATGTTGAAGGAAATGCCTCTGGTTAGATGTTAGGTTGTTAAACATAATCATGGTCACAGCAAGATATGCATAAAATTACACTCACATATTACTGAAATGGAAGATAAACAAACCTTGAATCATTTACTATGATTTTGAAAAATAACACAGGCTGTGTGGGATAGTCACATTGTTGTGAGAAAAGATTGTAAAAAAGGCATCTTTTTACGAGAGAAAGGAGAGTTGTCTTAATTTTCATGAATCGAGGTGTCGCTAGAGCAGGCAACAGCCAAATGCCATGAGTGCATCAGTGTAAAGACCTGGCTAAATGAATTTGGGTCAGTATGATGAAAGACCAGAATCAAAGACCCATTCTGTATCTAAAAATAGAAGCAGACAACACCAAGTTTGCATGACCATAATGTAATATGCCAATATCCCAACAATAATGAAGATCAGTCTCTAGTTATGCAGAGGTGAAAAAAATAACCAGCTTTAATTAATATTAAATGAATGTATATATCATTATGGTATCTAAATGTAACTGGAATGTAACAGTCATTTAGATTTCATGCTCAGCGTGAGGAATTAGCCAGTTATAAGCCATATCAAGAGAACAGTACAGCATAAATAAATATATGCATTCCTAGCAGGAATGGTAATAATATAATATATATATATAGTTCATAGAACAAAATGCACATAGTTCATAGTACATTTGATTCATACTAATCTGTCAATCATCAAATTATTTTTATCCTTATTTTAAGAACAGGATTATTCAAGACTTTTGCACTATGCAGATCAATGTTACCAGTCTAGCATCTAAGTGGAAAGTAGGAGATTAGGAAATGGATACATAATAGCTTTGTCATGGTTCTATATAGATCTATCAATATAGGGCTATCCTAATACTGACACAGATGCTGGTATATATCTATTCCTGACACCAACCACAATTTGATGATCAGTTGAAGTGGTGTGAGGTGACCCTATCCAACAGGTGAACACCACTTTAGCCGAAATAATAGCACACCCATCATTCAACATGAGAATCCTCTAACAAAAAGGCAAAGAGGTGAGTGTGCTTTTCGTCTCTCTCTCCTCTCTCTCTACCTGCTCTGGCTCAGATTATGGACTGTGTTCATTCCTCAGTAAACCTTGATTTAGTTCATTAGCTGTAGGGCTGGTGGATGTGGACTGCAATGCAAGTAAATGTCAGCACCGTTTCAGATCTGTCAGCCTCAGCACTTGTAATTCTCAATCTGCTCACTTTAATGGGTTAGGCAGCACAGTGACTGGGGCAGTTAGTCACCCTCCTGTAGAGTGTCAGGCTGTAAAACATGATAACCATTTGGGCAGCATGACCCTGGACACTATTTAAGACTTTGTTGTCAGTGAACTGAATCTAGAGCCAAAAAGTCATACATAGCAAGTAACCTACTTTACTGGCTCTTCATATGCTGGAAAATATATTTGTATTTATTACTGCCTGATGCCTTGTTTCTTCACAGGCCATTGTTAGTACAGATTATGCACACGTGTTGGGTGGTGTACAACTAGTTGCATGCCTGTACAATTCTGACACCTCCATAGAGTCTGCAGCTCCAGGCACCAAACAAGATCAAGTCTATCTGAAGCGTTGTTTTATTTTTGGACACCAGAATCCACAATGCGGTACAACCAGGACTGACAATGAGCTGCAGGGAAGGAGAATAAAATGGAAGAAAAGAAGACAAGGGCTTAATTACACAAGGACTTAACATGACGACAACCAATCTACATATCTCTCTGGCTAGTCAGACTAACAGACAAAATCCCTTCAGTGTACCCTCTGAATTGTGCATGCCCAATGTCCAATCACCACCAAGCACAAGGTTTGTTTCACAGTGAAGAGGGCTAACATTATATCAGTACAGCTTGTGAGCTAGCTAAGGCTGCCAGAAGACGGCATCTTAGCTTAGATAACAGTATCGGCTCATTGCTTGACAATGCTTGTTTCCATGACATTGCTTTTGGAAACAAGCATGTCATTGTTGTCTATCTGCTGCATTCGTGCTTAGTAGGAAAATCTAAGGTGAGGGGACTGGGCCTAAAGTGCAGTTTTAATAAGCCTGAGATAGAAGAAAAAATAATTTGGGGCTGGCATCAATGCCCCTGGTGAGGACAATTTTGCCAAATGTTTAAAATGTGACTTTGCTGACTCTTCCTTTAAGGGGGAAATAAGGCATTGCAGTCGAGATTGCAAGTGAGAAATGCCTCATAACCCTTCTACATGTTTAAGTACTACATCATATTAGATGTTGAACTGTGGTAAGTTAAATGTTAGTAAAACAATTAGATTCCAACTTCTTAAGTGTATCCACAAAAATTGGGCTTAATTCATTAAACCAGTTAGCTTGGTTTACACATTTCTCACAAAACCAAAAACCATCTGCATCCATTTTAGAGGTCCTGTAAATTGTTTAAAAAATAAATTAGAAGATGCATAAATAAACAGGCAAATAAATAAATTCAGTCAATCTAATACGTGTCACGGAATGCCCGCCACGTGCAGTGGGAGGATCCTGTTTCATAGCCACACCTGTACACACCTGTATTGTGTTAATCTTCTGTGTATTTAAAGTCTTGTTGTTGTGTGCAGTGTTGTCAGTTATTGTTGACGTAAGTTGTTAATGTTGGTGTTAAATGTTACCGTGTTTGTTCTTTGTTAACCGTGTGGTGTTTATTGTTTGTAAATCATGTGAGTGCTGTTGTCTGTTTCAATTAAATGTTCATCCTTGTCGAGGAAGTCTATGCGTCCTGCTCCACGCCCTTCGGTACTCGAGGAAACGTTACAATACGTCTTTCAGGAGACATTCACTGATTAGTCAATTTCTCATCACAGACTTACTGTAAAACTCGACATACCAGTAAAATCAGAGCATTATTGTGAATTACAGCAAGTCATTTTCCAGTTTTAATAGTCAAGGACAACCTGTCTTAGTTTCCGTTAGGCCTTTTTCTTCAGTATATTCAGCTGCTAATAGGCGGTCACATGCAAGCTGTATAAGAAGCCTTTTTGTCCTGTGCTGATTAATTCCCTGTTGATTCATTAACTCTGTATTTCATAGCCTGAGAATCAGAAACATATACATACACTTCACTCTTTCAACATCGTTCTTACATCAAAAGTATAATGTTCACACACTTTGGGGTTTCATTAAGCGGTACTCTTTTTCTCCTGAATTAGAACAATTTTCCATGCTATCCAAAAGAGGATGGATTTCTTTTTCACTAAATGTCCTATGATTAGAGTTTTCACAGACATGGATAGAAGTCACTGCCTGCCATATCCTTTATTCAACATACCATACATTTAATGGTCCAGTGTACCATGCTGTAGTCATGGTCACACTGATGTGTATCTGACTTTCTCTCATTAGGATCCTAATGTTAAACCAACAAGCCATAGATTAGCTTTCAACTATCCATCCAAGAGTACCCCTGCATTACAAATCCTAGTGTTTCCATTCTTTAACATAAGGTAGGACAGTTTCTTGGACATGTATTAAGTCTAGGCAAATAAATTGTGATGCCAATGGTGAATCACCATTTAAATTATGAAAAAAAAATTTTGGTTTAGGGTCTAGATCTGGATCCTGTGTATCTGTGTGTATGCGTGTACTGCAGAAGCCAAAGGTATAAACTTATTTCTGGTGTAGAGAAAATGATTTTTCTTCAGTCTAAATTAGCGAGTGTGTGCAGCCACCCACATGCAAATGTCATCAGGGTTGCACACAGTCAGGTGTAATGACAGACAAATCTCTTTAATTAGCACCTATCTACTACTGTTACAGGTTCATCTGGTTTGCTCAAATGCATTCCTCATTATAAAAAATGCATTCCTCAAATGTCTTCCTCATAATAGATTGAAATATACTGCCTGGCCAAAAAAAGGTCACCACCTGGATTTAACTAAGCAAATAAGTAAGAGCCTCCCATTGGATAATTACTGCATGGGTGATTATGTTTCAGCTGGCAACAAGTTATTTAACCTTAACTGATGCAGTGAATAGCTTCTCATTTGTTAAACAACCATGTTGAAAGACACATCCTGTGGTCATGGAACAGATGTTAATCTGTTTCAGAAGGGTCAAATTATTGCCATGCATCAAGCAGAGAACACATCTAAGGAGATTGCTGAAACTACTAAAATTGGTTTAAGAACTGTCTAACGCATTATTAAAAAGTGGAAGGACAGTGGGGAAACATCATCTTTGAGGAAGGAATGTGGTCGGAAAAAAATCTTGAATGATCGTGACTGGTGATCACTTAAACATGTGGTGAAATCAAATCATAGAAAAACAACAGGGATATGTTTAATAGTGAAAGTAAGAGCATTTCCACACACACAGTGTGAAGGGAACTCAAGGGATTGGGACTAAACAGCTGTGTAGCCTTAAGAAAACCACTTGTCAGTGAGGCTAACCGGCAAAAACGGCTTCAATTTGCTAGGGAGCATAAAGATTGGACTCTGGAGCAATGGAAGAAGGTCATGTGGTCTGATGAGTCCAGATTTACCCTGTTCCAGAGTGATGGGCACATCAGGGTAAGAAGAGAGGTGGCTGAAGTGATGTACCCATCATGCCTAGTGCCTACAAGCCTGTGGGGGCAGTGCTATGATCTGGGGTTGCTGCAGTTGGTCAGGTCTAGGTTCAGCAACATTATATGCCCAAAGAATGAGGTCAGATGACTACCTGAATGTACTGAATGACCAGATTATTCCATCAGTTGATTTTTTCTTCCCTGATGACACAGGCATAGTCTAAGATGACAATGCCAGGATTCATCAGGCTCAAATTGTGAAAGAGTGGTTTAGGGAGCATGAGACATCATTTTCACACATAGATTGGCCACTACAGAGTCCAAACCTGAACCCCATTGAGAATCTTTGGGATGTGCTGGAGAAGACTTTGCGCAGTGGTCCAAATCTCCCATCATCAATACAAGATCTTGGGGAAAGATTAATGCAACTCTGGACAGAAATAAATGTTGTGACATTGCAGAAGCTTGAGGAAATTATGCCACAGTGAATGCATGCTATAATCAAAGCTAAAGGCAGTCCAACGAAATATTAGAGTGTGTGACCTTTTTTTTTGGCCAGGCAGTGTATTTACCACACTGCAAAAACTAAAATGTAGATGCCTAAATCTGTCGTAAAAGCACAGTAATTTTGTTAAAACATGAAGTAGGTGTACCTACTGCTACTTATAAAGAAAGAAATTATATTAGATATGCCTCAAATTTAAAGCAAATGGAAATCAAATAAACCAGTCATGTCTGCCTTTTACTGAAAATAGAAATGTGATTTGATGAGATATGGTGTTTCTCTCCGTGCCAGCCAGTCAGTATGTGAAAGAATCAGACACATGACAGGCATGATGTAATAGGAGTTACCCTGTGTGATGGATGTTATCGTGGTTCTGGATCTCCTCATTTCTACAATGAGAATCCAGATTCAGATCTCAAAGATATTGGCAATTCATCAGTCTATGTAGAGCATGATTTTTATAAGCAACATTATAATGATTGTGATTATGACATTGCAAGACAGTTAATGATACATTTCTGATAAATTCTCAAAATTATCTAAAGGTATCATGAAGTAGGAACTTACAATTAACTAGCCTTAGATTGCAAGAATTTATGTCTACATTTTGGGAAGTCATTTTTTTTAGCAGTGCAGAAACATTTGTTACACTTCTTCACACAGCCACATTCCCAATAACCATTTTTAGAATGTAGTGCCTCAGCAAAATGAACATAATTTTCTGGTGTGCATTATTCTTTCTATAGACTTAAGGTTTTTATCACATTTACTGGGATGTTAGTGATGTAGGTGGGCCCTGTACATTTAGGAATCTTGTATTTGCTTCATGTTGGTCCAGAGCCATTGCTTTTCACTAGAACAAACACCAGTGATGGAAAACCATTCCTGGATTTTATGCAGAGAGATCGCAGAGTGGCAGTGTGTCCTACACAGGAGCGCTCAGTTATCAGATATGAGTTATCAGTTAACAGCTAGCATCAGCAAGTCAACACCACCATAAAAATCAAATACTTCTCAAGCCTTGGCAGGGCAACACCATATTTTAAAAATCCAAAGACCTAGGGAAGATAAGTGTTCACCCTTGTGCTGTCAGCAGACCTTAGTGACAAGATGATTATCATCAGCAGAAAGCAGGTTGGAGAGGTTCATGTCAAATAAAATCAAATGTATTTATATAGCACTTTTTACAACAGATGTCACAATGCAGCTTTACAAGTGAACAAGCCAAGGACAACAATGGCAAGGAAAAACTCCCTAGAGCATGAGGAAGGAACCCTGAAAAGAACCAAGATTCAAAGAGGGGACCCATCCTCTTCTGGCCGACAATGGCCACCACAATAGTAACTTATAAATAAAATAAATAAATATAGAGAAAATAAATAAAAAAATAATAAAATGAAAAATAAGCAATTAATGTCTAGTCTGGTTTTCTTGGAATCCTAGTCTTGTCCCGATGGTGTGTGCGTGTCTAAACCCATAATGGGTCATAACGTGTTAGGAGTTCTCTAAGGTACATCATTCAGTGCTTTGTGGGTCATTAGATGTATTTTATAATCAATACAAAATTTTAATGGAAGCCAATGCAAAGTAGCTAAGATAGGAGTGGTGTGATCAAATTTTCTAGTTCTAGTAAAAACTCTGGCTGCTGCATTTTGAACTATCTTAAGCTTGTTTAGGCACTTAATGGTATAGTCAGATAGTTAGGCATTACACTAGTCCAATCTTGAAGTGATAAGTGCATGGACTAGCTTTTCTGCATCATGTGAGGAGAGTATGTTCCTGATCTTTGTAATGTTCCTGACGTGGAGAAAGTTGGTCCTAGTAATATTGTTTACAAGAGTTTTGAGCGAGAGACTGGGATCAGAGTTGTACGTCCTGGCTCTTGGATAGGTGTAAAGGATTGTGGAGTCCTTTTTGGCTTGGTTGTTCTGATCTCTAAATAGCTGCCTGATGTCACATTAATACTCTTCATGTTACCTCTGATGTGCTTAATTTTCTCACTGAAGAAATTCATGAACTCATGAATTTCACTACTATGTGATATTGTAATCTGAGCATTGGTGTCAGTTTTATTTCTAGTTAGATGTGCAATTGTACTAAATAGAAATTGAGGATTATTTTTGTTACTTTCTATTAGGGTCGAGAGATAAGATGTTTGAGCAGTGCCTTTCTATACTTGAGAAGGTTCTCCTTCCCTATAAGTTGGAAGATACACATTTTTGTCCCTAATATTTTTATTCTTAAGTGGAGCAACATCATTGAGTGTGCAGTGGAATACTGAATCTAAGCATTCAGTTATTTGATCAAGTTCTGTGAGGTTTGAGGGTATCCTAGTCACAAATGTTAAGTCTGGGAGATTCACAACAAATCTAGATGCAGTGGCTAATGTGATCATGTGTCTGGTGTGGTAGTGAGGCGAGGTTACTATATTGTGGCTCATATGTAGTTCAAATTAAATGAGGGAATGGTATGAGATGGAATCAGGCTTGGGTAGTATGACTGTTCTCTATGTCTACACCATATGTCAGTACTAAATCAAGTGTATGTCCACCAGAGGGTTCTCTTATACATTGGGTGAAATCAATTACTTATCAAAGTGAATATTGAAATCACCAACAATAATGGCTCTTTCTACTAGAGTGACTAGAATAGAGAGGAAATCTGCAAACTCGTTAATCAATTCTAAATATGGTCCTGGTGGCTTGTAGATGCCACATAGTGGAAGAGGCTGGGTGGGGTTCTTATCACTGGCTACATCATTTATTCTAGCAAAAATAATTTCAAAGGACTCAAAATTATAACCAGCTTTCTGGTTTATGCCTATTGTGTCAGTATAAATAGCTGCAATGCCGCCTCCATGGCCATTTAGACGAGGGCGGTGTACATACTAATTAAGGACGAGGGCGGTGTAATACTAATTAGGTTATTAAGACATGTTTTTCTTTGTTTTCTGTATTTCTACTTAGCTCGGGGAACAGACACAGTGTCAATATGATGAACCTCAGGTGACGTCACATAGTGACTAGCAGGCAGTTGGTTTAGCCTCTTTATCTGCTGCCTGGCCTCTGCTCTGGATTGTCATAGATTAACTAGTTCTGTCATAAAACGATGGCTTATGTTACAGGAAAGGAGAGCAAGAGCAGAGCCCTCCCTTGTAGGATGGATACCATCCCACCCTAAAAAGTCAGGCTTGCCCTCGAATTTGTTCCAATTATCTATAAATTATCTATATCATTGTTTTGTGAGCACCACTTGGACATCCAGCAGTTCAGCGAAGATAACCGGCTGTACATTATATCGCCGCACTGTATTGGGATGGGACCAGAGCATACTACAGCATCAGACAATGCCTTCACTAATTGACACAATATTAATTTTAGTAATCTCTGACTGGCAAAGGTGTATATCATTAGCTCTTATGTGAATGACTATCTTAGAGAACCCTTGCTTGCCTAGGACCTTAAGATTATCTGCAATGTTTGGCACCCTGGCCCCGGCATGCAGCTAACTACTGCTGCTGGTGTCCCTAAAGGCCTAGTTAATTTCATGTGTCACAAAATAGAGTCCCCTATAACCAGACCTCTTTCAACAAGCTTCTCAGCAGGTGCCTCGCTGAGTGGGGCAAACCTGTTGGACACGCAAATTGGAGATGTGTGGTGCTCCCGTGGCCGAACCGAAGTTTGGATATTTCGCCGTAACGTCATCCATTCATTCCACTGCGATGGCTGTAGTGCCAGAGTTGAGGGCTAATTAACTTCATCTAAGGCATCCAGAACTTGTATTTCTAATTACATGATAGGTCTAACCCTTTCTAAGGTCTGGATGCACACCTCTAGCACTAGAATCTTCTCTGTCAGACTAGCAATTAATTAATTATTGACACTTCTCACAGATAAAACTATTGCTAACGACAGACGAAGAATAGCTAAACATTTTGAACTCTGCACACTGAAGAAGAATGGAAGCAGCCATGATAGAAAAAGAAAAATGTTACCATTAATAACATTTTAGGTATTTCTTTGGATGTAATTTTCGATAATAAAGTAGTCTCCGATGTCTATTGGAAGTTGTCGGTTTACAGGTAGAATGTAATTAAGTCCATGGAAAAAATTGCTAAACAGTTAGAAAGCATTAAGGGCTAGTATGCCTAAACAGTGGTGTTGGCGTGAAACAGTTTCAAAAACAGGAAGCAGCATCACAGGATACACAGAGTCCCAGGACCAGATTATCAGAGAGCAGCACCTAGTATCATGTGGTGCAACCAAAGAATACTGGTCTAGGTATTTAAATATAAAATTAATAAAGAGAATAAAAATTAAAATAAAAAAGAAGACACTGGGAAAGATATTGCTGTGTGATGTGATATGTGCCTGCTAAAAATAAACACTTTATACATTTCATTGTGGAGTACACAATAATACTTAAGAAGCATTTGTGATTGCATTTTGCAGGGATGTCCAGGAATTGTTTACTTTACTTTATTATGTACATTATGTTTCATGTTTTATTATTATTATTATTATTATTATTATCATTACATTCTAAGCCTTTATCTTTGTTACTTCCAGGGTTCTACTGATTCTTTGCCTGCCTTGTTTTTTTTAAGCCATTGAACTCTAAATGTCACGATCAGTCCCTTCCATGTTCCATGTTTTCCCTGTCATGTGTTTAGTTCCGTTCCGTAGTTTCGTTTTGTCCTCACATTGTTTGATTGCGTACACCTGTCCCTCGTTTCTAGTTCATATATTTAAACCCTGTTGTGTGCCTTGATCGTAGCTGTTCATTGTTTGTTTGACTTTGTTGGAATTATTGAATTTGTGTATGTTTCGTTATGGTTGTATGGAATTCCTAGAGGTCTTGGGAGCAAGGATGTACTAAAAACACAGCCCTCAAGGGTGGACTTTTAACCACCCTTGAGTGTAGATTTTTTTTGCTCATTTAAACTGAACTAAACTGACCCAGAGCATGGTTATCCTGACCCAGTGAGCTGATCTTGAGCCACAGTATGATTATGTTTGTATTAAAACTTGGATTGCTAACCAAGAGTCCTGCTTCATGATATAAAATGTCAGTCTTCCAGAAGAGTATTTGTGTTCTGTCACTTTATTATGGACAAAAAGTTGCTCTCTCACTGACACGCATTTGTTGTTTTGGGAAATAGCATACTGAAAATGGCCCATGCTTTATATTTATTATATATTTACATTAATGTGACTCCTCACCACCAACGAATCCAAAGAAAATCTTCCAGTTGCAAAAATAAACAAACAAACAAATCCCAGACCCCTATTTCTATCTTGTGATTTGCTCCTATGTTTTGTCATGAATATGAATAATTACTTTTTATTTTCTTGTATGGATGACAGTCAAATATTCATTCATTTATTTATTTTTAACATTTCTGTTTCTAAAATGAAGATAGAATTACCCAAAAAATTGTCACGGTATGGCCTTTCCTCCTAGATGTCTCTGTGTGTGTTTGTGTGCTCATTTGTATGGCCATGCCCTCCCTATGTAACACACCTGTTCCTCGTTTTCCATCATTACCATGCGTGTATTTAAGGTCTCATTTAAGTGTGGGTTTTTTTTTTTGTCAGTGTTTAGCCTTCAGTTAGCCTGCGTGCTACATTGTTGTATGCAAATAAATGTCACTGTGTTCTACATGGCTCGCCTTTGCTCCTCCTAGCGTTACAAAAACACACAGACCCGGGTAATAGGCAGAGTTCATTTAGTCGTTAACAGAGTTTAGTCAGTGGCCTCTCAGGTTCTTTGTAATGACTGTGTGCTGTTTATTTGCGCACAAGGTTACTTAATGTGGCAGGGATTGCTTTAATTGTGTTTAATGTCACATGCTCAATAAAGTGGCTAGTAAGCTGTCTCTTTGCATTTGCTCTATGATGAGAACTGCCATTAAATATATAGAACAGTAGCACTGAAGTGACATTTCTGTAAGTCAGAATTGTTTATCATGTCTCATCTGTTATTCTTTATCCTCCTGTTTTCCACCATAAGAGTCTTTGTCAATCTGCATGTGAGTTCCATCACAAATACTGACTGCTTAAATTAATACTGACATTAAGACATTTCAGAGATGGATTACATTTACTCACTTTCATCATTTCTTATATATCAGAGGTCACACATCTTATGTGCTCTGTAGACTTACAATGTGGTGGTAAGGAAAGGTTACAGAATACAATTTAAATTTATAAATTAATGCCTGTGTCCACTCTTTTGTCTCTGGGTCTGTCCTATTAACTTAATACAATGAGTTCATAATGGTGATGTATTCAATAGGTGCTATAGTCTTGTGAGGTTTATCTTGCCAGTCGCAAGACTTTTATAAGAGAGCCAGAATTATAACTCTCTGTTTAATCAGAGCTGCTTCTGTTATAGGACAATCAGGTTAAATGGACAATTTTAACAAGCTGTAAAAAGAGTAATATCGAAAACGCACTGAGAACGAAAATGGACTCTTATGCTGCTCCTGTAGTCTGCTGGTTTAAAAAAGGTATCTTCATGACTTTTTGCAACGCAAAGTTGTAAGGGGATCTTTATTGCCTATACTGGTGCATTGGCATCATACTGGTGTACCTGTACTGGTGTGGGAGGATCATACTGGTATACCTGTACTGGTGGTTTATTGCATGCTGGCTTTTACCATGTTTACAGACATCGGGTTTCATGAACTAAGCATAGCTCTGACATTGAGTGCAAACTCTGCTCACATTCTGCATGCCTGAATGTGTTTATGTAATGGAGAACAAATGTGAAGGGTGTGAGAAAGGTCTGGTGTTAAACGATCAGAATATATGCCTGGGCTACTAAAGTCACTGGAGGAAAAGGTTAATAGTGAAAAATACCTTTATGATGATAGAGGTCCTTAAAATTCAATATTTCCAGTATATCTGCTGACAAAGATTGTGTGAATGTTTTTATTTAGACAAGGTTTCAATCCTATGCTCAATATTAGCATCAGGCCAATACCAGCAGAAAAGGCTGGCTTGGATACAGCAAAGAAAGAATGACTCAAGTTCTAGAAAAAAGTATCATAAATGTGCTTAATAAAAATATCTTATAATGCATGTCATGATATTACAATAGATTTATTCCTATAGGGTAGTAGGAGTTTGGATATGGTAGTTTTAATGGGCCATGTTAACTGAAAAAAAATTAACATAGCTGATTTTTAAAGCTAAGTAGTTTCTAAGGATACGACATCATGAACACTGTTCAGATTCTATTAGTCTATCAGGGGGACATTTGTAATGAAACATTTCTCTTCTCCTCAGTTATGAAACTCAAGCATCCTGATGACATTAAAATTACAACAGGACAAGTGAGTTTCTATTGAGTTATATTTCCTACAAACCTGGATGCTTATGGCAGTTTGAATATAAACAATCATTAACGATTATTTACCATCCAGACCAAGTAAATGGTCATGTGACTCTACATAAGCATGAATTTTTTTTATTTGCCTGGAGAACCACAAATATTTGTACCGGGATAAAAATTAATCAGGCAAGGGGTGAAATACAGTAGATAATTCAGCACTACACAAATATGTAGGCTATATATGAATATGTATATTGCAACTTCTGAGAGGCTTTTCACTCTGTATTTCTATATGGACATAACAGGGCAGTGAACTACTCAACTATCACCTGTTGGTCTATGAATTCCATGAAAAGAGATGTTTGTCCAACAGATGTTTGGTCAGGTTTGACAAGTTGCCTCCCTGAAGCGGCTGCCATCTCTTCAAGTCTAGTCTCTGAAGAAAATTTAAAACTCTCTCTACCATTGTTCTCAACTCACTTTCTGAGGCTTATACTACAAAGGGTTGTTTCCAACAACAGTACACATATCACTAACAGTGTCACCATTGTCAGCATTTTGCTTAAAGAGACAGATTCCTATTAGCGAGAATATTTTTTTCTCAAAATGCATGTGTAGTACCATTTTCAAAACTCTAATGCGTGGCACTTTGTTCAGTACTAGAATATCATGCAACAAATGGCCATTTGTGATTTTTGTGTGCGCACATGTGTCTTTTAGTATACACCAACAATAACTAGCTTTTACAACAGTCAACTATGCATTTGTATAAGTGTGTGAATAAGTTTCAAAAAACGGTAGTATTTTTGGTCGACCAGTGTACTAGTTTCTTAGAAAGATGTTTTCATACGTCTCTCATTTTGATGTGCAACCTTCAGCATTTAAATAGAAATAGCAGTTTATAAATTTGCATTTGAGTTTTTGAGTTTCGTATACGGTGTTTTTTGGGACAACGAGCCACAGTTTCAGATAACATGAAAAATAAATGAATAATATTTGCCTGAGCACAAGGGAAGGTGGGCAGTGAATGCATCTACACTGAGTAGGCACACTGTGGTAAGAATCATTAGGACCTTTCCTGTTGGGTACAAGTAAGTCTTTGAAGTTGCACCATTTTTCCTTCTACTATCTGCACACACTTTCTTTTTCTTTCTTGTCTGATTGAGGGAAGCCATCTTCAACTTTCATACAGTGCTTCTTCGTCAGCTGTGCAAGCAAAGTCCTTCTATAATAATATCCAGTCCATGGGTATCAAAAGAGTCTATCTCACCTCACCTAACTTCATTGTTGCCAAAGTATCAACTGAAAGTGCAAACAGATATGCCATTAATGCAATGTCCATTAGTATTGACCAAATACTTGATTCTGATGCTTTGCAACAAAAACAACCAGCATGCCTTCTCTTGGCTTCTTCGGTGTAAAGTTTATCATTTGCAAGAAACACAAATATTATGAAAATTCCTTCAGTAATGCATGAAGAGAAAGTGTTTTCACCCATTCCCCAAATGCAGTTTCAATGTTTCTTCTCACAGTCAGGGACACAGAATAAGGTGCATAAGAATAACTTGCATAGCTTGTAAAAATAATTAAGAATAAGAGACAAGTAGGCACATCTGTAAACTGCTCTGGACAAGACTCTCTGATAAGTGTTGTAAATCAGTCAATCAAGCAAAAAAATCAATCAAAATGTATTTATATAATGTTTTTCACAACAGATGTTGTCACAAAGCAGCTTTGCAAATGTCCAATCCCCCCCCCCCAAAAGTTTCTAAAGCATGAGGAAGAAACCTTGAGAGGAACCAAGACTCTAAGGGGGTCCATCCTCCTCTGGCTAACAATGGTCACCACAATAATAACAATTTTAAGAGAAAAATAAATTAAAAATAAAAAAAATAAGCAATTAATGTCTAGTCCAACTTTCTAGAGGTCGTAGTCTTGTCCCAAAGGTGTGCATGTGTCCAAGACCCATCCCACAAGAGAACGTCTATTAAGGGCAACGGAAAAATAGTTGGCTAGGGTGGCGGTGTGGTGGGTTTTATTCTTTATGTTTTTATGACTTGATTATTTGGTTTTAAGGTGTGTGTATGTGCATGTGTATATTTGTTTGTGTCTCTTTTCAATGAAATGTTTTGAATATAGGGTATATAACAATGGGATTTGTGCTGGTAGTTTTGTAAAAGTGCGTAGAACTATGAAAATGTGTGTATTCAGCTGAAAAATCAAACCCTTTGAGGTGGTATACTAGAGGAGCTAAAGCTAGCTTGCACCTTCTAGTCTTTGAAACCCCAGCTGGAATCCAGAGCGTTGTGGTTGTTCATATATAAACAGTTTCTTTTTCTTTGTGGCAGGTAATAAGTAAAATGTTTACACACATTTCTTAATTTTTGCAAAAGTATAGCTACAGTAGTGGCCATAGCTACTTCAGCTGTTGCATGTTCAAACACTCACCACTTTTGGTGTAGTTATTTTTACGGAGTAGCACTTTTCAAAATTCTTTGAATGTGCATCAAATAGAAAACTGGCTGGATTGCCAGTGACATGTAAATGTTCCCATTAGGAGTTAATGTGAATAATTCTATGTGTGTTAGATGATCTTTCTTGTCACATTAGCCAGAATGCAGCCAAATTCAAAAGAAGCAGATGATGGTGAAACCTGTTATCACCACTGGACTGTCTAAAGGAACAGAGAAGGAATCACATCCTTTTTTTTCCCTAATTCAATTTGGAAGCTATTTTAGCTCCAAACGGCTCAAATTAATATGCTATAGCAGTTATTGTTTATCCTTAAGATACAGGGAGCTGTCACTTCACCCTCAGCCAGGGAAGAATCATTTCCACTGGGAAGCATTTATTAACAGGAGCCCTTCTGCTCAAATGCTGGCACCTGACAGATCTATAAAAATACAAGGCAAATCTAATTCCAGTCAAATCAATCTAAATGATGATACAACACAATTAAAGAACATATCCTTATTACTCAATTTACTACTGAACCTTTTGCAACATTTTCCTACCCAATGTATTGTACTACATGGAGCTTGTACAACATCCCCTCAACCCAGCTTACTGTTAACTGCTCATATGAAGAACATCCTGAACAAGGATTACTGATGTAAATGTCATTGTCACCAAACATGATAAAAGTAAAAACCAAATAAAAAATGTTATTATAGTAAACTGCTGCCTATAACTTGTTACATCACATTTTCAAGTCCATTAAAATGTAAAATGTATTATTAATTATTATTCATTAATTATTAATTCTTAATAAAATTAATTGACCTTCACCCAGAAATAATAAACATGGCAAATTCAAGCAATTAGTAAGCTGGGGCTCTGATTCCTGCTTAGTACAGCACTGCAGGTGTGCAGCTAGACAAAAAAGCTACCTAGATCTGTGGTGTGGCAGTATTTCCATGGTATTGTTACATTAATTGGTTATTCCCAAATCAAATTATCTTTTTTCCCTCCTCTTCTTCATTAAAAAAGCTATAGCTTCAAGGGTTGCCCACATTTTAAATATGGGTTTTGTAATTTTATATTAAATAGAAATATAAATATGAAACATTTGTTGAGAACAAATTATTGTGATACTAGTTACTTTTGTCACATGGCATGGGAGTCAGGGACAGAGTCGCGAATAGAGTTTATTAAAATAAAGAAAGAACAGACTCCGAAAGCGACCAGCAAACAAAATAGGTCTGTGAGGAGGACACATCCTTGGTGATAAGGGTGGTTGGAAATGGGTGAGCATAAGTAGATGCATGACCCAGGGAGTTCTGACCATACTCTTGCCAGGGAAAATAGGTACTCCAGGTGTCCAGATGCACCGGGCAGTAGAGCCACAAAAACTTATCAAGCTCTTGGTTGACATGCTCAGCTTGCCCCTTGGACTGAGGGTAACTAGAAGGGAAGCATACCATTATGTACCCCACAGTCCAAGGCAATGTCCTCGGTCAGTCCAAAATGCTGGAAGAACGAACAGCAAGTTGGCAGGTTGGCAGTGCTGTGACCATCTTAGAGAAGCGGTTGAAGGTGGTGAGGATGCTGACATGTCCATTTGATGTCCGTTACAAAGTCTCTGGTAATATGTGACCATATGTGGCTTCAGGGATAAACTAGTGTGAGAGGGAATCTGCCTTAGTATTTTTGGAACCAGGTCAGTATGTGATGGTGAAGTTGGTATAACAGAAGAACACAGACCACCTGGCTTGCCAGTATTTAAGCTTCTTGGTAATCTGGAGGTACTGGAAATTTTTGTGGTCAGTGATAACCACAAAGGTATTTGGCACCCTCTAGTCAGTGCCTCCAATCTTCAGGCCAATTTTATAGTCAGCAGCTCTCTGTCACCGATGCCATAATTCCTTCCATGTTGGTTTCTGGAGGGCGAATAGATCAAGATGTCATAAATATTAGCGATGATTGATCTACCCAGGAAGTCCAGAAGGACATGGTTAAACACTTAAAGCAGAAGGGGCAGTGGCTAAGCTATTCAGAAGAACCAGGTACTCAAAATGTCCTGATGCCATACTAAACTTTATTATTATTATTATTGTTATTATTATTATTATTATTATTATAAAGGTGGTCTTCTATTTGTCCCTTAATGAAGACCCTGACTGAGGCAAGAGAGGTGGCAGAACAGATCCCACTGTAAGATCTCCTGTGCTGATGTGGTGCTCCTCATGGATGGGATTGGGACTGAAGAGAGAAATTGTAGATGATGGCTTGGTTCAAAGTTTCAACCAGAGATCTTGCCTTGCCTGGAGGACTCTCTTCAGCCTTTCAACAAACACATCTACGCGGGCTTCCTTAATCCAGCAGCTGCCACCATGCAGAATTCTAGGGCACACTCTGACAATGGGAAAAAGCCTTGCTTGGGCCATAGCAGAACTCGACGACAAGCTCTATGCTGCTTTGAATAGTGAAACACCACCTTTAATGGCACACAAAGATGGGATAGCAATGCTTCAGCAGGGAGTTGGTGGTTACCAGCAAGGTGCACTAGGTTTTAGCTGCTGATTAATCAAAAACACCACGTTGGTGTGATCTGGCATTACTGGCTGGCAAGTAATGTACAATTTGCTTTGAGGCAAAAAGCTCTAACACCCCTCAATATCACCAATGTAGACCCTTCGGCGTGGTGATATGATAAGAGTGAATCCAGAGGACATGGGACCCACAGGGCTACTGGTCAGGTGTGTATGTCCCACTGAGAGAGGCTCCACACAGTTGTACAGGTCATGTTGTTGGCTTTGCAGAGTATGTGCCTCAGTCAGGCAGATCTCACTTGTTACACGCTGTTCTGTCAGCTTTGCATTCTGTGACAACTTTATTGCCCCACCTCTATCAAGAACCCTTTTCTGAATGGAAAAAGGCTGCACAGTCATGATTTTGTTGGAATGAAAATATTCTGATTTATTAATTTTAATAAACACACAATGCAATATGAAGTTACTAAAAACAATGCTGAAGCACAAGTGAAGCAGTAAATTCAGACATCATTGTCACCTTTTGCCTGCTGAAGATCACTTAAGTCGTGTGCTGTAATGACTAGATTATGGGTAATTTACACAAAGGGAACATTAATAACAAAGGTCAACAGATATATGAAAGGAGATCTCAGTTATTGGGACTCTGCACTGCAGATGGGCTGGCCTCAGAATAAAGGCGCCCACAATGACTAAATGCAGCACAACAAAATTTGCTCAAAGCAGTGTCCTCACTTGGATAGAAAACTTTTTCCTTGTTCATCAGCAAAAATAATGTCATCAGATATACATAGAAATCAATACAGATATAATCCATATGCGACTCCACCTTCTGTGGAGAAAGAATAGAAGAGAGCATGCTTAATATCTAGTTCCGTCTGGTTAAGCATAAAATAGATGGGTATTTCAGTGCAGATAGGTGTTTCTTCTGTCATTGGAGTTATTGACCATGCATGGAATTAGCTCCCTGAAGCATTCATTAAGTGAGGATTGAGTTTAATCCTTAATGCAAAGGTGCTCTCTCTCATAGGAGAAAGAAAAGTGGAAAAAAAACACTGCATAAGTATTATAATTCAGATTATTTATATCTGGATCAAACTCATTACTATTTCCTTTAGTTTTGCAAAGTACAAAACTGACACATTCACCTAATTTATATATACACCTTTAGCAATAATTCTGATGAAAAGAAGCTAGATATTCTGCAGGTAGGCCTGATAATCTTCAGTTAAAATATACTGGACAATATCATATCTTTGAGTACTGCATTTCAAAATTCCATATAGCAGTAATCATATAATAATAGATAATAGTAAAAAAGACACCTCAATCTGATCTTGAGATATAAATTATGAGTATCAGTGATCATTATACTGTGACAGACACAGTGCACCACCAATACCTTGCTGTAGCTGCAGTACCAGCCACTAGAGACATAAGATGTTTTCTAGGAGCTGGGTGTAAGGATAGAGGGAACAGGAAGGGCCTGGTAAGAATAAACCTACTGTTTATTTGCGACCATGCTATATGTTGCACTCTCACCCTTACCAAGGGTATATATGTGCATTAATGTTTCATTTACATAGATGCTTTCTTATAACCTTTGTGAGAACATTATCAACTGTGATAAGCTAAGCTGTGCTAAGCAAACTTTGTTTAGGAATGATACTGCTAGCCTTATTGGCATTCTAGTGGGACTGGTTTGAGAGTATACACAGAAGGGATTTTTTTGACGGTCATATGAATTTGTACCTCTTTGATGAGTCTTACTTGGATTAATACTGGATTGAGGCTTTTGACTGTGGAGGACACTACCTATGGACTTCACCCTAGGAGGCCTATTAAACCAGTGCCAGCTCTTCATCAGCTTGCAACATGCTCAATATTAAGTACCGTTGGTGAACCCTAGCTGTATATGAAGTCTCAAGTTGTGATTGACTTTATGGACTTTGTGGACAATGCACCTATGCGTATACATGGGTTGGATGAATTTGGGAATGTGTTTGTATGCCATGTTAATGGTGGTATGTGTTGATATTATACCAGTGTATTAAACCCCTCTTATTTCTGATACCTCGCCACTGCAGTCCTGAAGTCCCTCCCATCTACAGTCGTGAAGTAGCTCCCCTCCACAGTCTGAATTACCTCTCCACCACAATCCTGAAGTACCGCTCCACCACACTCCTGAAGTACCTCCCCACCACAGTCCTGAAGTACCTCCTCACTATAGTCCTATAGCACTTCCCCTCTGCAGTCCTGAAGTACCTCCCCTCTGCAGTCAAACACATGTGACCTTGAAGCTGGTTATTACACACACTTAAAATATTTTCAGGTCTGGGATCAGAACTATGAAAATGATGTTTTTAATCAATGGCATTAATAGACTTTTGTTCCCCTTTAACATATACATATACAGTTTGGGAATTTTGGGAATTTGCCCTTATATTTGTACAGATGTTCATTTTTTGGAAACTGCCTCATCTGATAAATATTAAGACAAGTGCTAAGTCCTAATAGAGAGGGCAGAGAGAGAGAGAGAGAGAGAGAGAGAGAGAGAGAGAGAGAGAGAGATAGTGAAAAAAGGAGTAATCAGTATCCCTGTGTGAATGCCTGTCCTGCATGCTGCTGTGTCCCACAGTCACTGAAGTTTAGCACCAGAGTGCAAGTGTGCTTTCTTCTGACTGGGCAGAAAACAGAATATTTTTTGCAGTTCAGCTGAAATGAGCATTCAGTGTAATTAAAGTTTAAGTTCTGAGAACACTAAAAGGATTTGAACATAAGAAAGAAGTTTGCGCATAAGGGGCTAAAAGGATTATGCACACCCTTTGTTTAGAGGAGCATTATAAATAAATAGTAAAAATTAAGTCTCTACATTAAAATAGTACTGCATCTGGGCTAAAGCAGAATACTGCTTTACTACAAGCATTCTCTCATAGTGAGAGTGGGAATAAGGCTTCCACTCTGACTGACAGAGAGATTAATATATGAATATATACCATATATACCATGAGAGAAGGTCTATGTGCCCAGTTTTGCACTGAGCACAGAGGGATCCCAACATACTATTGGTCACTGACACAGTGTGAGAGTTAAAAAGATGTAGCATTATCCTTCTTTTCAGTGATACACAGACAGATCTGTCTTCATCACCATCGTTGGTGGTGGTCCGCCGTGCTTGCAAAGCAAAGTGAATCAGGCAAAGTGAATTCTACATTCTCACTACTCTGCATATTCATGGGGTCCTTATACACAGTTAGCAGAAAATTAATGGACAGCTCCACGGCTCTCCAGCTCTGCGGTCCACAGATGCTGAATCTTTATCCATGACTAAAGTTGACAGATGGGGGAGGGAGGTGGGAGTAGAAAGATAAAGGCATACCACACATCACCCCAAACATACATACAGAAAGACAATACTTCTGTTTCCTTATGAGCAAGTGCTGACCTACCACCATCCTATACACAGAAGCACAAGTGAACTCAAAAAAAGTGAATGCAAAAGAAAATGACCTGTGTGGTGATTTACAGTTTTGGGTTTTTTTGATTGCTCTTATCCATACAAACTAAAAACCTTACACCAGCAGATAAACCCTCACTTTTGACTGAAAAATTCATCAAACTCACACAGTGAGTTTACATACAGCAGGTATGTATGCACATGAACCATACAATTATACTGTGTACTGCAAAACAGAATCAGAATACAAAGACCTCAAAAAAGCTACTGAATACAGTAAACCATTTACAATATTTACATTTATACAACTGTTCACAAATCTATGCATGCAATTTGATGAGTCACAAAACACACTTCTGAAAAAAAAAAACGTAAGGGAAAATGCACTATTGCAGCAGTACTGCATGTTTGTATGAACGAAAAACAAACATATAAACAAAAATATATTCCTGTACTATATAGAAACAAACAAAAACAGGCATCATCTTGTTGATTATGAGTATTTGGCCACTTCCCTCATGCTCATTCCATGGTTTACAGGTATGACACTATACACAAGAATTGCTCAAACGTCTTTGGAAATATTTCTTTGCATTATCTGTCCTCTTCATCTTTCTCTTCCTCTCGGTGGTTTTTCTTGCTCCTTTGTTTTCCCTGCTAGGTTTGACTTTTTCCTGAATCAGTATGTGAGTTTATATGCCCCAGGCAATTATGAGAATTGAGTGCATAATTATGATGTACTGCGTTTTCACTTGTGGTATTATAGTTTACTTCATATGGCATGCTGAGTTTTGATTGGTGACACCAGTTTTTAGGAAAATGAGAAAGGTATGTTCCCAATGAGTACTGAATAGTGTGCCGAGAAGTGTGTGCAGTCTTGCAAAATGAGTGCAGCAGAACTGCAAACTGTGTTGAAACAATAAGAATCTGTTTATAGTTGTGAAGAAATATTGTATGATTATGGGATTTTAGCATAATGAATCTGTTTCTTGATGTATTAATTTGGTGATTGTGTATCCAGATAAAAGAAACTGAGATTTTTGTGATTTTAATAGAGAATCTCTTAGATTAAGAATAGAAACCAGGAGATGAATTCTATGAACTACAGGGTAATGACAACAAATTAAGTAGCAGAGAAGTTTTATTGACTCTTAAATACAAAGCAAAGATTGACTATTTTTATTAAGAAATATTAAGAAATATTTAGTGAGAAATGACCAATGGCATCGTAATTTACTCTATAACCAAGATAGCACAGGCTTAATGTGAATGGATAGAAAAAAAAATATTTCATTCAATAGAGAAAGTATCATCCAATCTATAAATGAACATTTTTTGCTTGACAAACATTTTGTGTGATTTAACCCTACTGATAACATGCATGGCTTACACATACATTAAAACTAATATTTATCCAGTCTATATTCCCTTGCATTTGAAATGGGACATGGATTGAATATACAGCTTCTGCCCTTTCCATGTGATCAATTACACCATGAATAAAATCAATAGATAAAAACTGACAGAAGGGTAACAGGCAGGCTCTGCAGAGGTGAGGGATGGCATGGTTTGGTGACCTGTGCCCTGTCCTGTTACTCTTTCCCCTGGTCACCATTTCGCTGTGTATGTTTTAGAGACAGCTCAATACATGGAGCACTGTTAAAAGGTGTGAACATGAAGGTTAATAGATGTAACATTGTTAGCAGAGTCAGGATGGATGAGAGCTATTAGTGTAATAGCAGTGTTCACTCACGCACACTTTAAACGACCTGTCCGGCCTCTTTTTTCAAGTTTTTCCTCACAAATTGGAATGTTGAGACTCCTTTAGTCGTGGCCTATCTCGCCTGTGTGCTACAGTTGATAAAAATTGGGCTAATAGTTCGAAAGGCTTCAATTACTTAAATGGCACCATATTACCCAGCAGGGTCTTACTTTTGCAGCTGATCTCCTGCGCCTGGTTCTGCGCTAACATGCCAGCTTGCAAATTCGTTCCAACCGCAAACCTGTTTGAGAAATCTGAGCTCTTTTATCTCACATGCAGTTGTCACACATCACCAGTACAGTCAACAGTAGCTCTTCTGCTGATGCCATGAGTGCAGTTCTTGATCCATTAATCCTCAAGATTGCAGGGGACTCTTATTGATATTCACAGCTTTTTCAGTACCCCCTTTCCCCTCTGGCTGTCTCTCCATGTTCTGGATCAGAAGTGTATATATATATATATATATAAAATGAATGAATTATCATTGTGTGAGGATAAAAACGAGTGTTTTGACACATACAATTAACACATCCTTTATCAATTGAATTAGCTGTTATATTTAGCTGATATATATATATATATATCTCTCTCAAAATGAACAAGCCAACAACCCCCAATCCCCCCACCCCTTCTGTAGCCCTGACGATTTGATCCAGAGGGCTCCAAGTACTCACAGCCTCACTTTAGAGTCTCATGCTGGTGGCTGAATGGCAGGAGTGATTTCTCTCCTACCGCCATTTAACTGGGATTAAGTGCTTGACATATGATATACAGCCAGCACCCAACTCCACGCAGCCAGAGGAACCACCATCCTTATCTGGTAGACAGTGGCACTATCTGGCTCCCACACTGCACATGGAGGAACCACAAGCATTATCTTGGTAGTTTGTGGGCTATCTGAGTGATCAAGATGGCATTGAAAGCACAGATGAGCGGTAACTCATAGCACTATTTGAGCAACAGAGATGTCTGTTGAAGCACAGTTCAATATTTCGCCTTGGGTCATGTTTCAGGAGCCAGAAAGATGTACATTTTGGTAAGGGAAGTGCAGATTTGTGTCATTGATCCAGTACTGAGCCCATTTCTTTAACAGTTACATCAATTAATAAATGTAATATGTTAATTGTATGTATCTGTGTAAAACAAAATTCAGTTTTTATCCTTATACAATTAATTAATTCTCATTAAATTTAATTTTATATCATTGTATAAATTTGAATTGTATTGTATAATATGAGAAATATCCTATTTGCATGGGATTAGTTTTACATTGTTTAGAGGAACATAATGCCATGCCTCAGGGGTGTCTAAATTCATATCTAACCCTAACTATAATTTGTAGAAGAACTGAAGGTGTCATCTTCACTGCAAAACTTGTCTCTCTGCACAAACTGATCAATGACTAAACTCTAATGTGTTTATTGACAGAGGAAGACTGGCCAGCTCGTTCATACATAAATCATTTATTTAATAATTTAGAATTTATTCTGTCAAAAAAGACATCAGGATTCTGGGAACATCTTTAAAAAAATGGTATGAAGTCATATATCTTGCTACCTTGCTCTCTAAAACTGAAGTCAGAGTCTGTAATAGCTCTACCTACAGTCAGGGAGACTTATTTTGCCTATAAGGGGATCAACTCAAGCAATTCAAACATTTGGCCATCATAGGGTTTATTTTGTTGTTGTTCCTTTGTTTTGTTTTGTTTTGTTTTGTTTTGTTTTGTATTTGGTGACATGTAAATTGAACATTTTGTTGCAGAAGGAAAACATTCATGAAGTGAGTAAAGGTATAATGAACTGAATTCAATTTGTAATTTAAAATCAAGATGTTGTGAAAGGTATCATAATTACTGTAGCTAAGCTTGAAAATTTTTAACCCCAATGTTCCTTCAAATATCTTTATAACTACTCAAATTAGCCAAGTCATCACAAGTATACAGTATGCAAGTGACTGGATCTTTTAGAATGCACATTTGAAGGGTACCGACTGCATTTAATCACTAATCTAACAGATCAGCTTTGCTAACGTGTGAGATGATTAGTTTGTCTCTTCAAATTAGTAATAAAGCCATGTTTGAGTCTAAAAGACTCTGATTGCCCCCAACAGCCCTGAAGTTATATTACAGTGTGAAATGCTCTTTACTGACATCTATCTCTTGAATTTTTTAGTTATACATAACTCTATTTAAAATATTCACCCTACATATTCAAAATTGTATTAATTTGTCAAGCACAGAATAGATTTTATATTTATTTTGGCTTAGTTTAAATCCAGTCTATTTATTTATTTATTTTTACATTTTATAACATTTGCTTTCACATTTGTTAGTAATGGAATGCTAGTAATTATTTTGTGGTAATTTTTTAAATTTGGGGTTCAGGCTCGCAGGGTTACACAGGCTGCCATATAAGTGAGTTGCAGATGCTTATCTTTTGTGTATAAGGTCAGGGTTACCGCTCAGTGTGACAAAACCATGTATTCACAGCGGAGATCTGTCACGGTACGCACCCCTTCCCACTTATCACGTGGTACGGCCCCCCACGTGCAGGGGGAGCTCGCTGTTGACTGTGTTCACTGTGACATGATATTCATTTCATCTCTGTTTGTATTTAAACATCTGTGTGTTGTACCATAGTGTCGGTCATTGTTCATGTCAGATGTATCACATAATGTAAATGCTGATGTTAGTGTTCTTTTACCTGTTGTCTTTTATCATTTATATCACGCTGCACTGTTTGTCTTGTGTTAATAAATGTCTGTCTTCTTTTTCTCCAATTCATGTCATTAGGATGAGTGTTCTTAGAAAAAACAGGGGATTACGCTATCTAACTACTCTCTGTACTGTCTAGGTTCTACCAGCTCTGTGATCTTGCATGTGCCCATTGTTAATAAAGAGCAAAATATGACTTCTGCTTGGCTCACTGAACACTGTTGTGTTGGAATTTTATCTTTATTTCTTTCTGATTATTATATGGCTTCATATTTGTCAGTGTAACCCACCAAAATCAGTTGGTTTTGTAAAATGTATTAGTATTAACCTTAAATAAGTGTTTACCTTGTTCTATAACTAACCAGAGCCCTGCTTGGGTTGGACAATATACATAATCCCATCCCATGCTTTCACTCATTAAGGGGAGTTTCACCTGGACTGTTTCATTGATTGAGAGCAGCAATAGTTATGTAAAAGGAAACAGATAAGCAAAGGAATGGCTAGAGAGGACTAGCCTTGGCATACTGCTGTGGAAAGCCAAATGGACGCAAGTACTACATTTATGAAAAAACTAAGGTCACATCATAATATCCCTCTTGCCATCTCTGTTGTGCATGTGGTACAAAGAGGCAAGGCAATTTAATCAGGGGACATTTTTAATGTTCAAAGAGAGTTATGACACTTGCAGGAAAATAGGAGGAAGCTTCTCTCCCATTCACTTTAATTCAGTAGAATGGCATTCATATATTCTGCAGTGATTAATGTGTCACAACTAAAGGTTAGAGTTACTGAAGAAATATAATGGGTGCCCAAGATCAGGATATCTGTCCCCTAGCAGTTGACTGGATGAATGCTATCTCCACTCACATTGGATCCATAACTCCTCATTAGGTCATAAAACTATCTGATTGAACTGATATGCCGTAAATACGTTTTATTCATGTAGCCAAGAAAAACAACAACTTGATAAAGCTGGCATTATGATTAAATAATTATGGGTTGTGCAAATTTAATAAAATCTGTTTGGTTAAAGGGAGGTTCATTTGAGTGAGTGATGAAATGTGAAATTATTTTGCTCAAAGCACAATGAGTTAGTATAAACATGTAATGACTAGGTGCCAACTGAATCAAGGATTGTTACAATTGGTCTGATTGTAATTCTATTGACATGGATATGGAGCTCGATGTGAGGAGTAACATGCGCACTGCTCTTCTGCCAGAAGGGTGGTGTTTTCCAGGGTTTCAGGATGGTGGCACTGGAGCCTTCTGGAAGAGAAGTGAAAAATTGCTCCAGCACCACAATATCCATGAGGGTCGAGGCATCCCGTCCTGGACTAAGTATCAACTGCCTGCAGCAATCTTGAAGATCCTACGCAAAAGCAAAGGGTTGGCAAACTCTTCGACTTTAGCGAGGGCTTCAAACCATAGGAGCTGTTTTTGCTATAACTAGAGGAAAGCCTGATGCTGGCTGTGCTATAGATTGGCTACTGCATGGTTTTTATAGCCTCACCAGCAGAGAAGTCTCCATCACAGTGAACCACACCTTCTTCGGGTCCCAGATTTCAACACAGCTATAAAGAACACAAACATTGTAAAGGTAGGTTATGAAGGCAGTTATGCGATAATAGCTCTTTTATTGGAGTACAACAAATTAATAATTAAATGAATGACACAATGCGCCACTTTTGGCTCATTTTGGCTTTCAGTTTGCTTCTTTCGCCTTCTCGCTTTGCCAAGGTGTTAGGGGCAAAACTAAACAAGATCAGGAAATAAATCAGCTAGTAGTTTAAAAGCCACTCAGTGTCAATCACAATGTCAACTTTTAACCCCTTTGTAGACTCAGGACAGTTGCATTAGGCTGGCAGTTCAGTCTTGGTTCTGCCTTCTAGTGTCACAGTTCCCATGGTGCTGAGCGCTATGTCCTTTTGATTTTGTTTCGTTTTCCCTTGGCAATCTCACCATGCAGATTTTATTTGGATTCCCATCGCTACCCTCATCTTGTCATTTTCTACTCCTGATGGTGTTTCTGGTGTTTCTCATTTCTGTTAATTATCCTGTGTATACAAACCACTTTTTTCCTGTGTAGGTTATCAGTTATTGTTTGTTTCCTGGTTCTGTTAGTTGTATTGTTTGTGAACAACATTAAGTTCTTCTCTGTAAATGTATTCCATTTATGTCCTATGTCTTGTCCATTTATGTCTCATCTCTTTCAGGTTTGGCTATGATGAATTTGTTGTTTTGGTTTTCATTCAGTTTTGTTTCTGTTTGGATTTGTTGTTGTCTTCCTCTTAAATAAATCATCTTCTTGCCACTGCATCCTTTGCCATTATCCACATTTCAATCGGACACATACTTCAATTCTATGGTAATTTACAGAAATCGTGCAACCTAATTTTGCAAACTAGTTATTTGAAGTTTTTCAAATAAGATGTATAAAAACTGGGTATAAATGACTGTGCTCTGTTAGTCCTTGTCATGCTTCCTCTGGGAAAATTATTCTTATGGCTTCCAAGGCTTTCTATTCTCCAGTACTGACCACAAACACCTGTTTCACATTAACAGAAACCACAATAGAGTGTTAAAGGACTTCATGGATACCTTTGTAAACTTTCATTTTCTTACTATTTGTACTTCTGAATTGTTTGTTGATTGTGTTCTGCTGGGTTTTTGGTTTTTTGTATTTTTCTTCTTTTTGTTGCCCTTTTGTTTCTTTTCTCTTTGTGATCTGTTTGTTTTTTTTGGGGGGGGGGGGGGGTGAGTTTTGTAATAAACACTTCTAAGTAACAGCAAGAAATTCTAAAGTTTCATTTAATCCGAAAAGATATATCATAAGACATAATTGTGAACGTGGCTAATAGAGAAAGAAATAATGTGAGCTTTGAACAGTGAGTCTGTCTGATGTACTTCAGATTTGATATGCCTACGCAGCATGATCTATGAAGCTACAGAAAACCTTAAAAGAAAACAGCATTTTATCTGCTTTATTATTTTTTCATACTTGAATTTGGATGATCACTGCTTGTGCCTACTTTGTCACGGAACACCTCTCCCCCCACGAGTCACGAGGTACGGCCTGCCGCGTGCAGGGGGTTCATTTGTTTGTAGCCACACCCTCCGTGAGGGTGCACACTTATACAAGGTTAAGTGTTTGTATGTCTATTTAAACCGCCGCACCTAGACGTTGGTCATTGTCAATGTTAATGTTAATGTTGTTTGCTTATGTTAATGTTAATGTTGTTTGCTATTAGTGTTGATCCGCTTAAGTGTGTTCGTGTTGAACGTTAGTACTGTGTGTGAGTGACACCACTGTCTTTTATGTTTCATGTTGATAAATGTTTCACAGTGTCGAAGGAGTCTGTGCGTTCTGTTCAACGCCCTGTGGCACTCGGACACTTAATAATAATAATAATAATAATAATAATAATAATAATAAATATTATTATTAACAACATAAGGTACAGGGACAGCAAAGCCCTGTTTCATAAAGCATGTATAACAAACTCTGAGTGTAAACCTGAACTCTGGGTTGTCTAACTCTGATCTGTCAAACTCAAAAGTTTTCAATTTCAGAACAGGTGATAACCCAGAGTTTTTTGTTAACTAATTGTTAAGTTAACCATGAGTAAAGTTCACACATGAGGAGATAATTAAAAAAAAAAAAACCACATCAGTGGAGCACAGATAACATTATTCACCATGACAACAGGAGAAAAATCCATCTATTTTGCACCAGTGGAGAAATACTAATGCCTGCTTATGCATAATATGAGCATATGAAAAAGCCACATCACAGCAGCATAAGAAGGTGAGATATCATGGCAGAAAATTGCTGACTGAGTTGATGCATGAGTATTAATTAGGAAAAGAAGGAAAAGTTTTATCTCAAGTGTTCCACTTACAGAAAATCTCAGACAGAGGTCCTTCATCAGCTGTGATGGAAAGAAAAGTGTTTCTGACTTTTTTAGGAGGAAGAACCAGTTTATATTTGAAAAAGTAGAGGTTTAAATCAACTTTCATTCATGGGGTTCTAAAGTTCAGAGAGTGTAGATCAGGTCTTTTTCTTTGAATTTTCTAATTTCATTGCTGCCATAGCAACAACTGGCAATGTAAACAGGTACCATTAATGCAATGTCCATTAGTATTAAAATGCCTTGTCACTGGAAATGAAAAATGCTTAATTCTGATGATGTGAAGGTATTCAACAATACAATCAGCAAGCTTTTTCTTGGTTTCTCCAATGTATATTTGATTACAAGTAATACAGTAGAAATCTCCTCCAGTAATGCATGATGAGGAATGGGTGAAAACTGATCCTATTGTGTTAATTTAATGGCTGTGTTAATAAATGCACATAAAGCACATCTAGGGTGGATGCAGGCTACAGTACCAGGATGAGAAATTAGAACCAAAGAAATCTTGTAGTCTTACCAGCAGATTGTTTATAGGTCAATGTGTGTATTCTCTGAACAGCTAAAACACAAGCAAAGGCATCATCTATGACTTCCTTAGGAAACCCACAGTTTTGAATATATTCACACTTTTCCATACTTTTTCTGCAGGAAGTCTTCATTCTGACTGCAAATGTGCTCAGGGCTTAGTAGCTGTGAGTGAGAGATGAAGTTTTTGCAGGCCTTGGAATGTGAAGAATCATACTGCAAATAGGAATGAGAGTCTGTAGGTTTATAATACATATATCTGTTACCTGTTTACCTGCATGATATCCCAAGGGTCATTATAACCCCTAAATTTAGCTAACGAAGATAAGGTATGTGGCATTAATTACTGACCCCAGTTAACCCTCATCCAAAATGTAAAGTAGGTGTAGGCGTGCCTGCATGCGTGCGTGTCTTAGACTGGGAAGTACAGTTTGAGGGCTTTATTTTAGCAGAGTCCAAAGATACTACCAACAGATAAAACAGATAAAACAGGTTAAGGAATCTAGCTAAATAGAACAATCCAAAATAGACAAAAAAGACAGGTATAAAGTCATAACTATAAAATGAGCAATAATGGGAATAGTACAAATAACAGGCTCATAAATGTATGCTACCAAATAGGACAGAACAAGAGACTTAATATGCTAACAAGAATCAAGGTAACTAGGAACAGGTTTAGTTAGAACACCAGAAACACCCCAGAGGTTTCTGGGAAATGTTGTCCCTGGCATACACGTCCAGAGCAGAAGGCATGACAGTGTGTGCTTGTCAACAAGCACAAAATGTATGTGATGGCAATTAAAGATGAACATATAAAAATATAGTTAAAACAAATAATGTATAGTTTCATTACAAGCAACTGTAATGTTGTTTAGCCTACACTACAACTTTAAACAGCACTCAGTGACTACATTCACCATGTGAAATATGTAAGTAGTTAGTGTGATTTTATAAGTACAAAAAAGGTAGTGCTAACTAGTGTTTGTGCTTATCTGAGTCTTTTATATGAACCGTCCTTGATAGAGTAGTAGCAGTTCCGGATCTCTCTCTCTCTCTCTCTCTCTCTCTCACACACACACACACACACACACACACACACACACACACACACACAAACAAAAAAACAAACAATAAGGAGTACATAGAAACTTAAAACAAAATCATACATTTTTCTAGAGCATTAATGACAATAAATAACCTTTAAAAAAACTCTTTCTTCAAATATTAACTGAATATTTCTATCAGATTCCAGTGGATTCATTTCCATACACAGATTCTCTGGAATCTCCCTTCTGGGTGGAAACAATACGAAAAAAGGAATAGAAGTTCGCCCTCTACAGGATATGAAATGGATTTACAGTGCAATGTAAAATAAAAATTCAAATATTCTTAGAAAAATAAAATAAATAATTACATTTAGTGTCTGTCTCTTTTCTATGCGCATATAGATAGATAGATAGATAGATAGATAGATAGATAGATAGATAGATAGATAGATAGATAGATAGATAGATAGATAGATAGATAGATAGATAGATAGATAGATAGATAGATAGATAGATAAGCCTTATTGTAACCCAAAGTTCACATGGGTTACACTCTCCCCCCTTAAATAAATGTGAGTCCTGTCATGTGCTCCTACAATTCAGAGTGGTAGTAATCCTTCTAGTAGTGTGTGAAATAAGGGGGTTCCCTATCTAAGGGTAATCGAAATGTCCTGGAGTTCTACGTAGTCCCTCTGACCTTCTTGCAGGACCATCTTCAGTGTCTTCCTGAGAAGTATCATTACTTTCAGCAGTGAGTGTCTCTGCGGATAATGTTTCAGAGATTTTCAGGTTATTCTCTCTGACTATATCTTCCTTGGATTCATGTGGATTTACAGGAGAGTATTCACTCACTAAATGTTCCTCAGCATGAGAAATATCTGCACATGTTTGTTGTTCTTCAGCACTGATCTGTTGCTGTGCTTCTTGTCTTCCAGACTCAGAACATTTACATTTGCAGCATTTAGCAGACGATCTTATCCAGAATGACTTACAAAAGTGCTTTGTCATTTACTCATAGAATACGTCCTAGCCAGTAGAGTAGGTTAGAGTCCAATATACCAATGAACTAGAATACTGTAGAAATACAAGGCTCAATACAGGGATCAGTGCTGAGAAGTCTCTACTGCCACTCTAACAGTAGATAATTTTGCAGCAGTTTCGAGGTTTTCTTTTTCAAGTTTGCTAAGGTTGCTCTCTGCTTCAGGAACAGGCACAGGTAAAGTGTCTGTTAGTATAATTTCCCTTTCAGGGTTTCCACCCTCATTACTGTCAGTAGGAGTCACCATAATAGGTAAGTCATGATCTCCCTCTTCTAGGGCAGATTTATTGACCAGTTTATTGAATCGTTGTTTGTTGCCATCTGCCACCTTTTGAGCGTTGACATCACCAGCTTTTGTCATTGTCTTTGAGCATACCTAGCATATTGAGGAGTGTTCTGTTATACCTCTCAACAGGGTTTCCTCTTGGATGATAAGGACTAGTTCTCACCTTCTGAGTACCTATGAGGGCACAAAGTTCTTTGATCAAGTGTGATTCAGAATCTCTGCCTTGATCACTGTGAAGTTTTTTCTGAAAAACCATAATGTACCCGAAACTGTTCCCATGTGCATGGCTTTTGATCTCTAGTAGGCATGGCTACTACATAGTTTTTAAAATGGTATGTAATTATAAGGATGTCCTTGGTGTTATGGCTATCAGGCTCTAAAGATAAGAAGTCCATACAGACCAACTGTATGACCAATTGGTCATGGTTTGAATGTTGACAAGAGATGCAGCTTGTTCTGGTTGATGCTTTCAGCTAACACACCACCCGCAACATTTTACTTTCATTTCAACATCTGAAGCCATTTTTTGGCAACTAAAATCTGGATCTGACCAAACCAAGGGTTTTTTTAATTCCCAAATGTCCCATATCATCATGAAGACTTTTGAGAACAACTGATCTTAACACTTTAAGCAGTACAAGCTGACAAATATGCTGAGAGTCACACTGGCGGTTTCTGTACAGAATGCCATTCTTTCACCAGTAACTTGAGAAGTTACTGGAATATTGGGGAAGGTGTTCTCCTCTCCCCATCATGGAAATTACTTTTCCAGGAACAGTGTCTGCCTTCTGCTGTCGTAAGATCTCTTCTTGGGTAAAGGTAGGTGTTGTTAGACTTCCGTCAGCACATTCAAGGTCATCAGGCACAGTTCTTGATGGAGTACAAGTGATTCTAATGTGACTGCCATTGCTTGTTGCAGATGGCTAACACTGCATCAGTAGAAAGGACAGATGTATGTGCAGATGATGCTAAATAATATGAGGTAAACTGATTTATTCTTTTGCTTTCTTCTTGTGAAACAAGATCATTGGTCAGCTGAGGGTGAGTTTATCATGAAAGATCGTCAACGTACTGGTTGTATTTTACAGCTCTATAGTTAATGTCAAAACTGAAGGTTGACAATGCAGTTAACCAGTGATAACTTGCAGCATCCAGCTTTGCTGATGTAAGGATGTCGGTAAGAGGGTTATTGTCAGTTATCACAGTGAAGGTGTTCCTATACAGGTAATCATGAAATTTCTCAACACCTGCCCATTTCAGTCCCAAAAATTCCAACTTATGTGCTGGATATCTTGCTTCACTGCATGACAGTCCTCTCCTGGCATAAACAATTAAACATGAGTATCCATCCTGCTCTTGATATAAAGCTGCCCCTAGTCCTGTAGTGCTAGCATTAGTGTGGAGTATATATGGTAACTAAGGGTTTGCAAAGCCTAAAACAGGTGCTGATGTCACTTTTTCAATTATTAATTCAAAAGCATTCTGACAAGAGGGTGTCCAATGAGTCTCAAATGGTTCCTTGGGGTTAAAATATCCATTGCTGCCAGCTTTGTTGCTCTTAGTGCCCTACTGCAGTGGTGGGTACCCAGCTGTAGTCTTTGTAAAATGACCATGCTATAGTATTCACCTACGTACCTATATCAAGTAAACAATTGCAATTAACACCAGAAACTGTGATATCTGCAGTACATTTATGATCAATGAGCTTTCTAGGCAGAAAAAAAATTGTATGGTATCCACACCAGAACTATAGGTATGCTGAGTGCTTGACTGAACGTTTGCTTTTGGGAAGCTAATGTTGTTTCATGCAATAATATATAGTTGCTTGCTTGTCTTCCTGTTTTCAATATGAGCAGCAGATCATAGAAGGTGGGTGGATCATTCTTTCTATGCTCTAGCTGTACATTAGTAATAAAAGTGTTGTTCCAACAACCCCTGCAGAACTGTTTCAGCAGTTGGCAATGAAAATCAGTGGCTCAAATTCCTTTCTGCCTGACTACGAGATTAATCGACTCAAGTAAGCCGAAGGCTATTCACCTGTATTTTGATGTGCTAAGGAACTTTTCAGATAATTCATCTCCATCTTCAATTATGTCATAAGCAGAATCAAGCAAGTGAAGATAAGGTGGGACATTTGATTGAGGCCACAAACACTAAACAATAATGGCTGTGGGGGGGGGGGGGGGGGGGTGGCGTGATGAGTTATTTTCTGGACGACTTGCTTTGCAGGTATTGCAGGGACAGACAGGAGAAACTCCATGTGGTTGTGCCATGTTTCATAATCTATTTCATGATTTAGAATGGGAACTTTGCCAGAAAAAATAGCGTAGTTTGGGATTGCTACAAGACACTGCTAAATCACGGTTCCCAACGTTCCATATCTACCTTTTGTACTTCAGGTGTAGTGATTTGGTCTAAAGGAAGCTGGTAAGAATGCTTCTTTACATGCTGAGACTTCACTGTATGAAGCTGGTGAGGGAATGGCATCCATCATTGATGCTGATGCTTGCGAACACGGAGGTGACAGGACATGCTCATGGATAGGAGGCATTGACTGTACTTCATGTACAGTCATTAAGGATGTACTATGCCCTATGGCTAGGCTGAGGGGTGGACCGCACCTGACCATGGAGTATCAGAATCAACGGAATGCTGAATCCTAGCAAGCTCTTCACATAGAATGTCCTGCAGATCTCGGCCACTCAATTTAGAAATTCGCCACCCAAGTTCGAATTGTACACAAAAACCACCCCCCAAAACAATAGGAGTTCCTAGAAACTCAATAAAAACAAAATCATACACTCTTCTAGAGAATTATTTACAATAAATAACTTTCTTCAAATATTAACTGAATATTTCTATCAGATTCCAGTGGATTAATGTATTTCCGTACACAGATTATCTTGAATGTTCAGCCTTCTTGATGGTGAAGCCGGAAAAAGGAAATAGAATTTCGCCCTCTACAGGATATGAAATGGATTTACAATGCAATGTAAAATAAAAGTTCAAATACTCATAAAAATCTAATTATATATATATATATTATGAGGCTTATATTATTATTATGAGGCTTACAAATTAGTTTTATATATATATATATATATATATATATATATATATATATATATATATAAAACTAATTTGTAAGCCTCATAATAACCCAAATTTCACATGGGTTACACATATTTCAAAGCAAAATTTAAATACATTTATACATCAAAGTGTCCAAATTTGTGTTTTATGAGTATGTTAATATTTGACCTTCATAGTAGCCAATAGAAAAAGGACTGAGGCCCAAGTAACTGTTGGGGGTTCACCACCACCTCCACTCACAGAAGCTGAAGAAATGGTTCTCAGTCAAAACATTGACATGTTATTGATGGCATCTCTGGAGGAAGCTCATCACACCCAATCAGCCTCCCAGTGCCAAAGGCCTATATAAGAGGCTGGTATTTCAAATTAATCATATATGTACATTCATCTTTTTGCCAGTGTGAATTCTTTGTAATTTTCTGCTGTACAGAGAGACCTATTAAGGTTTACACCTTAAAATAATATTTAACAATTGATATTGTTTTACCAAAATAAAACCTGCACTTTCTTTTTTCTAACAATGCTGGAAATTACAGTGAGAAAGAAGGCCCTTCCACCTCCACAGATTACCTTAATAAGATGCTCAGCATCAACCCATGATTTACAATGAAACTAAGTAGATCTGGCACTGTGAAATTCAATCTCATTGTGTTGCAATTGCTCCGTGTATAAGGTGTACTTAGAGAAACAAATGAAAAAATCTAATTTAGAAATGTACCACATAAAGCTAAAGATCACAAAATACAAGAATAGATATACAACTGCTGGAACATCAGTTGGGTGAGATTCTCACAGATGGAGGATTTTAGTTGTTTAATATAAAATATTAATTACTGAACTGCATTTATACTTGCAGGAAATAAAGAAGACTTCATAAAAAGAAAGGCACATTGTCTTTGACACTGGGAAGGTGGTGGATTATTCAGAAATGATGTTAACATATAATGTCTCCAACTACTTTTCTTGTGTTTCAGGAGGATGGTCAGGATGTTCAGGATCGTTCACTGGTTGAATAGAACATTGTTCTCCTGTAACTGTGGCAAACTTGTCACATGAATCATGCCTCAATATTGTCACAAACTCTTTCTGGAGTAGCCCTGAGTCTATGAAGGCACTGGAACCATGCCTTGAACTTCCTAGTCATCTCTATCCTGGCTTGTGTCTGGCAATAAGCCAAGATAAAGCTTTGCTTCATTTACTGAGAGGGGCATGATAGCAATATGAGTCCCATAAATGCAGCTAATCATACCTAGAAACTCTAAAATATCTAAAAATATACTGACTAGTGGTTCAAGTCTCAGAGCTTAATGTCTGCAATTCTGTGGAATTCTTTTTTGAGTCCTGTGGGTCTGAGTTATGGGAACATCACAATTGTGCAGTAAATGTTTCAGTGCAACAGTAACATTTCTGACAGCCCAACAGACAGTTGCCTTGGAAATATGTGCAGTGTCACCATTATATAGAAAGCTCCCACTGGCAAAAAAAAAAAAAGTGTGTCCACAATGTGTTATATGAACTATATGAGGGCTGAGAATTTTGCTCAGATAAATTATTGACTGTACAGAAAAACTGCACCGCTCAAACAGATAATCATCAGAAAATGATGAAACATTCAAGTTGGATCTGACAGAGAATTCTATAGAGTGTTTGTGCTGCAATATCAACTGTCTCTTCAAAAAAAGGGCATGCCATGTCTGACATTTCCTTCAATCTGCAGGCTTTAGCTCAAAAGGAGAAGAAACAGGGTTAGTTGAAGATAACCTACCAGCAAGCAGGCTAGTTTCATGGAGTATGTTATTGTAGTAACTGACAGAGTTAATATGAACTCGTTTTGTGAAAGTCAAAAGTTTCCTTCAACACTGAGTCAAATAACTAAACCTTCTTTCTGAAACAGACCCCAACAAATCAACATAACTAATCAATAATGGGAGGCAGAGGGACAGTACTGTGAGAAAAGATGGATTTTTAACTGAGATCAGTATGAATACTATGACAGAGGAGAATAGTATATCTGGGGTCCAGAATTGGTATAGAGGTGCAGGTCATTTACATCGCTGGGGAGGTGTGACTCAGTTTGATTGGAACTATTATAAAGAATAGTCATTAAAGGCACAAAATGAAGGATTTTCCTACAGCTTGAAATATAGGCATTTTACTCATCCAATCAAACTGCATATTAGGGGGATTGTTTCAATGTGACAGTTTGTAATATAGCTGTGTGTCACGCAACAAGACAGGTCAGACGGTAAACCTAAACGTGAATAGGTCAAAATGGTGGTACTGGAGGGATGCATGACACTGTGTATTAAAGGAAGCATTGTATGCATTTGTTTAAAATAATAACAACAACAAACTCATGTAAAGACTGTACAAGGTAAAATGTAGAATAATGAACACAAGTTAGTTCATAAAATGCACAGTGCATGCTGCAGTAACTGAGTTTAATAAAGCTGAGGAAAGACTCAGCTCAGATATGGCAAGGTTAAATCACTCAGACAGGAATGATTAATCCCTATCTGAGAGACACAATTCCCAAAAGTGTTAGAACTCAAATATATTTAATGTTAATGTCAACTTGACAATGCTCTTGTGAAAGTGTGTCCTGTTTAGTTCATTCTCTACCACACACACACACACACACACACACACACATACTCACTCACTCACACTTACAACTATCTCAGAAGGAGACAGAAGGAGCCTGCCTCCACAGGCCTCAACATCCTTAGTTTCTGCTCTCTGCCACTACCATTGCTTTTTTTTTTTTTTTTTTTACTGTTTTCATCTTCATTTCTCATCTTTCTTTTTAGGGGTCCAAGCATTGAAACAAATCACCCAGAACAGATTAAAACAGACATAAATGTTGGCCAACAGGTCAGAGTTCCTCCCACTACTCAAGGGGCTAATGTGAGCTGGATCAGCCTTTAGTTGGCGCTATAGCACCTCAAATGCATTACTGTTTATAACTCTTACACTATGTCAGCCATTCAAAATCTTTTTTCCACTGATTACCGGTTTTTCCAGTCTACAAAAAGGCCTGAGAAAACAATATGCTCCACACACATATTATGCAAAATAATATTATGCATATTATGCAAAATCTCATATTTTTGAGCAAGAACTAGTCCTAGGTTTCTCAGCAGACCTAAACAAATCTGGTCTCCAGATATTCACAAGAGTTTGAAATGTAACAATTATTTAAAAATTTGTAAATGTCACCGTGTAGTTTCTAGATGCCAGCCAAAAACAGGGGTGGAGTTTCTGCTGCCAATACTTAACATATATAGCTCTAACTCCTGAATGCTTTGATGGAAGGACTCTAAACTTCACAGGGGTTCAGGCGAAAACTCTTGTGGGAGGGCAAAACAAACTCTGTAAGAGATATTTGAGTTTAAGGTTTAGCAATTGGTCACATGGGGGAATTCTACTTATACTTGTATCATTGTATTTCAAACAATATCTTGGGATTGGATAATGCATCTCTGTGAGACATAACACTAAACCCATGAAGTGTTTTTCTGAAACTTTTGCAGTTTGCCATGATTTAAAAAAATACATTTCATACTAGATCTAGGTGTTTTACTGAATTGGTATAAAATTGGTCTGAATGTAATGTTTTGAGTTTCAAAGTAAATAATTATCGTAAAATATCAAACTCTTATTATAGTTTGGGTGCTACATGCCAAACAATCATTCTGGGCAGAATTCTACACTGAAATTCTTAAAAATGTAGTAGGGGTTATCAGAATGTAACCATATTTTGGTACAGGGTAATAATATTATACTCTGTGGAAGGCTACCTCTTGGGGGCACTACAATATTTATTGAGGTGAAATTGAGGCAAAACTAAAATATTACTTGTTTTGTTTAAAAACAATAGTAACACAAATTATGTTACAATGCATCTCTTTATGACTCACATCTTTCATGTGGACATTACAGCTGTTTCTAATATACACAAATAATCCCTATTAATTTCTGTTTAACAACACTTAGTGCACTATCCACTATTCACATACTTGTTCAAAACAGGTTCGGGACCTGATCTTCACCCGGACCACCACAACATCAGACATCGCAGTCACCCCCCTCCACTTCTCGGACCATCACTTTCTATCCTTCTCTCTCTTCCTTCCTTCTATTTCCATCCAGTCCTCCCCAATGTGTTCCTACTCTTTGCATAGCAATCTGCACTCCATAATTCCCTCTTCCCTTACTTCTACTATTTTGTCCACCCTTCCTCACCCTGACTCTCTATCTTCTCTCTCTTTAGATACAGTTACAAATTCTTTAATTTCTACACTCTCCTCATCCATGAATCTTCTGTGCCCTCTCTCCTCTAGACCTGCAAAATCCTTCCCACCTGCCCCCTGTCTAACAGAAACACTCCACTGCCACAGGAGAGGACTAAGTACTGCAGAGAGGTTGTGGAGGAAATCTCACCTAGATTCAGACCTCAGCTCATTCCAGTCTCTACTTTCCAATTTCTCACTGGAAGTAACATCTGTCAAGTCATCCTACTACAGAGGAAAATTTTAATCATCATCAACTGATCCATGCAAGCTCTTGACTATTTTTTCTTCTTTTCTTAATCCTCCCCCTCCCCCACCTTCCTCATCTCTTACTCCTGAGGATTTCATAACCTTCTTTGAAGAGAATGTTGCAGCAATCCGCCAGTCCTTTTCCTCTGTTCCCACTCTTCCAATCATCCAACTCTCTGACTTCTTTTTCTCCTCTCTTCTGATGAAATTCTTCAACTCCTGACTACATGTTTGCTGGATCCAATTCCTTCCACTCTGTTCCAGACAGTTTCAAGAGATCTGCTTCCTTTTATCTCTGTCATGATCAACAGCTCCTTATCTTCTGGATACGTGCCAGCTGCATTCAAAATGACTGGGGTGGTACCAACCCTCAAGAAGGCCACATTCGACGACTCCAACATTACCAACTACAGACCGGTATCACTTCACTCTTTCCTCTCAAAAGCCCTCAAATGAGCAGTTTACAATCAATTGTTTCTTTTCCTCACACAAAAACAGCTGCATGATCCCAATCAGTCTGGTTACAAATTGGCACATTCTACAGACACAGCCCTCATAGCAGTGACAGAGAAACTTCATGCTGCTAAAGCTGCCAAACTGTCATCTGTTTTAATTCTTCTAGACCTTTCCGCAGACACAGTAAACCACAACATTCTTCTCTCTGTGCTCTTCCGGTTGGCGTGACTGGCTCCACATGGAAATGGTTTCAGTCCTATCTGGAGGGACAGTCCTATCAGGTGACATGAAGAGGATCCACATCCAAACCATGTAGACTCTCCACTGGTGTTCCACAGGGCTCAGTATTAGGCCCCCTTCTCTTCTCTTTGTATACTCATTCTCTTGGTGATGTAATATCTTCTCATGGTTTTTCCTACCACTGCTTTGCCAATGACACTCAATTATTTCTTTCTTTTCCATCCTCTGACTTGCAGTTCTCCAAACGTATCTCAGCATGCTTGACTGACATTGCGTCATAGATGACAGCCCACCACTTGAAGCTCATCCCCAGTAAAACCGAGATTCTGTACAACCCAAGTACTCCCAACTCTTACCATAACCTCACAGTTTCCTTTGAGAACTCCCTGGTATCACCATCTGAAGCTGCTCGTAACCTAGTGTTATGTCTGCCTGTATGTCTGTGTTCTGTGTTCCAGGTTTTGCCTCTTCCTCTCTGGTGTCCCCCATCCTGATCCACACCAGGTTTTCCAGTGAGCAGAGCACAAAATAAAAGGAAGAGGAAGAGACAACGCACAGGACTGAGGGCTCATTGGAGAAGAGTTTGGTGTTGTTGGTTTTGACTTGTTGCTACATTTTGATTTTGAGTTTGCGTTTGCTAGACTTTGTGTATGACTTTGGATTTACACCTTGATTTATGTTTTGTTTTGCCCTTCGGTTGATTGCTGGATAATATATGTTTCTTGTATCTTGTATATTGTCCTGTATATAGTTACACACTGGTGGTAGAGATTGGCTGCCATTTTGTTTGGGTGTGGGTTTATCTTTACACTGACTACACTGTTAGAAACAGTCATTGTAAGTTTCTTTTTGTTAGCTTAGTTACTCGTCATTTTCTTTCTAGTGTGGTTTTGTTTGTTGTGTTGGCCTTGGTCACTCCTGATGCGATTGCACCAGTTTCTTGTCTTTAAACACCAAAAACTTGTAAATACAGTAGATCTTTGCTGTCAACTTTGGTTATTCATTCCATTACTCATTTCTACTGTTGTAATACTCAAAACTCTATGTTATGGCCTCCCAGTCCAGACAGGGTTGAAAAACTAGGCATAACTTTGGACAACCAGTTGTCATTCTCAACTCATGTTTCAAATCTAACCCAGTCTTGCAAATTTCTCCTTTGTAACATACAAAGGATTTGGCCCTTTCTCTCACAGGAAGCTACCCAGGTGCTTGTGCAGACTACTGCAACTTGCTACTTGCTGGTCTTCCTCTAAGAGCCATCAGACTTCTACAACTTGTCCAGAATGCAGCAGCATGACTGGTCTTCAATCTTCATGAACTTTCACTTGCTGTCCATACAACAGAGTCCTTTGCAGTCTTCAAACGCAGACTGAAGACTCATCTATTCATGGAATATTTAAATGACAACTGACCTTGCTCCTATATTGACTAAACTAATACTTATTGCGGGGTATTGTTTTACACTGATGTTGTCTAACAAACTCTAGTACTTATTGTTTATTACACTTATTATTGTTTAGGATAGACCTTATATATTTTGTACTTCTAGGCATAAGCAGTGATCCCTGAATTTCTACAGCATTCTAGATCATTGGTATATTGGACTCTAACGTACTGTACTGGCTGAATGCATTCTATTGTAACAATGAGAGGTAAGGAGGCGGACTTGTGCAGAGAAGAGTGAGATTTATTAAGGGAACTCTCAAAGTCATAGTCATAAGGGTAGTTCAGGGTCAAAGAGCCAACACCGAGGGTATGCGGATACATGATAAACAAAACAAGGGCTAGGATAGCGATGGCTAGGAAATACAAAACAAAAGCACATGATGGCAAACAGAGGAAGCAGGCTATAACAAAGATGCTAGGAAGAACTTTGAGAAACATACATATATTCAGGTAGATACAGGTTTACAGGTAGTCAGACATATATTCAGAGACACAAGCAACCAGACAGGGTTTACATGTATGAACTAATTAACACAAAACCAGATACAGGTGAAAGTAATAACAGGCATGGAAAAACAGGGGGTGGAGAAAACAAAACCAAGGAACAGAACAACCAGGAAGCAAAGGGAAACAGACAGACAGGGTAACCACGGAAACAGGAACACCAGGAGGACAGCCAATCATGACATCTATGAGTTTATGATAGAGCACTTTTGTAAGTTGATCTGATTAGGAGTGTCTGGTAAATGCCATAAATATAAATGTAAATGTAAAACAACTTTTTGAAGGGCTCCACCCTGTCTGGTTCAGTCTGACTGACAGTAAACGTAACTGAAATTTTAAGATACATTGCCAGAACATGCTTGGACCTCAGGGATTGCTGCTTGCAGTTATATTATTATTCTTATTATTGTATACTAGATTTTACCTCTGTTCATGCACGTGTATTTGTGTGTGTGTGTGTGTGTGTGTGTGTGTGTGTGTGTGTGTGTGTGTGTGTGTGTGTATGTGTGGATTTCCATACATCTTCAGAATACAAAGCCTTGACTATATAGAAAAAGAAAATCAAGGGGTTTTAGGGTAACCAGCAAAAGGTAAAATATTTTTATTTGTTTGTTTTACAAAAAAGTACTTTACAAAAGCTACATTTTTAGTTATTGAATTTTATGTAAGGGTACGTCCAAAGAAAGTTTGATTACATATAGTTAGGTACGTGTGTGTTCACTTGCTTGTATGTGTTTGTGTGTGTGCATGCAATTATGCTGGTGTGGCTGTGTATGTGTGCGCTGACATACATATTCTCTGTAATCCTGAAGGTAAACTGTGTGACTGAAGGTAACTTGTGCGCTTGGCCAGGGTAGTTACACCCTGCTGAACATCTGTTGCACTTCTGAGGACTCTTAGGGGCATCAGCTCACCAGCTCTACTGTCAATTTCTTTGCAGACACTTTAATCAAATATATAATTTAAACTCACACCTTGCTCTCATGAATTGATTGGAAAATCTGAAGATATAAAGATGATACTCTGTATACCGATCAGGTAGGAGCAAACAGCCTTGAAATGTATAGCTCTGAAGGTTTTACATCTGTATTACAGTTTTATTATTATTACTTTCTGCTTTAGTCTACATTCATTTACTTCTAATGTAAAAACATAGCAGTAACCATCCAGGCTAAAGGGAATGAGAGTGGTGCCAGAGATCTTTGCCCTCACGAGAAACTGGAACATAAACTCCACATTTAAATGACATGAACGCTGCAGGCTGCCTTTACACTGCCTTTAACAGATGTCAAAGTGATAAAAAAAAGAGAAAATTATTAGAATTAAACAGAACTTGATGAGACACCATATTGTGCTCTTTTAGACTCTGCAAACTCCCATTTTACACTAACAAAAGAGTAGTAGTGTCACAATTAGTCCGTCCCATCTTCCGTGTTCCATGTTTTCCCTGTCGTGTGTATTTCAGCTCCATGCCATAGTTTCGTTTTCTCCACCCCTCGTTTGATTGCTTACACCTGTCCCTCGTTTCTACCTTGTTAAATTCACGTATTTAAACCTTGTTGTGTGCCACGTGTCTTGACTGTTAATTGTTTATTTGAATGATTACTTCATTGTGCTTATGTTCTTGAAAGCCCGTGTACGCATGTATTTAAGTTTGTACTCCGTGCCTCTGTGTTTATCCTAGCCTTCGTGTTTCATAGCCTTTGTTATAGCCGGCTCGACCTGTTTGCCTTCGTGTGCTTTTGCTTTGTGTTTCCTAGCTTTCATTTATCCTAGCCCTTGTTTTGTTTATCGTGTATCCCTGTAATCTCTATGTTGGCTCTATGATCCTGGACTGTTATACCGACTCTGACTGGATTTTCCCTTAATAAATCTCGGTCTTCTCCGCACATGCGTCCGTCGCTTTACCGCTCACCGTTATATGTAGCTTGTTAAATAAGATCTGGTAATTGATCATGTTTTGAAGTCTGTCCAGTAAAATATTATTGCTGTAAGTTTCAAACTCAACACTATCAAAACAGAAACATCTCTACAGTTCAATGTATGCAGTAGGATTTTTAGTCATTACCAATTCTGTGCTACAGTGCCTCTAATACTTGCAAAAATATGGGGCAGCTACTTTCTCATTTTGCATTTTCTTGTATAAATGATTTTTTTTGGTTTTGCACATGATATCTTTTTACTTTGTTTTTTTTTCTTTTTTTAAACCATCTTTAATGCATATAAGGCATCTCATGACAGTTCAAATGAGACTTTTTAGCGCAGCTGAGTGTATAAAGGGGTATAAACACTCCAATTATAAACAACAAATAACTAAAAGCAATCATTTTGAATGTATTATAATTACAAATTGATGGAGGTTAGATTGTAAGACTGAGCACTTGCTGCTTCTAGCTGAGTGTTGTGATGTGCCTCCTACTGCATGGGGTTGAGTTCTGCATGTGTAGGCCAGAGCGCACGATGGTCAGGCAGCAGCTGCCTCTCTGGCCTCAGGCAATTTTGTCTGATCTGGCTGACTGTACAGCCTGTGACGTTTCTCTCTCTGGCCATTCTGCCTCCGCCTGTTTCTTTCCACATAGCTACACTGCCTCGGGCAATATTTACCAACCGATGTAGCGGCAAAACACAAAGATCTCAATCTGTATGTGAGCATGCACCATTTGAATACAGATCACATAAACAGGTTGGTGTGTCTGTACTGAGCAGTACTGCATGTCACTGTATGTCTCTGTGCAGTAAGATAAGAAAAGCACAGTAACCCTCTGCCAAAGAGTCTATGTATTCTATGTTATTCTGACACCATGTTGAAGATGTGCTTACACCAGGGTGATCAGGTTTTTCTCTCAGCACATGCTGGCAAAAAAAACATGTAGTCTCTACATGTAGTGCCCATTGGAAAAAAATGTTTATATCAATTTAATTTGGGCTGTCCTTGATTAAAAGACTTAAGGTACTTATAAAGCTTTTTATCACAACTTTTGTCCTGTTCTAGAGAAACCGAAAAATCTATTTCTTCCCCCATAATAAAAATCACTATATAGCTACTAATTATTGAATGGCAATTAAAATAATGGTGTCATATACTTGCAACCTCAAAGAGCTGTGCTGTAATGTTTGAAGATCAGTTATTATGTGCAGTCTGTAGCTGAAACGTATCTTGCAGAGTTCTTGCCTCCCATTTCCCTCTAAACACTATATACTTAGTGATGGAAAACTGTTAACCCTTCCATGGGAGACCCATCAGTTCCATATTTTTAAATAAAAAAGGGATCAGCACTGAGGACAGCGACCTCATCAACAAGAACAACAATAACATGCACACGCATTTGGCCCAGAGGCAGGAAGACCTTAATCACTTTGCACTGCTCTCAATACTGCTCCTAGCCCACAAAACATCAAGAAGAGGACAAAACAATAGCTCAGGGAGGAGGATGAATCAGACAATGGATAAGATGCTCACATTCCCTCTTTATGCTTCCTTATGCTCTATCTCGAATGTTACAGACTGGGAAATGGACATGGATGGTGACATGCCCCCACCTTAGCAGCAGCATAAAGCCCTTTCATCACTTCACAGCCTCAATACACTGAGCACCACCTCTACACTACTTTGGCTTCCATTGCTGTGCTTGCTACTCCAAATCAAATCACCCTGTAGGGTTTGCACCTGCTGTACATATGACACCGAACTCATCACAAAATTTGTACCCAACTATATTACTATGGCTAAAGCACTGTGAAAGCTGCTGATGTCAGACCCGGATGCTCAGTTTAATTGGAAAGCCCAGCTTCCAGGCTCAGTATATGTAACTACAGATACTTTTTAATGTGATGCTAAAAGTGTCTTCACCACCCACTATTGAGCCAGGAGCTCACTGAAGAAAGATAATGGAGCTGCCTTACCCCTCACAGGGCCCACAGCTGCCTGTCATGAGGTATTCAAACCTCATGAGAGGTTTACTAAAACCAAGATATAGTATATAAGCTTGCAAATTACTTTCAAATCAAACATTTGTTTAGCTGTAGATCATTCAAATGTCCGATGTGTTTTATGCCTTTGCCTTGTTCACTTAGTGTATGAAGAACATTAAGGATTGGTGGGTACAAAGCTGTGCCTGCAGGGCATGTAAACTGAGATGTCCAGTGCATCACTGGGTCCCTTTCAAGAGGTGCCACATGACATCATTTGCCATTTGACCAAGGTCCACCTGACTTTCTATGAGTTTGCAAGATTCCTGAATGAAGAAGAAATGAATGTAATGAAGGCACAGTCACACAGGGGAGAGGATTCAAGTGCTAGAGGTTTTATTTAAGGCAGGTAGGAACCATAGGGAGAGGTAGTAGGACTTGGAGTTTTCTGCGGGAGGGGAGCTTAAATAGGGGGTTTGTAATGAGGAGAATAGTCTTCAGATGTTATAATTGCGCACACACGCACGCACACACACACAAGGAAGAGGATCCAATCACAAGAGGTTTTATTAGGGAAATCAAACATCAGAGGGGTCAGGCAAGTATCCGTAGTCAGGTTGGTTCAAGGTCAATAACACAGGGTAGAGTCCAGGGGGTTTCCAGGGGTCAGGCAAGAGTCCAAAACAAGGAAGACAAAACTGTAACGGAACCGCTTGGTATGGAACATAAAGTTGGCAATACTTCGCAACATGAGTGTGAGGGAGGGGAGCTTAAGTAAGGGAGCAGTGATGAGGGAAACAACTATTAGATACATGCTAGTATTCTGGTGAACCAGATCGGAGGCATGTGTGGGAAGAGGTAGGCGTGGCAGTGTGGGGTTGAGCATGATTCCTGGCGTTTGTAACATCAGGTATGTAATAATTACTCTGGCGAACCAGATCGGAGACGTCGGTGGAAAGAGGGAGGCATGGTAGAGCGTAGCTCCAGGAGTTTGTGACAATTAAACAGTAAGCTTCAAGGATGTAGTGGCTCTAAATATATAGTGTGATGAACAGTGGAACTGGGTGAAACTGGGTAAAATTTGCTCTCAAAATTCTAAGAAATGCCATGTCCCATGGAAATAAGAGACAACCATATTCCCACAGAATACATAGTAATGGCACATGCTAGAGTAGGAAGAATTGGAGTAAACTCAGTTTCCCCCAGGTACCAGACTCTTGAGTGGAACAAATTTTTAAAAGGTTCAGCCCTATCCTCAAAAGATAACGATGAATCCACAGCTGTCCATAGCTGAGAGTCCAAGAAAGAATAACTGCCCTGCTGTCTAGGTGGAAAGGATGGCCTAGCTCCCCTCTCCTTGTCAATACAAACCATGTGAGCACAGCTTTCTGTTGGGTCAGCGCAAGATTTACTGGCGCTCTTCTCCATACACATGTAGCTGTCCTGCGATATTTCAGAGAAACCTGTGAAGGCTGGTAGCTGTGATAGGGCAACAAGTAAATTTGATCTAGTTGCCAAGACCATCAACTGGGACAGTCAGTCATTGGGAAACATTCAAACGTGTGGAACAGTCCAAGTGTTTCCACCCATGATATAAAATCTATAGGTGTTGCCCGCTTGACTACTATGGGCGAAACATCTTCTAAATAAGAGCTGAATGCCGTGTTCTCGCCACCTCTTGATGATGCAGTATAGTAAAATAAGGCAACATATTAAGCCTGTGTTACTTTGAGCCAGTGTTGAGAAAACTACAAAGAGAATGAGTTAGGATTATCAAAAGGGTACTTTCAGCATATACCCCAAGATCTAGTACCATCACAGACCCCAGATCAGGCTCATTGAACAATATGCAGTCTCAATTTCCCCATCACAAACTTTTACATTATTTTGAAAGGCAAGAGAGAGAGAAAGGAGACAGGGAGATTTCGTCAGCACTGCAAGCAAAGTGCTTCTGAATTAGTAGGAGGAGGAGCCAGTCTAATATATATACACACACACACACTTCCTCAGATCCGCCCAGTGAGTTTTTCCTTGCCACTGTCGCCCCGGCTTGCTCATTAGGGGCCTGGAGCCATACATCTGTAAAGCTGCTTTGAGATAATGTGTGTTGTAAAAAGTACTATATCTATTATATTCAAAGTTAAATTGATTTAATTTTCTACACTTTTCATTTAAAAATTGTCAGTTTAATAGGTATACATAGCTGTATCTTTAGGTTACCAACATTTCTTCATTTACTTTTTTCAGGAAAATTCAAATTAAATTATTAGATCTAATGTGATTACAATAATTTACACTACTCGTTTACAGGGAAAAATGATTAGATTACAGATTAGTTTAATCAGATTAAAATTTACAGATTAATTTGTACCTTTGTTACATTGCAACTTTGTCACATTACTTTGTACTGCATTACCAAACACTGCTTGGATGTCATGTGAATTTGCAGCTCCACAGTCTCACACATACAGAGCTTCACAAATGCACAGGTTCAAACATGCACACCCACATATACACAGAAACATATTTATACCCAAGAATACCCTTAATGAAATAAAGTCAGTATGATTCCACATAACTCATTAATTGCTAATGTTAAAACTTGGACATGAGAGCAAAATGTTGCTGCATGTTTGGAAAGAGAAAATGAATGGTGACTGATTCATGCCGCATGTAAGTGGGTAGTGAATTTAAATTAGGCTATGTGTGTGCAGGAGTGGGGTTTGTGGTGGGGGTTGACATGTCCTTTCTAAACCAGGACCTCAGACATATGAGCTGTGTGTGGTATAGGGCATATTGTGATTCTGTACCATTTTGCAGATGTGCTAGAAATACTTGCCCTGTTGGTTTCTGAGTTCTTGCCTCCCACTTCCCTGTAAACAGTCCCGGGAAGGTGGGAACATCTATTCTGGGTCTGCTTGTTTTTGTTTTTAACCCACTTACATTGTCAACATACTGCATGCACAGTGGAAAGGGGTTTTTGTCTTATTTGAAATCCAGAATCCAACATGCACATGTGCATAAAGAGCCTTTAGCTTCATGAACCTGTCTGTGCCAGACATTAATCAGGTTATTCACACGAGAGCCCATGTTTTAGCTGAAGAAGTGAAAGAAATTAATTACAGCGTTAGATTTGAACCAAATCTCAAGCACCTTCTTCCTCAAAGGAAAGGACAAAATATCAGTTCATCTGGTTTCCTAAAATAAATAAATACTTTTAGTCTGTGACACAATTACTCATGCAGTCAGTTCAACTAATGCCATTCATTCTATAGCTGTATTCTCAGGTGTTGTAACGATTAAACAAACATTGGTCGGTAACGGTTGGTCGGCCATCCACCAGGAGGGACACGCCTATTCCAGAAAGGGGCCATACTACATTCTTGCCTCGCTCCCAATCGCCTACCTTTTAATGTAATACACCTGTTTCTCATCTTCCCCGCTATTTAAACCTGTAGGTCCCTGGAGAGGGCGCTGCACATTAGCAGGCCTAATGCAACGCTACCCAGAACCTCAGAGTATATTACATTTTTGGTTGTTTGTGAGTTTTCTTAAGATCTTTGTTTAATGGAGAATAAAGAGCACTCTGGCTCGATCTGCCTCTCGCTTCTTCTGTGCCGCCGACGTCAAAGACGATCCAATTGCAAGAGGTTTTATTACCGAAATGAAACAGATCCGTGCGGTCAGGCAGGTATTCGCAGTCAGGTTGTTCCAAGGTTGATAACATGGGGCAGAGTCCGGGGGGTGTCCATGGGTCAGGCAGGAGACGAGGTCTAAAAAAACAGAAGTCGAAAACCAGGAACACAAATAAGATTCTAGAACGCTCTATACGCACCAAGGAGTAGCAATACGAGAGAGGGAAGCTTATAAGGAGGGCAGTGATGAGAATGAGGATCAGGTGCGTGCTAGAACTCTGGTGAATCAGATCAGGGGTGTGTTCAAGTAGGCATGGCAGTGCAGGGCTGAGTGTGGTTCCTGGGGTTTGTAACAAGTGCTGTTTGTTCTTAGAAAGTTAAAGAAGATTAAGGGTTTTCTTTCAAAATTGTAGTACGAGCTGATGATGATGATGATTATTATTATTATTATTATTATTGTTGTTGTGGTTGTTTTCTTTAAGGTTGAGTTTACATTGAGTGGGACCCTCATTTTCAAGAGCTACAAGGAGGGTAAAAAAACAAAACAAAAGCAATAGGTTGAGAAACTTGTAAAATAGCAATAAAACAATTAAACATTAAGATATTAAACCAATAAAACAATTAGATACTATAATAAGACAGGCCTTAATAAAATAAACAGGAAATAAATCAAAATATTAATATAAAATAAAATAAGATATTCAACTAAAACAGTTAAACAGAACTAAAATAATTAATGTGCAAGATTTTAAAAACCCTAGGAGAAATGAGCAAGTCAAGCTTTAGAGTATCTCACTAGTGCACCAAAACTAAAAGCAGTTTTACCAGCTTAGTAAAAGCCCGGGGTACCTCAAGTGTCATTAGTGTCCTTCTTTCACAAAGAGCATGGAGGTAATATACTCTATTAAAATGCAAAACAGACATATTTGAGACACATAGTTGCAGACAAAACTGTATATTCCCCTAGTGATGACGGTTTTAAAAGTCCATTTAAAAGCTACTTTGGTAAGACCAGTTCTCATAGATGCCAACACTGATATAAGGTACTGTGAGTTCATTAGGTCCTGCAATGAAGCATTAGAAACCACAGTAGAATGATGATCCTGTTATTATTTTAATCATAGCACACAATGCCCAATTTCTTTAAGTGCAGGCTATCTGAATCATTAATTTGCCTATATTATCTATGTAATCAATCAACTGTCCAAAAAGCCACCATAAAGCACTGCTACACTGAAAAGGCTGTGCATCACAATCTTAACTGATCTCTCATTGGAGTTTTTGTTTTATTCATTCTCATTTGCTTCCTGTTTTATAATGGAACATGAAGGTAGAAGGGTCTCTATAGTGCTACTTAACTGTTACCGTATTTACTTGAGTCAGAGGTTCTAGGCTGTATTTCACCATAATCTGTTTTTCTAAACTGTGTGGCACCTTTCCTGTGCTCTGTATAGTTTCACTAAAAGGGAAAGTCCTATCCATTAATAATCTCTGAATTCCAGTGCAAACATTCAGACTAAGCTCATCCTCATAAGCATATTATACTGTCGAATATATTGTACAGTCTGTTATACTGTAGAATATCGGCTATCTCCCTTTTTCATATTATACTGGCCACTGTGGAATACTGGCCAACTCCTTTTATTCTGAAATGGTCTGGGGCAAATTTCAAATTTATGCAGGTGAGAGACTAATATTCTCTAATATGAGACAATCTCCTTCACTGTCCCTCCCAGGAACTAGTGTGTTTGTCTGCATATAAGGTGATGGCATGTCTTCACCTATGGATGATTGTTTTTCTGTTGTCAGCGAAGCTCTGCTTTGAAAACCCTAGGGAAATTACTGCAGCTACAGGTGACAGGCAGCAAAAGTTCCTATTGTAGCTGCTGTGGTGACAGATCACTACAGCAATGTCACGGTATATTTACAGAAACATTCTTCATCCACTATCAGGCTTAAGGCTGATTAGGTTATTCAGTTAGATATTTCACTAACACAGTCAGTCATTCAGCCAATCAGTAATACACAAGCACAATCAATAATTCTCCAACACAGTAAGTAATTCACCAGCACAGTTAATGAATTCCCAACATAGTCAGTAAGTCAAATACACAGAGTAGTTAACAGGGTTAGTAACTGACCAACTGTGTTGACCAGGTGTGTCAGGAATTCACCAAGACTAACAATCATTACCACAGTATGGCATTAAATAGGTTAGTGAATTATTAACATAGTCAATTATCCAATCCTAAAATCTGTCAGTAAAATCAATCACACAGTCTAACTAGCATTGTCAGTCATTAAGTCACCAACACATTCACTCAGTTCTCTACAACAGTAATAGACCAACACTGACAGGAAATTACTAATACAGTCTGCCAGACACCAGCAATGTCATTAACAAAGTATTGCAATAATGTATAAAATATAAGATCCTCCAACAAAGTGTGTTTTAAAAACCACCATTTAAAAATAAATAAATAAATCAAATTGATTATCTGTCACTGGACCAGATCAACGACATGAAGTGGATACATATCTTCATGTCATTTATATATATATATATATATATATATATATATATATATATATATATATATATATATATATATATATATCATGCATTTATGCAACTGATTCTTGGAAGGAGATGCAAGAAAATAAGACAAAAGGTAGAACTCCTAGGGTTATGTAAACATAAGGTAGATGTCAAGTAAACATTTATATTATATAGTACTTTTTACAACACATCATCACAAAACAGTTTTACAAATGTATGGGTCCAGATCCCTGAAGAGCAATCCAAAGGCAACAGTGGCAAGGAAAAACTCCCTGGATGGGTTTAAAGAAAAAACCTTGGGATCTTTTACAATCCCACCAGGAACAGCCAGAGGTAGAACACAAATGCAGGAGGCGGTTTATTAAATGAGGAAACACAAATGGTAAAACAAACAGAGGCAAAGGGGTGACAACAGACAACAGACATACTTACCACAATAACCAACAACCAGAGGACAAAACCACAGGGCTTAAATAAGCAAGACACTCAGACACTAAACAGATACAGGTGAACATGGGAACAGCGAAAACTGAAACAAGGAGTTGAGTTGAGGAACAGATAGGGATGGAGAAAATGAAACTAAGGCACAGAACCAGGGAGTGCAGGAAGACTAGGACATCAGGGACGTGAGGAGGGTGGCCATACGTGAGAGGAGCACCAAGACTGAAGATGGAACCCATCTTCCATTAGCCAGCCCAGCTAATAACCAGTTCATGTTATATTTAATCTACGTAGCCACTTCAATGCAGATGTGGGACCTCAGTAACTCCAGTGGGTCTAGGGTGGAGCCTCAGTAAGTAACTCCCGTGGGTCTAGGGTGGATGGGCTGTTTCTGGCATATGGCAGCATCACTTCATCTACTGGCAGATAAAGAAGGTGTGTGGAAGGAGAAGTTGATTGATCACATCAGAAGCCAAATTCCATAAACGAATGAAATGTATTAAACAGCAGTCACACAAATTGAACAGTAACAAATAATAAAAGTTACCAAGTTAAGTATCTGGTCAGTGTTTATAGACTATAGACTGTACAACTGAAGGATATTCTGCCTGGTGGAATAGACATGGATGGCACCAAAGAAAAGAAATAAAAAACACTAAAAAAAACCTCTTGTTCCCTGAGCCCAATTCAATGAATCAAATTAAATCCAAACAAAACATAAATACATGGACATCATATCTTTCTGAATTCTTACTAAGTTAGGAAACAAGACTGTTGAATTCTTATAGCTGAAACTCAACCCCATTCTCTGATGGTATTTTTTCCCATAGGTCAACCAAGTGGAACTAAATTAACCAATGATAGGAAAGCTTTAAGATAGATAGATAGATAGATAGATAGATAGATAGAGAGAGAGAGAGAGAGAGAGAGAGAGAGAGAGAGAGAGAGAGAGAGAGAGAGAGAGAGAGAGAGAGAGAGAGAGAAAACAACAGTATGCACAAATACATGGGTGCCAAGGCAGGTAATAATTACACAGTGAATCCCCCCCCCCCCCCCACACTGGATTTGAATATCAGACTGTTGTGAATCCAGCAACCTTAAATACTGCCACCACTATAAGTCTTCTTTAGTTTGACCTTCTTTCCTGCTGTTAACTGGCACACTGATGCATTAATTTGATCTGCTCCACACATTCAGTAGGACTGCAAACTACTGTAGGAACCTAAAAGCATCCTTTGTGGTTCACTGTGTAGTTCTCTAAAGATCTTCAACCATCAGAGCCTTGGTGTCACTAGTGAACTTGAGTGCAATGTTGAGGTATTTAGAGGTTTTTAAAATTCTGGTCCCTGTTTCAGCTTCCTCTGTAGAGAAGGACCAAAAATGGGGAGAGAGGGACAGAGAGAGAGAGAGAGAGAGAGAGAGAGAGAACATGACTGAAACATATGTTGATATAAGAAGAGATGCAAATGGAGAAATAAGAGTGAGAAATGTGAAAACAGTGCTGCCTTCTCAGTTGTTCAAGAAACATTCCCATGTCCTCCTCAAATAAATAAATAATTTCACAGCATTTTAAAGACATTCTCCTTTGTAAAAATGAATCCGGCTAAAGTAATATTTCTACACTAGACCTTTTAAAACTCTAATGTAAAGCTAATGAGCCAAAGCTGCCAGTAGATGAACTGATGCTGCCATATGCCAGAAACAGCCCACCCAACCTAGAACCATTGTAGTTACTGAGGTAACTCATGAGTTACTTCATCTAAACTGAATTGGCTACTTGGACTAAATCATAAATCATGGTCTTTCTTCCTCAATTCCACCCAGAGAGCTTTTCTTTACCACTGTTTGCTCATTAGGGATCTGGACCCATACATTTGTAAAGCTCTGATTTTAACTTAATGACCTGTCTTGATATTTTCCAACTATGGTGCTACACCTTTCATAACATGCCAAGACCTGATAAAGAACAGAACACATGTTTATGTTAACTGGGTCTATTTTACTAGTTATTATTTTACTGGTTGTGTACTGTCATGTGTTGCTGATCTTTAAATCATTATTTCCCAGAAGTGCGTCACATATAGACAGTGTTGACAAAACCCAGAAGAAGCATCCAGTTGCTTCCACACTGTGTAAGCATTCAATGTTAGACTCAATGCAACTGTGACTTCAAACTCATCGAAAAATTAACAGTTCGATTGAAGGGCAATGATCCTTCTGTAGTCTAACTTTAAAGATGTTTATCACTGTTGCCTTTGCTAGAGAATTAAAACTGAATGAAACTCAGGGCTCACACTAGTTAAGGTTACACAATCTTTTGTATAGCTAGTATTGGTCAACATCATCAAATGTATATTTTTTATGTACCCATACCTTTTCTCTCACCCTGATGTTTGATTGTATAAAATGTACAATATTGCTCTCAGTACCACAGACTGAATAGTTATACCTGTTATTCAAGACACCTGAAGGTCTTCAGCTTCTGCAAGTGTTTATGCTGACACAGTATTCATAAAAGAGTTCTAGGTGTTTGGGATGACAGTAATCTGGACTCACAAACATGTTGGTCAGTTGTGAGACACTTAAAGGGAGAGACACATACAGAGAGTGAGAGGTAGAAAGGAAGACAAAGAGAGAGACCATGTCCCCGTGGATGCTGGGTTTTGTTTCTGTTATAACTAAAAATGACGCATTGCAGTACATGTCTCTGCATAACCTAATGGATAAACAGTGATTTTATGTATAACAATGTGAGGACGAGCTATTGTGTTGTCCTGTGGAGCCCTATGGAAGATCATTTTATCAACCATAACTTACTTCAGACCCAATATTTCATCAAATAAATCCTCCTACATCATTTTCAAATACAGGGCAAGAAGGAGGAGTTCATGTTTTCTTTTTGATCTGTATCTAAGAAAATGAGAACAGCTTTTGGATGACAGTAGTGCTAATTATCCACCTACCCATTCCTCCTTCCAGCAACACAAGCATATCAGCATTTCAAACACCGCCTCAAGTGCAAACAACATATTTAATTCAGCTTTATGGTAACTTTTAACAGTTTCTGTTTAATTGCATTTTACACAGCTCTACTCCCCCATCTAGTGGCAGATTTTGTACAGGAGTACTGACTCCCATGAACCCCTGTGAGAAAAGAAAATAGAAGAAAAATAAGTTTAGAATTTTGATTTCACAATACTTAACAATAAAATGTTAATGAAAATTACGTTTTTGTAATGTATGGACTGTATCATAAATATTTGTTTGTTTGTTTTGTGAGTGTGGCTTGATATTTATTATTCATTGCTCTTGCATGTAACTAAGTTCTTCTCACCTTGGATACAAGAAGGCCAAGATGAACATATGGAGTAGGAGTGAAGGGTTATGTTTCATTATGTGTGATTTTGTGCACTTATTCACCTACTTTCATTGTTTTAAAAAATCCAGCTATCTGAATAACAGACACAGTTAATCAGGATATCCTGCCCACAAAGATGAAACATATGATAGATGTTAAATATTTTTAATAGTTTCTGGGGCATGTGCTGAAATTCTTTATTTTTTATAATGTCAGATCTCACTGTATACCCAAATCCAGGATGAATTTGACCATTAACATGATTTGTGGAGAATGTATTTTTGATTTTTAGGCATTTATATTAATTACAGCAGTTCCTTTTTTTTTTATTATGTTTAAAAATAAATTTCTTAAAGAATGTCTGCATGAAATCTTAAACACCTTACATGTAGCTGACACTTTTATCCAAAGCAACTTACAACTATGACTGAATACAGAATGAGCAATTCTGTTAAGGTCAGGGACCCAACAGTGAGGCTTGAACTGGCAACCTTCTGATTTCTAGGCAAGGACCTTAACCACTGAGCTTCCACTACTCACCTTAACTCACCCCACACGCACACATACACATATACATTCTCTCATACACACATACACAAAGAAATAATGTTGAATTTCAGAAGTCATTTTTCATGATGCTAACTTTATTAATGTTATAAAAAAAAAATTAAAAACAGACTGTAAAAATATTTAAAATTATATTGTTAATACAGCTTCTTTGTGTTACTGTGATATTTCAGCAATGGCCAACCAACACAGATCAACAGTAGTTATAGAAAATGTAAAAGATTCATCCTCAGGGAGAGGTTCTTACATTTGTACAAGAAAAATGTTCTCTCCAAGTATACAATTTTTCTAATTATAATACCTATAAACAATAAATGATTGATAAAAATACTTGGAAGACAGATCACTGTTTAATATTATTCCAGAGCCATTGTCACAGAGGTAGCTTCTCAAATTATTACTCCTTAACAAGAGTTTCATTTCTTCCCACTGGGAAGCTATTTTCAATTTGCATAATGAGTAAAAATACAGTTTCAGCTGGAAAACACATTTTAAAAGAAGTATGTTGATGGTATTTTGACTGAGCTGTAATTAATCTACTTGCTGATGCTACTTCACACTACATAAACAACTAATTCTGTACACAGTAACTTACATCACAAGTTTTTGCCTATATGGTTATTCTCAAGTTTCTCTTGTCTGTCCACAGTTACCACAGTACCAGTATATGCCTGTTTACACAACTACAAAGAGAAAGTGCCCAGTAGTTGCTTAAGATTCACAAACTAGAGTACCATATCAAACATGAAACAACAATATAGAAACTCATTGAAACATAGGAAAGTCTTATACATAAGTGTATGTAGAAATACAAGCAGATTCTTAATCACATATACAATGCAGAAATTAGACAAATTTTTAAATGATTCACATTCTGCTTTGTGGCACCATTAAAGTTTTAAATATAATCCCTTTCCAACATGGGAAACCTCTTCCCATCACAACAATGGAAATAAACCTTTTTTCAGCTCTTCTTTGAGTCCAGTGAAGAAGCCTCTAGTTGCCATGACAATATGCCATACAGGGGGAGTACTGTTTCTCAGTACATGGATTCATCAACAAACCCATCTGAAACAAAATGACAAAATGGGATTATTTCTACAATCATGTCCACTTTACATCTTTTTTAGAAATTAATATTAATGCTACTTATTTGTGATAAAGACTTTTTTTCATTCTGTGAATAATAGCCCTAACCCAAGGTGCCAGTGTGCTGTATAGAATTACATTACCTTGCTGGAAGTCATCATGTAGGTAAAGACTGAGTTGATGCAACTCAATGTTGTCTTCATGGCACCCATGCCTGGAGACACAGGGCCCCAGACTGCTGTCTGCTGAGTGGAGGTCTAAAGGTGGAGAGTCCACAAGCGTGTCAAGGGTGAGAGCTTGCACTTCAGCCACATCCTCCAGCGGAGCTCTGGAAACCTGCCCCCAACTGCAACTAGCCTCCCTCTTCGCCGGCTCCCCGGTCCAGTCCTTCAGGATGCTGCCAATAACTCCCTCATCCAGGAGTGGTTCAGGGTTCAGTGGGGCCATGGGTAGCCAGCAGGGGGCATGGTTAACCCAAGGGACGGAGCTTTTAGCACGGTATATGTCGAAGCTACTGGCCAGTGAGGAGATCTGATGGGCCAGTATGCTGATCTCTACCTGTTCCCTCTCGCTGTAGTGCAAAGAGCTGTCAGCAGTGGTGGATGGATCTGGGGTCAGCTGCTCTATTGGGGAGGAGGACCCAGAATTGTCAGAAACATGATAAGCTCCATCACCCCCTGACATGGGCAGTGGAGGCAAGCTAAAGTCGTCAGGATGGAGCACACAGTTAGATGAATCATCACAAGTTTCCGTCTGGTAGTTGGGTACCAGATTACCTTCATTCAGGCAGTCTTGGTAGGAGTACGTTGTCTGTGTTGAAGGGTGGGAGTCCAAGCTGAACGAGCTAAGAGTAAATGCATGGGAGGGGAGCTGGTCACAGGGCTGGGGGCAGAATGAAGGAGACACCAACCTTCCAGAATGACCATATACTTCCTGCATGAAGTCCGAACTACAGTCGTCATTTGCTGCAGAGGAAAAAGAGGAGGCAGGGCTGTAAGGAGGTGTGGAGAAGAATGCTTGGTGGTCTCCCGTGGCAGTACATGAGTCCCCCTTGTCCCTGCTCGGGCTAGCTGATGCGCAGTAAGACACTGTAGGCTCAGATAAACGCCTGGACTTTCTCTTCTGCCTGTCATACTGGGCATTGCACTCTGCCTGTCTCTTAGGGGACCTGCTGGGGCCCCAGGGCATCTGGGACGCTGGAGGACTGAGAGACAGATTGCTGGAAAGTTTCTCCCTCATATAAATGGCCTCTGTTTCACTGTGAATTAGGGGAAAAAATTATGAATGTCTATTGCACTTACATTGGTCGCATGTATTGTTAGATTGTATTGTGTTGTAAGTTTTCATCATTCTGCTACTACATTTAGGCTCTTATTATAAAGAAAGGGCTGAAAGATTTACCTGATGACATAGTTTGTGCAAGTTACTTCCTGGCTCTGAGCCTCTTTAGCTGCCCACACATAGAGCCAGACCCAGGCCAGGTCTTTAGCCTGAAGTCTTAGGACCAGCTCCAGCTGCCCATCTCCACTCTGCTGCACTGCAGGAGGGAAACAGAGAATGGCACACAACATCACACCATAGGAATGGTCACACCGCAAGAAATAAAATTGGACCCAACCCTACACAAAATTAAAAAAAAGACCTGGGAGGAAACAGTTTAGAGTTTACTCAAACACTCACTTAGGTGCTTGTGCCCGCACGCACTCACTGAAAGGTCATCTGGGTGGAGCAAGCTGTACCAGGAACGCCCAACAATCTCCTCTGCCTTGTATCCCAGGTGAAAGACTACACTGTATAAATAACATTCTTTTAATGCTCTAAAGTGAACAAGAGCTGCCAGAATGTACATTTAACCCTCCTTAGGTTCTATCCAACCTAATAAACTGAAACCCAGCCTTTCCTGTTATCATTAAACACACATCGCAAGCAGTTCCACAACAAACATTTGTGTACTGTATCTCACAAATGTAGAACTTTTAAATCTGAACATAAGGAACCAAAAGGATGATACCTGTCATGGGCATGCCTGTAGCTCATGTCTGGTCTGTGGAGGGTTTGGAAGTGCACGCTCACAGAATCGCTCTCCCTCTGTCTGCTCACAATGGGAGTGCACAGCGCCACAAACAGGCGGTGCTGTGGGCCATCCTGAAAGCGGCCCCTTACCAGCAGGGGACAGCAACTACCATGCTGCAGCCTGAAAGCTTTAGAAGTATGCATCCGACACACAAAACTCTTCTCTTAGAGGTGGGCAAAGACATGTAGAATGTGAGAGAAAGAGAGAGACAAGCGGGGATTACAGATTTTATTTTTTTTAAATGTAGCTTCCTAAACATTTGCGGAGGGTTTTTTTTTTTTTTTGTATTATTGTATACCTCATGTGACTCACCTGTTGCAACGTCATCTACCTCCAAGTTGAATTTCACTGTATCTACATCACAATTATCAACCATGTCATAGAATGTGTCTCCTTGCAATACATCAACCTGTGGAAGAATTACACAATATAAGCATCCAATGTAATCCAATCATGAGGCCTGCTTACATCTGAAAATAATTTAATTGCTTAAGAAATATTTCATGAGGATTAAATATCCAACCATATTCACAACACCAGATGAGGTCTCACTTACCATTGAGAAGCCGAGATATTGGGACACATTTTCAGACAAATAGATTAGCTTTCCCTCTTTGGTCATCGCCACAATGAAGCCAGGCAGAGCATGCAGCAGATCTTCATATGGATGCATGAAACCTTCCTCACTGCTCCCTTTATGACCTGCAGTAAGGAAGACAAAAAATACAGATGACTAAAACTAACTTGGCTGATTCAAAGTCATACGTCTAATGCTACTGTGTCCAGATGAGTTTAGATCCGTCACCACCACACACTAAGCCTCTCAGTGGTCCCCAATAGCCTCAGGAGGTGACTCCTTACGTGGGAGGAGCACGGATTTCCGGATGAAGGTGCAGATGACAGACATGGAGTGGAGGTAGGAGAGGCGCTCCTGCTCTTCTGCGGAGATGGGCAGCAGCGCTCGCATGTTCCGGATCTCTCCGTTGATGTGGTCACGTCGTGCTTTGGATGCACCTTTAGTGGATCTGCAGGAGACCAAAGAGAGCAAGGTCAGATCAGTCTCTGTGACAACAACACTCAAAGCATGCCTAACACACTCTGCACCCTCCGCTTCTGAGCTATATTTTAGCTACATGTTGACTACCTTCTAAATAAAAAGCAATGCTACTGTATGTTGAGAAAGATTATTTTCCTTTTTCTAACATCACCTCTTAGAATTCAACATTCACTCTCAAAGGAAACCTTTAGGAAGCTGTGAAAACCTCTGAAAACCTCTCAGTGGCTGCAGTAGTGAAGTGTGCTTTAGAGGCGAGAAGCATTCTGTGTGTGCTAGTGTAGTGGGTGTCTGGGGGAAAAGGCTATAGCTAAGCTCTTACTTGAACATTCCTTAATGGAGAACTGCATGTTACAAGCAGAACCAGAAATAAATTATCCCCTTATGCTCAGCATAGGAGAAAATTAAACTGAGAGTAAATGACTGGCCAAAACATGACATTGCAATTTTACTATTACTACTACTAGTATTGTACTATTTTTTACTATTATTACTATTTCATATTACTTGTTATGTTTCTTACTGTAAAAGGTCTATTTGCATGAATTACAAATTGTATAGTACTTCTGATACAATTTGAACTCAAGTAAAAAGCCGTTCGTAGTCCATAACCGCTAGAGGGAGCAGCATGGCTCCAACTACATAAAACTATACCACTGAACTTAGAGCAATGAACTCGCCTGAATCGCTTGCAAATTCTAGGACTGATGTTTTCGTTGGTTAGAGGGGTGCAGGATGAGGAGCTGCTTCTTGCACTTGCAGGATTCTTGCAAGAGCTACATCCGACCGTCATGTTCGCAGTTACGTTTCTAATTAGAGGCGCAAAAAGCGTTTTTATGTTTACAAAACTCTAGAAACGTGCGAACAAAAATAAGAATAAACAAATTTAATTAATAGACTAATTTAAATGCGAATGCAACCTTTATAATAGCCTAAATGTAAATGAAGTAAGTCAACAACAACTGAAATGTCATAGTTAATCAGAACGCCAACCTGACATTTTCTTACCTTTGCCTGAGGGTTGTCCGAAGCCTTGTGTCCACCTCTCACGCCCTCCTTCTTTTTATAGTCGGTCTGACCATTAACCCGATATCTTTGTTTTAAAATCTGGCTCAGAGGGGGAAAACGGTCAGCGTTACTTGTTGTGACGCAATGACAAGAAAGGAGATATTTTTAGTCGCGAAACACTAAAAATATATGCTGTAGGACAGCCCCCGGCGGAGTAGGGGGCTGGCTCTAGAAACAATAAAACCACGGACGCCAATTAAACGGGTCCCGACTGGAGAAGCGCTCGAGCAGCATGAATTCTGCGCAAAAGTGAATAGTTTGGGTTCATGCACGGAAAAAAACAAAGCACACAACAAAAGAAGTTTCTCAAAAATAAAATTAAATACACCATAACTCTAGCAGTATCCTAACTAGGTTTTACAAACGAATCCGATTATCAATTTAGTGTGAGCTGATTGCACTTTTTCTGTAAAGCAATTTTCAGAAATCCCAGAAGGGATGAACAGCTGTGAAATAGGAAACAAAGCTAGACAAAACATTTTGAAGAACAAAAAAAAAAAAGTGATTTTAATAATTCAGTTGTAACCAGATATTACAACTGCTTGCTTGTAAAGCATCTTACAGGCAGTGGTTGAGGTCCTTGACTTGTAATCAGAAAGTTGCTGGTTCAAGCCCCACCACAGCCAAGTTTCCACTGTTAGGCCCCTGAGCAAGACCCTTAACCTCAAGTCATAGGCAGTCATAATTGTAAGCTGCATTGGATAAAAGTGTCACATAAATACTAATTCACCACCAGTGTAAGCATTGTGTGTGTCTTTATGCTCTAGTTAAATTTCTAATTCATTTTGTTTGCGAACCTGGTGACCAGCCAGGTGAATATTTGTGTGTGTGTGTGTGTGTGTGTGTTTGTGCGGTGTGTCCGAAGAGGAAGAGAGGGGATGCTGGTAAGCATGTCAGAGGAGAGGATTGTGCTGCATCGTGGACAGTGGACGTGATTTAGATTACTCACACAGCTATTATAACTACAGGTCCCTTTAAAGGGACCTATGGTAAAGTACATACAGATTTTGTTGTGTTTTTGGCTCCCAGCCTGTCATATTATAGTCTAATTAATTTGAACATACGTTTTAAGCATTAAGCATCTCTATAGTAAAGACTTTGTTACCGAAGTTGAACTTAATGCAACCTTATACTACTCTTAAATAATATGTGAAATATCTGAAGTTTCACACCTATAGGCAAAACAATACAAATCATTGTTGCTGTAATACTAACAACTCCACTTGTCAGCTCATTGAAGACACTGAATCAATTTCCTGCCCTGCAGTGTGCAGTTAAATTGGGTGACACCAGCTGGAAGCTGGAAGAAATCCCTGAAATCTTGCATTGTTCTTGCAAGCATTCTTCTGACAACCTGTTATAAACATGATCTCTGGTCTAAACAAAACTGGTTTAATAGAAATCAGTGAATACCAAGAGACACACATTGTGGACACACATACAAACAATAACAAATTCAGGTAGGTAACTTGCATAATTTTGACTGAAGACTGAAGACCCATTTGCTAAGACCAGTATTTGTCATTACCCTAGACTAAAAAGGGCTTTCTACTATTTTTGTTAACATGGAGTGATTATATTATATTCTAAAGTTACTCAAGTCCACCTAGAGAAAATGTTCACAAATATGTCTAACTAGTGCTTTAAAAGTTCTATGGATGAAGGTGCTATAATGCATATATTTTGGTTTTGCGATAAAGTACAAGGTTACTGGAAGGAAATTCACACTGACATACAAAAATTACATGGCATTATTTCAGGTGACAATTTGCAACATCCAGCTGTTCAGCTTCTGAAATCTGTAAACATTTCTGTAAATATTCTAATTTTCTGTGCTAAAAATATATATCTTGCAGTAATGGTGAACACCAGATGTTTCCTCTTCTAAGATGTAGTTATATCAGACCTCTGATTGGATACCATTAGAAAAATTACCATATGATGTAAACCCTAATTCAGAAACTTTTGGGCTGTAGGCAATTGTGTGTGTGTGTGTGTGTGTGTGTGTGTGTGTGTGTATGTATATATATTATATATATATATATATGCCAGCAAATGCAATGTCAATCCTGGAACCATGTAATAAAAAACACTACATAAAGATCATAAATAAGGGGGCAAGAGGGTAAGCACATTATGAGATTAGTGGAAATGTTTTTTTTCATAAAATAGATTAAATCTTTGATCAGACTGTTAAGTAACATTAATAACCTATTATGCTATCTGATTATTAGACCATTATTTTCCATGGTTATGATAGTAACATCATTATAAGCAGTGGTAATAAATTTCAGTGTGTTAGATTAATACATTTAACAATGGTTTGGCCGTTTCACAAGTTAATGGAGATCTACTTATCTGTCATTATTAAATGTCTGATGCAGTTAATGTAAGAAAGAAGAAGTACTTCATGTCATATTTACATTAGCTTAGATCTTATTTTAAGGATTGCTACTGATGAAGAAAACACAAATATATTTATTATATTAAATAAAAATTGAGTTCATAAGCAGACAGGTTGATGGGGAGTTCACCGTCCTCCAAATACTGAGCAGCAGTGCTAAACCAATCAATATCAAAAACTCAAACATTTGGAGACGCACATTTCTCATCTCAAATGTGACTAAATTTCCCCGAATTGGATAATGAATTAAACATGTTATGGAGAAAATATCTGACTGGTGTCCAACCTTTACAGCTTCACCAGTGAATGAAATCAAAGACTTATGTTTTTCTTTGTTTGTTTGTTTGTTTTTAAAGATCAGCTTTAGGACAAACATCATAAATGTGTAGTGCTACAAAGAAGTAAAACCCCATATGAATGAATAATTAATTATTCACATTTACTAAACAGATTCAAATATAATAACGTGGCCACACACATGCACATACATACATACACACAGTAGAGCTGGCGATCCAGATGTTTTTAGCAGTGTGAGACCTCATGGTGCCTTGGTGTGAGAGAACATGTATATGGCCATTTGTAGAAAAAATGTTTTGGTGTTACTACAGTCGAGTTCATCGTTTAAATTGTGAGTAGGTTTAGAGTCCATGCATTAGGTCTGCACACACATTAACTGGAATGGCTGTGCAATCTGAGTGTTGAGGGGGTTTCCTGTGTACTTCGGGCAGCAGATCTCAAAAAGACTCCTCGTCTCTGCTAGCCACTGGCTCACACCGGGCTCCGTCTGCAGGCAGCACTTAACCCAGTAGATAACACATCCGTACGTGTACACACACACCCACACACACACACACACACACACACACACACACACACACACACACACACACACCCACACCCACCCTTATAGCAGCACAGCACTGACAGACATGAACATAATGCCACTGCAGGGTGGTGTGTCAGAGATAGGAAAATACGTGACCATAATTATGACGTATTACTTGAGACATAGACACTGACAGAACGAGGGGACAGCGGCAGGGCCATAAGGAGTCAAGTGAAAAGTTGAGGCCTGCTTAGAAGCTCCAGACCTGGACAGTCATCAGCATGTGGACACAGGGGAGCAGATATGAGCATAGCCAAGGGACCCCAGTAATGCTTCTGGACTCTCAGAACACTGAAACGGGCCAGCAAAGACAAGGGACCATAATGTAGTCCCCCGGGACAAGTGAAGCAAACTAATGAGTATAAAATAAAATAGACAAGTGGTGAATGACCAATGTCATGTCTAATGCTGGAGTGAATCTGAGTCACAGTGATCACACTGATCATCCAAACAACATTCAGATGCGTAACTTAAAAATTGTTTGGTTTTACCTTTCAAAGTATATTTTCTAGTTACATATTAATTGTCTGAATTTCAAAGTATTCAGCAATGCAATTAGAAAATAAGTAATATAATAGGTGTATGTAAAAAATTTTTACTTTTTATTTGTTTGTTTTAAATATGGCTACCATCAAACACGTGAGCAATCTAATTAATACAGATACTTAATATATATAATTAATATTTTTTAGGCGTGCTTGTGGGTGTTAAGAAGTTCATGTGGTACGTCGCGATAGCAGCGAAAAGCAGGTTGGTTTATTGCCTTAATAATTATATTTATAAATAATTATATTTTAAAACATTTACTGACCTTAAGCCTGCCTCTAATTATTTGTTGCGTTCGTAGCGTTAGAAATGCTCGTGCAAGATTTCATATACATTGTAATGGCTTGAAAGTTTCCGATACGTGTTCGAATGGCGGTCAAACACAGGCTGACTCAAATATATCACCTGTCTAGCAATAGGCTATTTAGCCATATATTTCATTTATGGAATTTATAAACAATAGCCTACTGTTGCAGCTTCGCTGTAGTACAGTGAATGTCACTCTAGGTTTGAACACGCCAGCCGACTATTAGCTAAAATGAAATTGTGAAGTGCTGCTTGTGAATCTGCCGCCAAAAACATTTAATCTACATGCTACACAAATCATCACAGAGCTGATGTCAAAGGTTACAAGTCTTAATCTTCTGGTGATAAATCACAATCTTTCAGCTCGCTCATCCACATTGAGTACTGCTGACTGCGGGGAGTCCCACTGAGACAGCCGCAGGTCATAACAACACTCCGCTCACTGACACGACATTCGTTTAAATACCGTATTTAGGTCTGAAGCAGAACGGCTAAGAGCTCCTCCCAGGAGAGAGGGCAGTGATTGAGATCATTTTCTCTTAACAAACGGTTGAGTGACTGGCAGCCTCTTGGACAGTTGTGAAGAAGCAAGTTTAAGGTTGCAGAGGAAAATGAGGTGATCCAACAGATGGAGTATGTCAGAACAAGGCTCTCCTGCCACTTAGCCTTTAACATTCACCTCTAAACCACAAAGTCAGACTTCACACAAGAGTTCCATCTCACCAAAGTGCAACACAAGCTGGAGTCCAGTAAAGGCCCAGATCCATACCTTTAGTTTTACCATACTATGGAAGATGACCTTATTTTTAATAAATAAATAAATAAATAAATAAATAAATAAAACTATGCATTAATAATTATTTTTAGAAAATAGATTTCTATTCTATTTTCCTTAAAATATTCACTTCTGCTCCTTTCTGTGAAATTATCTGAGCACAAAGGAAACTAAGGAACTGTGTACAACACTAATTCACATGAAATCACTTGGGAATAGATATTGCCAATATCCAATTACTTATCCTAAGCAAATCCCTAGCATTTTCCACTTTACTACCAATCCCTCTCATTTGTGTATTTTGCATTTATAAATTAGTGATGAGTTGAACAGCTCTTATGCTAAGTCTGAGTTGTGGATTTCCGTTATGAATGCAGAAATAGTATCAGTACATAAAATGAGTACATTTAGTGCAGAAACAACTCAAGATATGTTACAGAAAACATTTTATTTGCTCAAATTTCATCCACAAAATTGAGCACCACTGAGTAGTTGTCCAACTCACTGCATGGTTGGTAAGAGTGAATAGGTTATTGTTAAATGTCACAGCTGAACTGTGGTAACTGTAGATCTAATGTAATTGTGAATACCACAGTGTAACTGCGGTAACTACTGAACTAAAGCAATGTTGAATGCCACATTATAACAAACATCGTATGCAACATTTGGAGTACCCTGACTGCCGATGCAGTAGACTCCACATACACAAGCACACATGGCCTGTACTGCTCGAGGTGTTTGGGGAGGTAGTGACAAATATTACTGTGGGTCTTAAATATTCACATATGGGCAGGATGTGGTGTTGGTAAACGCATGAATATATACCTGCGTCTGTGTCACTCACACTGCACAGGGCACAGAACTCTGTACACTCTCCTGTTGGAACTTTCCTGAGAAACTCCATGGCTGCAGTCACACACATCTGTAACTGCACCTGGCTTCACAAAAAAGACATGAACTGCTCAGCATTTGGCACCATCAGAACTGATGTGATTGCTAACGTCTTTGTCAGTGTCTATTGGTTTTCTAGAAGGAAGCTGCAACAGGAGAAAGTTAAAGTTAAAGGTCGGACCAGCGCTGCTCATAACACAACCGTTGCAAACATGGTTACTGAAACAGACTGTGTGTGTGAGAGAGAGAGAGAGAGAGAGAGAGAGAGAGAGATGACCTATGAACTGAAAGCCAAATAACACAAAGCATAACAAATAAAATCCCAAAGCAGCAGCATTATTCACCAATACAGACTGCAGCACTGTCATATACATATATAGACTGCTGATCTCAGACTAATGTTGCCTCACACACCCAGAGAGGGCTGCAGTACACATGGGCATTATACCATCTGTCAGCCACTGGTCTGTTCATGTCATTAAGAGTCCCAAAATCTTCTGATAAGCAACCAGTTCATAGTGTAGGTTTGACATTCATGTAAGATCCTCTGGTTCTCTTCCTTCTGGTGAAATGCATTTGTTCGGCATGACCTTCTTCCCGGATAAAATCATGGGGAACATTTAGAACCTGGTTAATCAAAATAGTGAATGACACTGAAAATTAACACTTAATTGTAAAAAAGAGAAACAAGGAAGTTTCAAAACCTGATCTAAAAGAGTTTTCAATCGCAAAACCTTTAAAGAAATCACATTCATTTATAACCTCACTGAATATCTAAAATTATTTTAATGTCTGCATATCTATGTTCCTCTCCAAGAAACTACTGCAGTTTGTCCTCAAAGAAGTAAAATGTGCAACCTTTTATAACCTAGAGAACAGAGTTCACAGATGAAAAACCACAATCTGAGTTAGGCTTTATAGACAAAACTTAATGAGAGTCAAAGTCATCTAGATCAAGGAGAATGTGGATCTTGATGCAACGTGTCTGAGAAATCTTCTCCAGAGTCCCAGAGGATTAAGGTCTAGGAGCAGAACCCCAGGGTTTTCATTCTGGTTCTGGCAGATTTCCCACTTTAGCCATGAGAGGAGAAGATGGGTCGACTAATGTTGCTATTGGTAGTCATTGCAGCCAGCTCCCACCTACACAGAAAGAAAAGCACAGAAAGGAGTTTTTAGAACCTACTCATGTAGCTCACCTGGTAGGGAAGCTAGAGCAAGGTGCTAGCTACACAAAGGTCATGAGTTCAATTCCCAGGGATCACACATACTGTTATCAGTATGAAAGTTGCTCTGGATAAGAGTGTCTAGCAAATTCTGTAGATGCTTAAAAGAAGGGGGCCCTTCCATCTCCAGAGCCAGTAGTACTGATGCTTTTCAAAGCCCCTCACAAGTCCATCAGTCTCAACCATAGTGGTTAGTGGTGCAGTACAAATGAAGAACAGGTTCTCTCACAAAGGCTGACCAAGGTATTTTTATTTAAAAGAATGACTAATTAGTGAAGTGTTTTTCAAACCAAAAACATTGGTGGTGATTTCTAACTATGGACCAAATGCTTTCTCATATTTTGCTACAGGTGGGCACTGTCTGACAGTGACTACAAAAACCGTTCTTTGGGGCTTCGAAAAAATGATAATATTGTAGACAAATTATTGTACTTGCTACTTCTAAGTGTTACTGGCCAACTGTTCGAAGGATTATCATCCTCATGCTTATCATGTCTTTTTTTGGGGGGGGGGGGGGGGGTTGTCATGTTCTTACTCTCACTCACACACCCACACACCCCCACACACACACACTCTTACTCCTGGACACTCCAACCACCCCCACAGGGTTCTGGAGGCTCTGGGAGTGTAACCTGATCACCAGGATGAAGCAGCCGCTGACAAAGGCCTGGAGCTGACCTGATGAGAGGGCAAGGGTTGAGGTTCAGATTGTTATCTATGGGTCTGATTACAAACACTCACCCTCCCTCTAGCTGCCTATGAATGTCTGTGTGTGTGCGCACGCACGTGTGTTTTAGTGTGAGAGGAACAGCGAGAGAGAGATGCACGCAGGCCAGGAGTGTGTTGGGATGATACGGTACAGGGCGCTTAAAGGGGCAACAGGAGTCAATCAGACTCCCCTGACCTCTTCCTCAAGATCTTACAAAGCTCACCACGCATCCTGACACAGCAGGGGGTGTTTGTGTGTGGGTGCATGCATGGGGGAGAGGGGAGGGGTAAGGATCAATCAAAAGTAGATCTTTAAGGTCTGAAATGGAATAGAGAAGAGTCAGTCTCACCTGATATCATGTGGCAGTCCTGACTGCTCCAAACTATACTGAATAACAGCTAGTTTGCATAAGGTCTTCAAATTTGGACCTGAAAAGAAACACAAGAAAAATGTTTCTCAAGTAATATAAACTTTGCTGTCTAACTACCATTATACGGTCAGTAACTACTGTTTTTCCACCTCCATCCTTTTGCCTACACCCAGGACAGGGCAAAACACCATTCCTGCTCACGCCACTTAACATGTGCACTCTGGACAGGACTACCTGTTCTCTCCCTATCAGTGCCAGCAGACAAGGCACACTAAAATAGGCAGACACAAGCATGTGCAGCCTCCTGTGAGAACAAAGACTTCCTCTAAGCTCGAGCCATAACTCACACCTCCATATGGAGCCTCTGAAGCAGGAAGACTCACGTGTATGTGCCTGTGACTGGCAACCAACGACAACAGCTGCAGGGGACCTGGGCCATGCCAGTCCCTTATACTGGTGATGCTGTATAAAATGCATTCCACTCGCTCCCCTGCAACCAGGCTCAGCACAGAACATGTGCCAAGAGGAAGTGCCTATATTTGGTGCTTGGCTGCTTGCAGACGGATGTAGGTCGCTACCCCACTGTAAGACTGGCATGGGAACGGGAATGACGGAATTCAGTGCAAAATTGAGAGAGAGAGAGAGAGAGAGAGAGAGAGAGAGAGAGAGAGAGAGAGACACACACACACAGACACCTAGTGAAGGTGACACATTCATATACTCACTGAAGTCTAAGATGTACAGATCAGAGTGGTCCATGAGATTGAACTCATCACCCATTCCTTGTTCTGGACAGGGACTGAAAATCAAAAAAAAAAAAAAAAAAAAAAAAAGCTTAAAAAAAGTCAAGTATTGATGCAAGACAATATCCAGTTAGGCTATACAAAACTCAGTCCAAGAGCCGAGTTTGGGTTTTACATGGGCAACATGTTACTGCTTAGGACCACAGGGAAGTCAGCAATAAAATTTGCAGCAACTTCTTTACTATTAGTTAAACAACCTATTAATTGAAACAAAAGATGCCCAAGGATGTCATTTATATACTATCTGATACTGTACTTCATAAATCTATATAAGAAAACGTGTCCGGTCAGGTGAACAGCAGCCACCCCTTTAATGTTTAATGCTTTCTTAAAAACATGAAATTGGAATTTCCCTTTATAGGATACACACAGTCACACTATTGGCTAGAGGTAAAGGAAAGCAATTTGTGTGGTCTAATTATTTCTGAATATGTCATTTCAGTTTCATAGACAGACTGTTGATTCTTATACTGCAGTTAAGGTATCATTCCTACATCCTTCTCATTATCCCTACATAAGATATGGCTGCTGGTCATGTCAACTCCCAATTTTCTTGGCAACTCTTAAATTGTGGCTACTCTGTGGGTTTAGGTGTCCTTACCTTGTTCTTAGATCATCTAAATGTCATATAGGCTCCTTTCCCATGCCAAATAGACACTACATGGCTTACAAAATCTCAGAAATCACTATGTTGATCACACTACATACCATTTATCAGCTGTGACCTGTTGGGTTGATGCACAGGTGTGAACACTACATGAGCGTTCGCAGATGAAGCTCACACATTTCAAAATATTTAAACTTAAGAGGCCACCGACAAAGGCAGCTTCATCCGCAAATACTAATTTCCATGAAAACACACATGAGAATGGTATACCACTTGGTAAACATGTTGAACAACTGGCTGTAATGGTAGATTCTGTATTAGTTTAAACAGAATCAATATAAAAAAAAGAATTAAAAGGAAATTGTGCAGGAGGAATTGGTTGATTAGACATGGACAAGGACTATCTATTCTTCAAAGAGAGCTGGAGGTAAACAGGGCAACAAAAAACAGAATGCTCAAAGGATTCCAGCAAAAATGAATCAACTGCTCCGTTCTAATTTAAAGTTTTGAAACTCAGATTTCACGTGTCCTGACTTGACGCCTGCTAACAATATCAGGAATGTTTATGTATTTTGTTTGAATAGTAAGCTCAGTAAAAAGCAAAATGTATTTATTAACACTCATGGACAAATAGTAATATCTGTACATATAGCAGAACCATTTATAAGTTCAAGAGTTTTATAGAGGCATATAAAACCCATTGTGTTATAAAGTTAGGCTTATCTTAGTAGAAAAGATTTTCATTCACATAATTTATTTGTTAAGAGTTAGGCTTGAAAAATAAAACCTATGAAACCTGGTATGGTGAGGTTCTAAATGCCCTAACGCCCAAAAAGTCAAACAAAAAGTCTCAGTCTCAATCTTCCTCGCCCTCTCAAGTGCTCATCAAATGGTATTGACGAAAACAAGATTCAGTTTGAAAACTTTAATTTCTGCTATTGATTTCTGCATTACATAATTGTTAACCAAAATTGCTGTTGGTCAGAAGCAGCAGTGGTGCAAGCAGTTCTGTGAGAGTTTTCTCTCTCATTCTTACTAGCTGTTCCTCTTTACTGTTCCTCTTTACTGTTCCTATTACTTGTCGCAGAGGTACACAAGATTTGCCAAGAATAATTGCTAAGAATTTCAGATTTCAGATATACTGCAAATAACATAAGGTTTGTGACAGCTCGCAGAACAGGAAAGTCACATTGCTGAACCTTTCATAATACCCAAGCACTTTCGGGTGTGTGCATTGCTTTGTCACCAAGCCCAAAACATTCAACTGCGACAGCAAAAATCAGAGCAAAAACCGTGTAGTGTACACACGGCATTTCAAGTCTTAATGCTCATTTCAGATGTTCTTGCCTTAATGATTCACTTTAATGTCATGAGTGTGAATAAATCTTGGCACATGTAGTGCTGTGGTGACTTGATGCAAATAACGATTTGAATACCGCGTGTCGGCACATCATTATGAAGCAAGATTACCGTGACCAGTCAAAGTGAGGATTCCCCCAGATAACAAGCTGCAGCTTAAAAAAAAAAAACCAACAACCTCATTCACAACCATCAAAATGTTTTTATTTTGGTCGCATACTGCATAGGGACCCAATCAATGTGTGAGTAGTATGTAGTAGGCCATTTCGAACACAGCATTTGTCTTCCCTTTTCGTCATGCCGCCACATCACCTTGTTAACCTCCTTACCTGCGTCTAGTTTTCCTAGACATTAGTGTGTGTGTTTTTTTCTCCTTTGTTTATCCTTTTGGTCACTGGTTGTTTCTGGTGTTTGTAAGTGAAAACTCTGTGTATTAATAAGTATTCCATTCAATGTTTATGTGCTGCTGATGTTTACCTAAAGTAAAAAGACATTACGGACCATTTTGTCTTTGTTGTTTGTATTACTTTATTTCAAAGTCTTTTTATTTTCAGTTTCATTAAATGGTTTTAAAACCTCAACTTGCACTTGCATCCTGCTTGCCCTCGTCACACTTTGTTTCTTGTTCATTTGTTTTTAATTGTTCTTAATACTAAGAACACAGTGGTACACTGATGGCTCTGTCACATGCTACACAGTACATGCTATTTTATATTTTAAAATAATGTAACGAAGCCCACTTACTAGTATTAACCAGCTGGAAAATGGTTACATGGGCTGATAGAAATGACCACAGTTAGGTAAGAAGGGTTTGTTTTTTACATTTACCTATCAACCAAATAGTTGTGCACTTGTCCAACAACTTTCAGAAAATGCAGCCGTGAGCAATGAACAGTTTCTTATCAGGGAATGTATAAGCAATGCTGCTCCTTTGTTCTTATGATGCATTGTGAGAATTTTCCTGGGAACAGTTTGGACAATGAGACACCTTAGAAAATGGCTGACACCTTGGTCATTTCACCAACTACTGAATGAGGGAGCTGTTCAGAGAGACACCCTTCATCAATCCAGTTATTCCTCGAGCCTATGCACAGTTACAAAATGAGTGACTGCAAAACGCCTGCCTCTGGGCTCCTAAAGCTGGGACTGAGAAGAAATGAAGTTTCAGTCATCTCATGCCAGCATCATCACTGGGCAACAGTTTTTGATTTCACAAACTAAAATAGGTGGTCGCTAAAGTACTTTTAACACTGAATTTGAATCAATTGTTTCTAGAAATTATCAATAAAAATAAGAATAGCTGACTTCTGCAATTAGTGTAAGGACTTCACACGTCACTTTAATCAGGCCCATGAGATTTTCCCATTTTTTGTTCACACCATTCCAAGTCATATCAGGTAAAACCATTGTGTGCTTATGGTAAGTTTTTTGTGTTTAGTTTTTCTATGTAGAAGAACTTGTTCTCCACATAAATACCAATTGTCGTCTGGGCTTCAAATTGTCAACCTGTTGCCTATGGTTCCCCCAATGCTGGCGTCCACTCTCTCCATCTCTGTGCTGTGCGGGATGTTGTAAGGTTTTTACGCTCCTAATCTTCCCTAAACAAACAGGCTGATGGTTTAAAGAGGCTGGGAGAGGCTGGAAGCACGAGCCCAGGGGTCCCCAAGGGCCAGCTGGAGAAGTCATTACAGCCGCCTGCCCTGCGGGAGGTCAGCCACCCTGGATTACTTCAGGGCCTTCATCACACCCGCAGGCTGTTACATTAGTGTACACGCGCTCCTATTTATTTACCTTCATCGGTTGCCACGCTACTCACAGTTAATGAATCGTGCCCTATGAACCTGCCTGATACCCTCAAGAACGCTGGAGTATCACACGGCAGGCTTTTAAAATAACACCACCAGAGGTAAGAGAGGAGGGGGAAAACACTTTGTCTTATTGTATTAAACTGGGAGGAGGGATAAACAAACAAGGTGTATATATAAGTATTAGTAAAAATAAAATTATTGTCAAACAATGTGTATACTTATCTTGTGCAGAAAGGCAAGTTAGATATAATAATTTTGAGAGACCACTGTGAAATAAACCTGAGCTGATCAGGGAATTTAAACAAGGTTGCTCATAAAGATGAAATTTTGGTCATGTGAATGAGCCTGTGAATCAACTTTGGTTGATCATGGTGATACTAACCAAATCTATGGCAGACATCAAGAGACAGACATCCTCTCAAATCAAAGAACAGCCACACTTTAATGGAGTCAGAACAAAGAGTAGAAATTAACATGTTAGTTTGGACTATGCACAGGCTCAAAACACAGAACACCATTTGCTTAAACTACATTTACTATGTCCTACATGAATAAATGTAGATTTGACAGATACAAGATTTATCAGATGAGGCTATGCTCCTTCCAGTAGCCAAGTCTTACTGACTGATCACAAAGCAGCAAGAAGCAGCTGATAGGCTATACTAGAAGCAGACGGTTTCTCACGCACTTGTAAAAACCGCCGTTAGATGTGAAATTGACCACAGCGTCATGCGCGGCTGAACCCCATGAGAGAAGGAAAAGAGGAGAGAGAGGATGCCACAGAATGGAGAAGTGTTAGAGTGTTAGTTTACGGGATCTCCTGTTGTTTGATGGGTCGCCTTTGTTACATGAGCAGCAAAGTATCATTAGAAAGCACAACAGGCCCTGCCCCTTTTCTCCCACTAAACTCCTAGCCAGATCCCCCTCCCCATGTGGACAATGAAGTAACTGACTAAACACCATCACCACTAAAATATAAAATCGCTTTCTCTACTCCTTCAGCTATACAATCCTCCAAGTCTCCTCTTTCTAAAAGGCAACTGTAAAGAACTGAAGTAATCTCGCCACATTATGATACATACATATACTCAAGAGCATTTTCTCCACATTTATATCTTTAACAAATGACAAGCTAGTCAATATCTGAACACCACCTTCACCCATCTTTCAATCCTGTCACTGTGCATATCCTCATTCTTCAGGGGATTTCATGTGTGACACTCTTCCTCTTCCCCAAACTGCTTCATCTTAGAGGAACTCATCATGCAATATGACTTCCTGAGGAAGAGCTTATCTACTGAGTCCAGATGCACAATACAGGCTTGTAGAAATAAGTGTGTTTGTTTTCAAACATTATTAACACTCAAGGCCAAATAGCAAAAGTGTGTGTGTGAATACGTGCAAACAGACCTGTAGATCAATCACCAAATAATCTTCTCCCATCCATATGAAATAGTAATAAATAAAGGCATTCGCTATAGATAATGATGTTTGTTTCTGAGATAATTCAGCTAATCAATTCATATCTCCATCAGATTTGGGATTTATCCTCACATTCCTCAAAATCCACACTTCCTCCATCTTAATCTCCAAAACCCTACAAGTCAACTATCAGAGCCCCAAGGGACTACAAGCAGGATTAGGCCCCAAGAGTTGGGAGGCATGGACAACCAGAGGCATCAGCATTTAGATTAGAAATTATTCCTTTGGGTAGACTGGCAGCCACTGACAAATCTGATGCTCTTTTTATAAATTCAGTTAACAAAATGAGACAAGCTCCAGAGGGTTTAACAAATATGATGAAGCCATTATTAAATTGATTTATGCCCAGAGTTCTAGGGGTTTTAATATGCCAAAGTCCAGAATGCTACAGGGTTTTATTTAGGTAACACCTATGCTGGAGTTAAAGAGCGACCACATTATTAATGGGAAAGGAAACAGACCTTTTCCTTGTGTGAAAATCTTTGCAAATTATCGGTATACTGTTATCTTTTTAACAGCAGGACTTTGGTTGGAGGAAATTCAAGAGTACATGGGGCCTTGGATGCTGTTGGTTTCTGGAGCAAAAGCAGAAAATGAGTGTTTTAATTTTTTTTAAAAAGGTCCCCAGTGTCTAACAGTCTAAAAGAAGCAGAAGTCCAATGGTCTGTATTCTCCAAAAGCCACACCACAAATGGCCTTTTGATGGCCTGTACTGTGCAACGGGCTGTACTCTTGAGAGAGGAGAGTTTTATTTTCTTTACATAACCTACATTTTTGCAGGCTCTGCCTCATCAAGGTTGAACACACACACAAGCCACACACATAAGACAAAGGCAACGAGGGAAGATAGAAGCCTGGAAACCAAAGTCATGCAGACTATTGAGATGAACATTATTTACTACAGATCACTGCTAATGAGCTGAAAACCCTTTACCAATGACCTGTCAGTGTTCAATTTTGCTCCATATTTTTTCTACTAAAACCTACACTAACTCTGTCTCTGGGTACACCCATTTCGTAAGAACTGAATGGGTGCTTTTCTCCTACATTTGGTGCTGTTCTGGTTCTTATCATGGCCTGTCTGATGGCCGTTTGCCATACGCTAAACTCTCCATATCCTGCCTTGGGCTGTTATAAGTGCACATAGCCCACTGCCAACACGGAAATGTCTGCACACTCCCCTCTGACCTGAAGGGTGTGCAACAAAGACATACAGGATGGAGAAAGTCAAAGGGACCTGTGAAATGGAGGACCTGTTAAGTAATTTATGACAGACAGGAAGAAATTAAGCTTTTTTTGTTGTTGGTAACTGCAATGACTTCAAAATCTGACAAGATCACTGCTGCCCTATCCAACCCATGCGGGCATAATTGTGAAAGGCAAAAAGTATAGCACGTTCATTATGTAACAAAACAATTTATTATTAAACAATTACTTTTTAACCACTCTAGTGGACCTTAGCCTACAGAATTGTGAATCAAAGACAAACAACAGGATGCCCAGCTCATGTTAATAATTAGACAATAAGCAACAACGAGTTGAAAAGGAAAAAAAAAAGAAAAAAAAAAAAACAAAAAGTGATGGTGAACAGGAAAGTTAGAGAACCAGACTGATTAAGATCACATCACGCAGATAGGATCCACTTATGTTCATATGAACATAAAACCACAGCTCAAGACAGTTTCTACAGAATATGACAAAAATACAATACAGCAGCAGTGACGAAGCTAAAGCATATATTTATATCCAATAAATGCCAGGCTCTCCATGAACTCTCCATTGTGTGCTGAAACTCTGAGTACTCATTTAGTGCACCCCAGTTTGTAAACGCCATCCAGAGCTAGGACTGAGTGTGTGTGTGTGTGTGTGTGTGTGTGTGTGTGTGTGTGTGTGTGTGTGTGTCTGCACCCATGAAAGCTAGGGGAGAATTTATGACTCATGCACTGCTCTGCAGACCTCAGCACAAGGACGATGTGGGATGGGCCTGGGCTAAAAATGTGCAGAGAAGAGGAAGCCTATGGGACTGAATGGCTCTGAGAGTAAAGAGGTAAATAATTTAATTTACTATCAGCTTATCACCGATGTCTCACTGTACCATTTTACATCAAAAATAGGTTAAGCCCTCATAACACAAACGTCAGCCAGCCTTGACACCCTTGACTGTCTCCACCATTACTGTATGTATTAATGTGTACAGTTGTGGAGTATGAAATAGTACTGGGACAAAGGTATCTAAGCAAAATGTCACAAAAGAATGAAAATGCCTAAATGTTGAGAAGTTCAAAACTAAGAAGGCAAAGACCTCTTTAGCTAAAAAAAGTAAAAAGGTTATATAATACTTTCAACCTTCAGATACAAGCCTACAATACAATACACACCTTAGGAATTAGGGTACACTGGCAATCCAAGTGAACACTGAACTAGAACAATGAACAAACAAACAAACAAATAAATAATCAAATATAATCAACCTAACAAAACAGATTAACAAAATGGGCATGGTTCATCACCAAGTCACTGAGACCAAGCTGTTGTACCATGCTCCATCCCAGCATGCCAATCTGTCACGTTCCTGTTTACATCCTGTCCTTGTCCCCAGTCTCGAGACAGCAGGTGAAATGGAGAGTCCACCAAAGACAGCTCCATGGGACATGCCTGTCTAACATCACAGATGACATAGCGCAACACAGGCATGTGCTGGCCCTCGCAGCGCCAGAGAAGCGTGACATCAGAATGTGACACCACAACCACAAACTGTTCTATTTAAGAATATGAAAGCTATGAAGAAAATGGTAACTGTTAGGTTAGTGGAACTCAATCACTTCCAGGCACATAAATAAATCAAAGCCATCACAGATGATGGGAATGGGAATATTGTAAATAATTATTATTTTAATTGCTACTAAAAGCAGCTTGTTTGTTCTTATAATCTATGAGCTGTGTGCAACCAATTTTGTTTTGCGCTCACCCACGTACATGTGGATGTGTACGAGGGAAAATTACTTGGACAAAGAGTGCCTAGTTTATGCAAGTGTGATAGGGAGCTCATAAATCGGAGAGGCAGCCGAATTTCATGCCTCTCTCCAGCCCAGCAGGCTTGTTTACACTCTGTAAGTGCCATTCAATGGCCTAAGCACAACACCCACACACGCCAGCAGACACAGAGCAAAAACACAGGAAAAATTGGCTAATTTCAATCACAGATACTCGCTGAGTTAACACTGCCAAGAACTGTGGTCTTGTTCAGTTTGCTACAATGGTGTTTATTATGCGATATATTGATAAAATGCCACTCGTTAGGTGAATAAATAAATCAGTGGCTGTTGAATAATCTTCATATGGAACAAGCAAGAGTATGCAGTGGCACAGAAACATATGACTGCTTTAGTGAACAACATTCCCAAATAGAGTTAATGACTTGATGGGTCTGCTTAAATACTTGTCTGGAGCAGCAGAATCCCAAATCCATCACACATTTACTCCTCTTAAGGCAGCTACTCACAGCTGTGAGACGCGTATTGCAGCACCTGGGGCAAACTCAGTAGGAACCTGTCATGCTCAGCAGTCCTTTAACAGATGTCAAACCGATGCCAAACTGTCAAAATCTGCTTCATTTTTAATGATGCATCTTGCCCAACTCTTTTTTAGGCTTTAGTTCCATGTCTACAGATCACCTGGAAATTTTTCATTCTCCCTAAGCAAAACTAAGCCACAGCAGAGGAAAGATACTGAGGTAATGAGGCCTACACACACACCCTGGGAGCACTCAGAGGTTTATTGTGCTTCACTAAAGCTATCAATTATCACCAAACAAATTCTTCCTCTTTAAGTAAATATCATAAATGTGGAGAAATATCAGGGAAAAGGAGCCTGCTTAGCATCACACTGGAAACACAGACTTTCTCAGGAAACAAAATCGAAAGCTATAAATCTAGAAGTCATTTCCTCTGAGCGTTCCGCACAATAAGAAAACACAAGTGAGAGGTCTTCTCCCTGATTCATGATTCCCTGTGCTAGCATTCGTCACTGTCAATGAGCCAAATGCAAATAACTGTTGGACTATAATCATCACTTTAGCAGCTATTATTGCAAATAAGAGTAAACACCATTAAACAGGTCCACTGACATCACATTAACATTTCAAATGCATGGCTTTATAATGGTGTTTGCTTTAGAGGGAAAATTTGCTTTAGTTAATGACTGACACTAACAATAATATCAATAGTTAAAATGGCCTTATACTTGAGCGCGAGTATTCCTACACTCTCACACTTCCCTTAGCACTCATCAAGGGTAAAGCTTCTTGAGGAGGTTTAGACAAAAAAGAATAAGGAAACAGCAATCGCTATGAGCACTGTGCTTCAGCAACACTCCCTCAAACAAACTTCTCTGCATAAAGTCCTGTGCACATAAAGCCTCATTGTCTTCTGTGAACATAAACAGTTAAGAGTCCAACCCGGAGGAGACTGTGTGGTCTCTGGCTAGGAGCTTAGAGGGATGATGCTCCACAGTAACCAGACACAATCCCCGCACAGATGGACATGTAGAATTAGAGAGAGAGATGCAATGAGAGAGACACACACACAAACAAAGCTGCCAATCCGCACTTGACATGGAGTATCACTGTAATTACAGTAAATATCAGGACACAGGACCTCATAAAACAATTGTTTCAAATCTCAGAAAACACCACCTAATAATAGCATTGATTCTACTGACCAACAGAGCATTTGCCACTTCCTACAGAAAATGTGGTTTGCTCCAATAGGCAGGCAAGCTCAGGAATATACACACCATTTTCAACAAAAGGCAACAATATGAAATGCTCACATAGAGGTAAGCAAGCAGGACAGAGGGACCCATGGTAAACTAAACGTCAGCATCTCAGCACAGTGCTGAACATTTCTCTCTGCAACTGTCAAAGAGAACTGTGCACACAACTACTTAATGTGCTTAAGCCTTCTTAAGGGCTAATAATCTCCATTAAAAGCCTTTTCCTGCAAATCCTGTTACAGATATACCTCATTAGCCCGATGCAGCAAGCAGCACACCCCAAAATTCCGATCAGCCTCAGAGCTCAGCTCATCCAGAGGAGCCTGTTCTCACTATCGGCTGGCAGCCAAAAGGAAATCATGACTCCTCAGAGGATATCCTGTCCCAATCCCCACAGGGAAAACCCTGCTGCTGCACATCCATCTAAATCAGTAATAACAGAGTTGCCCTCTCAGATCTACAGCAAACACTCCCTGCTAGCAACTGTTGCTAAGGCTGCTTGTACAGGCTCCATCTGGTCTACACACAAACAAGCACAAGTGCAGACTGGGAAAGGTACCCTATACTTTGATTAGTCATCTAACTGAAGAAAGTCTTTGAAATCAAATAGGATGCTGTTTGTACACAGACTACATGGGAGGGGGGTCTTACTACAGGATATGTATGGTCAGTTATACAGACAACTTTAACCTGGGCAACGGTGAAAACGAGTGTTTGCCTGGTGCTAAAGACCACAACCCTTCAGGCCTCCTCTCCTGGACTCAGTGGGGCTCCTGTGATAAGTTGCACTGATAAAGCAGCCTGCTCCCATTCCAGTATCTTTGCATTAGCTACCTAATTACACAGACAGAGGCCTATCTTGGCCAAAGAGCGTTTGTCTGCAAAGGGGCAGGGGGGCAGCAGGAGACCTGCAGTCTCCAGGAGTTGAGGATGAAAGTCATTATACCCTGCTTCCTCTATATAAACCTTGGATGCTGCACCATGAACAAGTTGTGTCTGCGTGTATGTATGTGTGTGTGTGTGTGTGTGTGTGTATAAGCATGCTTGCTGTTCATCTCTCGCATTCTTTCATTGTCCATTAGAAGAATAAAAGTGAATTGTTCCTTTAAAACAATTCCAGTTAGAAACCAGAAAAATATGTGGAACTAGAGGAGATCTGTGGTTTCTATAGGGGTCAGTCTGAAAGCATTTGTGGGTCAAGTACTGACAATAGTCATAATGAACTTACTAGCCCAGTCTTCAAAAACCTACAGAAAAAAATTGCAAAATTTTTAAACAAAAAAAACAACCATCACATATGCCGCAATTCAAACATCAGCCTTATTTTCTGTACCTGGTTCCAGTTGTCACTTCATCTTAGATTTCCTAGTAACAGCATAACCTGGAATCCTTCCTGATGTTTCTTCAGAATGAAAGTAATCAAGCTAAGGCAGTAATACACTGAAGCAGATGCAGATGTCCTTGGGCAACCCAAGACCTTCATGCATTACAGCACTGGTACTCAACACTAGCCCTCAAATCCAAATCTAGCCCTGGATTTCATAATTGCTGGTAGTTAACAGAATGGTTAATGTATCTGATTGGCCAATTTGTCATCACATCTGACTCCAAGATAAAGAGTCAGGAAAATGCTAAACCCAGACTTGGAGGGCATTCTGACAGCAGTCGAAGCAGCAACACTTTAAATAAAGCATACAGTGAAACAGTCCGCAAACAGACGTTCCAGCTCAACTCAGTTCCTGCGATTTACCCATTAGTCATACTCATGGCTGAATGTTGTTAGAGTTTACCTGGTTCCCCCGAACAGGATAATACGATCCCCCACCATGCAGCAGCACTGTCTCCGTCTGGGACATGGGCCTTTACCCTTTGGCTCCACCTTCTTCCAGGAGAAAGCCTCTGTAACAGTAAGATCAAACACACACTATTTTTTTTTTTTTTTTTCTCATAAGAGAAAGATCCCAAGCTCCTTGTGAAGATGGCATGCCCTGGACATATAAAGAAAATACTTATTTGCAAGGCCAGAATCCACCATAAACGTTTCATTTCTTTTGTGTTCACCACCTCACGTGTCATAACCTTTTACATTCAGAATTAAAGATCAACAAACATAACAGGATTGGCTAGAATGGTTGCTCACTATTGTTTGATAGAAATGGATTTTCTTCTAGTGTAATACCACCTGTAGTGGTTTACTGAATGCAGACCAACAAAGCTAAGCTGGCTGCCTCATTGTCATCCTCACATAAAAAAAAACAACAACACCACCCTCCTTAGACGGTTTAGACGTTTCTGGCCCAGATATTTTAACTGTGTAAGTGAATATCTTTGCCCCTCATGTTTTTGTGCTCTCTCAGTTGGGTTACAGGAACCTGTGTTACAAGAAGCCTTTCACCAAAGCCAAGCAGGGTTGCACTTGTATATTGGAAACAAATTCTGGACTCCCATCATCCATTCTGCTGATTGAAAGGCTGGGTCCTGTTCACTCACACATGCCATATACGGCAAAGCAAGTCACCCAATCTACACCATCCGTCTGCAATGCAACAGCATCAGAGTCTCCATGGTGACAGTTAACTCAGCTTACAAAGTGGTGTGGGTAATGGCAACATGATAGTACTGCCATCTAATGAAAGTTTTAGAAATTGCAGGCATATTTAAATAGGGGTTATTAGGATTTTTTATTTTTCTTTGCTAGGTAATGTGCTTAATGTGAATTCTGCTTTTCCAGGGAAGTACAGGGTCAGTCTTTAGTCAGCCCAAAATATTTTTGCTATTGAAAATGTTTACACACAGAGACCCTAGCCCATTATTCGCATACCTGGGCCATCACAAGATCAGATTTTCACTACACAATCATGGCCAAAAGAATTCACAATATTAATGTGATATTTATAGAAATATTAAACAAAATATATACAAGTCACTGCTTCTTTAAGAGAAATCAAAACCATCAATCATGCAGCTCCATGGTGTCTGAGCCCTTTAACCTTACAGACAAGTGTTATGCATATGTGATCTAAAGTAACTGACATTAGCTAAATACCAGTAGAGTTTATTAGTAAGGTTTAGTAGACTATGACGCGTGACCTTATATTCAAAGTTAGGTAGCTACTTGTACTTCCATGTACAGCTGGGTTTAGAATGAATCTGTTCATAAAGGAAAATCGTTGATGTGACCATGTTTGTTGATATTAGTTGTTAAGATAAATGATAAGCCACTAATACTATCCTAAAATAATCATGTCAATAGCTGTAATGCTAAGCAACACCAAGTTACGGAATTTTTAAAAAAAATTTCCCCCTGTATTATTACAGACCATAATACAACTCAGTTGGCACTACCTTGTATGAAAATCATATGGTGTTTCAAGATCAGGAAATTTCCAAGTATACTATGGAAACATTTGGCTGAGCTACTGATACTGGATTATTTATGATATTATCGTACATGTATTATTAACATATCAATATTTGATTTTTGAAATATTGCGGTTAATGTGGATATCTTGACCCCCTTAATGCAAACTTTGGCAAATTGCCTTTCGTGTACTTCGTGAGCCACATCACCACCATTATAACACTCAGAAAGAGCTCAGCCCTACTTAAAACAGGTTCGCCTGATGAATTGTCAGTCTTCAGCATGTTGGACTAGCAAGTGGCAATGAGCAGATCCGTCACGCTCAGTGGCATTCACACTAATTATGCCGAACCATACAGAAGGATAGTGCAACATCTAAATTCAGAACCCACTTTTTGTATCAAATAGGTATATACTTCAGCTCTATGCCACTAGTTGCCATGCAGCTCGCAGATATCCCACCTCTCCCGGACGTTCCACGAGTCTCCTGCAGGCACCCACAAATTATAAACATCCCAGAAACCATTTTTTCCTTTTTTTTTTTTTTGAGCGCAAACGAGTGACAGAGCTGGCAAGATGAAACCTTTCTGTGCTCCTTACACTATAAATCAAGAGAAAATGTAAGCTATTGCCAATGTGCAACAAGTTAAACCTAGTTAATAACAAGCTTAACATTACACAGCTAGCTAGTGCTACCTCTCTGAAATTAGTTTTTGCAGGGTGGTGACGTCTGAACTTGCCAGGTACCTGAATCGACCGCAGAACCTCTTGTGATTTCAATACTGTATTGGGTATATACGCAAACAAGTCACTGAAATTTTTTGCTAAAATAAATAAATATAAACCCACAATTACATAAAAGCTCTGCTAACATGACTCACTTCAGGCTAACTGAAATGTGTGAGGTTGTAGTGGTAATGGAGTTCTCCCTGCAAGGAACTCAACAAATCATGAATTTTAACAAAGTATTAGAGAGAACACCAAAGCTAAGTTTTTATTACACCAAGTTAAGTAGTACAACAGAGCCAGACATGGTCTCATAATGAGAGTATACATCTAAAACAGAGATAGCATGATATCAAAAATGGCTGAATTGGATATCCGGAAGAAAATCTTTAAGGAAACAGATCTAATACAGTCACAAATCCAGCCTGAAAACAGCACAACAGGTCACTGCCAGGTTAACAGCCAAGTTAGTCTGAGCAGGTCACGTGTTTGAGCACAGTTTAGAGAGTTTTAGCGATTAAACTATGTTCAAATGCAAGTATCCATGCACTCGCACACGTGATGACTTGCATCACTATCAGTTTGACAGAAACCAGTTCCTCCACACTGGGTTATCTGCCTTCTATTGAGAGCATTTAATAAAGAGTCATAATTGCATCTTAGCATTCGCCAACATTGAGCCACGACCAATAGTGATTTATTTATTAATATGTTTGCTAAACAAAACAAATAACATTTCCGGTTTGGCTATGAAGGAAAGGAAGACGAGCAGAACAAACATGAGAGCTGGTGAGTAGAAAGTGAACAAATAAAGCAGTCTCCTTTTCTATATTCATGAAATGAATTACTCTATGGCTTTAGCATATTCAAACTGCATGAAAAAGTGGAAAAAACTGCTGGGGCATTAGCCTGCTGAGTTTTAAGATGGATTTGCAGATTTGAATGAGAACCTGAGAACCTAAACCATCTCTGTCCATAGCAAATTTATCTTTATCTCTTCATTGATTGGCGTGGGTGGGCTATGTAGTGGGTAGAACAGTGATTTATTGCTGAAATTCTCAAGAAGGAGGTCAATATTAAGTTGATGTGGAATTAAAGTTGCATTTAGGCGTCAGTGAGTGAGGCATCCGTACTGAGCAGAGAGAGCGAGTGAGAGTGCGAGAGAGACAGACAGACAGAGTGAGTTTGAGAGAGAGTGTGTTGGGATCCAAGGCAATAAATATCATCTCCCTAACAGAATTGTTGTATCGAAACATGGAAAAACACTTTACTCTTGTAAAAATGTTTGATTTTATAATTTTACTCATCTGTCATATCTATATATGCAAGTACATGTATAATCATACAGTCATATCTGTAAAAAAAAACAGCATATATTATACATCTCTTACACACAAAAAGCTCCCAGATAATCGTTTTCACCCAACTAACTCACAGCTCCACAGTGATTTTTAATTAAACAATATTGGCTCAGTATCGATATCAGATATTTGCCTTTTTTTGTTAAGGATTACATTCCAGACATTTGCAATCTTATGTTCTTAAGTCTTTCATAGGAGTGACTACATCCCATTGCTGAAATGCAAGGAACCTCATGCCTAACATTTATTATTAGCTTAGCAGTGGTCTGGCAAAACTAGGCTTGCCTTTTTGTCTTGCTTATTTAAAGCTGCATTAAGCAATTTATTTCTAGAACACTTCAGCTAATCAAACTTTATTTGTGACAGCTTGAATGTGAAACACACATTCAAGGAATGAGTGTCTAACATTTCAATAGTGTCACTGTGGAAAAACCAGCAGTCTCATAGCAACAGAACCCAGTGAGAATAACTGATTCTGAGCACAGGACAGCACCTTACAAGTATGTCTAGGTTAGGCAGAGGACCTCTAGCTAAATGTATGTAAATGTATGAAAACTTTGATTTTGAGAATACTATACAATCTGTGCCAGGCCAGAACAGAGCACCAATATCAGGAGACTCACCAGGATTGAACTTCCAGAGGTCATTGAAGTGGCGGTCCAATCGAGCATTGTAGCCTCCAAATATGTAGAGCTCGCCGTTGTAAGCAACTGTGAAGAGCAGAAATGTGGCCAACATGACCTTTTTCTTGTACCAGCTACATAGATTAAGTGATCTAATGAATTTCAGTGGGAGACCGACAGAGAAATAAAGGATGTTACTTCCGGAAATTAAGTTAAATAAGATAAAGTTAAATAAAATAAATATCTGGTTTTGTTTTATGTATAATACAAAGTAGCTACTGATTTAAAGTTTCTTTGCTTCATTTGCATGTACTCAAGCATTCATTGCCTGACTGAAAATCTCCAAGTAGCATTTAAAAAAATAAATAAATAAATAAAAATACACACACAAAAAAAGTAGATAATTATGGATGTTGAATGTGTATGGTCTATAACTATCTTTTTAAATCAACAGATTATGTTTGTACAAAGGGAATGGTTGAATAAAAGTGAAGCCATTAAAATACAGTCACATGGCAAATGGTACATGACAAAACAGAATTAGAATTTTCTTTGATACAGTCGCTCATTTAAATTATCCCAATATTCAGTAATATCTTATATAAGATATATTTTTACATTCCACCTAATTTTTAATTTTACCACTTAATTAATGTCTTGGTCAAAAACCCATCTTTAATAATTCCAGATCCAAACCCAGATGTAGAAAGAAAGATAAAATGTTAATTTTTGTATTTATTTTTTTTTAACCCGTGTGTGTGTGTGTGTTGTGTGTGTGTGTGTGTGTGTGTGTGTGTGTGTGTGTGTGTGTGTCTAGGATACTCACAGGCAGAATGGCTACGTCTCCCTTCGGGCAGCAGCTGAGCTGTAGGTGTGTTCAGCCAGGAGTTAGTCTCTGTGTCAAACACCTTGATCTTATTGCAGTAAATCTCATTGTTCGAGTGGAAAGGGCCAAATCGGTCCGCACGGCCTCCAAACACAAACATCTTAGTGCCGATTATGGTGGCAGAGTGGAAGTCTCGCCAGCGGGCCGGAGTACCCTGCAGGGACAAAACTCCATTACCACCCTAACCTCGCACGCATCAGCCAGCCTAAAACGAGCCATGTTGACATTGGGAAAATGGAGAGAACAACTCCTCAAAATAGAGAAAAAAGGGGGTGGTGGGTTTTTTTTTAGAGAATAAACAATACCCCAGGAAAAAGGTTGCTGTACCAAACAGCTTTTAGCTGCCAAAGTAGTATATAATTTGGTTAGAAGGTAATGATTTAACCAGCAGTCCAAAGAATTAATCAGTAATTCAGTGATTTTCTCTCACTATCTGCACGTCATGTGTGTATCTGACTAAGTGTAAAACCACATTACAAAAGTATATAAACCATTACGCTGGTAACTGAACAGAAATAAATAACATTTCATTTTTGAAGACATACTTGTTGATATTCATTTAAAGGAATAGTTTGGTGAAAATCTAACAAAATGGACAAAGTACAAACAAAAACTCCAGTTTCAAGATGGCTGTTACTGCTGTTCATATCTATACAATGTACTTTTGTCCATCAAAAACTGATCATTTAACTTGACATGGTTTTTGGCAAGTGTGATTAGAGCATTTAGTTTGCTCTGTGGTAATTGGTGAGGTATATTTTTTATTTGAAAATGACAATTTTTTGCCACACTATTGCTTTAAGACAAGGACTGCAATAAAAGGCTTTAGTCCAAGAAACATTGCAAACTAGACTAGACCAACACTACACAGACAAAAATATAACTATATTTAACTGATACTAGTCTCCGAAGTTTACATACTTGGAAGATTTTAGAAATTAATACTGGATCACCCATCCTCCAAAAAAGTCATGATTAATTCTTCATATAATGAATTAAAGTAAAAAACAAAAAATTATTAAATGCATTTACCTGAATTAACTATGCCCCCCCCCCCCCCCCAAGTTTGCTAATACTAAGTGCATCTTTTTAAAATGACATTTTTCATTTTTTTAACCCTATACTTTTCCATGCTTTTTCATAATCTGCTACTTAACCAAGTATATCACAGATTTTCCAAGAAAGGAGCATCACACATTTTGCTTATGATAGAAAGTAAAGTACAGAGTTTATTTTGCTAAGTGGTGTTTCTTACTGATTCTGCATTCGTAATCAAGTTGTCTACATTTTCTCTCTCTCACACACACACGCACAGACACAGACACACAATGTAAGTACTTTGTCTCACTAAGACTGTACATTATAAGCTAATGCTGTACAGGTGAACAACACTGAGTTCACCTGTACAACATCTCATTCAAAAAGATAAATGGAGCATACTCACTTTAGCATTGATTAAGGACCACAACATAGTGGTGGTGTCCAGCTTGTGTATGTCATTAGAGAAACAGTCAGCCTAAAAGCAGAATACATAGTGATATTGTTTACACAGACTGGAGAATGACTACCATGACATGTGATCCAAATTCAGAAGAATTCATATTGTCTGGTCATATGTCATTAACTGACAAATTAGCTGAGGGAAAACCTAAGGAACCTGCAAATACAGCTTTGTGCAAAAGTTATTTATCTGGGAACTAAGTGTTTAAATATATGTAAATCTATACATAAACACTGCTACAATACAACATGAATGTAAATACATGTTAATAAAATAAAAAGCAAAATCTTTGTTTTTCAGTGATAAAGTACCATCTGCATCACATACTGCAGTGCCCTTTTGACTCATCTTTCAATATGATAAAGAATTCAAAAACACACTGAAACAATCAGTATAGACCCATGTCCAATGAAAAGAACTGGCATAACAGAGCTCCAACCTCAACACGACTGAAGCTGTGTGGGATCAGTTGGAAAGGGGGAAAAATACTTTCTGCCTTCATAAACAGATTTACACAAAGTTTTCTTGGGTGCCTGAAGTGGTGCATGTTAACTACAGCTTTGAAGTTCCATCTCAGAACACAGAAACAAACCCCATCTTCGTGTTCAATTAGAATGCTCACAGCACATCTCACTGCCGCAGCTTCTAGTTTTTAAATGAGACATATCCAAATTTTATTGAGTGAACAGTACAGCCTGTCTGCTTTGATAGCTCCAGATTTAATGCACCAACATTTCCAGTACTGCGTTTGGTGAGCCAGGTGTATGAGGAACTTTTTAAGAGGCGAGTTGATGATTCCTACCAGTTGTTCGTATCCTCCAAAGATGTACATGGCCTTGCCAAGTACACAGGCAGAATGTCCATCTCTTGCCCCAGGAACCATCCCTGAGATCTTGGGTGTGTACCACCTATGGTTATCTACAATGGAGGGAAAATAACAGGGTGGTGTTTGCATGTTCATGTCTGATAGCCTTCATGCAGCATCAGACTGCAGAAATAAACAATGGGGCAGTGGTAGCTCAGTGGTTAAGGTACTTGACTGGCAATGGGATGGTTGCAAGTTCAAGTGCCACCTCTGTCAAGCTGCCACTGTTGGCCCGATATACCCTGAATTTATTCTATAAATGCTAGGACGGCATATGTTCCCAGTTCTTTCTTCAGTGTTACGTGTACTGCTGTACTTTGTTGTTCTGGGACTCCTATTTGTGGCTTCCAGTTGGAACATGTCACTTAGCGAAAAACCATCCATATTAAAATGCATCAACAACTATATACTGCTGCTGCAGACTGTTGAAATCACACACAGGCTGCTGCAATGTGGTCATTTTTTCACTGCTCTCATTACTGCTCAGGCTCTTCTGAACACTTACTGATGTCAAAGGCATACAGCACGTTGCATGCTCCCTCTGTGTCATTTCTGCCCCCCCAAACATAGATGGTGTCATCCACAAGCACAGCCGTGTGGCCATAGCGCATGTAGGGCACTTCTGGAGCATCCTCCCTCTCTCCTGTTCCCACTGGAGGCAGCTTCATCCACCGCAGAGACACTGAGAGGTACAGAGGATGAGTCATATACATCCACCCAAACATCAAGCACTTATAACAACACTCAGCTGTAACCACAAGGAATCTAGGAAGGAATCTTCAAGATGTTAATTAAAATGTTGTGGACATGGGCAGGAAAAAGTATATTAAAAGTGCGGCAAAATAAAAACAAACTTGGAGTGGTGATTAAGACCCTGTTGTTTGCTCCAATGGCCAAATAAGTCAATTTAAATTTTTCATGGGAAGCCTATTAAAGTTTAGTCGTCATTCTTCTCGTTAAGCTTGTGCCCTTCACACTAACACCTTTTGCACATGCAGTAATTCTCCCGGTATTTTTACAGGTCTGCATTATTTGTGAATGTGAGCCATGTTTGACATCGCATGAAAGTTGATCCAGCTATTCACCAATGCCAGACCTAGTAAAATTCCCTGCCATGTTCCAGGTAGGCTTAAGGAGGAACAAAAGCAAACATCATCAGATAGGAATTACATATTTGTCGTGTGTAACTTTAGCCTCGGATAGCATCTCTATGCCCTTAGTCCTTACCATTCACCATCCTTTGCTAACACACAACGTTGCTATTATTTATTTATCATATACAGCACAATTTTCCAGGTTTTCAGTGTTATGTATTAACATGCAACAGCTGGCAATAAGTATACACTAAACCTTCGAAGCGCATCACTCTTTTTCCCACTCTGACTCTAGGTGATGAAACCATCTGTTGAATTGACTGGGCTGAGGACAATCAAAAATCACCCTTCATAGTCTGTGCCATTTCCTGCAGCTCGTCACCTGAAGTGACTCTGGAACCAGCCTCAATACAGACAACAGAGAAGCTCTCAGAACTCCCACTGGAGCTAGAACATGCCTCAGACTTTTCCTCCCAAATAGAACATGCACTCGCTGAGGCCGATGCACTTCAGACCTCAGAGGGAAAAGGGAAACAAAGAGAATGTCTTGGAGTATCAGGCTTTATTGGCAAAAGACTCCCTGGACTGTGGCTATCCACACTATCCACTCAGTGCGGATACCTACTACCCTTGGTGCACCCATAACCTTTGTACACCAATATACATTTACCCTGGCTTCTTACAAAACAGTGCATGAATTTATTGATAACTTATTAGAAAAAGGTATTATCAGACCCTGCAAAAGCACTTACTCTGTCGGTGCTAAAGCCTAATGGCAAGTGGTGAGTTACCATTGATTACCGAAATTTAAACAGGTGCCGCTGTCCAGGTGGCTTGTGACTGTAGGCCTAATTTGGTTTAAATGATACACACCTAGAACCTCAAAAATTCCAACTAGGCACTCAGTCATCCCAATATGCTTAAACAGCCATCATCCTCATCACACTACAACTAGCAGTGCAAAACAGCATACAAATAATGGTTAACTATGCACAGCTGAGTTGTCATCTGGCAGCATGGAAAGCAAATGCCTTCATAACTTTAAACAAGAAACCAGTTAAACACCAGGAGCTTTTCGGGGCCTGCACAAACCTTGTAGACAGGCATGACCTATTCATCTATTAATTTATAATCTAATTGTCTCCTGGCGGTGATAAAACACTCAATGATCAAGCATATGCTCTGGCTAAGCAAGGGGCCCTAGATGGCATTCCCTGGGCGTTTGACACCACACAGTTCCCTGACCCGCCCACTCGCATGCACGCAAATCGCAGGTCGACTCACCTAACTCAGGGACTGACCTGTCCACCCCTATTCCAACCCAATCCATATTGGTCATGGTCGAATATTCTCTGACTCCGACCTCGTTTCATTGCAGACTGGGGACACTGCAGAGTGTTCCATTTTCTCGCCAACCCATCAGCTCATGACATCTCTGGCACTGATAGCATGCTTGTGGTGCCTAGGTGCCATAGGGGGGGGGGGTGATGTTAATGCATGCCCATGGCTCCCCATGCGCAGGCCACAAAGGAGTCAAAGCAACACATCAGGCACTACAACAGATAGCAAAAAGGCCACATGAAGAAAGATGTCACAGATTACATCAAGGGCTGCCTGGTGTGCTGCCAATTCCAGACCTCAAACCTAAACCATAGAGCCCCCCAAGAAAAAAAAGAGTGATAAATTTTCCCTGGTCAGATCTCTAACTTGACTGGGTGGGGCCACTCATGAAACTAACCAGAGATGATAAATATTTGTTTACTGTCACCTACTGTCATTTATTGCGCATTCAATAAATGGGTGGAATATCTGCCAAATCATGTTAACTCTGGCAGAGGAACACACTTCAGTGCCGACATAATGCAACAACTGTGGCAAATGTTGGGAGTAAAGGCCCAGGGTTCAGGCCAGATAGAGAGAGCCAACCGGATGGTGGTCAGCATATTAAAGAAATATGTAGCCTCCAATCACCAAGACTGGAACATGAAGCTGCCTCTAGAACTCATGTTCACCCCCTTTGAATTAATGATTGGGAGGCAAATGCCCTGTTACACCTACTGTACCAACCAGGGGAGGCTAGTGTAGCAACAGCATATACTACACAGCAATACATGGCTGACTTGCACAAACATCTCAGGGCCACATTTGTGTTCGCCCAACAACACATGGAAAGGAGTGCTACAGGACGCCAGGCCTACTATGAGCATAAAGCATCCCATGATGAGCTCAGAGTGGGGCACAAGGTGTGGAAATATGTCTTTGTCCAACCTGGTGGGCGATCTTCACATGAAAGGAAAGGAAAGGAAAACTAGCCTGAAAGTTCTGCTCCCGATGGGCCTGTCGATACATCATAAATCACAAACTCTCTCCTGTTGTGTATTAGATTAAAAAGTCACTCAGGGAAAAGGGGAGACAACACAAGTGGGTCCACCCTAACCAAATCAAACTGCCCAAAGCCACCATGGGATGGGGCGAGAGTACTAAGAAACTAACACTGGGTCAGAGGAGTTATCAGTAATAGAGAGGTTAGTGCTAAGACTAATGCTCTCCTGGATATTACTTTCCCTCTATTACTATTGCTCTCAGCTTTCTTCCTCGCCGTCTAATCCGTTGGTGTTCGTGTGTGTGCCAATATACTCAGTTAACTAAACTATGTAGCATATACCTCAGAACTGATCAATAGCCTTCCCACTCCTGGTACAGCATACTGAACTGCCTTAGTCACCCGATGCCTATTGGGGGTGAGAAGTCAGACCTCTATGCGACAAATTCAGTAACAATAATGGCCCTAACTATACACAGAGCAGCCCAGACTGTTGATTACCAGCTTCCATCTACAAACCCAAAAGGTGTTTGTCATGTTGCAACAACTCAGAGTTCACCATCACTCAATCAGAATTGAGTGGGCAAAACAGAAGGCCCACAGGCTTCCTGGGAGGACTATTAGCCATGGCTGCTGCTGTGGGATCCATTCTTAGTATTGGAACCTCTGGAGTGAACACTGTCAGACAGCATGCAAGTGAGTTACAAGCAGAGATTCACGACATTAAAACAGTTTCCTATGCAACAGGCACATCTACAAGACAGACTGTTTGGGGTATGGTTGTTGTACTCAATACCCATAGCATTGCTCTGAATAAAACCCTACAAACAGTTAATACTCTTCTGTCAGTGATCCTGGTTGACCATGCTCACATCCAACTCGTAAACATGTTAATGTCCGATATGCTGCAAGAAATTAGTTCCTCCATGGATAGCCAGGCCATGGGCAAGATTCCTTCCTATCTAGTACCCCTTTCCTTAGTACAGGACATTTTGACTGAGGCTACCAGGGAAATAACCACAGACGTCTGAGCCCAGTTAGTGTATACTCTAGGTAGTGTAGCCCCCATCTATGTCAATCCACAAGATAGAAAGTTAGCCTTCATAAATCAACCTACCATAGTGGCCACAGATGATATTTACCGGCTCAAAGACGTAGCAAATGTTGGATTCTGGCAGGGAGAGACGTATACTATGTTGCCAAAAGTATTCGCTCGTCTACCTTCGCACGCATATGAACTTGAGTGACATCCCAAACTTAATCCATAAGGTTCAATATGTCGTCAGCCCAGCCTTTGCCGTGATAACAGCTTCAACTCTTCTGGGAAGGTTTTCCACAAGGTTTAGGAATTTTTGACCATTCTTCCAGAAGTGCATTTGTGAGGTTAGATACTGAAGCTGGTTGAGAAGGCCTGGCTCCGCTCCAATTCATCCCAAAGGTGTTCTATTGGGTTGAGGTCAGGACTCTGTGCAGGCCAGTCAAGTTCTTCCACACCAAACTCACTTATCCATGTCTTTATGGACCTTGCATTGTGCACTGGTGTGCAGTCATGTTGGAACAGGAAGGGGCCCATCCCCAAACTGTTTCCACAAAGTTGGGAGCATGAAATTGTCCAAAGGTTCTTGGCAGGGGAAGCATTAACAGTTTCTGGAACTAAGGGGCCAAGCCCAACTCCTGAAAAACCACCCCACACCACCAAACTTTATACTAGGTGCAGTCCACCCAGACAAGTACCATTTTCCTGGCAACCACCAAACCCAGACTCGTCCATTGGATTACCAGTCAGAGAAGCATGATTCGTCACTCCATAGAACACGTCTCCACTGCTCTAAAGTACAGTGGCGGCGTGCTTTACACCACTGCATCCGATGCTCTGCATTGCACGTGGTGACGTAAGGCTTGGATGCAGCGGCTCGGCCATGGAAACTCATTCCATGAAGCTCTCTCCACACTGTTCTTGACCTAATCTGAAGGCCACACAAAGTTCGGAGATCTGTAGTGATTGACTCTGCAGAAAGTTTGTGACCTCTTTGCACTATGCGACCCCACTCTGTCATTTTACGTGGTCTACCACTTCATCGCTGAATTGCTGTCGCTTCCACCTTGTTATAATATGACTGACAGCTGACTGTGGAATATTTAGTAGTGAGGAAATTTCACAACTGGACTTGTTGCACAGTACCATGCTGGAATTAACTGAGCTCCTGAAAATGACCCATTCTTTCACAAATATTTGTAGAAGCAGTCTGCATGCCTGGTTTTATACACCTGTGGCCATGGAAGTGATGGAACACCTGAATTCAATGATGTGGATAGGTAAGTGTACTTTTGGCAAAATAGTGTACATAAAAATGCAAAGCCCACCAGTTGTAGCCTACCATGAGAGAAAACCTGCTCTATACTTACATTTGCACATGTGCACTCAAAATAGAGATATCCATTACCTATGTCCAAGAACAATGTGCCTCTGCCATTACTCCTAGACTCCAAGTAACCACCACTCAAGATGAAATAGTGGGAAATCGCTGGTTAGTAAACACCCCCGCAATGGAGGCTATGTTAACCTGTGACCAACATGACAGTGTTCCGATTGTGTTCTCCTACCTAATCAGACCTTTTGGGATAAATGTGCCACAGAGCGCCATAATACACATTGAGAACTTGGCTCTGTATCATCTGCGACCTGATCAGTATGACTGAGGTTGAAATATCTGATTTCTTTGCTAAGCATACCCTTGAGTTAGAATCCCATAATCTTACTCAGATTCAGTACAAAGGCACTCAAATTGTTGAGCTGACACTGATAGATATGGGTTACCCACTTAACCTCTTTCCTACTCTTTGACCACCCGTGATAACCTATTAGCCATTTCTGTGGGTTTAGGATACTTCTTAAATATTTGGTATAGCCTACTTCTATCTGAAGCGAACATGAGACTTACAAACCCAGTTAAAACCACTGTACTCACAAGATGGTTAGATTCATCAAGCGTATGGATCCTGCCCATAACCAGCGCCATAGTGACTGTCCAGAGGATGAGATGGATAAAGAATCTTTCCTTATAATGCAAGCTAACAGAATAGTCAGGGTCCCTGATGTGCAACTGCTGCCCTGTCTATCAGTCATTAAACTAGATACCCAAACCCTAGAATAACTAAACCAAGACACCCAAGTATAGCATGTAGATGTTGTATTGCACCCGTCTTCTGCTACGTGCAGCTTTCTCCACATGGGTAGTCTGTTGCCAATGACCTTGGCCATCATACCGAGTAGGGGTAATGTAGGGGAAGCTGCAGCCCACTTCAGCAATCAAACTTTAGGTAACCCCAACACCCCTCACAGAAAGTCTCCTTATCAAGATGGAATACCAAATCGCTCCATAGGGCAGCACCCAGACCCTCACCCCTGGCAGCACCTCATATCACCCACTCTGAGAGGACTTGTTTTATGAATACCAGAACGCCTTTGGCTTGGCTAAAAAGGGCACTCCATTCCCTTATCAGGTCTCCAAACCACTCTGTAAGGAAGGTTTTATGACCCCAGACCTGGACTGAGGTGCAATCAGACCATAAAAGTCTCTCACTTGGAATTTAGAGATGACTTCAAACCTGAAACACTTTAGATCAAGAAAAACTTGTAAATACCATATTCTAGAAGGAATATTGGAGTTTGATGCTTCCCTCATGAAAGGCCTTTTCGTGAGCATCACAACAAGAGCAGGATCACATACAGAACAAAAAACAACAAAAAAAAACATTATGGATTTTTTTTTTTTTTTTAAAAACAACAAGACCTTTGTATTTCCTACTGATTGCACAGACAATGAATCCATAGCAAGTCTCCGTGACTAAACTGGATTTTTTTAAACCATGCATGTCCTACAATGCACTGTTATATACATAACAGGCTCAGCACACTCAAATCTGAGTGAAGTCTAACTAGCCATCTTCACTGAACTGTTATGATATCCACTCTCTCAATAGGTCAACTTTTCTTATGTCATTATTTCAATCTGTCAGTCATGAAGTTATTACCATACCATAACCATTATTCTAGTGTTTGCACATTAATCTTTATACATGTATTACTTAGTAACTGCCTCCTCAACTCAAGTGTAACAGAGAAAGATTATTTGAATGATTAATACTAGTAGAGTACCATACACATAACAATCATGCTCTCTATCTTTCTCTATATCTCTCTTCTATGCTCCTTTATCCAAGTAATTAACTGTCTCCAAGTAGTGGGTTTCTTGATGAAAATGTAACTGCATTCTTATATATAATTGCATGCTTTATATTACTTATAAGAACATCGGCACATATTTACATATGTGGACCAAATGGCTGAGGTGAATTAACCTCCTACTGCACCTGTGCCCTCTAGCAATCTGGCGCAATCAAAAAAATCACTTGATAGCAATGAATAATCTTAAAATAGAGTACATCAACATAAAACTTCTTATGAACTAATAAGTACCTGCTTACTGATTTTCAGTCATCTATGTGCAACCGTTGGACAGAAATCCCATGCTGAAATGGAAATTTAATTACCATCAAAGCAAATGCATAACATGTTTAAATAGTATATAGCATGTTAGTAAAGTTCTTTATTTGCTTGCACACATCTTTGTACAAAAACATTGGTTACGAAGGAAATGAAAAACAAAACAAAACACCACAATACACAAGTCTTTAGTTGACACAAAATGCACATTACTCACATAGCAGTGTTCCTGAATAGAATGATAAGACCCTCCTTCCTTAGATTCCATGGTGGCTATTGGGCCATCGAGCTATTTTCTTTGAGTGAAACTAGTTCACACCTAGAGGTGTTCGGCAGGAAAGGGAGGGGGGGCTATCAAATTCCTTCAGAAGTGTTTTCCAGGCACAATCTGCATAATTGGCAGCTGTTTCCACAAATAGAGAATGCTTAAATGAAAATGAAGACACCTCACTTGCCATATTTGGGCAGCCATTGTGTGAATTAGAGCTCTGCACACAGCAAAACATTGCTTGCACATTCTAATAAGATAAAGTGTTGCGCATGCGTTGTGGCGCTATTGGGTGAAACTGTTGCAGTCATGCATATTGTTTTAGTGAATCATTTTAAACACCAATACTTTTGAACATCATGGAAAGGAAGAGGTTTATTTTAGCTGAAGTTTTTGTGGAGTTGTTTGGGTGCAGTTATGATCTGGAAGCTGGGAGACTGTTCAGTGGCTTCTAGCATGGACTAGCAACAGTGCTGGCATCGAAAATCACTAGATGTTTCCATTCACTGCTGGAAAAAATAAGCAATCCTGTGACAAACTATATTGTTGAACATTGTTGTGATGTTTTATCAAAAGTAAAAACCTTGCACACTCAATGTATAGATGACTGTGTATTTGGAGAGGTTTTTGGGCACTTAGAGGAGGTCTGGGACACCTAGTAGCAACATGTAGATCCTGAACAATTTTATGTATATGCTCAAAATTGTTTTACTTTATATGACAAGACCCTGGTGAATCAGGAAATGCAGAACATGACTGAAAATGAATCTCCAGCATCCAAATACACATTATAAAACCCAAAAATAAATGATTTTTTTTTTTTTTGACATTTTCTGCTGTATTAGAGAAGCTCAAATGGAACCTAAGTAATGGAAAAATAACCCTGGATGTGAATGGATGTCTTGGCCCAAGTGTCATTTGGAATCCTGCATGATCATTGTGCTATGTGTACAATTTCAGATAATTAGTGTTAAAGTGAACAAGTACAAATCGTTCAAAAATGAGCTTAAATCTGGAGGTGTACATAGGGGTTGGTAACCGACCCCACCTGTTATAGTTTTAAAAAAACAAACAAACAAACAAACAAACAAACAAACAAACAAACAAACAAACAAAGTCTCGTAACCAAATATCATGACCTAGTTGTTTTATTGCCCTCTTTCTATTCCTTTTTTTTGTCAATTTTTTTTTCCTGCCAAAGCCAGAGATGAGACAAAGAAACATGAATATGGATGAGTGGTCCTAGGGATAATTTGCCACGCTCCCCCTTTCAGGAGTCAGGAGTTATAAACATCAATGCTAAGAAAACTTTTTGAGGTGGTTAAATATGAGGAAAGTTGGATAGAAAAGAAGGAGTTAAAACCTCTCACGAGAAGAATTAATTATATAGCATAGCGCCTTATTTTATGTCCGTCTTATATCTAGTGTGTAAGTCTGTCGTAAACGGTTTAATTTGTTTTCCACTATTCCATCAAATGTAGTCAAATTTTTGTTTTGCATCATTGGTAAAAGTAATTAGTACTAATTACCAAACCTTAGATGTCTAGGATACACTGCTGCATTGACACCCGCGAAGTGAAGGAACCGTCCAGCTCATCTCTACACTCTTGGTGAAGCTCAGGCTCACGGGACAACCTTTGGTACGGGGTCATTGGCAGCGCACCGGAGATTCGGGATCAGGGGTTATTTCCAACCGACCACAGCCATACCTAAACTTCAGTGACTGCTCTTGAGCGGGTGGACCAGCCAAATTGTCAATTGTCGCTGGAAATTGACATAACACTGACTGTGCTGTCTTTTGTTTCTAATGTCTAAGGAAACATAACCAAAGCAATTATGCATGCTTAACAGGGTATATAACACAAACTAACATCAGATTCATAATTATTTAAAAGTGAACCAGTACCAAAATTACAACCTGCCCCAAATACATCGCATCACTTCTTGCTTAGGAGCCTGGGGGGGGAAAAAAAAAAAAAAAAAAAAAAAAAAAAAAGTATCCACCTTGAATCTCTCACTCACCCGTGTTGAAGACATGGACATCGATCTGACGTAAGGTTTCATAATCCTCTCCAGAGCAGTAGCCGCCAAAGGAGTAGACCTTGTGGCCCACAGCCACCGCAGCGTGGTTAACCCTCCGTGGCCCACCTTCCAAGTGCACGGTCCAGCGTAACATCCCACTCTCAGACACCTCCAGAGCAGCCACACCTTAGAACATCATCCCAGGACTGGAACCAACTCCATCAAGCTTTACCTGCTGGCAGGCAACCCCTGACCCCATGTAACAGACTGTGAGAATACAGTTCACAGAATCATCATACCAAACTCTCTGACCATAACAATACTAACAACACTTGTTCAGCTTGTTCTGTTTACAGACATAAAGTTATGAATTATAAAGAAGAATTATGATGACAGTGACTTGGCAACTATTGATTAAAATGCACCTTTTCATTTATTAATGTCTTTAGTGCGTAGCAAGAAAACATTTTTACAATTTTTTCTTTAAACTCTGGTGCAGTCTGAAGAGTTATTAGCAAACCAATTCTGGCATGGCATATTTAAAGCAGTGCAAAGTCCAGAGTCATCATGAAGTGTTAAACAGTCTGCAGGTGTTGTCTTTTTACTAACATTCTGCAGAACCACTGCACTTATATTGAATTTAATTGCTATTTCTTATATCATTAAAGTACATGGGCACATTTTAATTAGTAATTAGTTTCTAAGGTTGGTGGATTTGGTGAAAAAGAAAAACAGGTCAATAGCATGTGTGCTAAAATGAATGACGGACAGCTTTCGCATTTGTGCCTATCAAAGCAACGCTATATGTACATAACTGCTCTGACTCCACTAAAAATGTAATATTGCAATCAAACTAGAATGAAATGGGAAAAAAAAACTTCATGAATTATTTTTTTGTAACAGACAACAGAAATTTTTCATAAATGCAATGCCACTGGCACTTAAATGCGGTTATGTACACCCCCTCCCCACAAATCTCTTCATAAAAATAGCACGTGCATAGTTATACCATACAAAGAAATCTATTTAGGACACAGCATCTAAATAACCAGCAGGACCACGACACATAATGCACCCTGACATTTCAAAGGCATACTGTTAAAGATTTGAGCAGTTTGCCGTAAAATGTTACGTTTTCAGTCATGAAATCTAGAATAACTAGCTAGCTAGTTAGCTTGCTGTATGTGTGCTGTAGCATTTCAGTATGCCTTTTTGCTGCAACAGACACATTCTGCAGCGGCAAAACATTTAAACATTACTTAAAGGTTAGGGCTCAGCTAATAACCACCAATTACTACTAGCTAGCGCCGTCTAGCAATTGCAATATTGGCCAGGAATTCTAGGTTAATAGCTAGCTAACTAGTCAGATAATTGGACGTTAGGATAAAATGAGCTTTATAAGCTGTTAGCAATCGTAAGTACTCAATTGGCTAGATTTCTTTACAAAACTGACCCAGTGTAGCTAACCACTTCGGCTTGGAGGCGAATTACTGTCTCCAACTAAGTGACAGGTTCAGAAGCTAGCGAGCTAGCTGGCTGGTATACCGTAAGCTGATTAGCATTAGCAAGTAAAACACAAACATTTTCGATTGACTTGGTCTACAAAACCTGTAACCGGTCGTCTTTGTAAATACCGACGCACCCGTTTTCCACAAAGGGACTTCAACTAACATTAACGTTTAAAATTGCAACAACGTTAATTTGGCCAAAGTAGACGCTAGCTAGCCAACACAGCATATCTGGCTAGCAAACTGACGAGTATGTAAAACATAATTGCTAGGTTTGCTTTGCAATCTAGTTAACTTACCCATGTAGTAGCAGCTGAAACACCAAAGTCTCAAACCTACACCGACTAAACAAATATGTCAGCAACAGATCAGACGTTGATTGTGAAATGTATCTTATTTACCCTTTTCTCCCAGTAGAAGGCAAAGCAGACAGTGGAATCCACTCCCCCTTGTTTTAACCTCTTCCTGACGTAACCTAACTAGCTATAGACAGCCTGCTGTTGTGTACAAACTGACCAGCATGCCATCCAACGTTGAGTTATAAAGAATAATTTCCTAATCAATCGATCCACGTTGTATATCAAAGCAGACTCTTAGCTTGCTCTTTCTTGGTTACTCAATTAGGTAGTTAAGCTAACTAGCGTTAGCTAGATCGTTTATTTCAAACAAATGCTGAGTATATGTTAAGGCTCTTTATATTTATAATTAAGGCTCAGTTTTGCAATACCACGTACGCGTTCATGTGGTAGCGTATTGTATCCAGCCAGCTGATTCTTACTTAACATAATAATACTATTACCTAAGGTTTTTATTCAGTTTTCACTCGTTGGCTAGCTGTTAGCTAACTATATGAATATAGGAACTAGCGGGGGGAGTAAACGTCACATCACGTTTGGATTTCAAAATAAAAGACAAACATTTCGCTTACTGTCAATAAGCCATTCAAAAACATGTCACAGGATTCGGTTGCAATTGGACTTTGCGCCATAGGTTTTTTTTTAATATTGCGTTGTAAGCAGTATACCAGGTAGAAAACATGGGCGTTCAGAGCCAAAAGAAAGGGAAACAAAAATAAACTGTCAGAGAGGTGAATGGAAATGGATCTGGTGAGCTTCCCAAGACGGACAGGCCTATCATGAGGTAAGAACCATCGCGGGGGACAGTTATCTTCCTGATCATCCATTGCCTGTTGAAAACACGAGGAGGAGTTGTTCACGCCAAGCCTCCAAGAGGATGAAGATGTCATCAAGGTAAGCTGAAGTGAACCGCCGATATCCACCAGGCGATGGAAGGTGGCAGGAGCTCCATGGAGGCCAAACAGGAGAACCTGGTAGTGCCAGTGTCCACTAGGAGTGAAAAAGCAGTGTTCTCTTGGGTTTCCAGGGTAAGGGTCAACTTCCAGCATTCCTTGGTGCGGTCAAAGATGGTGAAACTGGTAGGTGAAATGGGTGCCCTGGATCCTATGCCAGGGCGCTGGCTCTTTGTCTGGTGTTCAGGGCACATGTTTATGACCAGTTAGACCTGAAGGAGAGAGGGTGATGTGAAGGGGATTGTCATTTAAGGCAGGTGAAATGGATGCTCTGGCAACTATGGTAGGGAGCCGGCTCTTTGGCCCAGTTGTCAGGACATCTGAATCACCTCAAGTCCTAGGTTTGAGACCCGAGTGGGGTTGCTGCTCATTGTCACAGGTGGACACAAAGTGAGCTTTCCCCAGTTTGGGAATGAGCTCATCCACTTAGGGATAGAGATATGAATCAAGAGTGGAGATTTTGTTCAGCCTCTGGATGTCATTACAGAACCTACAGGATCTGTCTGACTTGGGAACTAGCATAATGGGGCAGGACCAGGTGCTATTGGTGGTTTCAATGATTCCATAATGAGCATTTTGCATTCCTCCTCCTCTAGGAGATGGCAGCACCCGACAGGGATATGGTAGGGCCGCTGCCTTATAATAGTGTTGCATGGAGTTATGATGTTATGTTGTATCACGTGTGCAGCCATGGTCTAAGGAGAATACATCTTTGAACTGGTCTATGCATTCCACCACTTTTGGTGATGGGGCTCCAACAGCTCTTCTCTGTATGCATAGTCAGGCTGAGCAGTGCATCTGGTTGGCAAACATAGGCTGAAGAGATAGGCCCAGGTTCAAGCCATTTCTTTAGGACCCCTTTTTTTACCCTATTTCTTTAGGACCACTTTTTTTTTTACTCCACTGTGGCCATCAACACCATCACCTGGTCCCCAGACTGGAATTCCTGAGGCTGCACTGGGTGGTTATATGTTTGCTGTTATACTCTTTGTGTCCTTTCCGTGATAATTCCTGATAATCGGATAGTTTGCTGATAATAGGCATAACAAGATACATTTTTGCTTGCATGTCTTGTATGTAGTCAGTGACTGAATGTGCAGTGAACAATGACAGCTTTTGCTCCCACACCTCCTGTACCGTGTCTAGTAGGTCCCGCAGTCATTGTGCATAGAAGAGGTCGAAGGGGGAGAATCCTGTGATTGCCTGGAGAATTTCTCGACAACAAACAGGACATAGGGGATAAGGAGGTCTCTGTAATGTCTGTCCTATGCTACCATCTTCAGGTATAAGCACTCACTTCAGGGTCTGGTTAAAACATTCAATGAGGATGTCATTTTTGGGGTGGTATATAGAGGTGTGTTGTATCTTTAACAGACCACAAAGATCATGAAATGAAAGGGTTTCCCTGTTTGGTGAGAATATCCTTTGGGATACTAACATCGCACATGAGCAGGACCAGTTTGAAGACTATGGCCTTGGAAGTGGGGGTGTGTAGGGCGATTGCCTCTTGGAACAGGTATAATTTATGATGACTAAGATGTAATTGACCTCAGCTAGGCTTGGGCTAGTTCTAACACTGCCTCAAATGGAGGACCAGTACAACTGGGTTTGTATCTGGGTTAGCATGTTTTCAGCTGCCAGATGTCCACCTAAAGGGTGTCGGTGGACAAGATACATAACTGTATCTATGCGAGAGCATGGTATTACTAGTTGCTCTATCCTCTCTGCCTGATCCTAGCTTATGTGATACAAAAGGTTGTTTTTGACAATGTAGATGGGGGAAGGATCCCTCTGATGTGGGGCACATTGTCTATCGCCTTGACATAAGCCAGCCATGTTTTAGTTGGTCATCTTCCTTTTGTTCCTTCTGGAACCCCCCCCCACTTCTGCTTGTTCATAGACAACAGTTAGGGTTAGGGTTAACCTTCGAATCCAGCATCCCCACTCTCACTCCCCTTGTGCTTCAAATAGACTGCCCATTGTGGAGGGCAGCTCTGTTTTTTTTCTCTGGCAGGCACTTGTTTGATGGAGCACCATCTTGAACTCTGGATAATTTATTCTGACCAGCAGGGCAACTGTGGGGGTCAGGCTCCTGCCTAGGGGGAGGCTCAATGTATGTTGAGTTGTCCCGATTTGGGCCAGGGCCACAGGGACTTGGCTGTTGTACCCATGTATACAGTCTCTTCCTGGGGTTGTAGCGAGGGTAGAGCTGAAGTCCAGGTCAGGTTTATGTAATTTCCTGAGTCCAACAGTACAGTCATTTTGTGCCTGTCTAGTTTGAGGGTGTAAGGCAGGCCCTCTATAGCTAATGGGGAATTAAGGGTTCCAGCTCTGTGGGTATAGGTTCATTTTTGGGACTGCCCAAGCCACCAGAGGTATGAGGTTTTTGGGCCTTCTCCCGCTCCCTTCCGTCATCTCGGCATGGAACAAAACTCTCGCCTGGGGGTTGGCAGACCTCTCTCATGACAGTCGGGTCTACTGTGGGTCTGGACACTCTCCCCAGCTTCAGTGGCTTCCACGTATGGTGTTTTGCTGCAGCAGAAGCTGGTCCCAGAATCTTCAGCTCATTATAGGTGTGCACATATGATTGCGGTAGAGTGTAAAAGGTGAGTTGTGCTCCCGCTGGGAGGAACGGAGAGAGTATTTCCACCAAATCTTTTCTGTCCCAGAGGTCATTATCATCAACGTTTAGCTTATTGAGCAGCTGATGCAGACTTGTCCATGCATCCGGGAGTGATATGGTTGCAAAAGCATGGAAAGTGTCTTTAAGGTCCTCAGTGATTTGCTTGAGCTTGCCTTTTTTCATAGTAGTAATCGGGGAACTTCCCAAGAATGACAGGTCTGTTGCAAGGTAAGGACCATGGCAGGGGAGCAGTTATCTTCCTGAACTCTGTTGCTTGTGGAAAACGTGGAATTAAACAAAAGATAAAATGTTAAGAGTTGGAGACTCGCCAGTCCGACATAGCTTAGCATTTTTATGATAATGCGTTATACATGATGCATGCTGTGATGTATTGACACCATACTATATGGATGATTCTGGTGGCCATCATAATTCACAAGAATTCACACAGCAAGGGCTCTACGGCTAAGTAAAATATATTAATTAGGATAATGTTCAGATCTTATACAAGGCTTGAATTTCTCAAGTTGTTTTTATATTTATATGTTTTTTCTCTTTTCAGTTTACTGGTGCACTACAATTTAGGCTTTTCATGCCTTTCTTTCTTCTTATATGTAAGAAAGTACTCTCCCACAGAAACTACTTTTCTGAATATATCACTGGCACATAATTAAAATTCACTGACATTTGTTATTTATTTTTGTGTAATTGCAATTGCTTGCAAGTTAGCCTCATGGAAAAATCATCAAGTATAAGGTAAATGAAGTCAGATAGTCCACATAAACAAGATGGCATATTACAGAGAACATTTGTTTACATTAGATGTATAGCACCTTTGTATCAAACATTTTTATATTATAATGTACCTCTATTACATATTTAATTGTTGGTTGTTTCTCATATAAAGGAATTTGTACCATTGATGCATATCTCCTTTTGTAACGTGCCGAGTGCCGCAGGGGGAGGAATTGGACGTAGAGACTCCATCGACGTAGACAGACATTTAATATAGGACACGTCAACGATAAACACAAATACGAGCATTGACAATGTGATAAACAGACACTAGCGCATTTAACATCAACGATGTGAACAAACACTACACGACATGAACCAAACCAATGACCGACAAAGATGCACACACCAGCAGGGGTTTAAATACATACAGACAATCACATTACAGTAAACCATGCGTAAGTGTGTGCGAACAAGGGAGGCATGGTTACAAATAAGATGAAGTACTGCACGCGGCGGGCCGTATCACGTGACCAGTGGGCCTGGGAGCCGTCCGTGACACCATTTGAATACACTAACATTTTCTCTAATTTTAATCTTTGCTTTCAACCACTGCTAATTGCAGAATTGGTGTGCAGATTATTGTTTTGAAATTGCTGCCAATCTCATATTACTGGAAAACAGCTCTTATAAAAATGTTGTTTACAAATACATATATGAGTAATTATCTAATGTCTTGGGATGATAGACACATTGCTGGTTGTGTCAACCTGTCAAATGATTACAGTATTTGATTTCAGCACAAGTGTAAGGTGGAAAGCATATAAGATATAATTTTGATACCAATATTGCCCATACTATTAATAAGTGCTTAAACAATCAAATATGTCTTGTTTGTTACCCCAGGGCAGAAAATTGTAAACATACATAGTTTATTTCATGAGTCCATGTGTCAGTTTTAAGTTAAGAGCAGGATGAAGGTATTAGGGTGAAGACTATGACGTACTTGTTACAGTCATTTCACTAACTGCTCACTTTGTAATCTAAATTTGATTATTTAGCATCCTCCTCTGAGGTTAAAAAGCCTTATATTTTGATATATTAATGCTGTCACTATTATTAATATACCCCAAACTTTCTGTTTATATTTACATCAGAACCATTCATCCTCTTAAACACTTCCTCATTTACACCAGGGACAGAGATTCCTACTATAGTTGTAAAAAGGCTTCTCCCAGTAGAGGAAACACAGACATCAGCCTTAGAATTTGCAATGAACAGGACATTGAGGGATACCTAGAAAGAATAATGATACTTTGGCCTTCTCAGCTTTTTGAAAAACTAGATAAATAAAATTTAATGGCTTAGGAAATATTAAAATAAAATGACAAAAAGCTTACTTAAATCAACAGTGACTGTGTACAAACAGTTGCTGGTGGCAACTTTTTGTTGTTGTTTTTGTTGTTTTATTTATCATTTGTGGGTACACATTTTTAAAACAGTATTGGATTATTTTCTTTGTATGTGTATATAAGATGAATATACAAGCTGTAGAAAATTTATATAATTTATATCTTGGTGAGTTTAGACATTTTACTGCATGCCATCTTAAACACCCTAATGAGATTTTGTCACAATAATACACAGCAACAGTTTAAGGTGGATGGTTCAACATGAGTGAGGGAGATTCACATCAGACTGACCAGAGATGGTCATACTACAAAAACACACAAAGGTGTTTTTAAACTGTTTCCTGATTATTCTTTTTGAGAGTTGTTTTGTTGCTGTGTTTACATGTTTGTTCTACATATGATTGGAACAATGGAGACAAAACTGTTTGTGTGTGTGTGTCTGTGTGTCTGTGTGTCTGTGTGTTTTGCTTTGGATCAGTTTTATCAGTCTGGTCCTATTTATCAGCATGTAAAATCGGCCAATCTGCACACTGACAAGCTTCACATCTTTCCTCTGTTCTGACCACCTTATTACCCTGTTGGGGGCAGGGTAATGCTCTTACATCTTAATAGTCCTATTAATCATTTACCAACTAGCCATCCATGTTCTCCTTTTGTTTAGGCAATGTTTCTTTTATGATCAAGCTGTAAGTAAGACAAAATGAAAAAAAAAAAAAAGATCCATTCATGGTTTTTATTTTCACTGAGAGCTGTTAAGTGTCTTGCTAATGTTAGTTAAAACTTTTGGCAGGTCTCTTGTTCTGTTGATTAAAATGCCTGACTCCACACTCATAGCAAAAAAAAAACCTCACTGTTTGTGATTAACGTTTTCCTCTAGGTCAGTATATAAAGGCTTCACTAGTGTTACTATGGACCTTTCTACATAATGTAAATTTGCAAAGTTATACTTGCATAAATTCAGCTATTTTCAGTTGAATTCCCATAGTCAAATGGACATGTCCCCTTGTAAATTTATGCTTGCACAACGGTATAATAATCTATTATGTGGACGCAACATATATAGAAACAGTTCTCACATAACAAAACACAAAAGCGCACATAAGTGAACACATGGGACACATCAATGCTAAAAAATAATCAATAACCTAGAAACTGCAATTATTGCCCTTCCTCCATCTTCAATCCTGGAAATCATCAACGTATTTGTCAGACGTCCTTATTTAAGACCAAAAATTATGTGAAAATATATGCACAGATTCGTTCTTAAATTTTGAAGAACTTGCCTCATTCGATAGTTTTCTCGTATTTAGAAAGTTCGCTTTACTTGAATAAATTAGCTTATGTTTTGTTTTTTGTTTTTTTTGTTTTTGTTTGTTTTGGGTTTTGTTTTTTTGTTTTTTGTTTTGCTCAATTCGAATATAGAAACTGAACTTGGTGAATATATGCGCCTCTACGTCAAACCTATTGCGATTACCCTCGACATCTAAATCCGTAATCCGATTTACCCTACCCGGGTGCACTGCGATGTTGAACATCGCAATACTGCCCATTGACTTTATAGGCTATATATATAATCCAAAAAACCATCAATGATTACATCTTCGCAACATTTAATAATTCGCGATGGTAATATCAGTCGCTGTCCATAGAAAATTATAACCCCTGACTGCAACATTTCCTTTCATGCTAACTATTCCATATTCTCTCTCGTGACTCTTGCCTTGAATCCCGTTTTTGTCATTCACCGTCATGTACTGTCATATAAATCCATATCTTTATTTATGTGGCGGAACAGATTTCACGGTGTAAACTTTGAGCAACTTTTATTTTCCATTTCTTGGATTCAGCAGTTAATTCCATGATGTTTTCGGTTATTGACTCTGAAAGTATATAATTACTCGTTTACCCTTTGACTGAATTTTATAACGATAACAAGACAAAAGGTCATTTTGGGACCATGAAATATTCTAATTCAGAATTTTCATGAATGTGCTCTCTTGCACAAATAGAACTGAATTTGTCAGACGTACAATAAACTAAGAGAATGTTGCAAAAGTGTTATTTCATGAGGCCCATTTTTAGCTCTGAAATTATGACTTTTATATGCCTGTGATGTAGCATTATACTATATAACTGACCATGAACATGTAGGATCATATACAGCTGACTAGTTGGTTGTGATGAGGTAAGGCACATTAGTAGCCCACTGAGGTGTGCTTGAGAAGTGCCCCCTTTTACCCCTCCTAATCGCAATCATCTTCCAAGCAGGTCGCTCAATAAGCACTTCTGTGGAGGGGAGTGAGGAGTCATGGGATAGGGTCTGGGGGCACAAGTATAAAAAGGTTTAAGGAGGGATCACAAATCAAACCCCTTGGGAGCATCAGAAGAAAGGGGCCTTAATTTCCAGCATTGGGAAACCAGCAACCAGCATGCATTAAGAAACTTGAAGGGCACAGTATGTGGAAAGGCACCAATATGGGTAAGTAAAATACTACTTTGTTTGTGAATTTAAAGTTTATTGCAGTACACTGACATCATACATCTTAAAACCCATACCAAGTGTACTTAGATTTCTGATTACCTTGTAAATACTAAGTCCTTTGCAGTAGGCCTAGCTGGTAATACGGTAAGATAATTCCATGTTACTTTAATCAAATGTTTATTTTAGAGTTATAACTCAAGGTGTGCATTTCATGTGACATCTTAGGAAATTATTTACTGGCCAGCCAAATTTATTTGTTTAATTCTAAATGTCATGGATTTGCATGTTTAGGTTTTTTAGCTATTGTTGCATTTAATTATCACACTTGCATGCTTATCATTATATTGTAATGGAGGTGCCAAATTTGAAATTCAGGGCAAGTGATACAGTAAAAATATCAGTAAAACATTAATCTACTATCAGCAGTGGTGACAACCGATTGCTCAGTGTTTTGGCTTCAGGCTGACGTTTTGTCCTTGCTTACAGAAACATCTCGACAGACTTCTGTCAGTGCAACCACATCACGGAGTGCCAGCCGCAGGAAAAGGACAAGTTTCTCTAAAGAGCACGTGGAACTTCTTCGAGCTACCTTCGAGACAGACCCGTACCCGGGCATCAGCCTCAGAGAGAGTTTGTCACAGTCAACAGGCCTGCCTGAGTCTCGCATCCAGGTACACTACGCAATTAAGTACAGCACTACACACATGTTTAGTAGCCTCTTCCCATACATATACACACACAAACTGGTATGCTTATAGGATATTTAAATTAAAGTGCAGCTTGGATCCAGTTGCTGATAGTTTTATCAACATCTCTGTTTATACTACTTGCACAGAGATGATGCAAGTCTGAGTTTATCTTTGGTTTTCTTTGGCATACTGTTCAATACGTCAACAGAGGAGACACCAACACAGATAACCATTAATGCTTTGACTATATTCTGCTATGGCAGGATGTCATTTGAAAATGATTAACCTGAACCTTCTCACAGAACTTTTCTTATCTAGTGCATTCAGTAGCTACCTCTAATCTCATGACTGTATTCTTATGTAGCTAAGTAACATTATCTTTCTTCTCTTTCAATAGGTTTGGTTCCAGAATAGGAGGGCACGTACACTGAAATGCAAGAGTGCCAAAAAGGCTTTGTGGCAGACTGACTCTGTTTCACCAGTTTACACAGCTACCCAGAGTCCACCAGCTCAACCACATTCCAGCACAAAAGAGGGAAGGGAAGACTGCATGCCAGGTCTTCTATCACCCCTTGTCCCACTTGTGCACCCCGTTCAGATTAAGGAGGAGATAGAAGAGGACTGTTACTACAGATTTTGGCCTGCTCCTTCGAATGTTTGTTATGATTCAGGCTATGCCACCCCTTCATATCGCCACCACCAAGGCAGATCTGTAAACTCACATTCTAGCCCCATGCTTTTGAGCTCTGAGCAGGTGACTGCAAACTGGCCTTTGCGGTATGATCGGGAGTCACCGGTCCATTCTATATGGAGCCCCTCTCACAGCTCCAGCTCTAGTCAGGGCTTTTACTACCCCCTTACTACCCCCAAGCAGCAGTACAGCCCCACCCTTCAGTCTATGGTCTTCTCTACCCCAGACTCAGGGCCCTGGGACAGAGGTCAGGTGTGCACCCCAGCCTCCAGCTCCTTCTGTTTACAAGATCCAAAAATGTCTGAAGTGGGCAACCAGCAAGACAAGGTCCTCCATCATGGACCAGTGCCTGAGTTGCCTGCACTCTCTCTGCAGGAAATTCTGGGGGAGCTGCAAGGAGACTGGTGGGAAGGAGACAGCCTCAATAACCACCCGACTGAGACCAAGATAATGTATTATTAAATAAGATCCACTTCTCCCTATTGCTTACTACTTCAGAACAGGTTTAAGTGTTAAAGCATTCTAATCATATTTATTATATTTATTTTCATTTGTTATATTTATCTCATGATTTGTTTCATTTAAATACTAGAATCTCATGCTGTTATGAATATGGTTAGCAAGCATCTTTCCTTCCATATTTATTTACTGCACAAATATTTTCATATTACTATATGATAATGTAAGTTAACATCTTCTTGTTATTCTTCTTACTATTACTATATAAGAATGAGATGTTAGCTTTAACTATTTTCATATTTATTTATTGTCATGTAAGCTAACTGTCTTGGTGCCATTGTTCGCCTAAGCCTTAAAATTAATACGATCACAATTAAAAGTGCTGGGGATGCCTATGCAAAATAATTTTTTTTTTTTGTACTGATCTGAATCCCTGAACTATAAGATTAGTTTTTCCAACTTTGCAAATATACACACTGATTTGCTTTCTACCTTTTCTCTAGTTATCTCTACTTATCCTTGCATAGTTATCTTGCTGCATTTGTATTCAAATAAAGGCTTAACAAATATTTTTTCCCTTCTCTGCCTGAGGTTTGCACAATGTTTTGTAAGGTTTGCAAAATTTGTCCACCTTCTCATTAGTTAATTTTGGTGATAGTGCATGTGTTCAAATTAAATTACATAGTTTGTCAAGACAAGAAACATTTAAAAAGGAGGTAGGGCTGTGATACTGTCTGTGATAAGGAAAGACAACAGCACAAATACCTTACTCAAAGAATACACATATTGTATGCATTATACATATTATACATGTTAGAGAGACCAGACAAGGGCACAGGCTATTTACACATATTCAAGAGAATTTAGGCATTTTAGAGATTATAAAATAAGTATGTGATAAATGAAGAGAGTAAGAGCTAATGTAACAGAGCCAAACATTTTGAATATGTGAATGTGTGCTTATGAACAGAGACTGAGGAAACATAATTATCTATTATTTATAGCATATTGGAGAGTTATGGACATTGTACAGTTACATACTTTGTGTTTACATGGGAATTGGGTGCCAGTAATAGAAGTAAGTGAGTGCACTTAATAAGCGTTGTACTTAATAGGCGCTACAGTTCTGGGCGGAAAAATGTTTGCATGTCTTTTTGTGCTGGCCTCGATGGCTCTGTCTTTTATATTCAATAGAAGTGGCTGGAAGACGTGGTGTCCAGGGTGAGGAGGGTCAACTATAATCTTGCCAGCATGGTTTGTAAACCAATGACCTGAGGCATTGGGGGACTTCAGCTGATGATTCTCTCCAGTCTACTGACTATGTACTGGAGTGTGGTTCAGTCCTGTGAGGTGTAGAATTCAAACCAGATAGTTGTTGATAAGGTGAAGATACTGGATCTTCAGGGCCTGTGGTGGGTTGGATTTCTTCAACTGCCACAGAAAGAACATACCAACTTCCACATTAAACTGAACATGTGAAAGGACTAATCTAAACTAATCTAAAATGCTTGTTTTCCATTTGTTAGCATACCATGCCAACTTTACCTAATTTTCACTATATGTGGAAGTCTTAGAGAAGCCTTAATAATATCTAACAGGAAATCTAAATCAGAATTGTGTTCATTATGCATTTCTGATGCTTTCACTGTAGGTTTTCCCACTAAATAATTTATACCCAGTGAAATAGGCTATAGGCTATTATGGTGCTCTTGAATGTATTACAGTTCTCGAATGCCATGGGTTGAGTTTTCCTTTCACATGTTAAGTTTAAAGTTGAAATTGGTATAATATAGAAGAAGAACAGAGATATGTGTCATGTCTCAGCCTCCAACCAGAGTCCAGAAAACTACATTCCCCAGAATTCTCCAGTTTCCATTCATGATTATTAGTTTCACCCTTGTCTAGTTTATCCACATGTCTCTGTTTTCAAATATCTTCCACATCCTGTTTGTCTTTGTGAAGTCTCTTTGTTAAGCCGTCTTGTTTCTAAGATAATTCCTCATTGTACTTTTACATTTGTGTTTTGACCCATACCTGTTACTCTTTTGTTGCCTTTTTGCCTGCCCCTAGTCTGGTTTGTTTGCATGGTCTGTTACATATGTTAATATATTAATCCTATTGAAATTCACCTGTGTACAACTCTGCCTCTTACTGCAAAGTCTTACAGAAGATTTCGCAATTGTGCGGAGTAGGCAGGGTCCGGATCTGTTCCGGACACCCTACATGTGCCTACATGTGAAAGTAGCCCAGGGCCAGTTATTGGGTCAACACCACCTGTGCCTTGAATCATTAGACAATACAGTGGAGGAGGTAACAAGGCAGACCCAGCATCTAGCTGTCCTGGTCCTATCTGTAATGGAACTCACTCACTGTCTATCATCAGTGACTTCCAGTGAGGTAAGAGCTGCTATTTTTCTCCATCAAGTCTGAGCTTTACACCTTTTCATGTAGCACTGGCAAATGAATATGACAGCAATCCAGATTGGCAGGGATTATTACTGCAGTGATGTTTTGCCCTCCAGCTTCTATATACACTGCCTGAACAAAAAAAATGTCACCAACTGGATTTAAGCAAATAGATAAGAGCCTCCCATTTGGATAATTACTGCATGAGTGATTATGTTTCAGCTGGCTTCTCATTTGTTAAACAACCATGTCGAAAGACATGCTGTGGTTGTGGAAAAGATGTTAATCTGTTTCAGAAGGGTCAAATTATTGGCATGCATCAAGCAGAGAAAACATCTAAGGAGATTGCTGAAACTACTAAAATCGGGTTAAGAACTGTCCAACGCATTATTAAAAAGTGGAAGGACAGTAGGGAAACATTTGAGGAAGGAATGTGGTCGGAAAAAAATCTTGAATGATCATAATCCACGATCACTTAAACGTGTGGGGAAATCAAATTGTAGAAAAACAACAGTAGAACTCAGGAATATGTTTAATAGTGAAAGTAAGAGCATTTCCACATGCACAATGCGAAGGGAACTCAAGGGATTGGGACTAAACAGCTGTGTAGCCTTAAGAAAACCATTTGTCAGTGAGCCTAACCAGCAAAAATGGCTTCAATTTGCTAGGGAGCATAAAGATTGGACTCTGGAGCAATGGAAGAAGGTCATGTGGTCTGATGAGTCCAGATTTACCCTGTTCCAGAGTGATGGGCGCATCAGGGTAAGAAGAGAGGCAGCTGAAGTGATGCACCCATCATGCCTAGTGCCTACTGTTCAAGCCTTTGGGGACAGAGCTATGATCTGGGGTTGCTGCAGTTGGTCAGTTCTAGGTTCAGCAACATTATCTGCCCAAAGAATGAGGTCAGCTGACTACCTGAATGTACTGAATGACCAGGTTATTCCATCAATGGATTTTTTCTTCCCTGATGGCACAGGCATATTCCAAGATGACAATGCCAGGATTCAGCAGACTCAAATTGTGAAAGAATGGTTCAGAGAGCATGAGACATCATTTTCACACATGAATTGGCCACCACAGAGTCCAGACCTGAACTCCATTGAGAATCTTTGGGATGTCCTGTAGAAGACTGCGCATTGGTCCAAATCTCCCATCATCAATACAAGATCTTGGGGGGAAAAATTAATGCAATGCTGGACAGAAATAAATGTTGTGACATTGCAGAAGCTTGTGGAAACAATGCCACAGCGAATGCATGCCTTAATCAAAGCTAAAGGCAGTCCAACGAAATATTAGAGTATGTGACCTTTTTTTTGGCCAGACAGTGTGCCTGCACAGTCTTCACTGCACTTATGATATCATTGCTGTGTGGTAGAGAGCTAGAATGGGTCATGTCCGTGTGGAACCAAGGTGGTGAGATTACCAAAGACTAACCATTTTATCACCCTGTTCCATTCTTATTTTGATCATCCTCTAGAAGGCAAGGCTGGTGGAGAACTTTTGATCTAATTAAAGCAAGGCTACATCAACTTCTAATATGCCCTGGAATTCCTGCACCTTTGGCACTAGTAGTGGATAGAATAAGGCTGCATTGATGGTTGCCTATAGAAAAGGATTAAAATTCCAATTTATTTACTGAGGTTGCCTGTAGAGATGACTCTAAGATGTAGGAGGAGCTCATCTCCCTGTGTATTCATCTTGACTACCTTCTTCATGAGAGATGGGGAAAAAACCACCAGTGAGAATCTAAACCATCTCATCTATGTTCAGGTGAGACAGAGGAGATGCAGGTGAATAATCTGCATCTCAGTGTCTCCAAAAGTCAATGCAGATTTTTTCGTGGGCTATGTTTCTATTATGGAGAGTCAATATTCACATATGCACGTGTATATGTCCACAGTGCCTAAGAAAACAAAATACAGCTATAAAAGAACAAAAAAGCAAACTGATTTGACCCTTAAGAGCTGGAATAACTGAACTACAGACAGAAAGAATGTTCTGTTGAAAGTCACTACCTATATCCGATCACAACATAGTGTACAGCAATCTACAGACAAGCCTAACATGTCCTACCCTTTTCTTGATTCAGGTGTCAGGATCAGGATCTTGTGCGTAAAAGTCTGTAGGCATAATGCCAGCACACTGTGAGTCAATAGAACAGTCAGATTGAACTGGGATGAGACTACAACAGACAGGTCTAAGCAAACCATCACAGTTAAGAACAATTTCATTACCAAATCCAGAGCAGGGAACATCCCGCACACACCCGTCGCTGGCATTGATGGTGTGGCAGTCAGCAGTGGTATTCTGTACCTCTGTTCTACTGTGTATGATGATGATGATGACTGTGCCTAATCAAAGAACTCATTGGAAGCTGCCTGCTGGCAAACTGATTCTGCTGCCCATATAGTCATCATTTTTGTCACTGGCCTGCCCCAGTCAAATGGTAACACCACCAAAGTCACCGTAGTAAACTGTTTCTCAAGAACTGTGAGATTCATCCTGCTACCAGATCTTCCCTCTGTGTTTGAGACAGCATAGGTTCTATTTTAACATTTGTATCAGAGTTAACTGAAGACATCTGATCAGACAGAGGGCACAGTTAATTCCCCAATTTTGGCAGTTGTTTATGGAAAGACTAGGAGCAAGTATTAGCTTGACTTCCAGGTACCATCCACAAAGTAACGATCAGGTAGAGAGGATCAACCTACACCTTAAAAAGCTCCTTTGTTTATACTTCAGGGATCAACAGCTTGATTTGCTCTCGCTATCTCCCATGGGCTGAATTTGATTGTTCATTCCGCTAAAGGTCTTACTTCCTTTCAGTGTGTGTTAGAATTGCAGCCTCCATTTGTAGCCCAGGAACCTGAGCCAGCCTTGTCAACGGCCATTGACTCTTAGATGAAGAACATCTGGGAAAACTGGGAAAACTCTCACCAATGCCTAGAGCATGCTATTAGGTGTTTCCAGCATCATGCAGACAACAGTCATGGCTCCTCCTGTCTGCTCCCATTACCCTGATTATTAGTTTCAACCGTGTTTATCCCCACATCTCTGTCTATAAATACCTTCCTGTTCTTGTTGTTTGCAAAGTCTCATAAAGCCCTGTCTTGTGTTTCTAAGCCATTTTCCCATTGTACTTACCTTTTGCATTTGTGTTTCGGCCCATGCCTGTTCTCTCTGTTGTTGTTTTTTGCCTGCCCCAATCTGGTTTGTTTGTATGGTCTGTTGCCTGTTGTGTTTTTTTTGTTTGTTTGTTTGGTTTTTTTGCCAATCTTCGCCTGGTTTCTGACCTTGTTTGGACTGCCCTTTGTACTTACATATTAAACCTGTTGAGTTTTACCTGCATGCAACTCCACCTATGATTGCAAAGCCTAACAAGATGAGACTTTTGCTGTTTAATCAGGAGACTACACTTATTGGCTTGACAACACCATTAAATTACATTAGATTTTATGAGGAAAAAAAAAAACTTTGGTAAGACGATTTGTCTAAATATTTTTGTTCAACAACAACAATAATAATAATAATAATAATAATAATAATAATGATATTGAGCAGGGTTAGAAATCCTACACGAAAGACCGGATCCCTACATTGTAGCAATAGTTTCGACCATGTAATACGCTGACTATACGTTTAGAACTGAGTAGTTGATGACAGCACTTCTGTCTGACCGTAAAACCGCAAGACTGTATTAAGGCATAAAGCGCCCTCTACTGACCTTAAAGAGGACTTGAAACACTAGCTGTAGCTAGCATCATTAAGATTAATTGTCACTCTTAAAGATCTTTATGTTTAACTATGTGAGGTGAAACTGGATTAAAGTAATCTAAATTTTATTTTTAACAAGTGCTACATGGCTATCGTTAGCTAAGTTTACGATATCTGTTAATAGGCGGAGCTTGAATTGCATATAGGGGTGCAAGCGGAAAAGGCTATGCAGGCTGCAAGAAATCTTTTAAAGCTTACACTAACCAAATATATAGAACTGTAAATGTAACTCCAGTAAAAATAAAATACAGTAAACATCTGATCATCTGCAATAAGGCAGTAAAAACGTTTTGTAAAACTGAGAACTATGAGAATATATGAACTTTATAACCTGTTTTTCATTTTGTCCTTTCATGCGATAACAAGTAGTTGGACGTATTGAATGTATCGGACACATTCTAATTGGCTCTTGAAAATGCGCTACATGATTCCGTGGAAACAGTCTGTTTAACCTAACAGAGAGGTGCCGTGTATGGAAATAGCAAGGTTGCAGGTGCCTGTACTTTTAACGAGCAAAAATTAAAAATGAAAATAAGCAGAAGTTGTGTATAATTTATTTAAAGATAATGCATGGTGTTACAAATAACTGAGTGCTTTCTTGAGGCTTGCATAGTTGAACATGTTTGCAAGCCTTTCCAACGAACCAACGCCATGACGTAGTCGCTGATGCAATGACAATATGGCGGCGCATACCAAGCATAAATCTGTTACAAGGGGGTAATCGCTTTAGAACTAAACACACTTGTACAAAGTTCATCTATGTTGGTGTCTCGTGTCCACGTTAATCTCTTTAGAATGGTCCAGTTAAGTATTTATAATAAATGTATTTCACCAACAGTCTGTTATATTAATGTGATGTTATATTCTTTATTTAATTACATATCCCATTTTTCACAAGGGACACAATGTTAAACCACTCCTCATTTCGCTAAAATCACCAGTCTTACATATCTTTAGTATTTACTAACGGAACGCAAGTGATCCATACGTGAAACAACTTCGCCAGCTATCGTTTTACACGATACTGTCGATAAGTTTAGATACAACATATGCCACTGGGTGTGTCTTAACCTAGCTAACTCGCACGAGAAGAAGAAAAAAAAACGAGCGGTAGGCTACGTGAATACATCAGTGTTTGAATTGGTATGTTTTCGGGTTTTCCAACAATTTTCAAAGGCTTAAGCTGTCTATGTTCTATGGTTTGTAGTTAGCTAGCTAACCTAGGTATGTCAACAACTTCAAATACTGAACAACAAACACCGAGGGATGGTTTTGTACGAGCTGGACCACATTGCTAGCTAGCTAGAGTCTTAGCTAAACTCAATAGCAGTCGATTTCTGTAGCTAGCTAGTTCTTGTGTTTGTATTCATACGATGAATAATGTCTGGCTAACTAACTAAACTAGCTAGTTGGCTATGATATAGATGTAATTTAATTTCATAGGAGAATATTGTGTCTATGGGGTAGAGTTGACTTATTGTTTTTAGTTGACAGCCTGCTAGCAACTTTTGAGGAATATGACCCACATAAGCTTTATTCTTCTAATGTTCAAGCTATCTGAATTGTGTAACCAGCTAAAGTCACATAAATTAAGGTAATTAACTAGCTATTTAGGTTAGATAGGTAATAGCTAGCTAGGTTAGCTGTCAGTTATTAAAAGGGTGATTAACTAATCTTCTGATGTAACTAAAATGGTGCGCTAGGTAAATAGTTCAGCTAACCTAACAACAAACGATCTTGGCTATTAACTTCAGTTAGATAGATAGCGTTACCTTATTACAATGGGTGTTGTTAGTTGCAGTTTAGTTTTTAGCTAGCTAACTTGGGGCCGCTAGTTATTATTCAATTCTAGTGTTCTGTTACAACATAAAACAGGTATAGTCACTAAGCACCAAGAATAAATGTTATCTAACATTTAATCGTTAGCTAACAAGACGAGTCACCAGAGAATATCTATCAAGACACAATTACTTCATGGCAGTAACTAGCTAGCTAGCTCATTTACTGGTGGGATATTTTGTCCAGTGAGTGGAATTTTACCACAGAATGGACGGTTTCAAGCAACTAGTCATAATCGGCAAACATTTTTTGACATGGTTCGCGGTAGGAACAAACCGTTTGGTAATCCTTACCTGTGCATCCTTTGTGACTAATCTAAAGTTTCTCAGATAGACTGTAGTATTACCATAGTGGCTTCATAATATGAGAATACCAAACATGGTCAGTTGGTTGGCCCATGGTCAATATAACTATTCTTTAGATACCATCAGTTTTCATATATACTCTCATCATGTGTTGATGGTGGGGTAATCCTTTGACTGCATTCTGGAGTGATCCATATTTTAGATGTTCCTGTCTAAGTGTAAATATATTCTTATCTATTTACACTCATTTTTTTAAACAGGGTTTGAAGATGCATTATTACAGATATGAGAATGCAGAGGTCAGCTGTTGCTACAAGTACCTCATGTTCAGCTATAACATAGTATTTTGGGTGAGTATATATTAAAACCTATGGCAAACTCTGCAAAGCAAAATGTTATACCTTATATATCTTGCTGTTAGTCCTAACTGTTACCCCATTCTGATAGATCACAGGCACTGGGCCTAAATGTCACCCAAACACTTCATAATTATTTTATCAAAATTGTGCTGAATTGGGCAACGTTTTGTTTTTGGCATATGAGTGCTGTCACAGTTTTAATGGTTTCAGTCTATACTTTGTGAAGGGTGTTAACACGTCCACAGAAATCCTTAGTTGTACTGCATAGTTATCTTTCCACACACTACTCTTTTTTGCTTATTATTATTTGCTTATATAGATAACATTGTCACATTGTGAACACTCAGAGGTTTCACTTCCTCTGATGAGGACCTTAAAGACGTTCTGATGGTTCTTGGTTTCCTAACAGACATTTTGGTTCATCAGCAGGAAATAAAGACGTTTGTGTGCATGTGTATTAAAGTGTGCGTTTGTAATGAGACACATCATCTGTGGCCCTGTGGTAAATCTTGCTTAGAAGAGAAAGATGTGACTAACCCAGTTTGGGTGCTTTTTTCCCCTCAGAAATGGGTGTAGTTATCATCAATGATTTGCTTGGTACATGTCAGGGAAAGATTTTCATGGGAGCACTAGTACGCACCACCAACGGTGGTCTTCTTTGATGTAGTGCCCCTTTAAAAGAAGTGCCATTTCTGTCCCAATATGTACCTCCTGTAAAGCATAATCATTGCAAAAGTATTTTGATATCTATGATTTTAATATATTGTGTAAATTAGCTTTGGCTTGTTCAATAAAAGATCCATTCATGAAAACAATTAAGCAACATTGTTTTGAGCCCCATAATACCTTTGTTTAATGAAAAGTGAAATGCATAAATGGGGTTAAAGGAACATTTCCTGATTATCTTTGACCAGACTTGTGTTCATGTTGGCAACAACCTTTGCTAAAACTTCTGTAACCTCAGTGTTTCTGTTTTTGGATGCTGATGGTCACTTTAGTTGCTTATGACACAATTACAGGCTGTGACAGATTTGTTATGTATGAACACAGCTATTCTGATGTGTTTGTCTTTGTCTTTGTTGCAGCTGGCTGGGGCTGCATTTATTGCTATTGGATTCTGGGCTTGGAGTGAAAAGGTGAGTAGATTATTGTGGAGCCAAAGCACATTAGACATGTGCAAATTGTACTGTTATCCTTGTTTGTATTTTGTATTAAGTATGGAGTATTGTGGTAATGCCATAAATAGTAAATGTATATAAATTATCGTTAGCACATAATAAGCATAGATGGCACGAGTGTAATATTTATATTGTTTAAGTACAAGTTATAGACATGGAATGCTTTTCTTTTTAAGTTTTGGGTTATGCTCCTATCCTTTTGAGTACTGTCACTTTAAGACAGTGCTCAAGTTAGTTCATGCTATTATTTGTTTAGCTCTCAGTTTTGGGTGGCTTATGCAGTTTGTTTTGCTTGGTTTTGCTATTGAAGCTCCAAAACATCGTTAGGTTTGTTTGTTTGCTTGCAAAAGGAGGAAGAAAATGTAGGGGTCTTGGTTATAAATAAAGACCTTGCTTTAATAAGCAAGCAAATTCTATAGGAGAGAGGAATGGAAAGATAGCAAAAGTACACCAAATTTGTCATAATCTCACACAGGAAATTGGGGCTTCTCAGAAAGCGCATTACCACAAGTTCATTGTACATTACCTATTGAGAGAACCCTTATTTTTCTAGTCATTTATATAGGAAAATGCATGTACTGCAGTAGAATTATTTATCAAATGAATATGCTATTGCAGTCCTCATAATGAAGTTTTTGAAAGATTGACAACACAGGTTGCTTGCTGTCAATTTCTTTGCAGGGTGTGTTGTTGGACCTTACGCTTGTGACTCGAATGCATGGTTTTGACCCTGTGTGGCTGGTGATGCTTGTGGGCACAGTCACATTTGTGCTGGGCTTTGCAGGCTGCGTGGGGGCGCTGAGGGAAAACATCTGTCTCCTCAAATTTGTAAGTAAGGTCTTGCGCTCTGGGGATAGAATTAGGAAAGGCAAGATCACTGCTAACTGTCTTACTTCACAAATGTAATCTTTATTGAGTATATAGAATATACTAGAACCTCTAGTGATATGGCTTACCTTTAGTGGTATTGGTATTTCTTTGTCCTGTTACGTATGTGCAATAACAATGAGGGTCAAAAAGTGGAAATTCTATATTTAAGAAAATGTTTAATTTTCACTATAATCGTGTACAATATATGTGCTGTTTTATTACAAAATGACTAAATATAGACTTATGTTTAATAACATGCACATACAGTGGAAAATATACATTTTTACTTATAAATCCAGAACATTTTCTCTCTTGGAACTTTCTACCACTTGACCTTGTCTTTGGACCTTGTTGTCCAGTTCTCAGGTGTTATTGGATTTATCTTCTTCCTGGAGCTAACAGCAGCAGTGCTAGCACTCGTGTTTCAGGAGCCCTTACGGGAATGGATAAGTGAATTCTTCCTAGCTAATGTGAAGGCCTACAGAGATGATATCGACTTACAGAACCTCATTGATTCCCTACAGAAACTGGTATGATTAAACCCTTTCTTTCCTTTTAATATCTGGGAATTATTTCTCTGACTGAGTTTGGCACAATCTTGATTTACTGTTCAGTCCAACAGACATTAAATAAGTTCATCAATCAATATATAACACATTTTGTAGGCATATCACACAGGGCTTTCCACTTAAAATACATTTTAGAAAAATGAAACTTGATCTCTTATATAAAGACTGACAAGTAATCAGTAATGACATCATTACATTGTAATAGTTTACAGACACTTTTAGTGTATATAGCATTACTTTTAATTTCCATGTAATGGCAAGTGAGAACTGAGACCCGTAATGATGAGGTTGTTTGCTGTGTATTGTTGGTTGATCATTCCCCAATGAAATTCCTTATACTCAGAACCATTGCTGTGGATCCAAGGACCCCAATGACTGGAATCTGAATGTCTACTTCAACTGTACCCAGAGCAACCCCAGCAGAGAGAAATGTGGAGTACCTTTCTCTTGTTGTATCAGTGACCCAGCAGTAAGCTCTTTCTTTTCTGTTTCACCATAATCACAGTACCATGTGGTAAATCACAGGCAGGTCTACATTTTTCAATCAGCAAAGCAAAGAAAGTTTATGAAAGAGTATTTAATAGTTTACTAGTAGAGTAGTTAGGTTTTGTGCATGAGGGACATGGTAGTGGAGAGCGAGCGCAGGCAATAAATACCATATGAGATAGGTGTGACGATTCAAGGACAAGCACGATGCAGGGATGAGGCACAATGAAACTCAGTTTTATTTCTTTTACTAACATGCAACACATACGACAACCTCACAATGCTATGCACAACTCAAAACACCAACAACACGCACTACAACACAGCAGACATATATACACTTAAGATGATTACATCTAACAGAGAACAGGTGAACGGTACAAGAGGGCGTGGCAACACAGACGAACACACACACAAAGACATTTGAGGAGGGGGCAGGGCCGTGACGTGACAATAGGATCTATGCGTTTGTGAATTTGTTTTTGGAAATTCTCTTCATTGGGTTGTGATTGAGTTTGGTGTGATCTCATTATTAATTAAATAATTCTAATGCAACCCTAAACTCTCTTTACAGGATGCAGTAGTGAACACCCAGTGTGGTTATGATATTAGAGTCTCAGGGTCTTTGGTAAGAGCAGCAATTTTATTCACAGCTAACCATTTTCTTCTCTTCTAGCACAGTCAAAATACATTTTCTGGTTAAATACGTTGAAGTTGGGTTAAGTTTGAACTTGCATTTCTGCTTTCATGGAAAAATTGTCAAACATTATTTACTGTCCTTTTGATGACTCAGAAATGACTTAAAATGTTTATCAATAATACACAAAAAATGTTATTAGAATAATTTGTATGTTTTCTTCCCGTTTTTAGTCAGATTTCCCTCGTTCAGGCTCAAAGTTTGTTTGTGTGTGTGTGTACAGTGAGGAAAATAATTATTTGATCCCCTGCTGATTTTGTAAGTTTACCCCCTTACAAAGACATGAACAGTCTATAATTTTTATGGTAGGTTTAACAGAGAGAGACAGAATATAAACATAATAATAATAATAATAATAATAATAATAAATCATTAAATAAAGATTATAAATTAATTTGTATTTGATTAAGTGAAATGTGTATTTGATCTCCTACCAACCAGCAAGAACTCTGACCCCCACAGACCAGTTATGTGCCCATGAGGCACACAACTTAGTCCTGTCCCTTTAAGAAAGAACTCTTAATCTCAACTCATTATGTGTCTAAAAGACACCTGTCACAAAATCAGTCTCTTCCTTTCAAACCTCTCGACCAGCACGGGCAAGACCAAAGAGCTGTCAAAAGATGTCAGGGGCAAGATTGTAGACCTGCACAAGGCTGGAATGGGCTACAAGAACATCGGCAAGAAGCTTGGTGAGAAAGAGACTACTGTTGGCGTGATAATTCGAAAATGGACGAAATATAAGATAACAGTCAATCGCCCTCACTTTGGAGCCCTATGTAAGATCTCACCTTGTGGGGTAAGGATGATTCTGAGATAGGTGAGGTGTCAGCCCAGAATTACACGGGAGGAGCCTGTCAATGATCTCAAGGGAGCTGGGAGCACAGTCACCAAAAAAAAAAACATTAGCAACACACTTCGCCATAATGTATTGAGATCCTGCAGTGCCCGCAAAGTCCTTCTGCTCAAGAGGCTCATGTACAGGACTGTCTAAAGTTTGCCAATGAACACCTAAATGAATCAGATAAGGCTTGGGAGAATGGTCAGATTAGTCCAAAATTAAGCTCTTTGGCTTCAACTTGACTCGCTGTGTTTGGAGGCAGAGACATGCTGGATATGACCCCAAGAACATCCCCACTGTCAAACATGGAGGTGGAAACATTTTGCTTTGGGGCTGTTTCTCTGCTAAGGGTACAGGAAGACTTCAATACACTGCATTCAGGATTTGGAGAGTGTAAAGAGGAGTTGGCCAAAATCCCGCCTGAGACATTCACAAGCCTGGTGACCAACTACTAGAAACGTCTGACCTCTGTGATTGCCGACAAGGGTTTCTCCACCAAGTACTAAGTCACGTTTTGCTTGAGGATCAAATACTTATTTCACTTAATCAAATACAAATGAATTTATAACCTTTATTTAATGTTTTCATTTTGGATTTCTTTGTTGATATCCTGTCTCTCTGTTAAAATAAACCTACCATGAAAATTATGGACTGTTCATGTCTTTGTAAGGGGGTAAACTTACAAAATCAGAAGGGGGGGGGGGGGGTTAAAAAAATATATATAAAAATTTACACACATTTTATATTTTTTTACACAGTGCTTCCAAGTAGTATTCAACCCCCCTGCATATTCAACCCCCTGCATATGTTTACCAGAAGGTCAATTATTATTCAACCCCTGAAACCGCCAGATTTCTGTTTGGTTCCCTCAAGTATTAAGAAGTAATTGAGGTATTAAGAACAATGAGCTTCACATGCTTGGATGAATTTTCAGTTTTTTCCTGCCTTTTCTGACTATGAAAGCTCTTCCCCAAAAAAGTGAACAGCACTCATACATGGTCAGCATGGGAAAGACTAAGGATCATTCCATGAAGGACAAAATTGTGGAGGGTCACAAGGCTGGCAAGGGGTACAAAACCCTTTCCAAGGAGTTTGGCCTACCTGTCTCCACAGTTGGGAGCATCATCCGGAAGTGGAAGGCTTATGGAACTACTGTTAACCTCCCACGGCCTGGACAGCCTTTCAAAGTTTCCTCTCGTGCTGAGGCCAGGCTTGTCTGAATGGTCAAGGCTGACCCAAGGACAACAAGGAGGGAGTGCAGGGAAGATCTCATGGAGGTGGGGACATTGGTTTCAATAAATACCATAAGTAACGTACTCCACTGTACAAGTAACGTACTCATAATCACTTGGAGGACTCTGAGGCAGACTGGTTCAAGGTTCTCTGGTCTAATGAGATCAAGATTGAAGTCTTTAGTGCCGACCACACCCGGGGCGTTTGGTGAGAGGATGGCGCTGCATACGACCCCAAGAATACCATCTCTACAGTCAAGCATGGTGGTGGCAACATCATGCTGTGGGGCTGTTTCTCAGCCAAGAGGCCTGGCCATCTGGTACGCATCCACGAGAAGATGGATAGCACAGCCTACCTGGAGATTTTGGCCAAAAACCTCTGCTCCTCCATTATGGATCTTAAGATGGGTGATCATTTCATCTTCCAACAGGACCATGACCCCAAGCACACAGCTAAGAAAACCAAGGCCTGGTTTAAGAGGGAAAAGATCAAGGTGTTGCAGTGGCCTAGTCAGTCTCCTGACCTTAACCCAATTGAAAACTTGTGGAAGGACCTCAAGATCAAAGTCCACAAGAGATACCCAAAGAACCTAGACAACTTGGAGAGGATTTGCATGGAGGAGTGGGCCAAGATTACTCCAGAGACCTGTGCCGGCTTGATCAGAGCTTATAAAAAAACGATTAATAGCTGTAATTGCAGACAAGGGTTATTCCACAAAATATTAAACCTAGGGGCTGAATAATAATTTACCCTAATTTTTATGTTAAAATGTATTATAATTTAATTGAGCAAATAGTACTTTTTGTTTGTAATATTTAGGCATCTGTTAATAAATGTTACTCTTGTTCAAAGTTTGGAGACTCTAAATTATTTGCAACTTGTTGAATTTGCAAAACCTACAGGGGGTTGGATACTACTTGGAGGCTATATATATATATGTGTATATGTATATGGAGAGAGAGATTGCATACAAGACTGCATATTCTAACATTTAATTATTTTTTCTTTACATTTAACACAGGATAAATGGTCCAGTATAATTTATACTAAAGGATGTATCTCAGCTTTAGAAGAATGGTTCCCACGCAATATCTATATAGTTGCTGGTGTCTTCATAGTCATATCACTGCTACAGGTATGGAGTACTGGTAATGAAATGAACACACATAGCATTTAACACATACATTTAAACCTAGATTTGATTCCCAGAAATGGTCACTTTCAAAAGTTGGAAACCATGCATAGTTAATAGTGGATGAGTGTTGATGTGTAGTACAGTTGATGTTTTTGCTCCTTGTCTCTGTTTTCAGATGGTGGGCATATTCCTGGCACGGACTCTGATTGGAGATATTGAAAAAGTCAAATGTAACTATTACTAAGATCTTTGATTTTTGAGCCTTCAAAGAGAAATGATTGGGGTCTAAGGTAGACTGATGCCTCATATCTGCCTTTTTTCTTTTCTGTGATCTTTATATTGCCTCATTTATGGTGGTGAAACATTTGTTTAAACGTTTGGCTCAGTTCTCCATGCTGATCATTCTGTGGTTCATCTGATCACTATGCCAGTATCAGAGGCTTAAAAAAAAGTGAACACAAAGTTGCCTTATTTAATCTGGAGACGTCTACATGTGCCTCTTTACATCTTCAGATCACCACTGGACTACACTTTACCTCAGATCACTCAGGCTTTCTCTCTTGTTTTAATACTTTGCCTTTTTTCCCTATTGGACGGTCATTAATCCATCACTGTGGACAAGTGGCAAATGCTCAGTCTGTCTCTCCCAGTGCCTTAAACCTGCCTTGAGAACAGTGTGCTACTGTCTGTTCATGACTAATCAAACCACATGCATCAAGACTTCAAAGAATAGTGGTTTGGCCCATGCTTTCTGTGTGATGTGCAAATGTCAGTCAGAAACAAAGATGAATGAAATAACTTAATGGAACAGGCTGATGAGGGAAAATTTTATTTTTATATATATATATATATATATATATATATATATATATATATATAGTAAAAATTGCAGTGAAGTATGCAAGAGACAAATTTCAGAGACAGATTTCGAGCAGAGGTAGTTTGCTCATCTAATGAAAGACCTCTGCCTGAAATTTCTTGTTTCTCTGAAAACCTTGCTACCTCCAATAAAAATGTAATATCTGTTCCACACTCTCAGAGGGTGGTCATATATGTTTTGTCACACTTGGGTCTTCTGTCAGAGGCCTGGAAGTTTGAGGTTGCAGTTTTTTTGTTTTTTTGCTTTTTGCTGTTCCTAGGCTTGTGCTCTTCTGTATTGAGATTGATGTCATTCCTGGTATATGTTGGAGACACTCCACTATCTTAGGAATCACAGCTCCAAGTGCCCTGATCACCACTGAGACAACATTGGTATTAACCTACATTCTTTCTATTTCTTCTTTCAGTACCTCATATTTTTTCAATTTATCTATTTCTATATTTGAATGTGTCCACCACTTGGGACCGCCACATCTATATTACAAGTTGGTAGATGCTGTATACCAGCTGAATCAGGTTGTTGAGGTGTTAGTGTAACCCACCAGTTATAGTGCACCAAATATTTTTATATACTGTTTTGATATTATTTTAAATTAAGTGAATTCTTCAGTCTTACATTGGTTTAAAATCATTTCAAAAGCCTGGAAGTATAACATCTGAAGGCTTTGCAATATTTAGCACATGGCTACTATAGTTTTAGTCCAAAATGAGATTTTTCTGTTGTGGGAAGCCTAGTACTAATGTGAATTTGACATTCCTCTTTCCTTTTGATGAAGATGCTGAGTTTAAGCTTTTCCATTTTGAATGGAACATCATTGTCATCAACTTTTTGCTGGTTAATATTCACAGATTTTTACTCAGCTGATAATGTATTTGGTCATTTGCAATCATTTTTAATGTATTCCTTCATGTTTGCTGCAAGAGGGATGTAAATCTTACTGCATATATATAGATCATTACTTTATCTGTTTGGCTTGACCAAGATCTGTAAAAAAACAACAACAAAAAAAAAACAAACCTCAACACTGGACAGTGACTGAAAATGCTTGAAAGTGTAAAATAACCAGTTGCCCATTAGAAACTGCTCCAAACTGCATATTCTAAACAGAAAATATATTTTGGTTTACATGAGCATGAAAGTGTTGATTGGTGATGATCCCTAATGTATCCTTGATCTTGCACATTAGTATACAATGTTCAGTGAATTACTAGACCTTACCTAAATATTAGTATACAGTATTCTCAGACCCCCTTTTAGTAACACCTCCCACCCTTCACTCCACAGGCAGACATGTCACTTTGGCATCTGTAAGTGAATTTGAAGTGAATCTACTTAGCATTTTTTAGGTGTAGTCTACTGTTTTTGCCAAGTAAGGAATACAGTTGTTTTTGCTATGAAAATGTATAACACCCAGCATTCTTTTTCTATGCCTTTTTATTCTGTTTTCAAAACATAATGTGCCTTTCTACTGGTCTGTAATATTCTTAGATGATTTATTTTGGAATATATGTTTTAATATGCTTGTCTAACTTTGTAGCATAACTGTTTATATGGTATGGATGTAGCCCAAAGATGCTGTCTGGTGCTTAGTGCCACCAAGTCTTCCTTTTCTTTATTAAAATTAAATATGAATTTTAGAAATATTTCTTTTAGTACTCAGAACCAGTCAAGATTATAAACATCCAAAGAAGCAATTTAAACTTGAGTTCATTAATCTTAAATAAGTGCACTAACTAACCTTTACATCCCTGCCATTTTATAGTATTCTGCTCATTGTAGCATTGATAACATGATCCAATTTTCCTTTTTTTTCTATTAGGAGGTATACACCTTTATTGGTGGGAGGTTTTTTAAATAAAAAAAAAATCTTAACTTTGCTAAATTGCAGTCTTTAATATGCTAATTAAAGTAACTGCTGTTGTCTAAAGTGTTTTTTTTGTTTGTTTGTTTGTTTTTTTTGTTTTTTTTTTTGGTCTCAGTTGTTCAGCCTTTACTGTTATTTTAGGGCCCAATATTCTGTTGAGTTCCAGAATATTTGACAAATGGTTCAAAATCTTTGTCATTCATGCAAAAGGGATGCAGAGGAGTGAAACATGATGCAAACTAGAGGCATGAAGAATAGTGTTATGATTAGTGAGATCATAATAGTATTCTGTGATGTATATAGTGTGTTGTCAGAAACGCAAACATACATGTCCAAAAAAAGATATTTGAATCACGCATTTCAATATGGAACCTGATTGAGGGGACCAAGCTATATGCAACATTTAATTCAAGTGTACTAAATGCTATACTGCAAATACTAAAAAAACAATATTTCTCTATGAAAATACACCTCAAAAGGGGATTCTTGTGGAAGACATTTAAGAAAAGCTACCACACAGCAGGTAAAATAATAAAGGCCACTACCTTAGGCAGAAAATAATTACTAGACAACAAACTAATTTCTGGTGAATACCAACTCTTAATATCTAGTAGGTAAGTTGTAACAGCATAGTGATGAGGTGATTAGCACATTTGCCTCTCAGTGCTAGGGTCTTGGGTTTGAGTCCCTTTTTGAGTGGTGTTTTTATGTTCTTCCTGTGTCCGCATGGGTTTCCTCCCACAGTTAAAAAAAACATGGAGGCTAGGTTGATTGGATATTTTAGATTTTCCTGTATGAATGGGACCTGTGAATATGTGAATGTATGTCCAGTGATGGTGCTCCGTCATGGTGTTAACCTCCTCCCCTTTCCCCTGAACCTGGTATAGTCCCTAGGGGGCTGTGGTTTCAGATACAGTGTATGCTGTGTGGAAATCGGTGTGTGAGTGTTTGCAAAAGCTGATATTTACATTTACAGCATTTAGCAGACGCTCTTATCCAGAGCGACTTAGAAAAGTGCTTTGTCATTTACTCATAGAATACATCCTAGCATGTACAGTGTGTTAGAGTACTATATACCAATTATCTAGAATACTGTAGAAATACAAGGATCACTGCTGCCTAGAAGTACCAAATATATAAGCTCTATCTTAATAAGTGTAATAATAAGTACTAGAGTTTGTTAGACATCAGTGTAATAAACAATACCCTACAATAAATACTAATTTAGTCAGTCAATATAGGAACAGGTCAGTTGTCATTTAAATATTCCACAAATAGATGGGTTTTCAGTCTGCGTTTGAAGACCGCAAGCGGAAGTGTCTGGACAGCAAGTGGAAGTTGCCAGGTATGAGGTGGAGCAACGTTTCCTTTTTTTCTTTTCTACCATTTAGTCACAAAAATAATATGGCAGTGGGTTTAATCTCAGGTACTTTAGAGACTTTACATGCACAGTACAGCAACTTTTCATTTAGAAAATGAAAAGCTGGAGGCTTTGTCTACCCCCCCCCCCCCTTTTTTTTTTTTTTGTTTTGTTTTGTTTTGTTTTAGTAGGTCCTTTGCAGCTTCACATCTTGTACCAGACTGAAGAGGGGGTCAACATTCCAAGTATATGTTAGGGGACAAGGCATGTCTAGTTCATACATATTCATTAGCCTTTGTTTTTGTGATTGGGGGAAAAGAATTTCTATTGGTCATATGTGAAGGCTAAAGGCAGCCACCCTCCCCAGGACTTAAACCTGGGTCTGACAGGAGCTAAACGTGAGCTCTGACCACTGGACAAAAGAGCCAGCTCTCTGTCATAGCACCCATTTAACATTCCTAAGTAACAGCCTCTGTCACACCATCCTCCCCTTTAGAGAGAACAGTCTCTGTCACAATGCATTCACCTCCAAGGAGTATCCCCTGTGCATGACCCTGTCCACGTGTCCCTCCACACACAACTTCCATTTCCATCAGGGCCACACCCATGCCCCTCATCAGGAGACCTCACATTGGGCTACACCATCTCCTCACAGCAGGGTAGATTCATCAACCTGGGGCACACTCCCAATGGTCTTACTGGCATCGCATTTCTAACACCATGTGTAATGAAGGCCCTAGGCAGCCATCCTACCCAGGACTCAAACCCAGGTCTAACAGGAGGGAACCATGAGCTCTGACCACCAGACCAAGAAGCCAGCTCTCTGGAATAAGCAGCCAGAGCACCCATTTAACCATCCTAAGTGAGGGTCTTCTATGTATACAGGAATACATAGGCTCTACCTCAAATCAATTAAAGAAAGAAAATCATACTACCACTTTCTACCTCCTGGTCTTAGAATGAAGTTTGTAAAATAAACCCTTGGATGGGTAGAACAATCGGATAATCAACTTAATTACTTTTCTAATATCTAGAAGTTACAAACTAATAACTTGAATCCACTGTCTAAATGGTCATATAAGGATTTCCTGTAAACACAACTAGAAGTGATCTGGGTGAATAATGACAATTAATAAGGAACAAGTAATTAACAGAATAATGAAACAATAGACACTTATCAAATAACAGGAGCAAAAGGCACAATTTGGAAATTATATATTTTTTAAAAACATACATTACTGGCCGATTATAAAGGAACAACTTGCCATTAAATGTACTATGATGACAAATCTAAATAGTAGGTTAAATGGCAAGTTGTTGCTTTGTGAATCTATGGGAAAGTGAAACGTGTGAACTGTGAACATATTTCTATGGGACAAAAAAGTTGTTTGTCCTGGTGAGGGTTTGATCACAGTTCCTTGAAGTATATCCAGGCTTTTAAGGACTTCTCACCTTCCAGTCTGTGGGTTTTATGACACCTAAGTAATGGGAAAAGGGTCCGAAAGCCAGGCTATCATGATAAGTTAGGCCATTTATAGATTTGTTGCTCAACATCAAGGGTCCTGGGTCCTGTCCATGGCCTGGGGGTGAGAGAATGCCTGCCCTAACCAGGTCAAAGCTTCTTCAGGAAAATAATTTGTAGTCTATCTTCACTACAACCTTTACCTACAATGCGACTGTCCATGAGACAACTGGCTATGCACCTTTCTAGCTGATGTTTGGCCATGTCTCAAGGCTTCCAGTGGATGTCATGTTCAAATCCATATTGTACGATCCCATTGTGACAGATTTCAGTAGTCATTCCAAAACTCTCCTGTCTTATCTATCTGAGGCAGCTAAGGAGCAAGAACACCAGACCCGCCAGTACAATAAGAAAGTCAAGGGTCAACCTTGCCATTTGGTGATTGAGTGCGGCTCACCAGCAAAGGGGAGTGGGGCAAGAAGAAACTGGTCGATAAGTGGGAACCTGTGGTGTATACCGTTATTGAAAGAAACCCAAAATGCATATTTACAAGATCAATGATGCCTTGGGCCATTACAGGTTTGTGCACAGGAACATGCTATTGGATGTGAGTTTCCTTCCTGTTCAAGATTTACTGGAGGGTCAGTCTTTGGACAATCCAGCTGACACTATTGGCTTCAGCATCCAGGGAGACATGGATAAACTTAGCATCCTGGGGAGAGAGTCCTCTCAAACGTGGACATCTTTATGGGTCCTGCTACATCTATCACTATGGCCTTCTTCTGTTGTTTTTCAATCACCACTATGTCCCGTTGGTTAGCCATCAGGCTGTATCTGAAAGTCCCACAGGTCTCAGTGGATTAAACCACTGACTTTAGTACAGGAGATCAGGGATTGCTACTTCAATAAATAAATACACAGAGAGAGAGAGACAGAGAGACATACATGCATTCAAATGGGGTTTTATGTAGCTAGAAACTTACTTCAATTACATTCCTGTTGATGTTCATTAGGCCTGATGTCTATGGAGAGCTATTATGATAATTCGTTGAAATCGTCTCCTTTTCATTTTTTTAGTGACTCTGTAGCAATGTTAATATACAAATCGCCAAAGAAATCAAAGAAATGCATGTTCGTGTTTGTAGCCAAGGGCGAGTGCGTGTCGACCTAAAAACCCGCTCCTCATGTAACGGATGTTGCGTCGTGTGCGTCTGTGGTCCAAACTCAGATAACTTAGCACTCTTATCTGGATTTCCTTATTCGTCTTCATTACCAGCTATTTCCTGCATAAACATAAACAGTGCCCTTTTTAGGTTATTGCTGCAACTGCTCGAAGAACAGTTGCAGCAGCTAAAATAAGGAAAGAGAAACGTTTTCATGTGTTCTGACACATTTCCCCACACAGCATAACTGACTCTTTGCCTGTGAGTGCGGGCGAGAGAGAGACAATTAGCACTTAGCTCCGTCAAAAAATAAAACCCTAAATTAAGTAAAATATTAATGCTGAATAATTACACAACGATTATATGCAGTGAACAATTATGGATCTATTTTCTTCTCGCCTTACCTTTAGTAGAGTACCCAACGGTACTGAGGTAAAAATAAATAGATAGATAGATAGATAGATAGATAGATAGATAGATAGATAGATAGATAGATAGATAGATAGATAGAAAGAAAGAAAAGCGTGTGGGTTCAAAGGCAACAAAACACGGAAGGTCTGGTGCAGATGCATGTGTAACCAGGGAGTTGTAGTTTCATTTGCTACACTAACGTATGTGCTTTTCCAATACAACATTAACCCATGTACATAAAGATCAATTAACCCACATTAATTTATACAAATAATTTTGTATTAATTCACCTAGGCTGATTGTATCCTTTTTTTTGTATTTTAACTCCGTTACACCCATTGTCCCATCCTCTCCTAGTACTGTAAGTGGCCGCTTATATGAAGTAGGTGCTGTGCATTTCTGAATTGTCAGTGGAAGTTGTAGAGGGCGTGTGAAAAGGATTAATGAAATGGGGCCCAGGAGAGTGTTCACTTCAAAGTGAAATTCAAACTGTGCGAGGAGTAGTGAATAAAGGTTTATTACTATAAAGGAAGCTAACATGAACGTTGACCCATCAATCATTGTATCTCTTCAAGATCTTCTGACAAGTTGAGCCTGCTAACTGGCTGATTGTGGAGCAAATATGGAATATGCCAGAGTTTTCTTATATGTGTGCTGTTTTGCTGAAATCTCCATGTTATGGAAGAGAGCTGTTGAAAAAAAGTTACCAAACCAGCTGAAAAACAAATTTAGCCAGGTAGCGTTTCCATTCTCTACCATAGCCATGAAGACCTACTTTGCTGCAAATGAAAAAAGCACAGCACTTACACAAAGCATATTCATTAAAATGAAAACATGTGCACCACGTTTCCGAAACCCAGTGCAAAAACAAACAAACAAATAAAAACAAACAAACAAAAAAAAACACTACTTCAGAAGTGCTGCAAGTCTAGGCACAACACAACAGACGTGTTTCCCAAGGACATGCAGAGAGGATGGACTCATATGACACCAGTGGTGCACAGTAGCTAATGAAAAACAATTATATTTGCTATTACCACTGTTTTATCGGCTGACTCAGTAAAAAACTGATCTATTCATGCTCCACATTCTTGCATGCACTGTTGCTGTGTTGTACAGAACGCAGTCTTAAAAGACACTGACAAAAATCCTATTTAACATGACTGAGACTTACACACTAAGTTAGAAAGCAGCACATTTGTACAGGAGCACCTTTGATGTTGTAAAGCAGTATGGTAAAAAAAGTATCATTCATTTCCATTATGTATTTGATTTTACAATTACATGTGTTGGCATAGCAACGCTTCATCACTTCCTGTTAATACAAAATAAAGTAGCATGTTAATATTTTGCGTAATGTTACACGACCAACCCCAGCCCATGACTACAACTCCTGTCTTCCCCGACACAACCTCATCAGATCCTCATTACCCGTTTACTAGTTTCATCTGTATCACATCTTCGTTATATTCTTTATATATATATACATATATACATACATACATACATACATACACACACACACACACACACACACACACACACACACACACACACACACACACACACGCACACTGGATGGGGAAATAGTGTATCTAGATATCTAGTGTATCTAGCTAGTTATTAATGGAATGGTAAGGTTTATATTTATGTTATATGGAATTTTGTTTATATTTGTGTTAAATGGGAAATGTAGTGCATGTGTTATCATTTTTGGCAAATATGTTTTGTGTAGCTGAAGCGCGTTTTTTTCATTTTTGCAGCGCGATTGGTAACTTGCAGCGTGATGACTCTTCCCAGCCACCGTATTGTTCTAGTAAGCTGATATTAGTTTTCCTTATGTAAATATTGGCTATAGCAAGCTGTTTAGCGAAAAAGGTATTTGTTTTACATGCAAAATATAGAGTCAACGTAACACAGATAGACCTAACATTCAGTGTAGCCACATTAGCAAATAAAGGAAAGGGCTTCCCGAATGCCCCACATCACGTGATTAGTCTGTAGGAAATACAAGGGCACTGTGGAATGGAATGCATATACTATAAAACATTCAAAATATCCAACTTGCTTGACCATAGCATTTATAGTGTACTATAAAATGGTAGCTTTCGCTGAACACTTTAAGCCTAAGTTCAAAGTCAAGTGACAAGTAATTAGTGACTATTATGATAGTGTAATATATTATTCAGCGGAAAAAGGAACTAGCTGCACGGTGTGATCAGGGTGGTATTTTTAAACATTTTCAGACACACAGCGTACATGCCCTCTTTTTATGCTGTAGGTTTTGTGCAGCAACATGTCACTTTCTAAATATACGTTAAGAGCCCAATTCATTTTGAGATACAAGGGGTGGGGGTTGCTGCGTATGGCACCCCCATCCACCACCACCCACGCCACCGTGCATATGCCACTAAGAGGAGTATAAAAAGACAGGCTCCATGAAAAACACGATATTTGGTGACATGTAGCAACAATACGCCACTACACGCTATAACACATACTTTTGTTTTCTTTGACTGGCGGCAACGCCATCATAACAACGGAACGTGAAAGCTGAGTTACAGTATGGTACTTCCACTGTAGTTTTATTCTGGTTGCGTTGATACCGTTCGCCAACTGCGCATCTCTCAGACCTACGCCCAAATGTACTGTATCTTAAAGCACTGTAATTATTCATTAGGATGTGTGAAATTTCCCTTTCGCCAAAGTTTTTTAAAAGTAGGTTTAGTAATGTCCTATATTACCAAACTAACGGTTTTGAAATATTCTACTTTCATTTCCTACTTCTAATTGTAACTTCATGCCCAGTAGCTTAAATAAATAATATCCGTTGTTAAGCAACGCCATGTCTGAGGCGGAGTATGGAAAAGTATGTCTTTTTTCCCGCAAACAGGAATTACGCAGTTTCTCGCCTAAATTCTAGTGCTGTGTGTAAGAAGGTTTGGGAAGCTTTAACTTTCAGAATGTCAGGAATAGCGTCCACGCTTGCCAAAAAGAGGGCATTGGCCGCGGGCTTTGGGACGAATTCTAATGCAGTGAAATACTTAAATCAGAACTTTGAAACTTTGAGAAATGAGTGCCTAAGCCGTGGGCAGCTCTTTTGCGATCCTACATTTCCTGCTATAGCAGAATCTTTGGGATTTAACGAACTCGGCCCACGATCATCCAAAACTAGAGGCGTTCAATGGAAAAGACCCGGGGTGAGTTTTGTGGCTTTTTTAAATGTGTTTTAGATATTGCCAGCTTTCTATAATTAAGCATGCTACGCCAATCTTCACTAGTCTTTATTAATTGTCTAATGAATCATTGAAACTTTAAAGTGCAGTAAGAAATATAAAAATACACTGGTATTGACAACTAATGCAGATAATCAGTGAATGGATTCTGAGTCTGACACATTGGTAATGAATCACTCTGAGATAACGGAAAAACTATAAATATTTATATATGTTTCTACAAATTCCTGTAGGAATTGACTTCCAATCCAGAATTTATTGTTGGAGGAGCAACACGAACTGATATCTGTCAAGGCAGCTTGGGTAAGTTCTGTAATATGCTCTAAAAGTTAAAAAACGTTTTTGTTCATTAAACGTTTTTGTTCATTAAAATCTAAGAAAATAAAATCTAAGACAAGGAGCTGGTTTAATTGTTTTACTTATGTATCTATGATTAAAACACATCTACTTGGTTGTGCCAAGGGTGATTTTGAGTCTTCGGCACACTCGAAGATGGCTTCCTTGTGTCATTTCAGGGAGTTTTCCATTTGCTAACTTCAGCTTGCTCATTGGGGTCTGCATACAGAGTTCTGCAAAGCAGCTTTTGCAATGTCTTTCAAAAAATATACAAATAAACAAATTAATTTAGAAAAAAATATTGATTGAATAGATTAAAACCTAGACTGCCATATTTGTATTATGTATTTACATGAAAATATTAGGCACATAAATCAGAACAAGTACAACAAATGCTGTTCAATTTATATTTTACATTTGAAATTGATATCAATAAGTTAATTTTTTCTTTGCATTCAGTGTTTACTTCCATAAAAATGTGCACTGTGTATCAGATATAAAAAGGTTTATGGAAACGTTCTTAGCATCCTGGTTCAGTTAGTGTACAAGGAAATCACTTGCAGTTCTTTGTATCAACATTTATTTTCAAAATAAATACTTTGCAAAAAGAGTTGCAAATGGAATTGCAGGATGTTCTTTTAATGCAGACTTATAAAAAACATTGGCAGTTCTAATGATGGTTGTGGAACATGATGCTCCATTGTCATTTCTGCCTCATAAAGACATCAGTAGTCTTTTTTTACTAGTTTCATATTATTGCTGATGCTGAGTAGACTGTATGGACACCAGGGTGTGACAGTCTTAGGACAAATGTATGATCTGACCTGAAAACGAGTCCCAGAACGATCCAGGCTATGAGTCACACTGTTAAATTTTTAACTCTGCCCATTAGCCAGCTTTGACAGCATTGTTTTCAAGATTTTGAAATACAATGTGACTGAGGCATTTTATGTTCCTCAGGTGAGGTATAAATGAATGCATAAATGACATTTGCTTTAGTTCTTTAGCATCCTTTTGAATGGCAGATCAAAACAGATCAATTATTCCCTCATGTTTATACATGCCTCATATATCCTTTGTAGAATCCAAGGTGAATGCCTCTGGATCTTAAAAACCCTGAAGGACTGATACATTATCTTTAATTAATTTAGTAAAGTACTTGTGATTTGATGAAAATCACTGCAAAATCTGAACAGGTTTGTTAGGGGTTGAACAAGGATGCATATAAAGCAATCTAAGACTAGATGATTTCCTGTGAACGGAGCACACTTTGTAAGGTCTGTGGTGAGCAAAAATGACTTACAGAGAACTTGCCTCAAACTGAATTTCCTGAAAAATATGTAGGGAATGCTGTAGTACCTTAGAGATCTATTAATTAATTCTTTCAGTGCTGTTACTCAGACCTGTAAGTTACATGTATTGTTATTCTTTCAGCTGAAGTAGTTTTGTGATTCCTTATGTGACTGTGAATTTTGACTGTCTTTAGGTGACTGCTGGCTCCTGGCAGCAATTGCCTCACTCACGCTTAATGAAGATGTATTGTCTCGGGTGGTACCATCAGATCAAGGCTTTGGAGATAACTATGCTGGCATTTTCCACTTCCAGGTATGCTGACACATTTTGGAAATAAGGAAGAGGCTAAAATATAAAAAGTTCAAAGTTTATTTGTCATGTACATAGTCATACATGGTATAACTGGCAGTGAAATGCTTTTTGTAACTGCTCTGTCTGCGGCTGAGGAGAGATACAGGGAAAAGGAATATGGTTTATTGAATATATAAAAATATGTTATGATGAATGAAGAAGGTATGTATACTATGCATATATACAATTTACAATTTCCAGTTTTTACAAGTTCAAGGCATGTACAACTTTTACTCTGAAAACATTAATTCGTTTTAAGTTTTGGTAGTTTTGTTACTTTTTTAATTACTCAAAGCAAAATCTCAGGTGAGTAACATCCTGCAGTAATGTAAACAATATCTATCCAAACACTATGTTAAAATGTTACAGTTAGCATCAAGAACGTAATAAGTGTCTCCCCAGTGTTTAGCCTTATAGTCAACATTCAACACTGACTTGCTTCTAACATAATACATAGTCTGTTTTGGGGTGTGGTTTTTGGAAATTTTTGGTCAGGATAGGAAACTACACTGAGTCAGAAGAGAGGAACACCCTATGATCCCAGAGGAAGAGTGCTTCCAGTGCTTCCAGAATGCTTAACCTTGTTTTCCCACCACATACCCATCGGCTTTATTGTTCTTATGCAGTGTTTGAAAGAATTAGAAAGAAAGTGAGTTTTTGTATATGTAACTTAATATGAACTGCATATATGTATTTTTAACTTTCAGCAAATTAAGTAAAAAAGGAAAGAGGTTATTTTTGAAAGCGTGATGAACATTCTTTCACTGAACTGTATTCCATGTTTAACAAGTCTAGAGATAGAAGGAAATGCTGGACTGGCATGTAACTATGTCTTTATTATTTATTGCACATTCTCCAGTTCTGGCAGTTTGGGGAGTGGGTGGATGTGGTGGTTGATGACCGGCTGCCTACCAGAGATGGAGAATTGCTGTTTGTTCATTCAGCCACAGGCTCAGAGTTCTGGAGTGCTTTGCTGGAGAAGGCTTATTCTAAGTGAGCTAGAATTCTATATTAAACTCTTTACTTGAGTGGATATTGCATGTTACCAATTGATTAAAAAAATGCACAAAATATGGTTAATCCCCTACAAATTTGTGGGGTTTTTTTTGTTTTGTTTTATTAATATTTTTTAAATTATTGAATCAAATAGATCCATCTTTAAAATTCAAGATTATTTTAGTTCTTGATTATATTACTCTAAAGATCCATACCCATCAGTTTGTATACAAGAAAACATATTTTTAAAATAATTTTTTTTCCTACACCTAATTGTCATGGACATTGGACAGTGTGCAGGAAAAAAGGAGGAAGCAAATGCAAGTCTCCAACTGAAGAGTGAAATGAAACCAACAAAAGCTATACCAAACATAAAAGTGCACTAACTGGAACAAAACAAAGCCAACATAACATTATCAATGACTGACAATTGGTCAAGGACACACATAAGGCTTATAAAGGGAAGAACATAATTACATAGCAACCCCCAGGTGGTGTATTGAATGATTAACAACACACATCACATGAGGCGGGGAGTGGCAGGTAAACCAAAAAGGGAACCTGTGCAACACCAGACAAAATGTAAACAAAAAGCCACATGCAATGCCACTGCTGCGCAGTGGAGACTACTACCAAGGGATGGGGGTTTCATCACAGGCTCCACGCCTAACCAGACCCAGGGCACGAAAAATGACATGCCACCCAGATCACTGGGCATTGAGGACATTGCGCTTCCCAAAGTCTTTGGAACAGTGACACCATGCATGCCCGGAGTGTGGTGACTCCATGTGGCCCCATGCACCCTGTTTCCTTGACTGGAACCTTGAGGTGCACCTTGCAGTGAGGTGTGGAGACAGCACCCAGTTTCTTTCAGGGGGCCTCTCAAGTGGTGCGTGTTTCGCCTCAATCGCCACGCCATCTGTGTTAGGTTATTATATTCTTCCATTTAAAAGCCCTTTTTGTTTGTATGAGCATTGTTTGTGTGACCATTGTTGTTGGCTTTCTTTAGTTCTGATTAGTGCACTTTTATGTTTGGTTTTGTTTTCAGTAGTTTCACTCTTCAGTTGGAGACACATTTGCTTCTTCCTTTTTTCCTGCACATTCTACGACCATGACACTAATAATATGACTATAAAATCATTTACTTTGTGTGAACCAGTTCATTAATGTCTCTCTCTCTGATCTTTTGTTCTGACTTCATGTATATATAAGGCTAAATGGATGTTATGAAGCTCTCTCTGGTGGTTCTACAACTGAGGGCTTTGAAGACTTCACTGGAGGGATAGCTGAGATGTATGAACTAAGATCTTCTCCGTCAAACCTGTTCCAGGTTGTCAGAAAGGCACTGGAGTCTGGCGCACTTTTAGGGTGTTCCATAGATGTACGAGCCTCTTCACTACCTATTTGTCACATTCTAAATACTGACGATGTACGGGACTTTGTTCCTTGTTAACAACTCAGTTGTGTCTCTACAGATCACAAGTGCAGCAGACTCTGAGGCCATAACCTATCAGAAGCTTGTGAAGGGACATGCTTACTCACTGACTGGGGCCACTGAGGTTGGCTGTTCTGGGTTTTTTTTTTTTTTTGCATTCCACTTCTTTTTATATAAGATCTGATTGCTTGGTCAAGTTCTATATCCAAGTTTATTCTATACCCAAGGTGAACTACCGGGGTCGCAAAGAGAAACTTGTCCGAGTGCGTAACCCATGGGGTCAGGTGGAGTGGACTGGAGCCTGGAGTGACAAGTCAGATCATATTCAGTGTCTTCACACTGGATCATCGACACAGCATGCATTTATTAATTTGTGTTTTAGTAAAAAATTGTTTTATTATGTTAAAGCTGCTAAGGTTAGAATAAGCTTTCTTAATATCACCATGTAGCTCCTCGGAGTGGAATTATGTGGATGCCTCTGAGCGAGAGAATGTGAAGGCTGAGGACGGAGAGTTCTGGTACAGTGGTGGCCCATCCATATGTCATTTCATATAGCATTGTAGTTAATCATTTCAAACAGTGTCTTTGTAAACGATTTGATTTTTGAACATCTCAGTATTTTTGCTTCTTATGACCCTTATTTGTATTTGCTCCCAATCTGTGTATGTATTCAGGATGTCATTCTCTGACTTTATGAAGCATTATTCCCGCCTGGAGATCTGCACTTTGACTCCAGACACCCTTACCTCTGACTCTGTGAAGCACTGGAGTGTGAATAAATTTGATGGTAGCTGGAGGAGGGGGTCCACAGCAGGAGGCTGCAGGAACCACCCTTGTAAGAACCCCTGCAGCACGTAGACATTGATGTTACAAATGATTACACCAAGTGTAAACAAAGCCTCAAACAAACAATCTCACCCGCAGACACATTCTGGATGAATCCGCAGTATAAGATTAAGCTGGAGGAGGAGGATGATGATCCTGATGATAATGAGGTTGGCTGTAGTGTAGTGATTGGCCTCATCCAGAAGAACCGGCGCAAGCTGAGGAAATCTGGGGAAGACATGCATACCATTGGTTATGCCATCTATGAAGTGAGGGCACCAAGAGTTTCTCTTTGAATAATCATTAATAATTAATCATTTCATTGTACAAGTAGGTATGTCAGTATGTCAGTCAATGCAACGCAGCTCATGTGGTCTTGTGTAAATCTCCTTCCAGGTCCCTCCTCAGGTTAGCATCCTGGCTGCAAGTCAACATGGAGAAAATTCCAAACATATACTCAGGGCTCATTTTTAAGGCAGAAGAAACATGAACTCCCAATACCCAAGGTTCTTTTTTTCCTATATATTGATCCAGCTCAATATTTATAATAGTTTCTACTTCACCTTGTTGTCTCAGTTTCACGGGCAGAAGGATGTCCACCTCGGTAAGGAATATTTCCTAACCCATGCCCAGAAAGCTCGTTCTGAGACCTTCATCAATCTGCGAGAAGTCAGCACCCGTTTCAAGCTGCCTCCTGGGGAATACCTCATTGTTCCCTCCACTTTTGAGCCACACAAGAATGGAGATTTTAGTGTTCGTGTGTTCTCAGAGAAACAGTCTGAAATGAAGTAAGGGCCTTAAACTTCATTAGTAATGATGGGAACCCATTGTGTTCATTCCTAATATTCAGGGCAGTTTGATCCAGTATGTTTCTTGTAAGATACCATTTATTCAACAGTATATACTAAATGCTCTATCACTTTAAAATAGGTTGACTTTTGAAGAAGGCAGTGACTAAACATTTTTTTTAAAGATATGTTTAATATTTAGTAATAATTATGTGCTTAATGACTTACTACCTCTGACTCTACTCAGATCATGTGATGATCCTGTGCAGGCAGACTTTGAAGATGTAAGTAACTCTCTTTATTTTCATGTTTTTGTATTGTATACAGGGCAGTGGTTGTTCAGTGGTTAAGGTACTTGACTTGTAATTGGAAGGTTGTGGGTTCAAGCCACACCACTGCCAAGATGCCATTGTTGGGCCCCTGAGCAAGACCCTTAACCCTCAATTGCTCAAGTTATACTCAGTCATAACTGTAAGTCGCTTTGGATAAAAGCATCAGCTAAATGCTGAAAATGTGTTTAAAACTGATAAATGTGCTTTTCAGGAGACTGTGTCAGAGGATGAGGTTGATGCTGGCTTTAGGGGTCTATTCACAAAGCTGGCAGGAGAGGTAGATTATTCCAACCATTCCAAGCAAAATGTTTGACTATATGTGCACCTAAACAGTGGGATTTCAGAGTAATAGCAAAATGTGACATCTCATGAAATAGTGTAATTTAAAATCTATCAGGATGTACAATCTGGTCACAAGGAGTTATTTCACTGTAGTATAAAATAAAAACTTAAAACTGTAATCTTCTTTAGCCATGATACATTTTGAAACATTATAGAAAATAAACTGGATTAAAAGGTAACCTTTTACTGTTATGTGACAGGAATTTACCCCCTAGACTTGAGTATATAAAGTACACAGTTTGACATACCTGTGACATGTCACACATTTCTTTTTCCACAAGGACATGGAGATTTCTGCATCTGAGTTGAGGACTATATTCAATAAAGTAGTCAGCAAAAGTAAGACCTGATTTTGTTCCTAAGGGATAAGTGTTCCAGCAATAACCACATTAACCAAGGTATTTAAAACAATATTATTATTATTATTATATAGCTTTATGGTTACAAGTGTATTTCTTCACAGGGACAGATATTAAAACAGATGGCTTTAGTTTAGATACCTGCAGAGTCATGGTGAATCTCATGGATGTATCCTTTTAATAGTGTACCATTCTGAGACTGTCATTAACAACATGGGAAAACAAGCTCAGGAGCGGGTTTTGCCTTAATCTTATTGAATTCACTTTCAATTAATATATTTACCTTGCCTTGACTATAAACAGGACAGTGGTAATGGAAAGCTAGGATTAACTGAGTTTGCCACACTATGGAAGAAAATTCAGAAATATTTAGTAAGTCTTCACAATGAAAAGTTACATGTATGAGTTGCATGTATGCGCAAAAATATTCTGGAACATATTAATTAACCTATTGGCCATTTTTCCTTTAGGCCATCTACAAGAAGAATGATATAGATGGATCTGGCTCCATGAGCACACCAGAGATGCGTATGGCTTTAAACGAAGCAGGTTTGCTTATTACTTTTCTGTAAAGAAATCAGTATTGAACCTCAGTTCAAACTGATCCTTAGTGCTTTTCTTTGCACAGGCTTCACTCTGAACAACAGTATTCACCAGATTTTGGCTGTGCGATATGGTGCGGATGACATAACCATTGACTTTGACAACTTTGTTTCCTGTGTGATCCGCCTGGAGATGATGTTCAGTAAGAAAGATTTCTCATTCTTGTCTTGGTTTTAACAAACTATTATGTGTACTTTACTACATACATAATTATTAGTACTAGTATAAGGTACCGTCTTCTCTCTTGTAGAAATCTTTAAGAAGATTGATATGGATAAAAGTGGATTAATTGAGTTGGACTTAAATCAGGTAAGCCTAATTTTATACCAGCTATGCATTTCTGGTTTGGGCCTTCCTTTAAATGTTTGATTTTCATTTCTTTTTAGTGGCTGTCATTCTCCATGATCTAGAGGAACACCAGGAATGTTCAAACTTTTTTTTTCCGTTGAAACTGAACGAACTTACATGTACACTAATCTAAATGTGTTTGTTTAATAATGTATGCACCCATGAAAACATACAATGTCTACTCATTATTTGATGCTGTAGGAACTGAATAAATGTTGCTTTTCGTTTGTGAATCATGCTGTCAGTTTTTCAATCAAATCGCTGCGCTGTGACACGCTTTAAATGTATTCTATTTGGCTATTCGCCAAGCTGCAGTTAGACGTTGTCGCGCACTGGAGTGTGCAGTATTTGCATTGAAGAGCTAGCCTACTCTAGTACTGAGTCCGTTTTCGTCATTGCAACACTTCATATTCAGCCAAACAACGGTTATCCCCATTCCGTACGTAAGACTACCCGTTGACAAGTACATCAGAGGTAAGGAAGTGATTACTGTATCTCTTCCTTAAGACCTACGTTTTGATTTTGCCTAGTAATAGCGGATAGAGCTGCGAGCTAACACCTAGCCCACTCTAATGTCGAAGAATTGCTATTGCTAACTGTATAACGCTGGTCGTGAATGTTCCAGCTTCTTGGTATGGCCAGTACAATTTCTATTTCTGTTCGATAAAGTTGTTGATCTAGTCTTGTAGCCCTATAAGGTTACGATGACAAATGCACTGTAGAAATGGTATGAACAATACGGGTACACAAGGGCCTAAAGAAATTATCTAGCGTTACAAAACCGGGGTTTGTAACCCAACCCGGTGCACTTTTGGTGACATATAGTCAGTCATTACACTTATTTATAAAGTCAGTTATTTCATTCCAATCTGAAATAACTATAGTCTATCATATTATATGTTAAATTTAGTACTGAAAAAAAAACCTAATTTGATTACTTTTTGTCATTGTTATGATCCATTCTCATGAACCATACCGTGTTCTTAAGTTTATGAGAAATTGCTTTCACTGTTATTATCCATTATTAACTTTAACAGATCACGTGACAGCAGGCCCATGAATAGCAGCATCAGGACTGGGTTTCCCAAAAGCATTATAAAGCAAAGATGATCTTTTAATGGTAGAGTGTGTATTACACTGAACTCTCTCTCTCGCTCGCGCTCTCACTCACTCACTCAACACTCCAGTGATTTTGGGAAACAGAGCCCTGATTTGGATTCTAACCAAAATGACCTTAATTCAGCAATCATCTGACAGATTTCTCTTATAAAATAGATTCAAATAATCTATTTAAAATAAAAAATTAGCAAATGACCTTTACTAATCATATCTTGCATCAATCCCTGAGTGACAAGGACCCCCACTATATACCATCATGAGTGTCCTTTGTGGTTGTATCTAGATTTTACCCCAGATGATGGGGAAAGGTTTGTTTAAAACCATTAGTCCAAACTCCTGTCACCTTCATAGGTAATTTTAAGTGTGTTTACATATGGAGACTTATATGGTCATTCATTGTCCATACTGAACACTTTTGCCTCTCTTTTGCCTCTCTGTGGATGATCTCATGCGTTTCTGGAGCGTGTTGAAATAATGAATCCTTTGCCTGTAAGTGCAGATCTTAGTTCTTGAGTGATTTGTTCTAATTGACAACACTACAAAGAATTCCCTGAGTCAGCTCTTTCATGCACACATGCACATGTACACACAGGTGAGAGAGTCTGAGTTTAATGCCCAAACAGAAGAAGCATTTATCTTACTGAGCTATCATGAAATAAAATGTTTTATACATTTATTTTGTCTACAGAGAAAGAGCAGAACCCAGGTTTTCCATGTGCCCTAGGGGTATGGAAAGATTCACAAGTCATGATAATTTAACAGTTTGTTAATCAATAGAAAATGTTTGTTCTGGAAATCTATCAGAAACTCTAGAACCTTATTTTATGAAGTTACTGAAAATTGCAAAACTTTGTTCTATTTTTAGATTATATTGATTTTATAGCATTTGTTTAATTCTTATATTTCCAATATTCCAATGGGAATATTTTTAGTTAGCTCAAAAAAATTGTGGAGATTGGCATGTCACATTGCTAAAAATCACATTTGCAGTGTGATCATAAAATGTTTTGTTATCATTAAATGGTAAATGGTTACCTTATGTAATGCTTGTTATACTAGGTAATCACCTTTTACCAAGTAAAATGTAAGATGTAACAAAATGCTAAGTCATTATTTTTTGGAAATCGAAATAGTGCACTCTTAATCTTATATTGGTGTCTATCCTCTACACCATGATTTGTTAAACTCTTTTCCTGTGTATTTAACCCCATTATTTTAATAAGGCTGAAACTGACACTACCCTCACAGTAGCAGTACATACTAATTGAGCTTGAACGTGTATTAGATGCCTCATTTGCCAAAATTAACACTGCCGGCCCAGTGACAGACATAATGAGAGGGTTTTCGACTGTAGAATTTTCAGTACATAAAAACAAAACAATTAAACCTTGGGTGTTTTTGGTGCTATTTGCTACTGTTTCTGCAGTCAGAGTTAAACCAATGTCTTTTCAAAGAGAAACATGTACCTCAAACATGTACCCTTTCCATCAACATACGAAATTCCATTTCAGTGCTCCCAGTTTGCTTGGATTACTTATTGATGAATTTTTTTTTTTTAAAGATTGTTACTGGTGGGGTTGTTGTTTGTTGATTCAGAGTCCAATGACTTTCAGTTAATTATCACACTACACCAATGCCCATCCCTTTGTTTCTGGCCGTGGCCCTGCCCTATAATTGTTTATTGCTTGATCAGAAAAGCAAAGGGAATTAATTTGGTACTTTAGGTACATTGTATTATAAAAGTGGTAGATATATGAGTAAATTGAACTCATATATAGCTTTACTATAAAGCTTAATCATCAAACTTTAAATGGCCATGCTTCTCCTATGTACACACTCACATAGTCTGAAACTTTATTAAACCTTTTAAAAAAAAATTGTATTGTTCAGCAGTTCTTAAAAATTTAAATGTAAAAGTACTTAATAACCAAGGGAATGTTGTTACATGATATCCTCTGTTGCTTCTGCCAAAGATGAAGGGAATATACTCACAATATAGGAGTTCATGATACACTTTAATTAAATGAATGAGCTTAGATGTTGTTCAGTACACATCAATCCCTACTACTGCAAATACTGTTATTTACACACCTCTCTCCCCAAACCCCTTACAGTCAACACTATTTTTGTCTTCATAGCATGTTGTCGTATGGAGGGATCTCAGCGCAAATCAGCATTAGCAGGCTAAAGGCAGCTGGAAAGGGTTCGTATGAGCAGGCTATCCACTTCCAAAACCAGGTCTTTGAGGACCTCAGACAGGAGTGTCTAGAGGCGGGATACCTGTTTGAGGACCCCTGCTTCCCTGCTGAACCATGCTCGCTGGGGTTCAAAGAGCTTGGACCCTATTCCTCCAAAACCCGAGGAGTGGAGTGGATGAGACCTACAGTAAGTTGGATTGTGTGTGTATGTATATGCACATCTGTGTGTGTCTGTGTGTGACTGACAATTTGTTTTACAATGTCTTGTAAATGTGTTCTTTGCCATTAATTCTAGTTAATAAAGATAGAAGTGGCCATTTGTGAAATGCAAAGGAACCTTATTGAAAAATACCAAGAAAACTGTTCCCCAACTGCTAGGCAGTTTGTATAGAACACTGCAAGCTTAGAAGCACTGACCTATAATAGTATGTTAGTCATGCACACACTATGGCTTGACAACACTAGCATTCCACTTAGCCCAACCCAGGTCTGTTGTAGTTTAGAGTAGGAGGCACCGCATGCCACTTCAAGCAAAACTGAACTAAGACAAGCCCTCCCCCTCACTGTTTCTACAGCTGTTGTCTACATGTGGCAGAGCTGTGTACTGTAGTACACAGTCCACACTGGGCCTTAAGTTGGATCTTATTTATTATGTGGGAAATTAAAAGCATAAAGAGTTCAGTATTAAGTCATATTATTTAACATATGTATAAGCTGTTGTTTACATTAGTTGCAAAAGTAACTTTTGACCAAACTGAGTAGGTTCAGATTTTCTATATGTTGATTTTTTCAGATCTAGAGCAATGGTGAAAGTTGAAGACATTAAAACGTATTGACTTCTGTTGGTTATTTTGGAATCAACAGTGCTTACTTGCTTTTTGATTTGAACTTGTCTTCCTTAATTTCTTTATTAGGAATTATGTGGTGATCCACAGTTCATTTTGGGAGGAGCCACAAGGACAGATATCTGTCAGGGAGCTCTCGGTATGTTCCTTCTGGTTCTTTAGCTAAGATTTAAGGAGTATTTTTAGATTAATTGTACATAGTAACTTATAGTTTAACCAGGAATGGATTTCTAAAACATGAGTTAATGGGAGTGGCAGTGACTCATAGTTGTGCTGGGTTGTGCTAATGCCAATTCAGTTCCCACTCACTGACCTGGAATATGTCCATGTTTTCAGTCTCCATAGTTTGAGCCCCACCAACTTATCGTCTTAGATTTGTGTGACAAGAATTTTATGGTCAAAAGCAAACAACATACTTACACCCACATTCTCGTTTACAACCAAATAAAATGAAATTCGGAGGCACTCCACCTGCCACACATATTACCCTTATTTTCTTAGATCTGTTTGTGTGGAAAATTCTTTTTTGGCACCAAGGCTTGGATAGTAAACAGCAGTGGGCTCTTGCTACAGTGCCTCACACAGGCCTCACTGTGAGTCGTCATATCAAGAAATGCCTCTCCTACCAGTTTTAGTCCCCCTGTTGGTTAAATTTGGTATTAGTGTTGTTCATTTACATCATGTTTTATTTTAGATTTTGCTTATTTATCCACAGTAAGTTGTATTTTTATCCTTATCTCTGAAGAGCTCTCTGAAGTACCTGTGTGTAAGAAATACTACGTAAATAAACTTGAATTCACATGCACTTCCAGAGTTAGTTTTGTCAGTACTGACCATTTGCTTTTGTCTTCTCCACATTAGGTGATTGCTGGCTTCTGGCTGCTATTGCATCCCTGACTCTTAATGAAAACCTCCTTCACAGGGTGGTCCCTCATGGCCAGAGCTTCCATGAGAACTATGCTGGAATTTTCCATTTTCAGGTACTACTGTGAGCTTAATAGTAATTGCCTGCCAAACAGACACTGAGGGGAAATTAAACAAGTAAATCGATAAATAATATTGTATACCGTTCCATGCCATAATAGGTGGTTTCTAGAAACGTGCTTAATTTATAAATAGCTGTTCAAGTATATAGATGCCAATATGCTAACAGTGTTTCATCTCTTGTGCCTAAGTTCTGGCAGTTTGGGGAGTGGGTGGACATTGTGATCGATGATCGGCTGCCAGTCAAAGACGGAGAGCTCATGTTCGTGCATTCTGTAGAGGGAAATGAGTTCTGGAGTGCCTTGATTGAAAAAGCTTATGCAAAGTATGTTTTTTTTTTTTCTCACATTATTTTATTTAACCATGTTTAATCTCATCCACTGAAATGAATTAGAGGTTTATGCAGCAAGATGCAGGAGGTAAATGAATTTATTGAGACTAATCAAAAGACATCATCAAAACAGGCAGTAGACTCAATAAGGCAGGCGGACATGGTAGGAGCAACCAATTACATAATCAGAAAAATTGAGACAAGGAAAATGTCAAAACCAGTTGGAACAAAATGCTAAGAATTAACAAAACAGATAATAAGGGTTAAAATGCACATATACAAATGCTGAATCTGCAGAGATTGCAGAACTGCGGAGTCTGACAGGTTGATGATTGTTATGTTTGTACAGGTTCTAATAAGTCCATCACTGAGCTGCAGGTTAATAGGCGCCTCCGGGTTTGAGCTGAAGTAGGCAAACCTGGATTGGCAAAAAGTGGATTTGAGCCTGCCATTAATTTTTTTAACACTAATTCTAAAACCAAGCATTGACAAGTAACCATTATAAAATAATTTTAATTATGCTGAATGCTGAAAAAAATGTTTAGCTTTAGCACTGGAATATTCTATTAAAGTAGTGTTTCTCAGATCTGGAAAAAAATGCATGTGTTAGAGCAGGGAAAATATTCACAGCAAAAAATATTCACAGCAAAGAAAAATAGTACTTCTCAATCCAGTCCTCTTGGCTCAGTACAGCATCTACATTTTTCCCCCTCCACATGTACCTGGCACTTGAAACACAGTTCTTAATAATGTGTTTCAAAGTTGTTTGGAGCTGGTTGTTTGGAGTTATGTGAACTGTCTGTAAGGCCCAGAATACTGGGCTGAGAAAGAACTGTGCTTCTCACTATTTTACATTTTTAAAAAAAACATTGGCTCCTATATACAGCTATAGCATACTAAGGCATATGGTTTACTACTTCTGGTAATTGAAGTGCAAAAGCTTATTTTTGTTACAAACCTTGTAATATAACCACAGGTATAAGAAAGGTGTTATATAAATAAAGCATATGATGATGAGGAAGTCTTTTACAGAACTGTGACACAAGTAAGATCATGATGAAAACAGTGCATATATGCTCTGTCCACAGGCTGAATGGCTCCTATGAGGCTCTGTCAGGGGGCTCCACCACTGAGGGATTTGAAGACTTCACTGGAGGAGTGTCAGAGATGTATGAGCTCTGCAAACCTCCCAAGGACCTGTACCGAATAATCTCTAAAGCCCTGGAGAGAGACTCACTGCTGGGGTGTTCTATTGATGTGAGAACACACACATAAACTCACGATGTTTAATGAAGATGTACAGCAGTGTTAATCTTAACACAAATTTAATCCTAGTAATATTTTACTTATTTATTTTGCTTAGTTTTAGACATACTTTAGCGTTAAAGCAATTTCATTACTAACACTGCCCTCTTGTGGATAATGTTACTTGTACTCTAAGCATAAGGGAGTGTGAGTATGCTTTGCATCTAAAAATTGGTCATGTTTGGGTGCACATTTATGTGAATTTAAAATTCTGTTATTTTTCATCAAGAGACATTTCTGCAGTTTGCATTCTCAGAAAGTTATATATTTATATGACCATCAAAAAAGAGTCATCAGTGAATATTTATCAAAATTTTCTCTGTCAAAATGAACACTGATGCAGCCTGCTTCCATGCAAAAGAAGTGAAGGCAGTAGTACAAAATAATTCACAGATGACATAGGGTGCAATTGTGTGTACAATGTATTTTACTGTCCAAACAATTTTCTAATATTTATACTTCTCTTAGATGTCTTAGCACCACCTTACCTGTTTATATAAAAAAAAAAAACTGGGTGTAAGTCCTGGAAAAACACAAAACTCTTGTTTGTCAGCCCCTCTTTACATTATAAGCCTCCTCTTTATTGAGCATTGACCCTTTCATGGCAGAGCAACAAAAATCGTTTTTATACATGCCAGATAAGAAAAAAGTAACATAAAAATGTACTTTGTCATTGATAAAATGGTTTCTAGCTGCCAGACCATAGGAAAACTATACAATGTTGATTGGTAACTTTTGCTGAAGGAAATAATATATGTCACTGTACTTAGTACACTTCAGTTTAGTAGCTACTCTGTTCACCACAAAGTCGGAGGTATTATGTTTAATAAGAAGTGACACAGGATAACATTCCTTCATGAAGTATATTGCTAGAACCTTTTGTCTTCACTTTTAGCTCATCCCAAAGTTTTTCCAAACCATGTCATAACACTCCTTGTATCAGTTGTGTATCATACCACTTTTGTTTCATTTCTTGTGTTCACAGATCACTAGTAACTTTGACATGGAAGCTGTGACATTTAAGAAGCTGGTAAAGGGTCATGCCTACTCAGTGACTGGTCTAAGCCAGGTATGAGCTTGTCTTTATGAATGCATCTGTATAAAAATATATTGCAACATGTGGAAAATAATTTCAAAACATTAATAAAACATATTTTATAAAATAAAATCTATGAATGGTTTCTGATTTATGTGAGAGTACGTAGTTCTGCATTCTGGTCTTTGCTAGGTAAATTTCCAGGGTCATACGGAGAGACTGATTCGTATACGGAATCCTTGGGGTCAGGTAGAATGGACAGGTGCCTGGAGCGACAAGTGAGTCTAGAAGGTCTTTAAATCAAATCTTTAAACCTGATGGCTAATCACTACAAATCATAAATCGAAAGCTTTCACATTCATTCTGTATAAACAGACAGTTTGTATTAACATTTAATGCATGGTGTATACTTACTGTGCCTCTGTTCGTTACTAGCTCTTCAGAATGGGATGAAATAGATCCATCAGAACGAGAAGATATGTGTCTGAAGATGGAGGATGGAGAGTTCTGGTATGCCTCCTATGGAACTATAAAATGTTATGAGAGATAGTATGAGAACTGGACTCAGGATTGCTCTCCCACCTTTATTCTAAATAGGATGGCCTTCAGCGAGTTTTTGCAGCAGTTCTCCAGGCTGGAGATCTGTAACCTGACTCCAGATACCCTAAGTGAGGAGACAATGAGCCACTGGAATACCATCACGTTCCATGGGGAATGGAGGAGAGGGAGCACTGCTGGGGGCTGTAGGAACCACCCCAGTGAGTGACCACTGTGGAATATTGTGAACTGTTACTTACAAATATTAGCAGTCCTCTTAACTGCTTTATTGGCATTATCAGAGCACTTCAAACAATAGATGTTTCTCTGTCATCTGAACTTTAAATTCCCGTGCTGTAAACATTGTGGTACAGTGCAGATGTCACAAAGTGCAAGTTATTACAGATAAGAAATGGTTCAGGGAACTGAAATAACCTTAAAAACAGAAATGAATTTACAATATCAGAGTAAAAATTAGCTATGTCAAAACCAGCTAATAACATTATTTTCATGTGTAGTTCAACTCCCAAGCCACTAGAAAAAGGCAACCTGTTCAATCAGAGACTTTTCTCCTCCTCTGCATGCCTACTTAAGTGTCAGATTCATTTACTCCTCTTGGAAAGAAATTGGAGGACATACTGGAGCCTACTTTTTACTCATCTGAACAGACAGTCTGGTTAAAACTGGGACAGTGGTTCTATGCTTTAAGCCTATATAGGGGTCTGTTAGTCTATTATGTCTTGGCTTTGTGTTTTTATTTATTTTAACCCCATTTTTGCCAGTGTTATCCGTCTCCAGTTACACCCACTAGCGAATTAATTCTGCCTCCATCGCACAATACCACCAAGCCAGGAGGGTCTAGCATATGCTTCCTGAGACACACCTGTAACTAGCCATTGCATCTTTTTGAACTTCTGCTAAAATAATGACAGCTCAGCGTGCTTGGAGGAGAGCAAGCTCTGCTGTGCTGGCACCATGCTGAGGGATTGGGATGGCAGTCATCTAGAAAATCAAGTCCTGACATTATCTAAACTTGCTGCTTTACACATGTAGTGCACAGCTAGATTTTCCATGTCAGACATGTTCTCACAACTTTTACTTGGCTACCAGTACAGCTCAACTTAAAGGCCTCAGTACCAGAAACTCAAGCATGTCTGGCCATGTCATTTACCATGGAATGGAGTATAGTGATATCTGGTTAGTTGTAATGGCTTTTGTTATTGGTGTTTCTAAGTACTACATTACATTTATGACTTTTTTATTGAGAACACATTAATCCCTAATTCATTTGTTGAATGCTTTCTGCCTGAGTATAACAGTTATGCTCTTTATACAGTGATGGTTTTATTTATTTATTCCATGGAATATTGTATGGAATGAAAATAAAGGCTTAAGAGAAATTGATGACAAAATTGTAGAACATATGATGCCAGGCTTCTTCCATAGACTTTTTATATGAGCCCCAGTACAGTGCCAAGTTGTTTATGTCTTTGTGAGTAACCATCTTTTGTTATGCAGACACATTCTGGATCAACCCACAGTATAAGATCACACTTTTAGAGGAAGATGATGATCCAGAGGATGATGAGGAGGCCTGCAGTTTCCTTGTGGCCCTGATGCAGAAAGACCGAAGGCTTTCTCGCCGACGAGGACAGGACATGCACACCATTGGCTTTGCAGTCTATGAGGTAAGCACTGGACAGCTATGTAGTTTATATACATTGCTTGTAAACTGCTAAACATAGCATGGATGAAAAGAACTAATGAAGTAAGGCAATAGTAGTGGCTTGTAATTGTAACCCTGCAGTGTAGATTACGTGTATTCTAGATATTGCACTTTCATTGTGGACTAGGTCTTTATGTGTGTAGAAGACTTGTTTATGTGGAAGATTTAATCACTGTAGCTGTGTTGAGAACACCAATTTTCTTTGGGAATTCAGTTTTCTAGTTTTCATCCATTTACAAAACATTGTGTAAATGAATGAACAGAATTGTATTTCATTATACACAGCTACTAGGGATGGCACCTTTAGATTGGATGATGAGAAGTGAGGCAATAACCTGCTTTATAGACAGACTAGTCAAAGAATAAGAATTTTTCAGGGATAAAAAGTGGAATGTTTCTAACAGGCCAAATCACTAGACTGGAGTTCCACTCCTTCATTTGCCATCCAGATGTTAACTGATGCCTTGAAAGTATCTGCATGGGAATGCCATGCATGGGAGACATTTGTCCAGGACATTTGAGGCCCAGGCGGTTTAGTTAAGATCGTATACCCAAAGTTGGGAATTTCTAGGTGCAACAAGTGGTGAAATTGCAGTGAAACAGACATTAGGCAAATGACTGTCTGGGTCCACAGAATAATTCTAACAAAGATACTGCTGCAAGATATTGTATAAAGGCCAGTTATAGAGTTGCACAGTTAAATAAAAATTTGTGGACAGCTATAGAGTAACTTGTAGGTAGTATCACATAAACTGATGATTTCGTGCTCTATCAGAGACTTTCAGCATCTGGAATTCTATATTTGTGGAGAGTGTGTGTCATGGAGTCTAATCACATAATTTAATGTAAATGTACCAATTCTTGCATTATTAATGGCCAACCTCATTTACAATTTGCCTTTTTTGCTTGTCTTTTTTGTAAAGCAAACTTTGTGCACTATTTGAAAATCAAATCCCATTTTTAAGATCATCACAGTCTAATTTTTGAGATGTATTGTCAGTTGTTTTACTGTTCCTGAAATCAGTCCAAAGCAGTTCCTAACTGAAGATAAACTTCAATATAAATGCAAGCATATTTGACTTTATATTAGCCATTTTAGCTACATAAGGATGTAGTCTTTTCCAAAGTGGGTGTCTTTGCTTTAGGATTATGGAATAACAAAACAGATCTGCTCTATAGATTTACAGGCAGCTCTGTTAAATTATGTTCTTAATAGATGATCTTTTCTCTTCTTTACAGATTCCTAAGGAGGTATGGAATTATGCTGTCAATTAGTCACTTGAACAGGTTTGCCCATTACATTCAAGGCCTGTTTCCTTGCCACATTTGGATGTAAAGACGGTGGATATGCCCACAGCTGTTGGAATGCTTCTTATTAAGCTCCCATACAAATTTTTTAAGTTAGTTTTGTCTGTTCATCACTTAATGCATCTTAAATAAGCTCCACCCAGCATTATTCAGCTCCATTCATTGTGTGGCTGCAGTACAGGGGTTGTCAGAATGTACACCTGAAGAAGGACTTCTTCTTAACCCACTCGTCCTCTGCCCGCTCTGAGACCTTCATCAATCTCAGGGAGGTCAGTGCTCGTCTCCGCCTGCCCCCTGGGGAGTATATCATCGTTCCCTCCACCTTTGAGCCCAGCAAAGAGGCCAATTTTGTCCTGCGGGTCTTCACTGAGAAGCAGTCTGCAACTGAGTATGTGACATCTGAGCATGTTGCTGGAATTCACTGCAGTCTGGATGTTGTTTTTTCTGTTACAGTGAATGTTTCAGTATTACACTTGTCTGTGAAATAGCAAAAAGACCTTTTTTACTGTTCAATAGTTTTTGTATCCAAATAATACAGGCTATAAATGGGTTTATTAGTGTTACATTTTTCATGGCAGGGAGCTGGATGATGAGATTTCTGCAGACTTGGAGGATGAGGTAAGTGTTCTATGATAGTAGTTATATCAAGCCATAGTAAAAATGCTAAACCTTGCAGCCTGGTATCTGTATATAATGTTTGTGTGGTTGTCATTTAGGAGGAAATCTCTGAGGATGACATTGAGGATTCCTTCAAGTCTATGTTTGCACAACTGGCTGGAGATGTCAGTATCTTTTCTTAATGTTTGCTTAATATAATCCCTGTGTTGTAGAAAAACTAGTAGGCTCTTTCATTGCGGTACATTGATTAAATAATAATCAGTATCTTTATATAAAAATATGTAACTTACCCCAACTTATTAATAATGAATTAAACAGTTTTGCATCAGTTATAATTTCTCCATTACAGGATATGGAGATATCTGTCTGTGAACTTAGGACCATTCTCAACAGAGTTGTATCAAGACGTAAGTTATGGTCAACCTTTGCATACTTCATATATATTTTTGAGCCTGTGGTTTTTGTTTTAAAATAACAATAGCTTTTGGGCATAAGTATAACGAAGTATAAGTATGGGGAAAAAGGTACTAAAGGAGTGTAAAGTATTTTAAAAGTTAAAACTTTCATTATACCCTTTATATGAAGAGTTCATCCCACTGAAAAAGCTTCTAAATTATGCATATAGCTGTCAATGTAGCTACATAGCTACAAGCAATATAAGGACTTGAGATCTATAAAAAAGAGACATATACACTGCCTGGCCAAAAAAAAAAAAAGGTCATTCACTCTAATATTTCGTTGGACCGCCTTTAGCTTTGATTATGGCACACATTCATTCACTGTGGCATCGTTTCCACAAGTTTCTGCAATGTCTCAACATTTATTTCTGTCCAGAGTTGCATTAATTTTTCCCTGAGATCTTGTATCGATAATGGGAAATTTGGACCACTGAGCAAAGTCTTCTCCAGCACATCCCAAAGATTCTCAATGGGGCTCAGGTCTGGACTCTGTGGTGGCCAGTCCATGTGTGAAAATGATGTCTCATGCTCCCTGAACCACTCTTTCACAATTTGAGCCCAATGAATCCTGGCATTGTCATCTTGGAATATGCCCGTGTCATCAGGGAAGAAAAAAAATCCATTGATTGAATAATCTTGTCATTCAGTATATTCAGTATATTCAGGTAGAACCTAGACCTGACCATCTGCAGCAACCCCAGATCATAGCACTGCCCCTACAGGCTTGCATGGTAGGCACTAGGAATGATGGATGCATCATTTCAGCCACCTCTCTTCTTACCCTGATGCACCAATCACTCTGGAATAGGGTAAATCTGGACTCATCAGACCACATGACCTCCTTCTTTAATTGCTCCAGAGTCCAGTCTTTATGCTCCCTAGCAAATTAAAGCCGTTTTAGCTGGTTAGCCTCACTGACAAGTGGTTTTCTTAAGGCTACACAGCTGTTTAGTCCCAATCCCTTGAGTTCCCTTCACATTGTGCATGTGGAAATGCTCTTTCTTTTACTATTAAACATATTCCTGAGTTCTACTGTTGTTTTTCTACAATTTGATTTCATCACACATTTAAGTGATTGCCAATTACGATCATTCAAGATTTTTTTCCGACCACATTCCTTCCTCAAAGATGATGTTTTCCTACTGTCCTTCCACTTTTTAATAATGTGTTGGACAGTTCTTAACCCGATTTTAGTAGTTTCAGCAATCTCCTTAGATGTTTTCTCTGCTTGATGCATGCCAATAATTTGACCCTTCTGAAACAGATTAACATCTTTTCCACAACCACAGGATGTGTCTTTCAACATGGTTGTTTAACAAATGAGAAGCTACTCACTGCATCAGTTAAGGTTAAATAACTTGTTGCCAGCTGAAACATAATCACCCATGCAGTAATTTTCCAATGGGTGGCGCTTACCTATTTGCTTAATTAAATCCAGGTGGTGACTTTTTTTAGCCAGGCAGTGTATCTTAAAAGAAAATCAGCAAAATGGCTTGTCTGAAAATAAAGGGAATAGTGTAGGAAAAAATGGAAACAAGCAAGAAGATAATTGCAGTGGAGAAAAGACTATCTTAGCCTAAAAAAAGGTCTATTTGTGAGGAAAACAAGTACTTTTCGACTGTATCGTGACACAGCCTATAAGAAATATTTCTACTGATTGTATTATTCACTGGAATAAATAAATGGTTTGCTGTGTTAATTCAGATAAAGACCTGAAAACAGATGGCTTCAGTATGGAGTCATGCAGGACCATGGTCAACTTTATGGATGTATTCTTTCCTTTTATTATTAATATTATTATTATTATTATTATTATTATTAACATTCTTTACTGTATCACTGTATCTGGCCAAAAACGTTAAACCCATAGTCAGTTGTTGTTTTGTTTTACTCTTTAACTCTCTCTTTTCAGAAAGATGGCAGTGCACGCCTAGGCTTGGTAGAATTTCAAATCTTATGGAACAAGATAAGAAAATGGCTGGTGGGTTGAAAAAGCTTTCTTTTTCCATACACCTCCCATAAATGTCTGGATCAGCAACTTTAAATGGTTACTGAGGAATGTATTTATGTACTGGTGGTGTTTTTAATTAAAATTATGAAGTTTATTTTTGTACTTCCATATTGAACACATTTTCAAACTTGTGTACAACATTTTCTAATAGCTACTTTATACATAAAGTATTTTCTGGGTTAACACTGCTATATATTAAGGGTTTACTTTAAGTAAAACTGAAAAATAAATACCAACAGGAAAAGTATTCATTTATAATTGAGAATGAGACTTTATGTGTACTCAGAAAAGCTTATTTCTTGAAAGCCTTAAGAGCAATCATTTGTTTTCCCTGAATTAAACAGGAGGAACGAACTTAGCCAGTCATTAAAATCCCAAATACATATGTTGTTTTAATGCAACTTGGTTTATAGTTATATGTAAACACAAAAATGTCCTACAAACTTGATGCTTTTGGACCTAATACAGCTGTACCTTATGGCAGCAAATACATCAAAAACTAATAATGGTCTTAGTACAGTAAGAGACTGGATTCACAAGTTTCCAAATTTTAAGTCAGTCATAAAGATCTAAAGGAGTGCTACTCCACAATTGTTAATGAGATTTTCTCACTTTTGTAATATATCTTTTTTTATTATTGTGGTTGTTTTCCTCCTTGTGCTATATAAGAACACAGCATTGTGCATTCCATCAAAGTTTCAAAACATGTGTACAGGTTGTAACTTTCCTTTTTTTGTTGTTGCAAATTTCATGCCCCACAGGTTATCTACAGGCAATATGACCTTGACAAGTCAGGGACTATGAGCTCTTACGAGATGCGTCTTGCTATAGAATCAGCAGGTAAGACTAATGCCATCACAAACCTAAAAAACAAACCACAGGCATTAACCCCTATATAACACTACTTTGGCGTTCTGTTTTACATCTTTGTATAGGTTTCAAGCTCAACAATGCACTGAACCAGATAATTGTTGCAAGATATGCTGAAAATGATGCCATTGACTTTGACAACTTCATCAGTTGCTTGGTTAAAATGGAGGCCATGTTCAGTATGTCTTTATAAACCCTGGAACACACATACTCAACATTTCATATCATCTTAAATCAGGCATGAGCAAATCCCGCATTGTAGTGCCACAGTCCTGTACTGTTAGTGGTTTTCCTGTTCACAGTTCTACTTATGAAGGGTTTGATAAATAGCTGATGAACCAAAGCAGAAAGGTCACCAAGATGTCACTTAAAACACAAAGATGGAGAATAGTACACCTGTTCTGGGCTGGATTTGGATAGCCTTGACTTTAATGATGACATAAATAAATCCAGTATGGATGCAGGGTAAAATAGGTTAATTTGACAGTTTAACAGTCATTCAAGCATATGGCATTGTTGGCATTTTTCCTATCCTATCATGTGACTATTACAAAATAGACCTGTCTTATTTTTTTTATATATTCAGGATAGTTTGTTTACTTTTGTCATTTGACATAAATTCAAAGCAGTTTTGTCACACTGGTAGAGGATCTGTAACATACTATGCTGCTAGTTGCTGGAGTAAGTGTGCCTTCTGCCAAATGTAATTTTTCACATGCACTTTCTTTTAGAAATATTCCAGCAGATGGACAAAGAAGGGACAGGAGAGGTTGAAATGAACATATCGGATGTAAGTTCCATTCCACCATGTCTATTTCTGACTGCCTTTAAACACTATGTCCCTATACTGATATTAAAACTTTTGCCTTTTTCTTTCTAGTGGCTGTACATTACAATGTGTGGTTGAAGCGGACTGACACTAAAGACAACACAGCGCCAGACTTCTATAAAAGTGCCTCCCAGCTATGCTGTTTTCTCCATGCCATCTTCATATTTCCTTTGTCTCCAATGAGCACACAATGCATTAGTCTTATATATTGGACTTTGTAAGGTGTGATACCATGATTGTGTGATGTGTCACCAATTTCAGACCTTGAGGTTCCAGTTATGTGGCTGTTCAACTGGAATTGAATACCCAATAATACGTAGTTGTTCTATGCTGGAATACTACTTTTAACCTGTTTGTCTTCATTCAGGAATATTGATTTGAATGTGTGTCTAGTTATGCAGCATGTATTTCATATTTAAAACCAGGATTGGCTATTGTTATCTGTCTGAGATTTGATAGGCACTGAAAAGATGTCAGGGAAGAACAAACAGATTTGTATTAATTTTATTCATCCTGTTGTAAAAACACTTTATTGGTTGCTAATAGTGGCAACCAGAGAGGATACAATTTAACTCTACCTGCATGTTTTACAAATAATCATACAGAACATGCCAAGTGTGTTATCTGAGTTACCAGTGTGAAATCCTTTAAGTTGTCCAAACCTTAAGCGCACGTCATCCCTACATGCTAACTCAGTTACGGGTCAGTAACAAACTTGTATGATCTATCACTTTAGGATTTGTCTGTTCTTGAATGCCAACAGCTATTTTTGAAGATATAAATTCATATATTAAATACAACCAGAGTTTTCTTTTGAAAATTGTCAGTCACAGAAGGCAACTATACTAGCATAAATGGTGGTGCAGATCATAATTGCTCTAATACAGTATAACACACTAATACTGCTTATACAAATCGTTGTGCAATGGCTAACAGTTTGGAATATTCGCCCTCCATTTTACGCAAGTGTGCAGGTATGGGAACTTTAATTCTTGTTCCTGTCGGGTTTCCATTTTCTTCTATCAGTACAACGTTGTTTGAATCAAAGCGAGGTGTCATGCGTGCTCCAGGCATTTTGTGTCCCACAATCAGAGCCTTCTTTTTCTGTCCTTTGATGGCTAGTAAGACAGTATCACCCACTTTTCCCACTCCATTCTTGGTATACACATGAATAACTTTAGGAGGACGATGATATGGGGTGTTTCCAAGAGTGCTGTTGTCAATCACTCTTACTCGAGTTAACTTCTGAATAGCTGCCACAGCGGCTGAAATACTTAAGAAACAACATTTTATGGTAAATGCATTAGAAAGGTGTTTTATTTTCTTCAAAGTAGAATGCACTTTAAGAATCAAATAGCTATGAGAGATATGATGATCTGTTACCTGAAAGACCTGCAGTGTGTCGCTGATGACAGCTTTGTAAGCGTGATCAGTGAGAAGGCCATGCTGATCGGTCACAAGAAGCAAGACAAAATTATGGAACTACCAGGGCTGTAGACCTGAATCGTATAAAGTAGTAAATAATTCTTAAGATAATCAAACTATCATAATGGCTGTATTATTTTCGGTTTGGCAGAGAGCTTTGATCTGTTATCCAAAACTTTAAGACCAATAAAATAAACATCGTAACCTAACCATCTAGCTAGCTTTGTTCATTCACGTCAACTTGTTTCGATGGAAAAGCACACCTTCCTCCAATGAAAAATACAAATAACATTTTACGACACAAAATGGATAGCTAACTTGTTTATAACATGGAACGATTTCGTCATTGTTCAGTTAATTTAGCTAACTAGCTAGGATGACGCTAGGTAGCTTATGCTAGCTATCAGAATCAGCTATCGAGTGAAACAGAAGTATTTTGTCAAAAGTAAACCGGTACAGTATACACCAAAATTATCCTCGTTACCAACAAATATATAACTACCTTCAGATGAGCAAATGACCAGCTAACGAGTTGATTTTCACTTCCTAAGCATAACTTCCATGTACCCCTCTCGGTCAGAACAGAGTGAACCGTGTCCGGTTGCACTAGGTCATGTATTTCAAAATTAAGGCATACTATATCCGTTAATTAATTAATTAATCTACAACATTTTTGTTTATTAGTCATTAATTGATCTAATTAATAATAATTCACTTGGGGATTCATTATACAATAACAGAATAAAATACACGATAGATTCATAAGAGCTGCAAAAAAAAAACAACGAAAAATGTTTATTAGGGGTTGTTGAAACCCTATGGAGCCAACCTGAAGTAGGATAATAATTTCCCTATTACCAGGAAAGCTGAACAGAGGTTGTTCTTTCTGTCTACCCTGACCTGACCTGCAGTGACTTGTAATTACGAAGAGTTTCCTCTCTATGTCCAAGCATTTTCCAAGCATAAACAATTGCTTGGAATCAAAGTTGGAATTGCAGTCAATCCAAAATATTAATAAATCTCAAACCTGAATATTTAAGAAAAAAAAAGTGAGGTTTTGGCTTTCTTCTGAGAATATCTATGTGTGCACAATTATTATGCAACTAAATGAAAAATGGAAATATTCCCATCTCACTTGTTTATTTTCTTCTGTTAAAGTAAGAATAATAAACAAACTCAAAATTTACATATATAGATTTCAGAAAATAAATAAATAAATCGGCAGTGACCAATATAGCCACCCTTCTTTTCAATAACAGTCATAACCTTCCATTCATGGAGTCTGTCAGTTTCTTAATCTGTTGACAAGCAACTTGTTGTGCAGCAGCAACCACAGCCTTCCAGACACTGTTCAGAGACCTGTATTGTTTTCCTTCACCGTAAATCTCCCATTTAAGAAGTGCCCACTAGTTCTTAATGGGGTATAGGTCAGGTGAGGATGGGGGCCATGTCATTATTCATTCATCTACAAGGCCTTTACTAGCTAGCCATGCAGTGGTGTACTTAAATCCAATAAGCATTCAAGTGTATACAGCTTGGAGTTGGAAAATATGCATAAAAATGATGATATGGTTAAAATACTCTCTTGCCTAATACTTGTGCACACAGTGTATGGTTTTATGCTCTGATAAAAACAAAATACAGCTCTGACTACAGGACAGTTTTAAAAAGTATAAGGATGCATCATGCATCACGATGACTTCTAAAAAGCTTGTGGTACATTATTAGGACATGAGAACTTTTCTTGTAAGATAAAGCTAAGTGATTTGGTTGTCATTCTACTCACAATATAGGGCACTATAATATGATTATATATATAATTCCTGACTCACATTCCTTAGGGCAGTCTTTTTCCTTCAAGTTCAGGCCCGCTATCAGAGGCCTGGGGGCTTGAGGGTCCTACATAGTATCTTAGCTGTTCCCTGGACTGCACTCTTCTGGACAGAGATCTCAGATTTTGTTCTTGGGATGTGCTAGAGCCATTCTACCAATTTGGGGGTCACAGCCCCTAGTTCTCAGATTACCACGGGAACTGCTGTTGCCTTCACCTTCCACCTTCGAGGATGATGGGAATGGGAAGGACCAGGAACCATTATGGGAGGATAATCCTCTGCACAGTATGTACCACCATCAAATACTGGAAGTTGCTGATATGGAGAAATCCTGGCCAGAAAAGACTGGTTTGAAAGATAGGATGGCGGCACTAATCATGGCAGCAAAGGAACAAGCTCTAAATACAAGCTCAACAGAGGCTGGGATCTACCACACCAGGCAAAAGTAGCAGGCTGTACAAAGATTCCCCAGAGACAATCCAGCACATAACAGCAGGATGCAAGATGCTAGCAGGCAGAGTATACATGGAACACTATAACCAAGTGGATGGGATAGTATACAGAAACATCTGTGGTGAGTACGGGCTGGAAGTTCCAAGGTCAAAGTAGGATACATCCCCAAAGATGATGGAGAAGGACCATGCTAACATCCTGTGGGACTTCCAGATACAGCCAGATAAAAAAGTAATGGCTAACCAACCAGACATAGTAGTGGTATGATAAACATGGTGATAGAGGCAGCAATCCCAATTGATAGCATCAGGAACAAGAAACACAAAAACCTTGAGAAATACCAAGGGGTGAGAGAAGAACTAGAAAGCATGTGCAGTATGGTATTAAAAGCATTGGAGAAGTAAAAAAAAAAAAAAAAAAAAAAATCCAACTTGATTCTTACATTGCTCCAAGTATTTTCCAGGTGAGAAAGAGGTCTGTATAGGAGGTAGATGACAGCATCCTCTACCCAAATGTTTTGGCCCTCTACTAGAAGCCTGGGAGCTTGAGGGTCCTAGTATCATAGCTGTTCCCAGGAGTGCACTCTTCTAGATGACTCTGATTACTATGGGAACCACTGTTGACCTTCCACATCTATCTATCTATCTATCTATCTATCTATCTATCTATAAACCTGGAATCTTTTTCAGATGATAGCGAGATAGACAAAAATCTTAAGATGCCTTAATATATTAATAATTAAGTTAATATGGTATGAAGAAATAAAAATTCTCATTTTAATTAAATGAAATGAAACAATGCACAAATTCATCTGTCCAAAAAGGCAAATTTCAAAAAACATAGTCATATATACAATTAGTTTGAATGTACAGCTAATTCTTTTTTTTTGTGAGCAAATGTACAAACAAGTACATTGGTGATCATATTACCATGAACATTTCTATTTAGTTATTTCTTTGAACTCTTCTCAGTCTGTTATACAATTGCTCAATCATCTTTCCTAAGAGAATTCCCTGAAATAAAATAATTTTAATAATCATTTCATGAGTGCTTATTACCCTTTCAGTGACCTTCTAAATTGGAGATTTTTGTGTATAGGAAAAATAATTAATAGATAATCATAAATTTATTGCTTTTTAAAATTGCAATTTATTTATGTTTCAAGTTAAACTGGAAATGTGGTAAATGTAAATGAAATTGGTGGTAGAACAAAGAGGATTTCCATCTGAAAACCAGTTAATGTGAAACAAGTGGTTTCCAGCTCAATCTTATTTACTAAATGAATTTGACATTTTTGTTAAAGCAAACTATGGCTACTTTTTTAAAAAATTAGAAAGCTTTTTCAGTGTTCTTGAACATTGCTTGGATACTTTGAAACTTTTGTATATTTTAATATGCATTTATACAAACATATAAAATCATTTAAACAAAAATGTACATTTATTTTAATCATTAAAAAAAGATATATGGCATAAAGTGTAGGTGTAGCAAGCTTGTGAGCAGGTTAATTAATTACCATGATGCCATGTTAAATGACTGCATAAATATAATAAATATAACATTTTTTTAATAATCTATGACAATATAGCTATCTAGACAATATAAACAAGTAAACAAATTTATGAATTATTTTTGCATTTATTTTCATAATGAAAAGTTAATAATAAAAGTTAATAATAAAAAGTAATTAATTTGTCTAATTTTAATTATATTACATATAGCATGATTCGCATAAAACAAATTCAGACTGCTGAAAGCGCTGCTAAATTGGTTTATCTGAAGTCAGCTTTTATGTACGTCTGAGGTCAATAAAGACTACTAAATTCAGTTAAAGTAAATCGTTTCAACCACAATAAAATACCTCCTTTCTACAGTTGACATGAAAGTGCCAATGCATGAAAACAAACCCCGAACACAAAAATGTCTTCCTTGTGAATCCAGTTACTTCCGGGACAAAGAGTATCTTTCCCTGGCATCTCAGGAGAATCTGGGCGAGGAAGGTTAGCTCAAAAGATCGTGGAAAAGAGGGTTTGCTTGAGAAGGCATGTTTGGGTTTTGTATATCTGTAAATAAGTGCCATTTCCAATAGGATAACTTGGAGAGAACATAAACTTTGAATACTTCAGGACTTAAAAAAAACCAGTTTCTTTTGGAAGCGTGACGTGACGGGCAGTGTCAATTTCTGCTGTCCCATACGGACTGCTTTGGAACAATTGGGCCAGTAGCGCTAGCTTGTTACCCAGCTTGCTAACTAGATAGCTGCTTCAAATAACGCTAGCCTGAAACATTTTGGCCCTGGCCCTCTTTTCTGGGGACTGGGGTGACATTGCACTACTCAGGACAACACCGGACCTGATCCTGTAATCCAGTCTTTGTTGAAGGAAAGGTAAAATATTTGCTTTGAATTTCAAAAGTTATTTCAAGTCATCGGATTAGGTAAAAGCCATCTTATCTACTTTTAACTTAGCTATTGATGGTTCATATTCTTCCTTAGCCTAGCTAGTTAGCTAAATATATTAGTACTTCAGCCTCAGTAAGGAATCTGGGTCCCTGGGTTTCTATCTATCTGTCTATTTATCTATCTATCTATCTATCTATCTATCTATCTATCTATATCCGTGAGTGTTATAACTTGGCTAATAATAGGTACAAACATCAGGGCTCAGCAATTGGAGTAGCCATGCGCAAATAACTTATCATAGTTATTTTTACCTGTCTTAGGTCATTTAGCCATGGTTTACGTTGGATGTTTTGTGGTCCTTAACATTAGCTAGTAGTAACTTCGTTTTATTTTAGCTAGCTACAGAGTGTCTGGGTAGCTGATTGGTTATACAAATTCTAATGCAACTATATTTAGCCAGCCTTTTTTTTGCTGGGATCGTCACACCATAGGTAGCAGTTCGCATGTGATGTCAGACCGGATCATCTAGATTAAGATGGTATCTTTGTGGAAAACAAACATGATTTTCATGGATAAATATAATTAGCACACTAGTGTGCAGAGGGTATTTCTTGTCCTATTAACTGAAAACTATAATTAGACTAATTACGTTGTGGCCCACCTGATTTTCACACATGTATTTAGCTAGAGATCTTGCATTTTAGTTAGTCCCACGTGCAGTTTTGGACGTCTGTTCTCTTTTTCAGTTTAGTTAAAATCTTATAGTTTATGGCAATGAAAACATCTTTAATATCAAATATAACGTTTAACGTTACCGCGGGGCTGGACAGCAGTAATGTGTGTACGTTGTCTCATTATTTTAGATGATGCCGGCATCAATTAATTAATTAATCAATCAATCAATTAATTAAAAACGACATTTTTTTTCTTAGGAAAGTATTAAACAGTTCTTAATCTAGGGCATTAAAGTGTTTTGTATCATGTTTAAATTAGAGACTTGACAGCACTGCTGAATAATGCTATTAATTTACATTTCTTTCAAGACTCCCAAATTATCAGGATACACAGTTTAAAATATTTAGCTACATGTCATTCATTTTTTGATCGCTTTCGCTCACCCTAATGACTGTCCCTGTTAAATGTCCCTGCTAAACAGTTGATTAATTGATTTAGACAGCAGACACACTCATCTAGAGGGTTACATGCCAGGAATGCAATAGAGTAAGAATATATTTCACTTGCACAAGTACTAGCACCCTGTTAAAAATACAAAGATTGCTAATGAATACAGAATATCACTGAGCATGGTCTTGATTCATTTTAAACTGTTTTCTACAAAATACTTCACAGCATTAGATGTAGGTTACTCTCCAAAGCACATTTAAAAATACACCTTTTAAATTGATTGTTTATATGCAGCCATGTATATTGTGTGAAATTTCAAGAATTTGTAATTTAGCTTTTCGTCTGTTTCATGGCTGGCTAATGCCATTTGGGTCACCTGGGTGAAAACCGCAATTATGGTGTGAATTGGATGATGCAAAGCTTGCTAACCTAAAATGAGATCACTTGCTAGCTAACGATAGCTAACTGCCTTTTCCCCTGAAAGTATGGTAAATAAAATTACTATTGAAACACCCTAATTACTTTACAAACTGTCATAAATTGCTATGTTGAAGCATTTTGTTTTCTAATAGAAGAATTTCATTATGGTTTTGCATGGTATTTTCTGCTGCATTTTAGTATAGAAACCCTTTTCATTTTTTTCTGGATTTTTTTCCTCGTTTTTACTAGAAAAGCAATACCTATATGTTGTCATCACTGAAAATGTAACTTAAAATTGAATAAATTAGAGGTGGCTATGTTGGCCTAAGGCATAAGCTAAATGTTTAAGAGGAACTCATGCACATTTTGATGAAAGAAAGAAAGCATAGAAGGGTGGAAAGCAATTTTGGGAAACAACAATAAGCAACATATTGTCTTGTCATTGTGATATATCATGCAGTTTCTAAAGGCATTTGTTACTGAGTCTGTTAATGTGTGAATCAAGTATCAGTTTATAAGTGACTTGTTTTCATATTGTGCATTTTTACATTTTGTGTTATGTTTGCTGCTTTTGTTGTTTACATGGCTGCAGTGACTTAGACCATGGCCTGCCTTTCTGGTACACTGTACACAGCAATGTTGCAATGGTTAACAGTGCAGTGTTGAAGCACAGTAGAACAGTTGCCTTTACACTTAGGGTTATGATATTCATGAAAAGAATATGCTATACACAAGATAGGTCAATGTATTACCAGTGCAGACTAAGGTCCAACATGTATAAAAGTTCATGTCTTGCTTAGGAATAGGCTAGTAGTGTTTTAGCTATGGTTTGTGCCCCGCCCCCCAAAAAAATTATTAAAAAATACATTATTATTATTATTACATATAATTATTACATATATATATTATATTATATATATATATATATATATATATATATATATATATATATATATATATATATATAAAACATTTTATTTTTTTTTAAAGAACCACTTAATATTTTTGTCATCTGTGTGTCATGTAATCACACAGGCCTACCACCAGATGCAGGTGGAACCATGTTCTTTCTGAGATAATGAGTGGAGCATGTTGCATTGCTATGATTGCATTGTCAATGTAGTTGTAATAATAATTTCATAAGCACATTGATATCTGGAGGGGAAAAATGTATTTAGAATGTGCAGTGTGTAATTTGTCCTAAATACTAGTGTTTTCATTTGAGGCAACCTGAAAGTTCATCCTAGGCCTTGTATTGATACATTGCTATCACAAGGTTGTTGTAGAGGAAACATTAGAAATAACAGGTTATTGCACAGTTTTGGCATCTGTCAAAATTGGTGGCCAATGAGAAATAAACATTTAGCTAGTTAGTTTCTCTGAGATGAATGGTTCGGTAATTATTTTACCCTTGTCTCTGACATTTGTGTTGTCGATTTTCAGAATACTACAAAACAGACAGATTACATTTTGCCTCTTAATCAGTCTGTGTGGGACAGAGGAATAGACATGGGGACTCCAGGTTCAGGGCGAAAACGGGCACCTATCAAGGACCGCTTCTCTGCTGAAGATGAGGCTTTAAGTAGCATAGCACGTGAGGTAAGTGATTTCTGTTTATTCAAGAGATGCAACAATGTGATATTTAGCTCACTGTGTGCAATATGTATTATGTTTCATTCAGAATACTCAAAATAATATTTGCTGGAAAGTAAAATAATAGATAAGATCACTTTTGAACTGTAGAATTGCATCTGCATTTCTGGGCTGTTTGGATAATCATAAGGTAGTGTTTTCGTCACTTGAAATTAAAATAGGCAGATAGCCGCCTGTAACATGCTAGGACTCCAGATTGTAACTAAATGGATGAGCGACATTGGCTACAAATATGAAATGGCTGCTGTGTATTTATTGTAATCTAGTTGCTAATAGATAAGCAAGTTTTGAAGTATGCCTTCCTCAGTTATTGGTATGCTTAGGGATTGGTTTCTTTTCTGCATTATCACTCTTTTTACACCAAACCCATCTTGAGTGTTTATTATTAAAGTTTTTTTTGTCTCTAGTGGTGCCAGTGAGAGTTTCAGTAATGTTTAGCAAACTCCAGGTGCTAAAGTTATTGTTTTGGGGTTTTTTTTAAACTGCAGAGGCTTTCTTTTGGCATGCATTCCAAGTAACCTTTTAGCATGTAACTGGTGTCTATAGTTTTGGTGACCCTAAAACATAATAACCAATTGCAATTCTCAACTGTGTTCCTTGGAGAAATGTTTGTATCTTGAGGCTTCCTCTTTACCATATGTGCTCCCATCCATTGCCTGGTTTCTGACAGACAATAAATGCTTTACATGTTATTTTCTGATTTTTCATGTTGACTAAGGGAATTTGTTGAGAGTCACCTCCTATTTATACACCCCAGTGAAATCTGATGTAATGGATAACGACTTGGGAGTCCCTAAAGACTCAAGTGATCTTAAAAAGCAATATGTATTCATCTATAGAGGTTTATTAGGGAATATACCTCCATCAGCATTTGCTTATTAGACTATATAGATATACCAATAATTGTTACATGTGTGTGTAACATGGGAAGGTTTTTTCTTAGGAAGATTACACTTCTCTCATTTTTAGTGAAAAAGATGAATTTTTTTTCAGAACCTTTTTTTTTTTTTTGCTTTTTTCAGGGTGTCAAATTCTCACGATCACGTGTGTGTGTGTATGTATGTATATATATATATATATATATATATATATATATATATATATATATATATATATATATATATATATATATATATACACACACACACACACAGTATATATATCATTACTTGGTACATTACTTCATTTTGGCTCTGGGTTTTGAAAAACCCAAAGTGTCATTAATCCTGATTCAGAGTTGGATTACAAAAAACACATCCAAATATTCAGGATCAGATCTGTTTTGAAAAAGCAATTGTCTGATTTGACTTCATCCAATTACTTTGATCCTGACAAAATTCTTATTAAAAATAAATATTAAAAATAAAATATTAAATGTAAGCTGCATAATACCAAATTTACATCCAGAGTTGTTTTTTGGGGGTGGGGGGTCGGTTTTCTTGTCTGCTCATATACATAATCCATTTTACCAATTTTTATCTTTGTAATTTCAATACTTGTCAGTCTTTCCATCTCTTGGATCTCACTGATTGCTTGTTCTTAAATTGCTTTTCTGAAATGTTCAGACTAGGTTATCATACTGCAAAACTTTGGACCATACGACACGAGGACAGATTTTGCTTTAACTTGATTTGGTTTCAACTGTTTAGGAATGATTCAGAATTATTTTATAGTTAATTCACAAATGTGGTGGAGAAACTGTGTGTGTGTGTGTGTGTGTATCTGTGTGTGTGTATCTGTGTGTGTGTATCTGTGTGTGTGTATCTGTGTGTGTGTATCTGTGTGTGTGTATGTATATGTGTGTGTGTGTGTGTGTGTGTGTGTGTGTGTGTGTGTGTGTGTGTATATATATATATATATATATATATATATATATATATATATATATATATATATAAATATAAATATAACTATTTATTTGGGGGATGTTAGGGGCTCAGGACCTCTCTGATAATGGAAAAATCACAAGTATCTTTAGACACCCCCCCCCCCCCCCAACATTAACTCTTAATACTTAATGTATTTACAGATTTAAATACAAAGAGCATGGGGTCTTCACATGGTGTCCTCAGTGCATGGTCCTCAGTACACTGAAACCTTCTATAATATTCTTTTAAAAATGTGTTTTAAGGATTTTATGGTAGTACATGATAAAATAGATTATATATGATGATAGATGATAAAATAAAATAAAAATTTGTGCATTTATTACTCACTAAAAATTTTTTAGTTTGCCAAGTCTACAAATCTGTGATTTTCTGCAGTAGGCCACAAAGCAAAACTCATTTTAATAATAATAATAATAATACTTTATTATCATCATTTAATTATTGATGTTACATTTTACGAATAATTGAAAGTAGAGGTTTGTCTGTGTGCACATGTGTGTTTATATATACAAGCACAGCTGTCCAAAACATCCTGTTTCTCTGGAAACCTTGTATAATTTAAATGTAAAATTAAAATGCACAACTGCCATATAATCAGCACAGAGATTTGTGTTTTTTTTAATTTAATATTTTCTCATCAGTTATAATCAATTCAGATCTGATCATGACATTGCGTCAATACATTTATATACCTCAAAAATCTCTGCCGTAATGCCTCAGCCTCTAACAAGTTACTGGAGTTCGTTTTGCTGGTTGCCAGTCCGCTGCAAGAGGTGCTTGTCTGCATTGAATGTGCATGTCATATGCAACCACCACAGCCTTGTTTGAGGGACTACTCCTGAGATTACTCATGACTTCATCTGGGCCAATGGTGCATTTTATGGTATATATGTACTTTGTGACAGTAGGTGTCCACTCTGAAGCTACTTACTCCTGTCTTGAATTACCAGGAGAAGGGCTTCACCAGGCTGGCATGGAAACACATTTACGGCATTTAGCTGACCCTTTTATCTAAAGCGACTTACAATTAGGACAAGTACAACTTTAGCAATTGAGGGTTAAGGGCCTTGCTCAGGGGCCCAACAGTAGTGGGGCTTGAACCAGCAACCTTCCAATTACAAGTGAACTACCTTAATCGCTGAGCTAACACAAAGGCAAATGATAACTATTATTGTCTGTGTATACACACACAATTTATTTGTGATAATGATCTGTGGTTGTTGTGGGGTTTTTGTTATAACCATAATATCAACTCCAAAGCATTTATTAGGAATGCAAGTTTTAAACATTATTTGTGCCCACCACTTGAAGATAATTGAAAAAAAATAAAATAAAATAAATCTTGTGCATACATCTTTATCTCCTACACCATGGCTGTAGCCAACCAATTGGAAGAACTGGTTGCAGTTTAAAAATTTAGTCATTCCTTTTGAGAGATCCAGTTTTGTTGGACAAAACATTACATAATACAATTTTTTCACCTTCCTTTGCATGTTATTTAGGGTAGCATGAAAAGTAAATGTTGGGTTACTTAATCAAGTCTTCCAGGAACATAGTAATTTACTCCTTGTTGATACATCTGTGAAGCATTTGATAACACCCATTACTGTAGCGAAAATAACATTAGTATGAGTATGAGTTGAGGTAATGATCTAAAATACCTCTTTTTCTCAATGTGGTCAACAGAGTGCTCATTTTAGGTAAATGGGTGGTCTTAGTTACAGTTATAACAAATTCCAGTACACTTAATCAGTTGGGTTTGGATTAAGAGCAAAGTTGTGTCCATATACATATGACATATTTTAAAAGGTCTATTTGAGAACAAGCTGGTTTTGAATGCTCTCTTCAGTTGTAGTACTGAGTCATAGGCTAAAGAATCAATGTATGATTAGTACATGCTATTAGATCTTATATTCCTTAGAGCTAGGATAAGTGCATAAGAAAAGAAAACTGAAGTAAATCTGACAAGTAAATCAGACCTTTGGTTCTGGCAACCTAGCCGAAAACAATACCTTTTACATATCTTTGCTTATAGTCCAAAAGTCTGATGTGTTTGGTCAAATTTTGTTCACAAATCTGATTTTGTGCATTTTGCTGTGTAGGCGGAGGCCAGGCTCGCTGCGAAGCGGGCTGCGAGAGCTGAGGCACGAGACATGAGAATCAGGGAATTGGAGCGGCAACAGAAAGAGGTAACAGCATATTAACTACTATGGGCCTGGTACAAGGAAGAAACCAGTCCGCTCTGAACAAAATGAGAAAAATTGGAAAATTTAGTTAGTACCATGAGACTAAAATTGTTATGTTTAAGTAAAAGGGTGAACAGTTAAAATGCTTTTGACTACCATCCGGCTTGGTACTGCTCGGTACTTTCTAGACGATTCCAGGTAGACTATGCTTGAGAATTGCTCGGTACTTTGTGTCAAAGGACAACATCTAAACTCTAGCTTTTATGCAAATATGGTGTCTGGCCAAAATCTGTCTGATGTACTGTCAAATAATCATGTGTGTTAGTTATAGAAAAATATATTTTAAAATACTTTGCTGGAGATTTTTTGTGGTGTTTCTTGCAATCTGTTGTGGCTGGTTTTAAATCTTTTTTAAAATAATTTGTGTGCAGTTTACTGATATAAAATTTGAAATAATAAATGCTCTGAACCTCCTTCCTCTGGAAGTACAGTCAAATTTACAGGGAATGGTTGCTTTGGTTCTGGATCACATGCATATTTTTCCATTGTTTATCAGCAATACCCTTTTTGGTCGTGAGGACAAATTTCTCTTTTATGCATAAATTGAAAGTGATGAAGCTGTGCTTACTTGCAAACTATGCTGAGAATCCATCATATCCAGTTATCAGAATGCCATTATTTTCCATCTTTCATTCATTTACAAATCTTCTATGTTTCAGTGAGATGCACAAAGATTTTTCTTCTGGCTTTTTCTTTTACAGCCCTCTTACCACCACTCTTCCTCTAGCAGGAAGTGGGGGCAAATCCACCAGTGGATGGTATGACATTAATTGTTTAGACATGCATGGGTTTTTCTACTAAACTAATAATGAGATTCGTTATGAGAGTTTCTAAAATGTGTTCCTGAGAGCAGGCAAAACCACACCCAGTAATGGTATGAATAACTTGTGTTCTAAATGGAGTCATGTTTACTGAGCTGGTGATTTTAAAAAAATAATAAAAATGTTTGTGCTGGTTGCAAATTTGGCTGGAGTGTAGAGCTTTTCATAACCAGTGCTTTTCACATAATATACTAGAGCAGAACTGTTCTGATCACCTTTTTTGGGAGAAACTTTCTCATGTTTCACATCTAAATACTTTAACTTGTGATGCGTTATTGGATTTTGTTAACTGCAGATGAACTACTAGTAGATTAACTTTAGTTATAAATCTGTCAACAATAAGGAAGGTGTTGTTACTGAACCCAGATTATTTTTTGTATTTGAATAAACTTGATGCATGGATTAGCCTCTGTCCAGACCAGATTTTGCCATATTTTTGTGTTTATCTCTCTGTGTGTGTGTGTCTGTGTGTGCGCGTGCACGCTTACAGAGGGAATAAAGTAATAGACACAATCAGTTGCCATTCACAATTTATATATTTTGGTCATCTAGTTCCTCATCAGTGGCTGCAGGCCAACTGTTGACTAGACATGTATGGGTGGCAGGCCACTCGACAAAACCCTGCTGGGCATGATGGACCTGTACCTGTGCAAAACTCACTACCATGCTGATGGCCATTGATGTGTTGAGAATAGATATCAGAATCACACTTGCTCTCTTGTCATAGAAACCATTGATTGGCACTCTGAAGAGCATTACATTAAGGTGTTTGTAGTGTGCTGCTAGCGTGTCCTTTGAATACTGGGCCTAATGCTGCTGTTTGGCTTTAATAAATATAAAATGTTAGTCACATGTAGATGCTAAGTAAAAGGAAACATCATGCAAAGACGAGAGCTCTCCAAGTTCACTCTCATTAAAGCCATTACGTTGTTTTGAAAATGTCAATTTTTAAAGATATGATGTTGGTATTTTTGTGTTCCAAGGTCATTCAGTTAACCAGGGAGGCTATTATACATCTGCCCTTGAATTCCCCTAAAAAGAGATTAATAAATTAGTGTATTTAACGCATTGTAAGTTGCATAATGAGATATGGAGATGTGCCTTTTCACTGACAAGGTCATCAGTAACACCAGTGTGGGAAGCTGCATAGGCAATACAACACCACCATACCATTAAGATATTCCTTATTAGAGGAGTACGATTAAGATATTCCTCATTAGAAGAGTATGGCTTCTAAGGAATCAAGTCATGTAGTTAACTAAACTTGTTTCTTGCAAATAGCAGGCGCCATTGATATTATTATTATTATTTTATTTATTTTTTTATTCATTAATTTATTTTTTTCTGTGGGTTGTTTTATGTTGACCATTTTTGTTCATGTTTTCCAAGGAATAGCAACTGCAACATCCACTGAATTTATGAATTTGATGCATGAATTAACTTGTTAAATTTTGCTTACAAGTTTGTTGCTTACAAAATGTGCCTTCCTCTCATGTGAGGGTGTAAAGAATCTCTTGGCAAATTTCCTGTTTAAGGAAAACTGAACTCAGATTTTTAAAGTTTTTATATTGACTTGGATATTTCTTGCACTAAGGTGCTTCTTTTTCCCTATAACTAAAAATCTCTAAATTTGAGCACACTTGCCCGGTCTAAACCTGATAGCAAGGTGGGTGTGTGTGTATGTGTGTGTGTATGTGTATGTATGTATATGTATGTATATGTGTGTGTATATATATATATATATATATATATATATATATATATATATATATATATATATATGTATATGTATATATACTCTATAGATTTATATACTGCTCCATATTCTGTATACATTTATACTGTCTATAAGGATCCTTAGTGTTTAAAGACTGCTGAAACAAGCCATTGGTCATTGATCCTTGCACAAGGTGAGAAATTTGTGGGTTGTGGTTGAAATGCTGACTCTGTAGCAGTTATTTTACTCTCCGTAGTTGCATAAATGGGTTGTTTGATAACTTTGCCGCAACATGTTGCGTCATGTCCAGGATTCCAGCCTAAGTCATTCAGAAGTATACCTAAACTATTCGGAAACATTGACAGCAATCCTGCAGCAAAAATTGAATGTCCCAAATAAAACTGCATGCTTGTTTCACTAGATGAATCATAACTCTCGATTACTAATCTTGATGACCTTTTTTTCTTTTTTTCTACCTTACCACCCACTACCACTTTTTTATTTTTCTGATTTCTCATCTTTCCTCCTCCCAACTTCAGGCAGACACTGAAAAGGCCCGGCACAGCCTTCGAGGCAGAACCCATAGTCGCCGGGTTTGTATCTATTGTTTCCTCAGACTTTTTTCCTCTGGCTTTTTCCATATGCATTTTTCCCCTTCCTTTGCTACCTGGCATTCTCCTTTCTTTCTTCTTGTCCCCCCCCCCCCCCCCCCCCCCCCAGAAGGGCCTGGAAGATGATGCAATATCTGTCCAAAGTAGTGGAAGTTACAGGGTGTGTAAACCAGAAACTTGTTGACTACACATAATGTTGTGATTTCTTTAAAATGTACATTATATTTTCACAAACTGGGTTATTCTAGAAAGGCAACATAGCATGAGCTTGATGTCATGTCAAGATATAAATGGCCAGTTGTTTTCTGGCCTCTTTGAAAGTTGAAATACTTTATATATCCTAGCACAATATTGGTGTGTTTTGCTGAGGTTTTATGCTAAATTGATTTTGAGATGTTGCATTGCTAGAGTATTTAATTGCAAGGTATTTACATGGAATAGTGCAAGGAATTAAATGGAAGCTTGGAGAAGGGCTGTGTGTTGTGTAATAATATTTTTGTCCTAGGTTAGGAAACCTCTTCCACTAATAACTTCCGACCTTTGATAAACTGATAACAAGTACCAGCTGAACCACTAGTATTTTCAAGAGCAATAAAAAGAGCTGATGGGGCGTTTAGGGTTTTAGATGACTAATTTAGGACCTTAATTTTAGTTTCATCCCTTGATTTAGATTTTTTTAGACTCTATTTAACATTTTGGCTTTCTTAACTTTTGAATGTCCTCCTTCTTTTAAAGTCATCATCCTCATCGCTGCTAGGCAACTTGCATAACTCCAACCGAACCAGCACCTCCAGAAAAAAAAGCTTGGTGGTGCGTTTCTGCATTTACATTTATCTCTGTGCTGGTGATACTACTTTGAGAATTGTTTTTAGTTCATGTTTGTGATTTTAAGGCATATGCAACATTCACGCCTAACTTGCTTATGTCTTTCAGTTGCATGGCACCTAAAAACAAGCTATACCCTTAGTATGGTTTCATGTTTAAGATGTGGAACAAAGTAGTATTAGCTACATTATTAAATACAACGACTCAAAACAACTTTAAAGAACAAAGAGAAATGTCCTCTGATGTTCTGTATCTCTGAATTTTACTTGTGATTTTCGCAACAGTGATTTTTTTTTTTCTTCAGTGACTACTAAATGTGCTTAGCAGGCCTCTGCAGTTGGTTTTGTAGTTAATTGTTTTACTGGATCATTCATGAATCTTCAAGCATTTCCCACTTCTTCCAGAAACACAGAAAGAGGTCAATGGGGTACATTTTTTCAGGGGTGGCTCAAAATGGGAAGTAAGAAGATTGGGGAGATGGAGTTTATTCTGTGATGAAAAGAAGCTGTTTTAGCATTTAGGGATTTTGCTTACAACTGCTCTTTGTTAAAACTTGGTTCCCATTAATGTCACTTTATTACACTAGTAACACAACGTCTGGAAAAAAACTATTATAAAAGCATTCATCTGCTTCATAAGTCATTATAATCTTTTAAACCCTTTTTGTGCATATTGTGTAACACTGAATATACACAAGGGAATATTTGTGTGTCATACAAACATTTAGATGTTTACAATGCTTGGCTATAAGTTTGATGCTTCTAGATGTTCCCAGTCACTGTTCAATGCTAACTAATTACACTCAGTTCTTTAACATTTAAAAATATATGTAACACTGGGCAAAACTCACGTTTCCTTAATTTGCTGGTGAAAACGCAAGGCTCACAAAGATCTTTTTATGGTCTGATTGGACTTTTCTTTGTATTTGTCAGCTTTAGTTGCATGTTGGTAGATTTTTCATTTGAATTTCTCTTTGTGACATTATTTCCATGATCCTGCTCTCTTTGCAGTCTGATGGCCTCCTCAGTAATTCCTCTTTGAAGAGCTCTCGCTCCACTGTATGTATAATACATGGTGAATTATCATTTTAGATTAGTCATAATCTTCTCTGATGGGTTATACATTTTTTTTTTTAATTAAAAAAGGGGATGAGGTGATTTTATAATTTTCTAAACTAAAAATACTTACCCACTTTGAGCATAGAATCAGTTATGGACATATATATAACTTTCTGCATGATTGTCCTTTTTATTTTAAAAGACTGGGCAGGTGGTTATTGGTGAAGAAATAATAGAAATAATGAAATGTTTCTAAGAGTTTTTGTCAAGGAGCAAGCAATGTGCTTTTTTCTGGATCTTGGTTTTTGTTTTTTGGCTAGGTATAGTCATGATGTATATTAAGTGCAACAGTGGCCTCTTTAGTATACTTTCGTATTGTATCATATAAGAACCTATATGCTGTAAAAGCCATTTTAGTTGTCTGTTATCAGTACTGGAAAGAAGCAGCTTAGCTTGTGTGAAGCAGAAACTGTATTTGTTGCAATTCTTTAGACGAGACTACCTGTGTAATATCAAATTCTATTTAACTTCATAATGGTGATCAGTATTTTTAACCTTCAATCTATATGCTGTCTCAATTTTTTGTGAGCATTGTGGTCTCATCCAACATACCCATCATAGCATGAGTTAACCATTTGCATTCTTCCTTTCAGAGCTCTGTGTATAATGATCTCCACAAGAAGTCTGACAGTAGGAAAGATCTGCTGGTTAGTGGTCATGGCCTACATCCTGAGTAAAATTAAGTGATTTTTTTTTTTTTCTGTTAGTCTGATTTATTTATTTATTTATTTATTTATTTATTTATTGGTTTTAGTTTTTAATGTGAGTATATGTGCTTTGAAAAAACGCACTCCACAATACATTTTCTACAATATCTTACAGTTTGACCTGTTGCAGTGAAGACATTACTGAATTAACTGTTCTTAAATGGTTTAATACTACGTGTGTGAATTCTTAAGTTATGTTTGCAGTTTTTCTTTATTTAATAATGTTATTCTATAAGAATCTAGTCTAATGTGTAATGATGATAAAACAATGTAGCACAGTTAGATTGTTTTTAAATAAGAACTACATAGAGGTAGTAATATAATATGGAAAGTGCTGCCCTGTGGCTTGAAGAAACACATTCTAGCAGTAGAAGAGCCTGTAAATGGGGGAAAATACAAAGAAGCATTAAATTGAAGTTGTGGATGCTGCTTTTTTTTTTCTTGGTCTGGGATCTTATTGAAGTTGTTAAACTTTTCACAGCATTAGCATGTGTTATGCATTCTCTTATATTCAGGTTTCTTGGCATTCAGCTTAACACCATTCAAAATTCCACATCAGCCTGTTTAGCGCTAGAATGATCTAACAGACTATCTTACGGTTTAAACCACCTTTGAATGTATATGTATACTTCTATAAAGTTGTAAAATAGAGATACCATTTTGTCCCACTGAACTTTGTGGTACTAGAGCTGATACAAAATGGGATCATACTCGGAAACTGGAAGTTGTTTATCTCAAATTACTACTCTAATCACTAACCCCCACTTGCTTTCTAACCATCATCATGTAGTAATAAATCAGTTACTCATGAATTTGTACTAAGGTCTACTCAGATTTATTAATAATAATAATAATAATAATAATAATAATAATAATAATAATAATAATAATAGTAGTAGTAGTAGTAGTAGTAGTAGTAGTAGTAGTAGTAATAGCCCTGGTTTGGTAAATCGCCAGTTACTTATTGTATGAAAGGATATCATGCAATTATATGCAAAATACATAGATGACATAGATGCTCTTCACACAAACTTGCAATGCATGTGTAGTATTGAAGAAGGTGCCAAAGGTTTTTGTCATGTCCAGCATTTAGGAGAGAGAAAAAGACTGTAGTTTTGCTAGTTTGTGTTAATCTGTTTAAATACTCAAACAAAACCTGACTTTGGCTTAGACTAGGAATGTTCGGACTCCTTGAATTCTTCTACTTTCTTCTTTGTTAAATCCATTTGTATTTTCATGTCTTACAGCTTCATTAGTACAGAATTTGGGCATTTTTCCCTTTATAGATTTCAATATGTTGATAGCTTATGTGTCCTCTCTTTAGACTGGGTTGTATCATGACCAAAGGAACTATACCAGTATAAAGAACTCAAAACCACCACCTTCTCTATCCTCCACTGTTTCTACCCATCAACCACGGGTCTGTCTTTTATCTACACTGTTGTCCGCATAAATCCTTATAACTGTTTGTGTGCATATGGGTGTTTGTAGATTCCTAGCTGTGTACCTTTTACTCTAACCCTCACATTTTATCACAGGCCACTCCCACCACCATCTCCACAGGTTTGACACGCAGCTACAGCCTGGTCAGTCTACTTATGTGCTTTTGCATGCAGAAGACTCATACTGACAGACCGCTCAGATATCAGACTGAAGGTGTGCTTTTGTGGAGTGAATAGGTGAATAGGCCAGAATAAACCGTGATTACTTCTGTCTGGCTTTGGGACAGATTTTGGTATATAGTACTTCTAACGTGTGTGCTGCTTGAAGCAGATGTCGGTTTGATTAAAACCAGTGTGCTTGCACTTGTTTTCAAAACCATTTGTCTTTGCATGACCCATATTCCAAAGGAAAGCATGGGAAGAAAGAAAGCAAATAAATAATTTGTTGAGGTTTTACTTAATAGTAGAATACCACTTTTGTGCCCTTAGGCTTCTATATGTGGTGATGGTCTCTATGGCTCATACAATTCCAGAGCTGTAAGTGTTGCTAGTATCTAGAATAACCTTCTATGTAATATGATGTCAACCTTGTAAAACAAAGTATCATTTGGAGGAGGTCTGAATGGGATGCTTGTCCACACAGCCATCAGAATGCAGCTGGTACTCCTCTAGTGCCAGCTCCACCCGCAGTAGCCCAGTGGTAAGCACTCTGCACCATGCCTCACATTCACGTACCTGCTAACAAGCCTTCACAAACACGCATGCAGTTAAACATTAGCACCTCCAGCATGTTGCACCAATACATTTAGAGGTCTTGTAATTATTCATTTATTCGTCAACAAAACATTAGAAGCTGAAGTTTTACCACAGAGGCTGTTTGTTCAAGTTTCATGAATTTGCAGGGTATTTGTGCTCCTGGATTCTTTGTAGCATTGGAACCATGCATTATGTACTGATTTAACTGACCAAGTATTTTTTTAAAGCGAAACCAAGAACCAGTGCTTTTTGAAAATCACACACTTGTTTGTTTGCATGTAGTATCCTTGGACTACAGTAGGTGAACTGAACTTGATGAGTCTCTGCAAACCTTTTCAGAGACATGTTGCTGCTTAATGCTGCTAAAGTTTGTATAGACACATGTGCATCCTAACTCTGAGTGGACATTTGTAATTGTGAATGAGGAGGAAAATGGAAACATCTTTCAGTGTAGCCCACATGCTATAGCTATCTTATGTTGTTTTTTTTGTTGTTTTGTTTTTTTTGGCAGAGCTTTGCAAAACTGATTTTTACTGTTTTAGTTATTTCAACATTATAAATAATCAGTTGTTGTCTGAACAGTAGTATAGTGCAGTTAACTAATTAACTAGCAGCATGATTTTTTATTTTTTTTTAAATAGCTTGAGTTATGTGCACTCAATTGCTTTACATTGACTGTGTAAAAGCAACAGTGAGCTTTTGTTTAGCCTTTTTAGGACCATATAGTGCACGTCTCATATTACTTCTGAACATTAGGGGGTTGCACTTCTTTGTTAATCTGTTTGTCGTTGTTCGTTCATTTGTTCATTTATCCATTCTCCCAGTCCTCCTCTGATGACGACTCTTCTAGTACTGTGTCTCAGAATCACCGCAGGAGAAGGGATAGTGTGGTGAGCCAAAAGGGATATTGTTAACACATCCAGTGCTATGACTAATCACTGACCTTTGCAAATTTAATTTAGTTGTGGTTGCATAATAATACATTTTATTTATGTAGCACCTTTTACTTTACAACAAAGGGTGGTAAATGCTGCAAAAAAGAATCAATTTAAGTAAAATGGTAAAAAAAAAAAAGAAAAAAAAAGAAAAAGAAATGGTCCATTCTCCTTTCAATTCAATTTTACTTTACTTTTGCCTTTTAGTCATCTGAACTTTCTGACATAAGTGCAACAGCTGCTGACTATTTCAGTCGCTCAAACCGCAGAGGCAGTATTGTCTCTGACTTAGATGATCTGAGCATCCCAGATCTGGACAGTGTAAGTGATGGCATGATGACTTGCTGGTTGCCTTGGTGTGTTCACCAGTTAACTTCAACACGTCTCCTTGAGGTTCAAAGGTTTTGGTTTCTTATCAGTATATTTAAGATAGCTTTAGTATTTAATAGCTACCAGGTTGTTTCAAACTAATAGTTATGTGCCTGTAAATAGCCACGTTGTATTAAATGACCATGAGTTTGGGTTTGGCATGTGTGTGTGTGTGTGTGTGTGTGTGTGTGTATAAAAATATCTATACAATTAGATATGAGGCTATTTAGTCTCAATTATTCCACAGCATCATCCAAATACTGAAAGTATGAATGATAAAGTTGCTTGTACTGTTGAGTCTTTGAGGGTGGTGATACCAATGTCTAGTCATCACGTTTGTGATGGGTAACAAAATCAGTGTTTGTATTTGCATGTGTCTTGGGGTGCTGATTTTTTTTCCCGTGTGTGTGTTGGAATATGTTATTGTATTTTGCACTGCAAAATTGTCAATTTACAGATCAATGTAGCATTGCGCTGTGTTTAAGGAGAGGCTGCTAAAGCAGTTCCTACACACAAAGCAATTCACTTTCCACCTATAATTATACTTTTATTTGCAGGTAGACAGGGCCAGAAGTTTTTGTATTGCCTTGCAGATTGAAAATGTATTCCCCCTTTTTCTTCTAGTTGGAAGAGAAGTCTGACAAGCAGTTCTCAGACTCATTCAGTCGGGTGAGTACATGAATTGGCAAGTAACTCTTAGGTACTTCTCAGCTGAAGTCCTGTTTGGTCCATGTGGCATACAGTCCTTCTGGAATTATTGGTACTCCTGATAAAAGAAGATGAGAAAAGAACTCATTATTATGTACTAGCTTTATCTCAAGCTATGGGAGAAATATTAATGTTTAAGAAAAACATTTGTCTGAAGATAAAATGTACATTTTCTCCACTATATCAATAATTAAGTAGTAGAGGAGGATAATTTTTAAAAAAAAAACGATCGCAGAAAAATGCTCATTTTTGTTGCTTCTTGGGATTACCAGTTCTCCAAAATGATGACAAAAACCATTTCCATTCCAACAAGCTTTGGAAGACTTGCCAAAGGAAAGCCTCTGTGCACATCAAACAAGAATTTTAAGCATTGCTGCCCTTATTTAGTAACATTGCACAGAAGCTGTTGGCTGAAGACAACAATTAGAATAACTGTATGACCAAGTATATATATTTTTAAAGGCCATGTAAAATTGCGTGCTACCTGAGGAATTTCACACTGGTCATCAAACAAAAAATGCAAATACAAACACCTTACTTATGTATTGCATTGTGTAAATGGCTCTTAATTTTAAAAGCAAATGTAAATGAAATCATATTAGTTTTATTTTAATTTAATGCATATTTAGTCCTCAAGTGAAATGTTCTAGGCTGCTCTGTAGACAAGATATAAATATAAAAACTTCATTTTAACATCATTTTAACCTATTAAGTAGGTTTTCAGACAAGGTTTAAGAGGTACTTCACATCTGAACGTTTCACATTCATATCTTTTCATTTATGTGCACATTTCATTAAAGCTAGTACACATGCAAAGTGTGTAGACCAGCTCTTATGCTACATCAACAACAAAAAAATATTAATTTTTAATTTTTTTCCATCATGTTCTGCATTGAAAACCTAATTAGACACTGACCATTGTTACAAACTGGTGTAAGTTACAGGTGTGGCAACAAAAAAAATAGAGGTTGCACATATTAATGTGGTACATGAAATGATGTTTACTGCAATGAAGTAGTGGGGCGCAAGGTTCTCTCTCTCATTCATTCATATATATATATATATATACCTAGCATACCAACCAGGAATGGGGCAAGCCATGCCAGAGGTCATACATAATATCCATAAACACAAGTGAAGGGACCCAGAGCTACTGCATCTTCTGGATGATTCAATGGACATTATATGTGGGAGAACAAAGATGTGGCAATAAGGAGGGGTATCAGGGGAATCACAATAGTTAGACAATGAGCTACACCTGCTAGCCGGATAGGATCCACATGAGGAATACCTAGATGAGAGTAGACTTGGCACTTCACACAAACCACAAAAGACAGACAAAGAACCCCACAACAAACAAGGGTTGTAACACCATGAAATAACATAATTTATTTGTAAACAGGGTAAACAAGTGCTTTCGTTTAATGCAGATACATTGGATATTAGGGACAGACCAAGACCACTAGCTTAACTAGCTAACCTTAGCTGCCCAAAGTTAAACCCATGATTTTAATTCATGAAAATTGCATTTTAATTGCAAGCAGAGCCAAAGTTTCCCAAGTGTCCTGTAAATAGGTTTCTTAATGTAAGTAGCCAAAATCATTATCCATTTTTAATTGTATACTTTGCTCATGTAGTTGGCTAGTTTAAATTCATCCAGTGCCTGGGTGCCTGATATTTAGAGCAGCTATGCAGTTGCTGCGTGCACCATACCATTTAGATATCTACCCTCTTGAAAGGATTCTGTTCAGAAGTGTATGGAGCTACATTTGTTTGTAGGCAGTGGTAGCTCTGTGGTTAATGTACTTGACTAATATTTAGAAGGTTGCCAGTTCAAGCCCCACCACTGATAAATTGTGACTATTGAGCCTCTGAGCCCCTTAATCCCCAAGTGCTCTAATTGTATTCAGTCATAATTGGATAAATCACCTTGGATTAAAGTATCAGATAAATGCCTTAGGTATAAATGCTCGTCTTTTAAGAGCAGTTTGGCTACTGCATGCAAGCTTAAGATTTGTAGTTTGTAGACAAGCAGCACGGATGGCATAAAAGGAGTAAAAAGAATAATTGCAAATGAAAAAACTAGCATGCTATGAACTAGACAAGTCAAATTTATTTATATAGCGCTTTTTACAACAGTTCTTAACAAAGCGTCTTAACAAATGTCCAAGTCCAAGCTCCCAGTGATCAAGCCAAGGGCGACAGTGGCAAGGAAAATCTCCATAGAGCATGAGGAAGAAACCTTGAGGGGAACCAAGACTCAAAGGGGGGCCCATCCTGCTCTGGCTGAGGAGAAGTTACACTGCTGTTACACTTTTCTTTCAGTGGCCCTTGGAACCTCATTGGGATTATAAGGCATCATTGCCATGAAAACCAAATATAAAGTGTCTGTGCCTGTCCTGTGTATTAATAATTCAATGAATTCAATGAACATATTTATTTGCTGCTTTTTACTATCTTTTATCTGACTGAAGTTTCGACTTTTTTTTGTTCAAGAATGTTTCTAGACTTCTATGCCACAGAGAATTCTTGGTGTTGAATATTATTAGAAGGGCCAGTTCCCTAAATATTACTAATAAAGCGAGTAAATTCTAATTACTGCATTCAGTAGAAGGTTTTGCATATTATACCTTTACTGTGGAAAGTAAACACATTTATTGTTTACCAATGGCAATTCTGTTAATTCACAGTCTTTATGAAGCAACCATCTCTGTAACCTTGTGTATTGCAGCCATCTTCTCGATGTGCTACTCCAGGCCTTTCTGCAGCTGCTCTGACCTCTCTGGGTGGCACTTCCTCCAGGCGAGGCAGTGGTGATATGTCCAGTGTAATTGCTGACCCAGATGCCTCTCTTAATGAACTACGGGTAAGACATGGTCTCTCTTCCACATCCTTTTAAAATTTTTATATATGTATGTACATTTTTATTAGCTTAGTTTAAAATTTTTCTTTTATTAGCACAATATGTTAGCTAGCACATAAATTTAATACTCTTGTGATATTTTTTCATTAGTCAATCGGAAATCTATTTGTTCTTTCCATTACATGGCTGTAATGGAAAAATAATTAGCTTTAGGCCTCCAATAAGCCCATAAATGAAGTTCTTTACATGGAATAGTGATTATATACATTATTGCATACATATAGCTTTATAAAATAATTATATAAATGCATATGTAGGTTTTAATGAAAATATGTGTTCAAGGGTGGTTCCTTTTGTCCCTGATGCTTACATGTGAGCCCTAACTCTATTTTTAACAAATGGTTAAAAAATTGTTACAAATTGTTGAAATATTCAAAAATGTAATTTGATATCGTATGTGGTTTCTATATTTCTGACTTGTCACTTTTAAAAGCCTTTTGACTCTTTCTGCTATATGATGATGGGATGTGAATGATGTGGCCTAAATCCAATAGAATTATGGTATTGGTCATGGGGAGGCTGCATAAAATATGTGCAATGTACACTAATCAGAAAAATTAAGGGATCACTTGGTAATCGCAGTGTAACACCAGGTCAGTTAAACATCTGTCTAGTTAGAAGGCATAAGCAATTGTGAATCAGTTTCACCTGCTTTGGTGCAAATGAAAGTGACGACAGGTGCACTGGAGAGGCAACAGCAAGTCAGTCCCCAAAAGGGGATGGTTTTGCAGGTGGTGGCCACAGATCGTATGTCTCTTATCTTTCTTGACTGATTCTTCTCTACAGTACCATAGTTTTGCGTTTTTTTAGTGTCCTTGTCACTACTGGTACCTTGAGGTGGTATCTGCAGCCCATTCAGGTTGGACAGGTAGTCCAGCTCTTCCAAGATGGCACATCCACATGTGCCTTTGCAAGAAGGTCTGCTGTGTCTCCTAGCACAGTCTCAAGCACATGGAAGATATACCAAGGCACAGGTTACTACATAAGGGGAGCTTGACAGGGCCATGGGTGGGCATCAATCTAGCAGCAGGACCGTTATCTGAGCAAGGAGGAATAGGAGGAACACTGCCAGAGCCCTACAAAATGACTTCCAGCGGGCTACTCCTTTCTGATCAAACTGTCAGAAACGGGCTCCTGAGGGTGGCACGAGGGCCCGACATCCACTAGTGGGACCTGTACTTGCAGCCCAGCAACATGCAGCTCAACTGGCATTCACAAAAGAACATCAGAATTGGTAGGTTATGTTATGCAACATCCTGCAGCATGACTGGTTTGGCAACTGGTCAGTGATGGTCTGGGGGGGAATATCCTTGGGGGGTCACACAAATCTCCATGTGATAACCAACTGTACCCTGACTGCTGTTACATACCAGGATGAAATCCTCATAGCCATGAGTGGCCGGAGTGTGAAGGCAGTTTGTGGATGACAAAAGTATTGATGCCTTTGACTGGCTCTCACATTCCCCAAACCACAGACTGTCCAGGAGCGCACTGAATCCCTGATCCAGGTTTGGGAGGAGATCCTCCAGGACACCATATGCCGTCTCATCAGGAGCAGGCCCAGATATTGTTGGAAGTGCATATAGGCACATGTGGGCCATACATACTATGGAGTGACATTACGAATTGCTGTGATTAAATTCCCACAGTTGGATCAACTTGTGTTTAAAAATTTTTTACTTTGATTTTTGGTGTGATTTTTGAATCCAGCCTTCAGTAGGCTGATGATTTTGGATTCCATTGATTGTCATTTTGTTCTCAGTGAAGTACACAATTTCTATCAGTAAAATTTTCAACTTGAGTCCTTCATTTATCTAGATCTGATGTGTGATCTAGGTGTTCCCTTAATTTTTTGAGCAGTATCTATTGAAATAGTTTTTCGTATATGTTGTTCAGAGGTCATTTTACTCACCATTGTTTGTTGTCAAAGTAAATGTGTACCACCAGTCACTAATATGGATGCCAAAGCAAATTTTTCACCTTGTCCTTTGCAATAATATTGTACAAGTCAAAAATATGCAAATGAACTCTCTAACAACTGTTGTGTCTGTAAGCATCCTGGTCCATCTCACAAATTTTCATAGGGTTCCTCCTGCATCTCTAGTCAGTCTAATGACATTGTTTTTTACTTTTCATTTAATAGGATATTCAAAATAATATTCTTTCACTACAGTTGGAGCCATTGGAGTGAGAAAGTTGTCAAGTGTGGTTTGGGGTAATACCCTGTTAAGATGTGACTACCTTTGTGAATGTGTTTTTATGCTGTCTATGAAAGCTTTGGTATTGTCCATCATACTATTGTCAATGCATTGACCCTTTCTGTAATTGGTACTGTGTCCGTCAATATCGGTGTATATGGATGACCAGATTTAAAGGCTGTGAATGGACTGGTATGATTTCAACACCATGTGCCTTCTTGCTGTTATTCTCCAACCCTTTACTTTTATAATCTCTGGTCACTCCTTTAATTTCCTCAACAGGACATCTATGATCTAAAGGACCAGATTCAGGATGTAGAGGGGAGATACATGCAGGGGCTTAAAGAGCTGAAGGTAGAGGGGCTTGAGCTCAGTGCATGCCATCTCTTCCTCCTTTCTGTGACCCCACTAACCCCCAAAAGCCCTCTGCACTCCCACTACTACCCTGTTTTTGGCATTCCCTTTTGTGAGAGCATGTGCCTTGCATGAATCTATCTAATTATGAATTGGTCCTTTAAAAAAAATAATAAGTAGAATGTCAGCCTAACTGGTTGTAAGGTAAGTGCTCGGGGGCCACCTGGAGTAAAGATGATGGAGTGAGATCTTGTTCTGATTTTGTATGTTGCAAGAGGCATGACCTGATATTCCACTCAGTTCTCCTCAATGCAGTGAAAGGAGGGATAACTGTCTGACCTGATTGTGGCATGTTTAATGCAACAGTTATCAGAGTTTGTACTATTTTCCTGTTCTGGTATACCGCTCCCATTTCAAGTGACCTTGAAACAAATCTTAGAGACCTTTTTGTTTCCCCTTAGACGTTACTCGTACGTTACTCCTAAGCATTAACGACTTATTTCAGAATCCTTTAAAACACGAAGGACTACACTGTTAATGATGTGCATCTCTATAATATGGAAAGGGCACTGCATGGTTAGCTAGTATTCATCCCATGTCTGACCTTAGTTATCTGTTTATATTGTATAATTCTAATCAGCTATTTATAATTACCCTTTCACCAAACTTTCCTGAACCGGTATTTGTGGTAATAGAACCAAAATAGTAAAACTATCATGATGGTAATATCAGCATATCAGTTGTAGTGTCATGTAATGTTACTTCCTCTAGATTTTTTATATAATGGGTGATTCTTGTACACCTCGCAGGAATCCCTGTCAGAAGTGGAAGAGAAGTATAAGAAGGCCATGGTATCTAATGCACAACTTGACAATGACAAGACAAACCTCATCTACCAGGTAGACACGCTTAAGGATGTTATTGAGGAAATGGAGGAGCAAATGTCGGAGCTACACAGAGAAACCGAGGAGAAGTCAAAGGTACATGTACATACTGGTCTGAGCAATAGTTGGGTATGATTTACCCATGTAATTAATAACATTATTAATGTCCAGTACTTAGCATCAGGCTGGATTTTGTATCAGGTTGACAAAAATAATTAGAACTCTACTAGTGTGTCTGATTGATTTTAAATTAAATAAGCAGTTGCTAATTTTTTCTATATGTTTTCTCTGAATCTGTGTCCATGTCAGTTAAGTAACAAGAAATAAGATATCCAATGCCCTGCAAAAGTATGTAGCTATACCCCTAAAAAGTCCTCAAATTCATCTGGATTACAAAAGACAGTTTGATGTTTTGTGTTGTCTTATTTGATTTTTAAGATTGACCTGCAGAATGACTTTAAAGTGATTTGTTTTATGTAAGAAAATATTCTATGAAGAAATTGACTGAAAAATACTAAAGTCACCAATCTGCACTTCTGGTGAGAGAACATTGGTCGATGATCCTATACTAAACCTTGACTTACCATGTTTTCAGATAGAATTGGATTCTGTGGTATTATTTGGGTGTTCATACCTACTAGGCTTTGTCTTGATTCTAAGACATTCATCCATCCATCCGTCCATCCGTCCATCCAAAGGCACTTGGAATTGCCTGACACCCAAGATACAGTCACCATATGCCTAGAGGCTATATGAGCTATTATTACATGACACCCTTTACTATTCCCTCTCTCTGGTCTAATAGAAAGAAGCAGTTTTGGAACTCATCTGATGCTTAGCATGGAATAAATATTAACTGCTTGACACACCTCCCTAGAGAACGCACATTGCGAACGGAGCACACAAGCTGTGGGTTCATTAGCGTCATTTGCTCTTATAAACTGTCGGTCATTAACCAAAAAAGCGACATTGTGATACTATTATGCACAAGGACTTGTATTTGCTATTTCTAACATGGCAAATTCCTGATGACTGACTATCTATTAAACCCCTCCAAGCTATAGTTGTCTGTCAAAGTCCGATTTGACTTGAGGTGGTGGCTTGGCTGTTGTTCATCGAAATTGCATGAAAGCTGTGGTTCTGGATTTGCATATTACATCTTTTGAATATATGACATTTAGGATTGTCAGGTCAAATCTGCTGGCTATGGTTTGGTTCTTCTTTCACCGTTTTGTTACTTGGTGATACTTACGGATACAAATTGTTCATATGAATTGTTCATGAGGCATAAGAATTCAAAACTGTACTTTAACACAGCATGTAGATTTTCCTACTTATACACTTGATTTGGTTTGTTCATTTGGTCTTGACAGATATTGGAATATCATCTGCTGTTAGAATTTAGTTTTAGATTTGTGGAATTTGCCAGAAAGTGTCAGAGTAACCCCGCTTGAGAATCTGGGTTGCGATCCACGACTGTGATGCAACCAGCCTGAACAAGCTGGAGCAAATCTGCCAGGAGGGATGGCCAAAGATCAGCCCCTAACTCAAGGCAAATGTAGAAGTAACTTACCCCAACAGGCTTCAAATTTGAGCATACATTTGGAAGCAAAATATTTTAGTTTTTATTTAATTTGTTTTGGTTTTTTTTGTTTTGTTTTTTTTGTTTTTTTTGTTTTTGCAAATAATGAATTTTTGGTTTGGAAATTTACTTTGCGTAATAAATAATGGAATAACATGCTAGAAATCTAAGGGTAATTTGTAATCCAGATGTATCTGTTTGCTTAAGTGGTTTGAATACTTTGTAAGGCACTGTATATAAGCACTCAGCAAATGATAACAAAACCTTCCTAACTTATGAAATATATTTACCACCCACTGATGTGTGTGTGTGGTAGCATTTAAGCTTTTAGGATTTACAGAAAGAAGCAAAAGGCATATAGAAAATGAGAACTTTGTGATCATTTCTTCAGCACTTCAGACATCACATCATAGAAAATGACCACCGTTAAGATGTAATCTCAAGGTTAACTGACTTGTACTATAAAGCTTTGGATGCAATCATAGTGGAGTCTTGGTTAGAAATTTCCATAAGGACAAACATCTGATTATGAATGCGTTTGCTAAAGAGCTTTAAACAAATTATATTTTTTCTTGACTCACAGGAATTAGAGAGGCAAAAGCATACATGTGCAGTCCTATTACATAAACAAGAGGAGCTAAAAGAGGGGCTCCATCAGCGAGATGAACTTATTGAGGTGATGCTTCTACCACACTACCTACCTTCCACCTATTAGATTAACTTATTGAGGTGATGCTTCAACCACACTACCTACCTTCCGCATATTAGGAGCAGCAGAAACCCTCTTCCCAAGTCTTGCAGTCATTCTTATTACTTTCTACTTTGGGTCCTTTCTCTTGGTTATGTATCCTATCCTGTATTCATCATTTACAGTCTTGTCTCCTCATTGCCTGTCCTGATTCTACTCCACCCTTTCCTCCATGACTCATTGCCATTGTAGGAGAACCAGATCATTCAGCTCAAGTTAGATACCCTCACGAGAGAGGAGTTTGACCTGCAGGAAACTATTAACTGGAAGGACAAAAAGATTGCGGTATGAAGATGGCAAAGCTGTTCTAAATGATGAGAAGTAACAGACTGCTACAACAGTACTTTAACTAGAATTATAAAATGAGCCTTGCTCTAAGTAGGAACTTTCACAAGCTTGTTCTAAACTACATTAATTACAGTAGTTGGTTGCCAGTTATTCTGTGTGCTGATATTAGCAGTCTGATGAATCTCATCCTTGGTAGTAGCCTGCAGATCTAGTTTTTGAAAGAGGTAACCAGATGCTTTGAACTGGGTGTGATAACATGCATGCAATATGTGTTGTGCTGTCTTTTATTATAATTTAAACTTGGTTTGAGTACATGTTGCAAGAAATATGTTGAATTAAAAATCAGACATCAATATCCAAGTTATCCCTAGTTAGTGATAATTTCTGGTAAGTCAACTAAAATCATTGCTCTCTCATATGAAAACATTTTATTGCTACTCAAATGTTTTAAAAAACAATGAATTTTGCAATAAGTTCAAAAGAATGCCATGGCTAATGGACATAAATCACACATTTGCCATAACACTTGATAAATGGGAAATAACTTTGTAACCTTTCTGCTTCTGCTGAAGCACTGCCTCATGACATTGGACCATGTGAAAATTCAGAGTACTGCTGTTAAAATAATCTCCTAATGCACATAAACGGAATGCATCAAAGCATCTTAGGATTTATCCACTGCATTGTGTGTGGTTATGCAGAAAGCACACAGAATGAACAGACTGCCAACCACCACTAAAATGTCTGTTTCATGTCATGAGCATTATCAGATTGAACATTCCGATTTCCACAGGTCAGGGCAGGAGTTTGTAAGATGGCAGACTGTAACCAGAATGGGCCTTGATTAGCCTTTATTGTTTGTTTGTTTGTTTGGGGGGGGGGGGGTGAAGTAGTTACATCATCTCTGCAAGGCATTGTCTTAACGTGGAGTAAATTTATCTAGCTAAGTTAGCTCACTGTCTCTTTGCCATATCTCCAAACACTTCACTTGCAGTCTGGAGTAGGTTAAGTCAAGGTAGGCCCTGTTAGCAATTTCACTGATGGGGATAGGAGATATTTATTTCTATGTTTGTATTACCATTTCATAACCCATTTTATCTGTGAGGAAAATAAATGTATTCATTAAATAGATGGTAATTTAGAAAAATGCCACCTCAAAAGTAATATATATCGTAAGCCCTAAAACAAAATCACAAAAAGGAAAACCCTGGTTACGCCACCAGTATGAATTCTAGTTGCCTGAATAAGCACGTATTACCATCTTGTTCTGGCCATCATTTTTTTGCTTGCGACTCTGCGAATGAACCTGCTTTCCTTCTGTGCATGCTGACCATTTTGTCTTGCCTGCGTCTCTATGGCTTCTTCTTTTCCACTTCTCCTCATGCCTCTTCTTTCTTTCCCTGCCCTGCTGTTTGGCCAGGCCTTAGAGAGGCAGAAAGAGTACTTTGATTGCATTAGGAATGAGAGGGACGAGCTCAGAGATGAGCTGGCTGACCTCAAGGGGAAATCCAAAACAGGAGAGGTATGTCAGTGATGTAGCCTGTGAAAAGCAGCAAGGGGAAATGGCCTGTGTTGCCTTAAAAGCAATGCTGCTTTAATGAGGGGTATATATTTTATAAACTTTCCATCATGGCTTAAAGATAAATTGTAAGTATAATGTGAATTTTAAAAAGTAGGAAATATTTAAGATTAAGTAATATTTTTTGCATTCAAAGTATTAGTCTTCTCCAATTTTTTCCATTCTTCTCACAGAAACACGGGCTGGTCATCATTCCTGAGGGCACGCCCAATGGGGATGTCGATCATGAGCCTGCCACCTCAACGATCACTGTTGTCACACAGGAGGCTGCTCAGGTGCTCGAGTCTGCTGGAGATGGACCTTTGGGTAAATCTTAGTGTTGCAACAGATTCCTGGCTTTGTTATAGTTGTGTAAAGAATATAAACCCATTACCTGGCTTTGCCTGGTGCAAGGCCCGTTGCACCTTTCTAAGAACCAGTTGACTTAATTTACTGAGCCCCACGTTCTAGTGGGTGTAGCTCAGAGGTCCTTATAATGGTTAAAGCAAGGCTTCAGCAGTTAGAAATAGATGTGATAGTAATACTGCTATAACATGTATGTCTGCATATCCACTCAACCTGCTGCTGCTTGTAGTGGCAGTTTTCTGACTAAGATTCCACACCATTTAAAAGCTTCTTTTGCTCAGTCAAAGTAGTAATTGGAGGTGACTGTAGTTTATTTGTGTTTTTCCTTGCCCAAAATAGAAATGAATAACAATATGTAAATTATTATTATTATTTTTTTTTAGATTTTCATTAAAAAACAGACAGAATGACTCTACTTAGAGATTGCATTGTTTTGGGAGGAAAAGTAAACTTGAAGGGAAAAATAACCTTTTTTGCGTTAACCTTAAGGGGTGGATTGCAATTCCACATAACATGGTGTAGTAAACTATGTTAATAATTTTTCAGGAATTATGATGTCAGTTACATGCTGTTTCATCATAAATATTTTTTTCTTAACAATAGATGTTCGGCTACGAAAACTTGCTGAAGAAAAAGATGAACTTTTAGCCCAGGTGTGCATTTTCTTTTCCTCCGTCTGTTGTCTGTAAATGTTTTATGTGTAGAACTTTGAACTGAGCATTTGATTTTGCAACAAAATGAAAATTTATTTGAAATATTGAGTGCATAAAGTATCACTTGTCCTCTCGTTGACATCTCACAGATCAGGAAACTGAAAATGCAACTGGAGGAAGAACGGCAGAAACATTCTAAGGTGGAAAGTGTTTATCCGGACGGAGAACGAATAGAAAATGGCACTGACTTGCACTTCATTGAAATGCAGAGTAAGCCCACACTTCGGAGTACAGTTTGTATACAATACATGCAAACACAAATTCAAAGATGTAAAAATGTGCACAATCATGTGTATATGATTAGCAAAAATAGGGAAAAATGCAATTAATAAAAGTAAGCATAAAGTACTGAATAGTTTATAATGATCTAAATTCATTCTCACATTTTTAAAATTGGGCAATTAGTAGGTTCCTGTATTTTGGTTTGAAAATATATATAAAACACACGGCCGTGGCCAAAAGTTTTGAGACTGACACACATTTTGGTTTTCACAGTTTACTGCCTGTTTTGTTTTTTTGGGTTTTTTTTTTTTTTAGATCCTTTTGTCAAATGTTTATATGGTATAATGAGGTACAATTACTAGCATTTCATGAGTTTTTATTGACAAATACATCCAGTTTAACAAAGACTTAATATTTACAGTGTTGACCCTCCTTTTTTTTTTTTTTTTTTTTTTAAGACTTCTATGATTCGCCTTGGCATGCTGGATGTCATCATCTGGGCAAAATTTGATGGCAACCCATTCTTGCCTAATCAGTGCTTGTTTGTCCACTGTCTTTTTGAGGATTGACCACAGGTTCTAAATGGAATTGAGATCTGGGGAGTTTTCTGGCCCAAAATTTCAATGTTTTTTTTCCACCGAGTCACTTGGTTATCACTTTTTGCCTTGTGATATGGTGCTCTGTCAGGCAAAATCTTGAGCAAATACTCCCTTGGATGAGAAGCAACTCCACAGACGAATGGTCTCAGGATGCCTCACTGTTGGCATGACATAGGACTCATGGTAGTTCTCACCTTTTCTTCAATCATTTGTCCAGATGTCTCAAACAGTCTGAAGGGAGCTTCATCAGAGAAATTAACTTCACCCCAGTCCTCTGCAGTCCAACCCCTATACTTCCTGCAGAATGTCAGTCTGTCCTTGATGTTTTTCTTGGAGAGAAGTGGCTTCTTTGCTGCCCTTCTTGACACCAAGCCATCCTCCAAAAGCCTTCTCCACACTGTACGTGCAGATACATTCACACCTGCCTTCTGCCATTCCTGAGCAAGCTCTGCACTGGTGGTGACCCGATCCTGTAGCTGCATCCTCTTTAGGAGGAGACAGTCTTGGCGCTTTCTTGACTTTCTTGTGCACCCTGAATCCTTCTTCACTTCCTTCTTCACCTCTCTCCTTGAAGTTCTTGATTATTCGATAAATGGTTGATTTAGGTGCTATCTTACCAGCAGCAATGTCCTTGCCTGTGAAGTCCTTTTGATGCAGTGTGATGACTGCACATGTTTCCTTGGAGGTAACCATGGTTAACAGAAGAAAACTTCACCACCACCCTTTTAAGCAAACAGTCTGCTATTCTAATCAGCATGACAGAGTAATATCAGATGCCTTGTTAACATGTTAAATTAACATTTTCTCCTGAACTAGCAAGATCATCACTGAAATGGTGTTAGCAGGCCATTTTGCGGCAGGGCTGAAATGCATAATTTATGTGATTTAAGTTCATTTTCATGGCAAGGAATGACTGCAATTAATTGCAATTTATCTGATCACGCTTCACAATCTAGAGTTAATGCAAATTGCCACCATAAAAACTGAAACAGAAAACTTTGTGAAAACCAAAATTTGTGCTAGTCTCAAAGCTATAAATATAAAGGACAAGTGAAATTACATAAAACAGAAAAATCCAGGATAACCAGGATAGAACCAGGAGACTGAGACAGAGGAGGATTTGTGTTACGCTATAGTATTGCACTGTTTGAACAGGAAAGTCATCCTAGGGAAAATTATCAAAGTCAACACTACAAACTAGTGACCTAAGTGATGCACTACTAGAAGGCTCACACTAAATATAAAGACATTAGGCACTTCGACATTGTTTTGAATGGCCTAGGGTGTCAGGCCTTCAGAAGCAGGCTCAGGTTGTAGTTAGCAGTGGTATTGGGGGGTGAGAACAATAATGTTCTTCCTGTGCATTTTTTCTATTGCTGTGTGTGCTTTTTCAAAGACAAATGAGAACATAATGGGCTAGTATTAACACAGGGAAGCTTTCTAGTCACAAGCTAATGAAATATTAAACTGTATTGGAAACAAGCTAAAAAAAGATGCTTTCTAATTTTAAGATAAAAAATTGTCCTAAACATTTTTAATTTAAATATCTTAAATGTATTTTAATCTTCAGAATTTTTTCATAGAGCATAGTAACAAGTGAAGGAATGCAAAAAATATTTTCTATAAATACCACTGATACAGCCAAATGATCAAACCTAACCTATTAAATATTGCCTCTTGATACTGGAGGTCTTTGTTATATGGAAATTGCAGACTGGAAATTGCTAAGAAATTTCCACAGTGGTTTTTATACAGACATGCTATTAGAATGACAATCAATATATAGTGTAATTATTTTGCTGAAGCAGCTTTGATAATTCAATGTATACCTGTCACTGAAGGGATTGTCCACATAAGCATATGCTCTTTGCTTTTTGTAGGGGATGCCAACAGACAAATTAGTGAATATAAATTCAAACTCTCAAAGGCAGAACAAGAAATGGGTACAATGGAACAGAATGTAAGTTTCTTAAACATGTTATGCATTGAATTGAATTCTACATACACTATCCAGAATACAGTGTGCTCATGATAATGAGTTTTCTGAAGATTTTACACAAGTTTCAGTATGACATGCAAGTGGACACTTGACCTACTTGTGCCAATAGAATGTAATCCATTGGTACACCCAGTAATGATTTATGGTACTCACTCCTCTGATACCTCCATTGTATACAGTAAAATCTTATGAACCATTGGCTTGTATATAATTATTTATTAACATTTTAATTTCTATAAAGCATAATTTTTACAAATTTTCGGTTTTCTTTATATATAAATTTTAATGCACTGAATTTGCACTTGTATCATTTTTAGTGTGGAACTAGATACAATGGACTATATGTAATTTTTTCCCATGTAAAACAATGGCTTATATTAACCATCTATTAAATTATTGGCTCAAACAATGCAAAGATTGAAACTCGAGTTGATATCTACCTAATAAAAATGCTCATTAAGTGATGTGACATTAATAGTATTGTGTATTGTGAATCGTAATTTCTGATCATGGTAACTATGGCATCCCTTGTATACATTTGAAATTAATCAGGCTAATTTTCAAATTACAAAAAAAATTGTTCCACTTTAATAGCAATTTAATAAGAAGTTTAATTTTAATTATTTCCTTGTAGATAAACAGACTTGAGGGGCAGGTGTTAAGATACAAAGCAGCAGCTGACAACTCAGAGAAAATTGAAGATGAACTAAAAGCTGAAAAAAGAAAACTTCAAAGAGAGGTAAGAATTTACCATAACCATTTCACTGAGCAGCCATGGTTGGAATGGTTGTAGACCTACACAGATGAAGTCCTATGCCGCATGTGTTTGTGCTCACACACATCAAAGCCACTGAGTGCAAGTACAGTTTGCATGGATACCATGGAACCAGGAAGTACCATGGCGGGATAAGTCCCTCCATGGGGGAATGTATTACTGACGATAGCAGAAGTGGCTGAAATAAGACCAATGAATTGGACTGGGTCCTTCATTTAAACGTTTTATGAATGTCCAATTCTGTGGGCTTCTGTATTCTGCAGTTGCGTGCAGCCCTGGACAGAATTGAGGAGATGGAGATGACCAATAACCACCTGGTGAAGAGGTTGGAAAAGATGAAAGCCAATCGCAATGCCCTTCTATCCCAACAGTGATGAGACTTGCCTTGGCGACTGCACCTTCTTAAAAGTCCTCAAATTCCTCTCTAGCCTCAGACTTTGCTGCCATACACTGCAAATGCTGCTCCTACTCCTGCTCCCTAAGGCCGTGTACGTGTGGGAGACCAAAAAGAAACACCTTGTACCAATAATCCTATTCCTTTTCATTAATATAAAAAAGAAAAGGAAAAAAAGACTGGTTCACACCTAAATCTGTCAAGAAGGGAGTGTCCAAACAATTGTGCTTACCTTTTGTCTCGCCCTTACTTTACTCAGAGGACCTTTCTTGCTGTTGTTTCCTGTTTTGAAAGCTTTGTATATCATGCCCTTTGGCTGGGTTTCATTGCTTGGATTGGGTGCTTGATTCCTCTCCCTAATTGTGTTTTCCGCTTTCCAATAAGTTCCTTGAATGAGTATAAAAGTGTATTTTAAACTTCATTTCACCCAGCTCATGCACACATTGATATGTCCACAGCAATGTGCCTTTTGTTCACAGGGAAACTTAGGGTTTGCATTATAAAAAGGTTATTTAAAACAATCGGTATTGGTACAGCAAAAAAAAAGTATTTAATATAGGGATTGTTTGATTTCCGATTATATAAAAACAATGCTATGTTTTCAAAAAGGATTTTTCCCAAAAATATTTAAAATATTTCTTGAAAATAAATGTGTAAATTGGTGATGTGTGAATGAGATGGATGATTTCATGTGTGAAGTGTTTATGGGGAGCACTGAAAATTTAACTCAGAATGGACATTTAGAGGTATATGCTATATTGCTAAAGAGTAACTTCCTTAGGTATTTACCCAAATGTGTTCTATAATACTTTTGTATAGAAAGAGAAGATATCCTGAAATTGTAGGATGTATTGAAAAAATTGACCCACCAAATCTAAGCGCTGTCTGTGATCACAGTTCAAACAGAACAGGAACAGGCTCATGTAGAAAGCATAACACATTTTATAAATATTGCCCCATTTTTATTTAAATTGCTTGATTTACTAAACCATTTCATACTAATGCTTCTTTTTAGCCACAGATGACTCAAGAGCAATTTACAAATTTAATTTGTTAATGATCTGCAACCTACATTGGTAGCAATAAAAAGAATCTTGGTAGCCATAAAAACGTATTGGTATTTAAACAACACTTTTCACTTTAAAATGTGTTTGACATTGATATACAAATGTTCAGCTGTAAAAGCCAGTAATCACATTAACAGGATCCATGGAATATGGCAGCATAACAACAAATGAACAGAGGCATGTTTCTCGGCTTCACAATGATCATAGCTACACCAATGGCTAAATCACAACAGCAGTGTAGACTCAGCATCTCTCAAAAACTTTGTAGAGGTCTGGCAGGTTGGCAATTTGTAGGAGGCTGCCGTCCTCGCTGTAGTGTTTTGGAGGGCTCAGGAGGGAGCGGAATGCTTTGAAGAGAACATGTTCAACCTTCCACTGCCAACTTGGTTCAGCTTCCTACAAAAAACACTTTTCTTAAAGTAATTTAAGCCCGAGTACATTAACTACTATGTATAACTGAGGAATGAATTTGTAAGTCAAGGATGAAGAGGTATCTAACACTTTACTGAGCTATAGCAGTGGTATTCAAATCTGAACTTTATAAAATCCAGAACTTGAATTTGGTTCAATCCCTTCTAGTTGATTGAAATAATTCCTAGGTAAAGGGAGGGTGGAAAATCTGTAGGAACAGGACCTTGAGGACTGTGATTTGAATACCTCTGCTCTATATAACAGAAGTGTGACAAGCTAGTAGAACATCTTACCAGAGGGCCTGCTGCTGCCTCGGTCTCCAGGGTGTACTGCTTTCTTATGGAGTAGAATTGGCTGCATTCTTTACTGAATTCACGGAAACAGTCCTTCTCATTGTCCCAGTTCACCTGAATTGCCCACAGAAAAAAGAAACTCATTCCACAGTAGTGTTACACATTTAACATTATGCTCCATTTATACAAAGCTTTATACTATCATTGAGAAATAGACCTCTGTAGCTAAGCGCAGGATGAACAATGGTAGCCCTTCCATAGCTGGTGTGTAGTTATCAAGTAAAAGTGGTAGACCAGTCAGGTTTCCTTCCTAAAAATGAGTTGTGTAGAGTTAGTCATAAAATAGATCATGCAAAAAAATTCAAAAGCTCAAGTGAGCTTGGCAGACCAGTTATTTTGCTTTTTGAAAAATGTCAGACCTTGGTACAAAAAATAATTACAAAATGATTAATTACTAGTTTAAAACCTAAAAAATGCCAGGCTTTTAATACTACTTTCCACTTCCTTTTAAAGACTTAGCACATGTAACTAATCAGACATTTTTAAAATTTATCACCATAGTGCCATCTAGTGGCAGCTTTTTACCAAAATGACAGCACAAAACTGCAATAACCTTGATGAGTATTAAACACATGGGTGTTTTCTTAAGCATAACTTTTGTACCAGTCTACAAATGTTTTTTTTATTTCCTTTCAATTAAACATACTGAATACAGATTATAATTTTATAAAGTTTTGTTGTATTTTACAATGTTAATGCTGGTACACAGGGGTCCTGTGAAGAACCTGTCCAGCAGGTTTGCTGGCTGTACCTTTACAACTGCAGAAAAAGATACAAATGATATGATGCCAAGTCCAAACCAACCTAAACATGACCAAAAAAATAATGCATTAGAGCCTGATCTACTTGTAGTACAGTATGTATGTACAGAACGTCAGAACTTTTGCTTCCTACATTCCAAAAGAACCCCACTGACCTACCTCATCTATCTCCATCGAAAAATAATCCTCCAGCATTTCAGCTTTCTTCTTCAAAAACTCCACTATGTACTGGGCCAGGCCTTCCTTAGGCCCATCCTCCTCTGTCCACCCACTCTCCTCAGAATCCAGCGCCAGCATGGCCAGCTCATAAAGGGGGGCTGGGCTCTACAATACCACAACACACCTCAATACCACACCTCCTCCTCCAGCCTGAGGGCTAGAACTAACCAAATTGTAATAAGTAAACTAGAAGTGATTAAGCACTAGTCATTTGATAAATCATAGTTCCCTGTTCAGGGACATGCCCTTTACTTTTTCAGATTAACATTCTTTGTCTACCACAAAGGTAGTATGTTATATGGCTAATATTTCTAATGTATTGTAGCAGATATTTTAAAATGAGATCTTCAGTATTTATTTAGTGACCAATTAAAGTGCAGAGAGCTGAAGGATACTTACTGATAATCGCAGGACACCAAAGTTGCCAAAATCATATATCAGAATCTGGTAAAACAGCTCCTGGCTGGGAGGGGAAAAAGGTTGGTGCTGCTGCATCACATGTAAAAGGTTTTATTATCTTTGCAGTTCTTTCTATCAACAAAATTATTTTTAACAAAATCAAACTGTACATTTTTAAAAAATCATCCCATCTTGCATGCTACTGTTGACCACATTTTATGAAACCAATGTGTGCTTAACACTTTACATATATGTAAGAATTTTTCAGTGTCACTTTGTTGCCCATTAGAGTTTAATATTTTGGTCTGCAAACAGTTCTCCTATATGAATTGGTGTTTTCATATCTGTATACAAAGATGAGTTGTCTTAAAATAATTATGTAAAATGTAAATTAAACACACAAGCTTTAGCAATATTTGAGTAGTTGAGAAAACTAGACGCATTAAAAGAGAATACCAAATAATGTGGTAAGCCTGAATGATTCAAAATGTTTGAAAAGGCAGCAACAATATTTGTGTAAGGCTGCTTTAATCTCTGAACCCGTTTTGTACACATTTATACACCTAATTATGTTTTGTGGGGGTCTTTGTTAACATTGCCTATGGTAGTATGTGACAGTTCTCCTCCTACCAAGTTACATTATTTATGGAAAATATTATTCACTTAGTTGGAAAACTTAAAATTGTGCCAAAGTGCAAAATCCAATGAATTATGCAAACTGCAACAAGCCCTATGGTAAGGAGCTAGGGCTGCATGAGGCATACCATTAATACTACATTGCGATAATATTGCTAGGCATTGAGATTGCGCTACACTGGTGAACCCTTGGAATGACATTGTTAACAATACGCCTGCATTGTTATAGCCGAAATAATCATAATTGCTTTATCATGTGAGTGCTATGGTACATCAAAATATCTTCAGAATACTCATCTGGAACATGAGACTAGTCAAGATTTGCATATAGAATATGTGCAATATTGGTACTGATAAAGCCACTGCAGTAACTATTGGCAAACAATACATTGGGCAGCCCTACAAGAAGCAGACTTGAGATGCAAAGGAAGGAATTGGATCACTGCACTCTAGAAAGCTTTTCTTAAAATAATCAATTTTCAAAGCACTATCTTTGCACAGCAGCACAGTTTGGCTATTTCAGATGGTGCATTCAGTGTCTAACCTGAGTTTGGTTGTGTTCAGTAGGTATAGTTTTGTGTGGTGTTGGACGAGAGTCCACTGGGGATTGACGCATCCAACAAATGAATGATTCTGGAACATCTCCTGCAGACCTGAGTGGGATGCAAAAATGGATTCATGCTTGTACTTGCAAGTGGTGACTTGTGAAGTAGTTTCCTCAAATGTACACAAAAACAACAACAAAAAAAAAGTAGCCAACACCTTTGTGAGCTTGTTCATCAATCTCTCGTCGAAGCTCCTTCACGCTGGTTAGCTTAATGACTCGTCTCCTTGGTGTACAGGCTGCTGTCTGATCATCCCTCTCCTCATCAACATGAGGCCGTTTCCTAGAACATCATAATCACAGATCCACTGTGTCTACCGTTCAGCTGCCTAGATGGACTATTTCTTTGTAACGTATGTATGTGCACCCACATAAGATGGCACCCTGTAGTGTAAAGCATGTCAAAAGAATCAACTGTGAATAAACAAAGGTGAAGCACTTATGCAGACACTGCAGATGAACTGAAATGCAATATAACTGAAATATAGCTGAAATTGTCCCCCCCCCCAAAAAAAAAGCATCTATACAGAAGCTGTTGTCAAACAAATTCTGACAGATTGAATCTAAAAAGAATGTAACACATGACCTCTTTAATATTCAGTTTAAGACTGCACCCCCCCCCCCAAAAAAACCCCCACCCAATCTGATCTCTCACCTGGGGGGGGTGTCTGTTTGGAGATTAGTCTCCAAGTCCTTTGTGGCTCTTGGTTGCAACTCCTCCAGCCCCTCAAGCATTGCAGTATCATCCAGTTCTGAATTAATTAGGTCAGGTGCTAGGGAGCTGGCAGTAGTTGTTCCATCTGAAGAAGGTTTACTCACTGGCTGGAGGAAAGCATCCAATTTCTGTGCCTTGCTGTCAGTGCGCACCATCTGATGGCTATAGATGCGCTCCCTACGATCTGCCGAGGAACTATTTAAGACTTTCACATCACTGGCAGAGACTGACAGCCCAGGAAGTAAAGTCTATTGATGAAACAAGAGTTATAGATAGCATAGATAATTTAACCATGAGGTGCTTATGTACATTACTGAACCATGCATATATGTTTCTTTACATACCTGTGTAAAATAAGTACGTGAGGAATTTGAGCCAAGAAGTTTACTCTCTATGTGCTTCTGAATGCTCTCAATGATGCAGTCTTCATGGAGAAAGTGCACTTCATGCTTTGTTGGATGTACGTTCACATCAACATTATGAGGAGCAATTTCCAGACTTTGAAGAAAGATGCCAATTATGAAGCAATTCATGCACACAATCACAAAATCTAAAATATAGATTTAAGATATCTGAAATACTATTGCAGAAGCTATGAAAGAAAATCATAACATATCCTCACAACCCACTTTATTAGAAACATATGATTTAACCCTAACTCAGTGGAAATCTTATTAACATGCATTTTAATAAGTGTACAACAACAGTATAATCAATGTCTTTTTGCAAGCAAAATTGGTAAACCATGCTCTATGCCATTCAACACTGCTCAAATTCTGACTGTGGGACAACTGATGACTGGATATTATTGGGTGGTGCACTTTTCCCAGTTCTCACAGCAGTGACACATGTTAATGTGTGTTAGGCTGGTCTGGGCATGAGGGCATCAGTACCTTTTACTGTATTTTTTTGTATTTATCAATGTCACTGGTTAGTTGAGAATGGTCTGCTAAAAAGTATCAAACGTACAGCTGTCCTGTAGGCAGAAAATGATCAGTGATGAGTTGAAGGAACTAACACAAACTGATAAAAGCAACAAATGGATTTTAACGAAAACATACTAGGTGTTTCCAGTGCATAAAGGTTTTACTTAAGGATCTGTTATGAATGGGTGCATGTATGTATTAATGGTAGACATGTTAAATTTTGTGCTTATAATTTATCCTTGCACGAATTCCATTGGAAAGAAGTCTGCATGATTACTATAATAAGATAAACAGATAAGCACCAAGTTGTAAGGTTTGCTAACATGATACTATTGCTAGTTGCCCTGTTAGTTGTCAAACTTTCTGTAAATTCCAGAAAACAAACAAACCAAAAAAAACTCCTGCAAAATCTGTAAACATTTTGTGTCAGTACCATAAAGCTGCAATGAATAGTCAATGTGTCCTTGCCATATTCAAAACACTACAGTTCATGAATTTGAGTGGCTGTGGTACTTGAAAAGTGGCTCTGTTACAGATATATTAAATTCATGCACATGTAAAGTTTAAAATAGTGGAGAAAACCATCCACACTGTTTATTTTACCCTTTGGCAAAGTTTAGCCTCAACTGCTGCTAGCTCTTCTGTCCAACCCATTTGTGACTAGAAGAGAAGTACTGTCGAAATATTATTTGTAACACGATAAAATAAATTTTAAAAATACCTGAGATAAAGAAAAGGATGTGTATTTTTGGGAAGATATGCTGTGTAGACAGTCTCTATGGCTTTCTTCAAGGTACTGGATTCTACCAAACGATCTGTAAAACATCCCAACAGCTCATTACAAACTGAAATGGCTAGGTCCAGTCTCAGTGACTATGTCTGCTACAAGTCTGTAATACTATGTATATTCCTGCAAGTGTGAAGGAACCCATGGCTTTATAATCACAATTAAGTTAATGAAGGAACAGTAGAGACCACATACGATTAATAAACAGGATGAGGATACACTTCTTGACTGAGTAGTTGGCATTGGAAATGTAACCCTGCAGTTTAAAGGCAAGTTTCTGATCCTCGCACTCTACCTTGATCATCTCTCTGTGAACAAAAAAGTAGTGCCATCAATAGAAAGCAAGTGAAATGTAGCATTTATATATACTTAACATAATCAGGCATGTTAAGTTGATACAACAAAATCAACAGGCTGTTTTGAGATGTCAAGATTTGAGTTCGTCTTTTTCTAATTCCTCACATTACACTACAATCTTCCATGTCCCTCACTAGAATATTTTCCTCTAGTCAGATTTCTGCCATAGAACTAAATCTATTATCAGCAGTAATAGATTTAGAGGTCATGAACTCCATTTCCATTAGTCACTGAAAGCAGACTCAAGTCCAGGCTGCCATCAATTGTTACCTGAGATTAGGACAATTAGGGTGAGCAATGTGACAATATGTTTCTATTGGGATAAAGTCACACTGCTATTCATAGCATATTGTGAGTATTATCAGTACTTCTAGAAACACTGACCAATTGACCAATGTTTTATTTAAAAAAAAAAATAAAAAAAAATCTACAAAGAGCCTTTAAAACAACAAACAGTGCGGTTATACTACCAAAGTACATCTGCCATGTTTTCCATATTTCCTAACCTAAAACTCGTTTTGATTCCATCAAATATCTACTAAATGTTTAAAAGTGTACGGTAAAGACTAACATCATTATCATACACTACAAGTACCTAACTGAAATGTACTAAGAACATTTTGACCCCCCCCCCGGTGAATTTGGGGTACAGAGGTTTGATTTCCACCCCCTCATTCAGGGTATGATCATACATATTATTTTGTTTATAGAACCCCATACTTTGATGAAGGCTGCTGTAGATGTAACATGTAAGCAGTAAACATTTAATGCAATAGCCAAGGATAAACAGACTTTTTAAACTTTATAACCAATGTGAGTGCCATGTACTTTGTGTTATTACTGAAGATCTCTTTGGATCCCTTGCATAAAGAGCACCCATGGAGGGAGAAATTTACTCCCAAGATTAAACAATTATGAAATGGATTAATACCTGCTCACAGCTACACCAAACACTACTCGGATGTTGTCCAAAACTGTGGCATTGGGTAGAGTCTTCACTTCGGCTACCATCTCTCCTTGCTTAACCAAAGTAGAAGAAAATATATTTAATGTGTGTTTTTTTGCAAATATACAACTACATTAATATTGTTACAAAAGGATGTGTTTACTTTTTTGACAGTAAAGCTTTTCCCAGAGTTGTGGATGGCGTATCTATAAGAGGACACAGCAAAACTAAGAAGCTGAGACACATTAGTGTAAAAAACAAAAAAACAAACAACTGTTAAAAATCTAATGAACACACCTACTCACGACCTCCACAATCCTGGAGTATTCTTCACTGGGGCTTTTCAAGGCTTTCCTTCGGGTGGGTACATTATAGAAAAGGTCTTCTACCTATGAACAATACCCAAAACATAATTGAGAACCAAATATTGCTGTGCTTATAAATACACAATCTAAAACACACAAAAATCACACTTAACCCATCATATGGGAAATTCAGTTACACTTAAACACAACACATTAATTATTGAACTTTGAGACTTTATAAGACATAAGGTGAATTTAAAAAGAAATTGTCAACCTCAGTGTCTTGGATTTCTGACCTTATTTTGACAAAACACTTGAACAAAAGGTAATGAGAATGCAAAGATGAATCAGTAGTTTCTAGCACTTGTAATCTGTCAAAAGATCTATAGTTAGTTACAGAGATGAGTGTCCCTTGGTTTCCAGCACAAGGTTTAGGTGGGGCTTTCAGTTTGCCATCACAGTAACTGCATCTGTGGAAGGGGGGATTGGGTGGTTGGGTGAAATGAGATTACAAGAGTCATTAAGACAGGGCAAAATAATTAGAACATTAAAATGCAATTACTTCTAACCAAGTTGTATCTTCTAAATCATGGATAGTGTGACTTGTCACAAAGGTATTAAATGCCAATTTTTTGTGTCTTTTCCATTCTATGTTTGCAGGCTTGAAATACATTTTCAAAACTGCGATCAGTAAAAATGTGCACCACTCACCGGAAGGCACATTTTCCATTTGTTGTTTTTGTAGTAATTGTGACATGGGCTACATGACTAATACTGGCAAGAGCCTACCAGACAACAGAAAACAGAGGAGCTTTAAAAGTCATATTTATATAATCTTACTTTTTTCAAAAAATCAACATGTTTCTTAAGAAAAGCAATAATCGTGTGTTAGTCTTTGGTAACTAACTGCCACTATTGATTTTTTTTTTTTTTAATATAATTCTTACTTATAAAGAAAGCATCTGTGTACTGTTTGGAATTGCACTGAAATTTTACTGGATGCAACCTCCTGTAACTCCAATTCGGTTTACGTAACATACATATAAAATGTAAAGAATAACAATATTTCACACCTCTCCTCTGAAACCGTAAGTTGAAATAGTTGCGAGGTCATCAAAAGTCTGAAGTTTGCTTGTTGTAAACCGCTCACAAACAATTTCCAGGTCTTCTTTCTGCCACGTGAAATCAAATAACACCCTTTATCCTGTGCGTATACTTTGTCTTCAATACATTAACCGTACTAGATTAACTAGAAAAGCATCTGTATATTAAAGTTACCTAGCTAGCTAACTTAGTTTGTTTGTTTGTTTGTTTGTTTGTTTGTTTTCTATAGACACGAAGAAACGGGCTGGCGGACAAGTTGTTCTGCAATTTACCCTAATTCCAGTGCCGTTGTCCTGAATCTGGATCATCTTAAGTCCTCCCTCTTTGACAGTAACCTGGATGTTGGTGGACTTAGCATCCAGACTGCAGATGCAAAATGATTAGCTATGTTAGCTAGCATAACTTAATCAAACAGTTAATTCATAGCCATCACAGCCAGCTAGCTTTCTATCTTAGCTAGCTAGCTAATCTGTTAACAGCATAAATTATCAAACAGGAGAAAATATTCCGCAATTGTGCATGTTTTATAGCTATATGTATATGCAATACCGGGAGAAATGGCATTCGAAATAAACTTTACAGCTAACCAAATACTTCCCGCGAAAAATGCATTAGCCAACGTTCTTTCAATAGTATAGCTAGCTATGGAGCTCACCAATTTTCAATCATTTCTTTTATAGCATTTGCAGGCCGTTGAATGACTTCTCCAGCAGCAATACGGTTCACCACTATTTCATCAAGTCTTCGAATTACGCCTGCCATGCCGTTTCACATTAAATTCAAAGCCTAAATATACCTGAACACACATCCATGAACTAGCTTATGTTGACGTTTTTGTGGCGGTTAAGAAACATCTATACCGCTACCTACTGGTAAGGAGGGTAGACCGATTTAAATACACGAGCTGATCCTTTCAAATCTTCTGTCTCTCTTTAACAATGTCTATTAGAATCTATTTAGCAATTATGTAGTTCAAAGATAAACTTGGATACACTTAATATTTTCTGCATTAAATAAGGTTATAAGATTAAACCAAAACAAATCTCGGGCATTACATAATCTATTGTTTTCCCATTTTGTACAAAATACTATTGAGTCTCATATATTCCTATCTCAATTTTAATATCACTATTTCCTCTCTTATATCTTTCTATGGGTCTCATTATCCCACTGCTCTATGAATTCCATAAAACCATCCTCCTGCTTTTCCTTCCTCCCACTGATTTTGTCATTTCTCTCCCATTTCATCTGTTGTTGATCTTTCTATAAATTATATGTTTTCATTTTATGGTCTTACCTGTTTGTTTTACTCTTTGGTTGACCTATGTGTTAGTACCCATAGAAACAGTACTAAACAGTGCAACCTTCTCACTGTGTTGTATATGTCATACATGCAAAAAAAAAAAAATTTGCAATACATTTTGTCACTCGCAATCACCCAGTTGACTTTTATGAATACAAGGTGGCAGGCTGTATTTAGCATGAGTTCAGTTTAGATGCTGCTAACTCTGTAACTATTTTGGGGCTTAAGTAAGTGCATGTTTTTGTTGAAAATAAAGAGCATTAACTGGAGTCTATGCATCTTGCCTTGCACAAATATCCAAAGAACATTGAGGGAGGCATCAAAATGATTGTTGTGATGTGCATGAACTGCTGTGATCTGTTATCCTTACTGTTTAAAACCCTGAAAACGTTGCACCATCATGAAATCACAACCCCTTCAGGCCAAGAGAATGAAGATGTGCATACCTCCATGTATGTGCCTTGCAGCATCACTGTCCAGTTCTGACAAATGTATAATAAACTGTTTACCTATAATTTTATTGTGTTTGTGCATAATTTTCAGGTTTTGTTGGGGGTTTTTTTGTTTTTGTTTACAATGTCTTGTATGTTTAATAATATTGGGATTTGGAAACAGATGTTTCTTTCACAGACAGACTGAGATTTTATGCTCTAGGGAGTTTTTACTTGCCACTCTCACCCTTGGGTTGCTCACTGGGGGCTTAGATTCGGACATTTGTAAAGCAGCTTTGTGCCAGCAACTGTTGTAAAAAGCACTATATAAATACATTTGACTTTGACTTTGACCAATGAGTGAGGCTTTTCTTTTGTTTCTTATCCAACTGATTTTACTTTTTGTACTGTCACTGTTAATTTGTCAATTTTAAATATTACATGGATATCATATCACTATAAAATATTTATATTATATTTATTATTGGGTTAAAATTTTAAATCATTACATTAACCAAACATTAAATTATTTAATTTCAACCTAATTTTAACTCTACATTTCAACTTAGGTCAAGACGAAAATATGCATTTTAATTCAAACCCGACCACACAATACAACATAAAATGTCCAATAAGACAAAAAAATAACCTAATATAATATCTTTTCATATTTTTGGAGTAATTGGAGCTTGCATTAAACCTTTCACGTTGATATTTCTTCCATTGGTGCAAGCAAATGAAGTGAAGTAGAACGAAATGTTTTCTTCACTTATTGTTGATCTAAATGTCATTACACAAAACCACAATAATGCCAGCATCAAGCTTAATTTGAGTCCTCAAAAGCTATACTTTGGTTCTTGCTAGACATATCCAAGAACTCTGCTGACAGTCAATTATTCTTAACCCTTTAACCCATGACAGACTTCTGCCAACATCTGCAACTGAAGCGACTGCATACTTTTGTCCACATCCCCAAGTAAAATACCTGGTGGAGAAGACTAAAGAAAAGACTCCAGGTGGAGAAGACTAAAGAAAAGACTCCAGTGTGTTGTGATATAGGATAGGTGACTATGATTTCTCCTAAATAAATTCTATGTAGTGCAGGAGGTGCCCCAGGTTTCTTCCTTTAATATTCTGGAGAAACTGTGGGCTGCTTGAAATTGCTAAATAGGGTTGCATGAACCAGCATGCCTTTCATGCTGTGTTTGAGTAAGTACAGGGCATGAGGACATCCAATGAGAGGGTCACGTCACTCATCAAGGGCTACCCATATCACCCAAACAATGCACGTATGTCACGAACACTTGCTTTTCCCGAGTCACGTGGTTTGGCCTGCCACGTGCAGTGGGAGGATCTTTGTTTGTAACCATGCCTGTGCACACCTGTACCTTGTTTGTCTTTGTGTATTTAAACCCGCATCATTGCTGATGTAGCGTGTTTGTGTTAGTATCTAAATGTAACATCTGTAGCTATGTTTGCCTAGTTCCTGTTAATGTTAAAAGTTGTTAGTATTAAGTATGCCTGTGTTCATTGTTTGTGTTTCACGTGAGTGCCACTTTAGCCTCTTTAGTTTTCTGTGGATAAATGTTTGTCCATGTTGAGAGAGTCTGTGCATCCTGCTCCACGCCCTTCGGCACTCGGGCCAACTCGTTACAAAGTACAACTAACCGGCACAACCACAGGAGCTCAAACCAGGATCAGCCAGTAATCTACTGCCTGGAACAGCTGGATAAGCATGGCTCCAAACAATCTACCATGTCACTCACATGTGTTTTGACTTCCATTGCACTTGACCACAGGAAGAATTCACAGCTTCTCTTCAGTTTCACACCCTCCAATCAAATGTTTCTCTAAAGCAGCTCCCTTAAGAAATGCACACGTTTAGTTCTTAGCCTACCTTTCTATTTGTTGCACAAAACTTCAAAATAACCGACAGCCAAGAAGGACCACTTCCTTGTATAAAAGTTGACTGGATTGTTAATATAGCTGGACCTTGCAGAATTTTTCAACTGATCACAGTTAAAAAAAAGGTTTTTTAACTCAGAACACCTACTTTTGTTAAAGCTATCAGGAGTTAAGCAAAGTTTAGCCGATGTAGACTTAAAACATTTACAGCAGTTTTAAATACCAGGGCATTTGGAAGCAAGCTTTTGTCAGAGAATTAAAATTAGGTCATTGTTGGATTGTAGCCTTGAGGACTGAATAGCTATTTTAGTAATTAATAAAATACAACTTCAGGCATGACTACAAACTCTTAATACATATTCTGAACTAGGTTTGCTCCCATGCAAAGACATGTGCATATACATATGTATACAGTTTATTATGGGCACTTAATGTTTCTGAACCTATAGCCTAATAATACTTTTCCTGCAAAATCTATGTACCAACCTTAGTTAAGAGACTGATAGTAGATCTTTTTTGCTGAAACGTTGTCACATATATTTCATGAATTGGTCATTTTCAGGTTATTTTACGGATATTTTGTGGATATATTTATAAATGTATACATGTCAGTCTATGCTGCATTTATTTCTAGTATTTCCAGATGCACCAGCCAACACCAACCAATTGCTGAAGAAATAGTCACTCATGAAAAAGGCCAACAAAGTTTAATACATGCTATTTTGTGTATGTTGTGACACAGTGCATTAACTATGCCAAAAAGAGAGTAACTGCACCTTAAAACTGACTGTGAAATCTTTGGCAGCCCATGTGTACCTAGCCTATGTGTAGGTACTGTGCTACTTTGGTACTTCGAGCTTGTTATTATCTGCAGAAACTGCATTTTATTTGTACTGGACTCGTCACACTCATACCACAATAATTATAGTCATAAGAATGGAATAATAATGGCAGTGAACTGTGATATCCATAAATATATATCATTGATAAGATCAGGATATCAAGGTTTTGTCATCAAGAAAAACTAGCTGTGTAGGAGAAACATCTAGTTACTGCCAGGGGCTGTGGAGCGCAAAGCCAGGATAAATAGTTGCAGCAACCAGCAGCCTGTATGAACACGCAGGCTGCTGGTTAACACAGGCTGCTGGTTGCAAATTTAAATGAACAGTACATGCACATGGCTGTTTGCAGGAACCTGTTCAGTATGATTAATACATTTAATAAAAAACTTTTTTAGCCCACTGCACTCGAATTCAGACTTCATTAATGTTCATTATAACTGCACTAAATAAATGAAATGTCTCACAGTGCATCCTTTGGAATACACCATGTCACTTCGGTATGCTCAGTGTGTCTTTTGATAGCACCCCATAAGCCATCCTGCAAAACTAGTCTAATACCTTCTTTAATCAACACATCTGTAATCATGCCACCATGTTGATAGGCTATTGTGCACAGTGTATATTGCACCAGCAGTATGCCCCAAAATGCTACATATTCAGCTATAGTGTGCAAATAGACAATCTGTGACAGATGTACAATGTGAGACTTCACCATATATAGTGCAATATTCATGGACAGATAGTCTTATTATGAAATTATTATTATACAATTTGAAAATGATTAGTCTACCAGTTATAATTAGGGAAATGCATGCACTAAAAAGAAATGTATATATATCATTATATATTCCTCCACACAATAAATAAGGCAAAGTCTAACTCTGACTTAAGTCAAAAGTCTTTTTGTCATCCATGTAGGCACATTCCAAATGCATTTTTTGACATCGACTGAGCTGGTCTAGTGCACTTTGATCACATAAAAAAGTGACGTCTCTTCCTCTTACATACCGCAGCTGTCCTGTCAGGAGCGATCTGGTTTTCTCAGACAGACTGAAACATTTTATCAAGATCAGTCCTGCCTGCTACCGGAATGTAACATTTTGCAAAACAATGGGGCTGTGGAGCACAAAGGAAGGATACATTTTCCACGCTGGTAGGTCAAGAGCTTACATTCTGAAAAGCCTGTTAATGCCTATTCATAATACGTAGATTATGAATCGGAATTTATATATATATATATATATATATATATATATATATATATATATATATATATATATATATATATATATATATATATATATATATATATAAACACATTTTGTATGGTGTGGGTCGGCTTCGAAATGAAATGTTCACAGAGCAACTAAGTTCGCCGAAGTCGGTGTCTTGTTCATATCTCTCCCGCTGAAAGTTTCTATAGTAAAAACAAAAACTGATTACAACAGTTCCGCTGTAGAGTACAGTATGGCGTATAAGTCATATTAAAAGCGTACATGGATTTGAGTGTGTGGTGGGCTGTTGTTTGTCGAAGACACACCCATGGCACTGCAACGAGACGTATGTTTCCCAATCTTTCACGAGTGTTGTGAAAAAGAAAAGTTTTTACTTTAGTTGTAATTCAGCTCTTTGGTTCACGTTACAATAAGACTGATTGTCTATGTTCTTTTAGCAATAAAGACTAGGCCTAATATTCAGCATCAGTCACTTTTGAAAAGATTTGTTTTGCGGTTTGTTTTCTATCGATCGATCGATCGATCTAGAACGTGTGTTTAGCTCAGGAGTTAAAATTTTCGGTAGCTTGTTTGAGAAGTTGTTAGCATGACCTGTTAGCATGAAAGTTAGAGAATTTTTGTTTTTAAGGCTGTCTACTCTTTCTCCCCCAGACTGAGCATGGCTCGCCGGTCTCAATGTTCCTCAGCTGGGGACAACCCTATGGACCCCAACTACTTGCCTCCACACTACCGTGAGGAATACCGCCTAGCTGTCGATGCCCTGATTGAGGGTGATTTAGAGGGCTACTATGGATTTTTACACAAGGCCAATGTAGTAGAGTTCTTATCTCAGCCTGAGATAGAATACATCAAATGTACAGTGCAAGGGCCACATTCAGTTGCCCAATCAGACAGAAGTTATGTAGCTGGTGATGCAGATGGTTCCTCAGACACTTACTGGCCAGTCCATACAGACCTTGATGCCCCAGCCCTAGACATAGGATGGCCACAGCAACACAGATTTGTTGGGCCTACAGAAATCATGACATTAGTTAACCCTGCTGACCCTGAGATGCCAAGCATTAAAGAGCAAGCTCGCAGAATGATCAAGAATGCACAACAAGTGAGTTTTATATGAATTCTGATAATGATGTGAAACTAATAGTAATATGTGGTTACTATAATGTGCACTAATGGTGTACAACAGGTCTCAGATTAAACTTAGATATAGATGAGATATATTTGACTAATTTTGTTGTCTTGTGTAATTAATAAAAGTTGTATACCTTTTTATGTGTCTACCAAAGGTGATTGCTGTGGCGATGGACATGTTTACAGATGTTGACATCTTTGCCGATATCCTGAATGCAGCATTACGCAATGTTGCAGTTTATGTGCTTCTTGATGAACTGAATGCTCACCACTTTGTTGCAATGGTTAACAACTTCAGGGTCAGTTTGGATGAGATTAAAGTAAGTATTTCCATATCAAACCATTCATTTGATTAAATAATTGCTCATAATTGCTCATTTCATTTTTGAGTGTATAATTGTATAAAAGTGTAGGTAATATGATGTTTAAACAACTATTAAAATGATAATGTTCAACTACGTTTCAGCCCTGATGTAACTGTAGTATAGCTGTCATAGTAATGCATATTTTTAGGTTAATAAAGACATTGTCTGATTCACTTTATCCATGTGCTCAAGAAATTCAGAGTTTGCCCAGAATTATCATTGCTGTCACAGAAGATGACTATATTATATAGTTTATATACTGGTTAACATAATAGTATACTACATTTTACAGGTGCTCTCATGCAGATCAACTTGCAACATCTACGTATTACAGAGGTGGGCAAATGTAGCATTTGGAGTCTTGCCCATGGACTCATTAGTCACAGAGCATTTCCCCAGATAGAGTTTGAAACACTACACTAGACTAAACCAGAGCTACAAAAGTCCTTTCAAAGCAAATGTCTTGGTTTTAGAAAACTTTTCTTCTTTTCCTGTGGGTACAAAGACAGGGCAATGAGCTTTAGAGTTTTATTCCATTATATTCCAACATATTCCATTATTGTTGTAAAAGGTCAGACTCATTTGTTTGGAGTTTTGAGGATGACCGATATACTTCTTGTAGTTATATATCAGTTTTTCATATCAGTTTATTTCACAGCAATAGAGGATGTGGATACTTGAATAACATTTAATTGTGCCACACTGTGTGAAATGTAAAAAGCTGCTTGAATTGTAGAAAATAGGCACATTTGTTTTGTGAGATCACACTATAGTTATTTTAGCATATGTAAGATAAATTGAATTAGAACAATGTGACATTATTGGTGATTAAATTGGAGCCTTTAAAATATATGAAATATTTATTGTACTTTAATCTTTTCCAAAATGACCCCCTAAGGTCCCTATTGTGAGTCACATAACTGAAAATCATTCTTAATCTATGCTTCTTGTTCAGTGTTGTTCAGAATTCAGTGTTGTCTTTCAGTGTGTGAAGGGAGGGTTGATCAAAGTATACTTGCTATTTCTAGTATGTTGTCTTCCAGTCCTCAAAGCAGACAGCTGAGAATTCTAACCACTCAAAACCAGTAATACAGGAAGCACCTTCTTTTTGTAACCAAACACATTTTTTGTTTTACTTCATTTGGACCAGTGTTTTACATCACACCAATCTCTGATTAGCAGAAGTTCCAAGAATAGCCTGTGTGAGAAGTTGTATCTCTTATTGTATATCTTTTGTTTGGTACTGTTAAACAGAAAAGGAAAATCCAAATGACATATAAAAATATAAACTATTAAATAATATAAACAACCTACATCCACTCCTTAAGTAAGGAAAAACATAAAATATATTGTTCGATGGTGGGTTAGGAATATACAGGTTTAAAAATAACTAGCAAAGAATTATACTGGTGACTTTCTGCTTTAACATTTACAATAAAAAATAGAAATATTACAAACACTTCTTCTTTTACCTGTTATCGCCATACAACTGCAAATACAAAGGAAATTAATGATTTCTAAACTGCAAAGCAAATGTCCATCTGCAGAGAACTGACCTACTTTAACTTATGCTATTTATGCTAAACAAAATTTGTTGCTACTCTTAGCTCCCTCAAGCATGAATATAGCACAAGGACCCACTCATGCCGTATTCAAGAAGTTTCTCATTTATTATATTTATTATTGTTACTAAGTGTACTGCATGATAATAAAGCTTCTTTTTGATAGGTTGATGGTAAAGCTTCTATAGTAAATGGGCATTTTGTTCCATACATTTTACAATTTATAATTTTATTCATAGAAATATGATTAAAAGATTTAAGAAATTGACGAAGAGTATTAAAGCAGTCTAAATGCAGCTGTGGTAGCTGTGGTAGCTGTGGTAGTTCAAGAATAATGTTCCACCAAGCACATGGAGGCAACCATTAAGACTATTTAGTGAAGATGTGGCACCACAGACCTCACATTTTTCCTCTGCTTTGGTGATACTGTCATGCAGCGAGACATGACATAACATATACACCAATTATGTGTTCTACAAAAATATATCATTACACATTGAATGTTTTTGTCCACTGAATGATCACTTTATTAGGTAGACCTATACCTAGTCAGTAGTCAGGTGATTGGGAGAAGGGCAGATATGATGTATGTATATATGTGAGTGTGTGTGTGCGTGCATTCATGTGTGACAGTGGGCATGTACCTTGAGCTGGGTGCCTGATGCACTTTGCACTGGTGCCCTTTGGGTAGCTGTATCAAATAACCTGTTTTACATTTTACAATCAATCAGTTATAAGTTACAACCCACCTCCGCTGTCACAGCTATTGTATTCTGATGTGAGTTGTCTATCTGTACTAGAGTCCTGTGCAATGTGTATGTTGTGTTAACCTTTATTGCCCTTTTACATGAAAAAATGTGTTTTATGGCAGTTATTAGCTGGATGCTCTTAATATACACTCGCTAGCCACTTCATTGGGTACACATATTCATCCTCTGATAAGCATAAATATCTAATCAGTCAGTCACATGGCAGCAACTCAGTGCATTTAGGCATAAAAACATGGTCAAGATGATCTGCTGAAGTTCAAACTGGGCTGGTCTGAATATTTCAGAAACTGCTGATCTACAGGGATTTTCATGCACAAATATCTTTAGGGTTTACAGAGAATAGTCAGAAAAAGAGAATATATCCAATGAGTGTCAGTTATCAGGGCAAAAATGGAGAATGGCCAGACTTCTTTGAGCTGATAGAAAGGCAACAGTAATCAAACAAGTATGGTATACAGAAGAGCATCAAACCTTGAATCAGATGGGCTACAGCTGTAACATGGGCTCAAACCCAGGTCAGATAGGTAATGACACTGATAACCTACTGGGTGAGCAACCACGCTCTAATGATAGTGGGCCCATGTGTGAAACAGTTAGATCATAGAACAGGTAAAACAAGAAAAGTAAATAACCAAAGGTGGGGAGTTGAATCCTGGCCACGTCATTACAAGGCAAACAAATACTCACTAGACTGCAGCAGCTATAAAATTACCTGTGTGTATATTGCCCTTCAAAGGAATGGAGGACTACAAAACTAGAGGAAAAACTAAACAGCACGCTGAGCGTGGAAAAAGGGAGAACCAAGGATGCCATGGGAAGAATGGCAGCTCCAGTGTACTGGGGAAAACTAAACTAAAATTTCCCAAACAAAATCAGAAAACAGGGAGGAACTGTAATGGCTAAGGGGAGCCTTGGGAGAGAGACAGATTTGACAGAGAAAACTGGAGGGAGGAGGGGAGGGGTAAAAACACAGACACTCTTGCAGTTCAGACGTGAGGTGTAGCACTAGGACGCACAGACCTCAATACCTGAAGTTACTGGCTGGGCACTTGGCTCAAAACTTTAGTAAAGACCCACCACTGAGTGACTGGGTCACTGGGCTTATATAGGTCTAGCCCAGCTGTTGGGCATCAAGCTTGATTAGTAGTGTGCCTGACTCGATGCCTGCCTCTGGTGGCCGGAGGGGGCCTCGGCCTGGCACCAATCTTTACAGCAGCAGCAGAAGACCACACTCTTGTATAACTTACCACTCTTGTCAGATAAGAACAGACAACTGAGTCTATAATTCACACAGGGTCACCAAAATTGGACAATAAAAGATTGGAAAAATGTTGCCTGGTCAGATACTTGTGTCATTTTGAGGTAGGGTCAGAATTTGGCATAAACAACATGAAAGCATGGATCCCTTCTGCCGTGTATCAATGGTTCAACCTGCTGCTGGTGGTATAATAGTGTGGGGAACATTTTCATTGAAACAATGCCCATTTGAGCCCCTTATTTCCAAATGGGCATTGTTTAAATGGCTCAGCCTACCAGCTGATTTGTTGCTGATCATGTCCATACCTTTATGACTACAGTGTACCCATCTTCTGATGGCTACTTCCAGCATTTTCAGATGGCTACTTCTAGCAGGATACCACACCATGTTAAAAAGCTCAATCTCAAACTCGTTTCTTGAAAATGACAATGAGGTTACTATACTCAAATGGCCTCCACAGTCAATAGAACCCAATTCAATTGAATACCTTTGGGATATGGTGAAACAGGAGATTCACATCATGGATGTGCAGCTGACATATCTGCAGCAACTCTGTGATACTGTCATGTCAATAGGAACCAAAAGGACCTTGGTGGATCTATGCCATGAAAAAGTAAGGCAGTTCTGAACACAAAAGGGAGTTCAACCTGGCACAAGCAAGGGTACCTAATAAAGTGGCCAGTGAGTGTATATTTAAATTGAAAATAGACTTGGAAATTCTGTTTGGGAAAACACGTATGAATACAGCGTAATCTGTCCTTTATGAACAAGCCCACTGGAAATGTGGTGCAGTTGTACAGTGAACAAGACAAATTACCATCAGAGTACAAAGCAAGTACTCACCAACCAAATTTGATAACCCACTTGTCCAGCTATAGAATAGGTTTTCATAATAAAGTAGTCTCTTATTATATGTCTGTCTTATGAGTAAGTATTGGCTTAAAGTAATTGTTGGCATAAAGTTGGTGTAAGTTGGTGTAAGAAGGTGGCTTATAAATGTTAGAAAAACTTGTATATGTAGTGAAAGTATATGTAATGGAAAGTAATTTAATGAGCTATGCACTCTTTCATTCCAGTTCATGCGAGTTAGAACTGTTTCTGGCAGCACATACTTTTGCCACACAGGAAAGTTTTTCAAAGGCCAGATGATGAATTGCTTCATGCTAGTGGACTGTAGAGTAGTCCTGAGTGGCAACTACAGGTACTTATTTTTATTTTCATGTAATAAATATATATTCTCACATACAATGTTGTTTATTGAATGAAAGGTGTTAAACTGCTATACGTTTTGTTAGATTGTGTTGAAATTCTTTTTTATACATTTTTTACACATTTTTTCTTTAATTTGCCTTTTTTTACAGCTTTATGTGGTCTTTTGAGAAGATACATCGCTGTATAGCCCATGTGTTTCTTGGACAGCTTGTGACTCCCTTTGATAAGGAATTTCGTATTCTGTATGCCCAGTCAGAGCCTCTGGTTGCTGAAATTCCCATGGCATATGTAGAAGACCATGGCAACTTCTCTGAAAGACACTACAATATAGAAAACAAGCATATGTTTAAGAGAGAATATCCACCCATTAAAAACATCCACGCAGAATGGCCTAGACATTTATTTGAAGACCATATGAATGCAAATGCCAAAATATTATCCTTTAGGAGGGGTGATTTAATCCAGAGCACCACAGAGGAGAATCTTCCTTTCAAAATGCATGGCATGCAACAATTTAGAGGAGAGCAGTCCTTGGACCACAGAAGACATATGAAAGGCCTTAACACAAAGGAAATTAGTGATTTCCAAAGGTTTGGGTACACAGGACTGCCTAGTTATGCCTATGTATCTCCTCAGAAGAATGCAATGAACAGTGGGAAACAGCAAATGGAAGATACTGAGATTCAGAGCACCCACTTGCCAAGGGAACAGTTTTGCAATCAGAGGACAGGTCCAGAACCTAGCTATGAAAAATATAGCAAGTCTAGAGACTACAGCTATCATCAGTTTACAGCGCCTGATTGTCCTGATGAGATAGATGACCCATCAGGTGATTATAACCATGTCCACAGATATTTACAGTCTTACCCTGATGTAGAGATAGAAACTACTGGGAATTTGTCAGTTCCAGTTCAGTCAGTTTCGAGGAGACTCAGCATGGGCCAAAGCAATGCTTGCCAGAACCCTCCAATACAGCCAAACCCACCAGAACAAAAGTGTTTTTTAAATGTACACCACAAACAACAAGAACAGAAAGAAGGTTTACGAGACTGGAGGGTCAGCTCATACCTCACTACACTTCAGCATGGAGGACAGGACAACATGACAGATCTTCAAAGAACTGATCCTTTTGTTAGTGTCCCTTATGTCATACAGGTAAAATCCTGTGAACCCAATATTTCAGAAATCAAACAAGGCAAGAGTGAGACTCCCAAAGTATCCACTTCCAGGTTGGTGGTACCTGTCCCACCAATGAACAATGTAACTCTGCCTGAGAATTCGGTTGACCTAGAACGTTTCAGGCCAACAACTTCAGAGTCATCACGTACTACTGAAGGTGACAAAGTGGAGGAAATTCAAAACAGAGAGCCTAAAGAAACTAGCTTGATTCGTGAAGAGTTTTTCCGGAGGAAGCCCAATCTACCACTACAGAGAAGCTCAAGATTGAGGCACTCACTGATTTTTAATTCTAATCTGGAACAAGATACTTCAGAAGAGATAAGAAATTCATTAAGTCAGAAAGATGCAGAAAACCCACTGAAACATTCCCATTTTGTTTCTAATATTTTGGAGAAAAAGATAGCTGTCACCAGAGAACCTTTCCACTGGAGTAATCTTGCAAAGTCAATTTGTGAGCCATCTTCAGGTTCTACTATATATGAAGATATACCCAGCAAAACAGAGCAGACTTCTGTAGGAGATGAGACTACTCATGTAAAGGATACTCATCAAAAAATAACCCTGGGCCCTCAAAGCAATCAACTCCAAGATAACCTTGCAGAAAATTCACAAATATCTCGGCTTCCATTTACTGCTTTGCAGAGATCAGTCTCCTTCATAGACATGGATGATCACCAAAGGAGATCAAGGTACTTTAAGGATTTAGCAACTAAACACAAAGAACATGTACTTGTGGAACTGCCTAAGCTCACCAAAGAAAAAGACCCCAAAGAGTGTGATAAGAAGTCCCTCTTTTGTAATTTAGCTGAACAAATAGAATCTGATTTAAATCATCCCCAAACCCCACAGTCATTGAGGGAAACTCTAATTACAACTCCACAAACATTGCTTGTGGACACTTTGGAAAATTCTGAGGACTCTATCCCCAAACATCCAGTCTTACAAACTCTTCCTGACAAACACCTGAAGCATAAATTAGCCCCTGATCACACAAGTGTTCCCAAATGTGACAATTCTTCTAAAGTGATTCCTGATACTGCCACTGATGCTGAGAAAATTCATCATAAGAAAAAACTAACAGGAGGGTGTAATTTATCCTCAAATGGAGTACAGGAGAAAAGAGCTGCAAACCTGGTAGTTGAGTTAGGTGCAAAACCCAAACTTACAAGCCTGTTAATCTCTACTTCTTCACCAGAGTTTATGTATGCACAGAGTAAATTACCCAAAATGACTGAGTCAGTTGCTTCAGATTTACCATCAATGACCAGCCTAAATAATTCAAATCTCAATTCAACAGATTCCATTTCCTCTCATGTTATCACAGGTGCAAACATATTCCCTAAACGTAACATAATGCAGACAAACACATCTCTGTCAGATTACTTAGACAGGCTTTCACCAGTAAAGGCTACTGCAACAAACACAAGCCTTTCCATACATCCTGCAGCAAAAGAAACAGTTTGCTTTATACACAGCACTGCAACAGAGACAGGTTCTTCCAAAAATGATATTCTGCCAAGATTAGGCCATTCCCATTTTACTCCTGCAGAAAGTCATAGTGGACACCCTATTGTTACTTCAGCCAATACAGAAACTCCTCATCCTAGTGTAACAGAGACAGGCCCTTTCCAACATTCAACTGTAGTAAACAATGTTTCTCTTATACATAGCACTGTTACAGAGACAGATTCTTCCAAACATCCCACTCAAGCAGAGAAAGGCCCTTGTCAAGCTTCTGCTGCAGGCCCTGCTGAGCATTCTACTACAACAGAGTCAGGCCCTTCTCAACATTCTACTCCAACATTCATGGGTCATTGTGAACATCCTGCTGATATCTCTTCTGTACATAATACTGTAATAGTTACAGATCAACATCCTGTTTCTACTTCAGCTCGGAAAAGCATTCCTAAGCTTTCCAATATAAAAGAGGCAGTCTCTTCTATACAAGCTATCATTACAGGTTTGGACCAACATCCACCTCCTATTAATACAGAAACAGACAGCTCTCTGCCTCCTTCTGCAATAGAAATGGTCTCTTCTGTACCTACTACTGTAGCAGTTACAGAGCAACATTCTATTCATACTTCACCAGAGGAAGATACTCCTCAAAACTCCACTGTATCAGAGATGGACATTTCTCTCAAAACTGCTGTAACAGTTGCAGACCACAACCCTACTCATACAACTGCAGAGACAGACAGTCCTCAATATCCTACTGCAACAGAACTGGTCTCTTCTCTTCATACATCTGGAACAGTTATAGAAGAGCATCTCACTCATCTCACTATTACTCTGCCAGAGGCAGACATTCCCCAACCTCACACTGCACCTGAGAGAGTCTGTTCTCTAAATACTGAAGTTACAGACCAGCATTGTACTCCTACTCCACCAGAGGAAAACATTCCTCAACATCTCATGACAACAGACTCGTCTCTGTATACTACTGTTAAAGACCAGCATTATGCTCATACTTCTCCAGAGTCAATTAGTCCTAGAACAGAGATGATCTCTTCTCTACATACTTCTGTAGGAATTACTGAACAGCATCCTACTCCAGCTCCAACAGAGAGAGACACTCCTCAACATCCCACTGCAACAGCGATGGTTTCATCTTTGTGTACTACTGTACCAGTTACAGACCAGCATCTTACTCTTATTCCACCAGAGATTATTATTTCTCAAAATGCCAGTGTTACAGAATTAGTTTCTTCTACCAATGCTACCATACTAGTTACAGAACAGCATCCTACTCCTACTCCAGGAGAGACAGACACTCCTCAATATCCTACTGCAACAGAACCAGTTTCTTCTTTGTATACTATTGTAACAGTTATAGACCAGCATTCTACTCTTATTCCAACAAAGGCAGACACTCCTCAACCTCAAACTGCACCTGAGACAGTCTGTTCTCTAAATACTGCAGTTATAGACGAGCATCCTGCTCTTGCTTCACCAGAGACAGACACCCCTCAACATCCCACTGCAGCGGCAATGGCCTCATCTTTGTGTAATACTGTAACAGTTACAGACAAATGTCCTATTTCTGCTCTAGTAGTGATAGACACTCCTCAAAATGTCACTGCAACAGACACGGTCTCTTCTTCACAAGTTACTGTAATACCTACAGACCAACACTCTACTCCTACAGTTACAGAACGACATAACACTCTTACTCCACCAGAGATAGACACTCCCCAAGCTCACACTGCAACTGAGACAGTCTGTTCTCTACATACTGAAGTTACAGACCAGTATCTTACCCCGCCTCCACCACAGACAGACACTTCCCAACATTTCACTGCAACAGAGTCAAACTCACTTCTGTATAATGCTATAACATTTACAGACCAGCATCCTACTCTTAATCCAGCAGAGTCAATTATGCCTGGAACAGAGACGATCTCTTCTCTACATACTTCTGCAGCAATTACAGAACAGCATCCTACTCCTGATCCATCAGAGACAGATACTCCTCAGCATCCCACTGCAGCAGCATTGGTTTCATGTCTGTGTACTACTGTAACAGTTAAAGACCAGCATCTTACTCTTACTCCACCAGAGGCTATTATTCCTCAACATGCCACTGTAATAGAAAGAGACTCTTCTGCGCATACGACCATAACAGTTACAGAAAAGCATGCCACTTCTGCTCCAGGACAGAAAGACACTCCTCAATATCTCCCTGCTACAGAGATGGACTCTTCTCTGCAAACTACAGTAAGAGTTACAGACCAACATCCTACTCATACTCCACCAGGGACAAACACACTGCTACCTCCCCCTGTATCAGCAATGATCTCTTCTGAACAAACTACCTTAACAGGTACAGATCCACATCCTACTCCTAATCCAACAGAGAGAGACACTCAACATCTCCATACAACAGAGATGGATTCTTCTCAGAAAACTACAGTAACAGTTACAGAGCAGTATTCTACTTTTACACCAGTACAGACAGACATTCCTCAGTATCCTAAGGCAACAGAACCAGTTTCTTCTCTGTATAATACTGTAACAGTTACAGACCATCACCCTACTCTTTCAATTGAAACAAATACAGTCTCTTCTACTCATATTACTCTTACAGATCAACATACTACTCCTACTCCACCAGAGACAAACACTCCTCAACCTCCTCAACCAACAGTTATAGAACAAACATCCAAACATTCTACTCCAGCAGTGACAGGCCTTCTCACATATTTTACTTCAGCACAGATAGATCTTGCTGAATATTCTGCTGCAGGAACTTCTCCATGTACCACTGGAACAGAGACAGTCCCTTCCATACATTCTACTCCAGCAGAGACAGTCCTTTCAAAACATCTTACTTCAACAGAGATGGGTCATGCTGAACATCCTGCTGCACAAGAAACAGTCTCTTCTATACATATCACTAAAACAAAGACAGGTCATTGCCAACACCCTACTTCAATAGAGGCAAGCCACCACCATACTCCAACAGAGACAGGACCTTCCCAACACCATGCTCCAATAGAAACAGGTCCTTTCCAACACCCTACACCAACAGAGACAGGCCATTCCCAAAATCCTACTCCAAGAGAGACAGGCCATTTCCAGTCTTCTGCTCCAGCAGAGACATTTCATACTGGACATCCTGCTGTACACGTTCCTATAACAGTTACAAATCAACCTCCTACTTCAGCAGTGACAGATATTTCTCAGCATTCCACTGCAATAGACACCGTTTCTTCTGTATATACTGCTCTAAAGGTTACAGAAAAACCTTCTACACCTACAATGCCAGAGACAGCCATATCTCAATATTCCACTGCAACAGAGACATCCCCTTCTGTACATACAATTATAACAGTTCGAGACCAACATTACACTGCTTCTCCAGTAGAGACAGACACTCCTCAACATCACACTGCAACAGAAACTGCTCCTTCCAAACATTATAGTCATGTAGAGATAGAAACTGCTCAACATCCCACTGCAACAGCAATACAATCTTTCCAACATTCCTTTGCAGCAGATACAGGTCCTACCCAAAATCCCACTTCAACAATCTCCATTACTAGCACATCTGAAAAAGTAAAAAGTTCATTTGGAGTACGAAGTCTATCTCAAGTGGAAAGTGAATCATGTCTAAACATGTCAGAAACCTTCTCAATAACAAACACCACTGACAAAGATATATCTCAAAATGTCAGCCTGCTTGGCCCTACCTCATCAACTGAACCTTCCCAATGTAATATTTCTTCCAACTGTGCTCCCCCAGAATGTAATTCATCTCCATTTTCTAAGCAAAAAGAAGCTACTTCGGAGAATATTGATGCCCAAACCAAGCAGAGTCCATCTTTAAACGCTTCAGTGATGGATGGTCTAAGCCATAATTCATCAGCAGTCTGTAAACCTGCAAGTATAGTAAGAGAAATTCAAAGAACTCATGAAATCACCCGGTCAGCCTGTCATATATCATCAAAACCTGAAAAAGAATTATGTTGTTCACATTACCCTAAAACTGAAGAAAACAAAGAGGAGAACCAGAGAGCTCTCACAAAAAAGAAGAGATCAGTTCATTCTGGTAGGCATGGAACTCCAAAATTCACTATAGATGTGGACAACAGCAAGGTCTATAAAGCAGAAGAATTCCCAGCCCAAGTAGCAAATGTTGGATTTAGTAATGCTGAGCAGTCTCAGGAACCACAAATCTGTCTGACTCCATGTACTGATTTAGTGGTTCAACAACAACCTTCTGCTGGAAAAAAGTCTATACTCTCAAGCTATCAGTCCTCTACTGCAAATGTTTTGTCATGCAGTAACCTTAGGGATGACACAAAGGTCCTTTTGGAGCAGATATCAGCAAAGAACCATGGCAGAACATCAAACCTAACTCATGAGGCCAATGGAAACAGAGATAAACAGACTTCTGGTCATCGCACCAAGACCTGGTCCTCCAAAGCTTCACCTGAGGAGCGGGAAAAGTTGCTCAAAAGGATTGACAGCATGCGAAAAGAAAGAAAGGTTTACAGCCGTTTTGAGGTAATTGACATTTTATCAGGAATAGTTGTGCTAATAATCTTTAGAAATCTTTTTTTTCTCTGTATTGTTGTGTTGATTTAAAGTATACCTAAAAATTTATTGTTTAAACGTTAAGTATTGATAAAACAGAGTTTACTTACTTAAAATATTGTGTTGTCTACGAGCATATATGTATTTTATATTTTTGATATTTAGGCATAATTTGGAAGCATGTGAGAAGAGGATGGACAAGATGAATTCTACCTTTATAAAGATTATGCAGATAAAAACTGTAATAATCATACAGCATCTTGGCCTTGTAATGTTGGTCGTCAGAGTCTGTAATATTTGTGCTCCTTGGGGATCTAGCACTTACATAATCAGACACTGTAGATTATTAAATAATTGCTCTATCAGTAGAATTACATAAGGAGTCAAAGAAATTGGAGAAGCCATGATTGCAAAATTAGTAAATGTATTTTGCTCTGGATGAAAAATACTGAGGAAATGGGAGGCAGTCTGAAATATTTATTCTGTGCTAAATAGTTTTAGAATTGTAGCAAATGTGTTGGGTCATTCCACTTTTTATTTGAGCACATTTATAAGCACATATAAACACTTATAAGTGCAAATGTTTCTTTAATCATAAATACACATATGTACCATGGGACAGAAAGGATAAACGGGCGTTAAGCAGAGCAGGGTCACAACATATTGTATAATATAAAGATCTATGCCATACTTATTTTACTCTTTATGCAATTCACGTTTTAAGGGCAATGCTTTCATTTAATTCATATCTACATATGCATTTGTTCACCACATTCACAAAATGGAGAAAGGAGTTTTTTAACAGTGTTATTATGTAAACATGGTTCCATGTAACATTTAAACTCAAGATAACTAAATACTTATTAACTAGTCAGTGATTGACATTTGTAATTGTTTTATAAAACTGTAAGATAACACTTGTGTTTACATCTGAGTATATAACACTTTAGTTCATTAAATATTAATCTTGATCAATGTGAATTTTATTCCTGAACTATTAAACTTATAAAGACAACTTTAACTTGTTATTGGTTTTAAGCATGTGTTCTAAAAGGTGTGCACTGCATTTTAGCCATAAGAATACATTCGGTTTATAAGTGAGCCAAATTCTGTATGTTTGTGATAGTCCATGTGGCTTTCTTCATGTTTTATTTCTTCATGTCTTGTTCCCTTTTGTGTTAATATACGAAGTGACAGTATTCTGCATATCTCATTTTTAACCAATTCTGGGGCGCACAATAGTAATCTTAAAGGAACAAGCATACCTTGCATGCATATATGTTTGTTTTTTTTATGTGTATTAAACTTAAACAGTAGAAACATTACAATTTTCTTATTGTGTCTGTTCCTTGAATAAAGAACAAAAAGGCCTTGTTGCTTAGATAATTTCCCAACTAATCCCAGATTCCCTGTTCCCCATTTGATCATCTTAGATCTAAAATCTAAACAAAATTAAGGCTGTTCTGTGTTCCAAAATCTTAGAACATTCAGTATCACTGGCATTGCAAAAAAGCCTATTACATGTTAATATACATGTTAATATACTATCATCTGTTGACATCACAAGCTTGCTCAGAAAGTGTATGTATTTGGAAAGTCTTTTTGTCAGTCTAAAATAACATCAAAGTACAGTCCTATGACTTAAATTACTAATGCCTGGCATGTCATCCAATATCTGATATGACTTGATTAGATTTTTATCAATTTATACAAAAATGCAATGTATAAAAGCTCAGTGGAATTCTTAGGTGCAGAGTTTAAGACCATATTGCAGTGTTTATTACAATACAGCTGTAACTGTCAGAGAAGTGGGAAAGGACACAAGACCTCCCAATAAGTGTCACCTTCACCAAAGCTAAACAAACTAAATCACTCTAAAGTAGTGTTGGCAACAAACTGAGAAATCCACACCCTTACTCAGGCTCCTGTCAGAAATTAAATCTAATTGGGGAATCCCCATTATGGATCCTGCTGATGATAGGAATTTGTTTCCTTGGTTCCAGGGCAAATATTGTTTTTGCTAGGGCAACTTTGGGTCTGGCTAAACTCCAACATTTGTGTTGAATCAGTCAAAACATCAGAACAACAACAGAGCAACAAACCAGGATTCCCAGATCCAGGAAAAATCTAGAACCCAACCACTGGAAGCTGAAACAAGCCTAAACCTAATTTGTGCAATTACAAACATTTAAGAAATTTAAATTGTATAGACCACCATTTTACTATTGATATTTTATAACACATGAAATATGTTATTTTATTTAGATTTGTAATCTATTTTTTTCTTCCCCTCTGCTCCTAACTCCTAGTGCAGTTCTTTGCAACATCACACAATGGGCCAGATTCGTAAAACGTGACAGTAACCATGCTATGTGTGAGATGGTATTTAATACCTACTTATAAAGTTACTGTGGTAATAATTATCGCACTTGTGTCAACTCACCACCACCGCCCTAGAAGAAAGACAAAAAATCATGAGTGCATCCATATTAAAGATCCACAGAGATAGATGACTGACTAATCCCAGTCGTGAGACCACTGGTATGCTGAAAATCTTTCCGTCAATAGCTGTGTCACGTCCGCAGACCAAAGCGTTCCCCGTTTCCATGGCAACGTCTGGGTTTCCATGTTTTCGTCTCCATGGTTCCGTGTCTCCTCCCCTTTGTGTTCAGCTGTTCCGAGTTTGTCCCTGATTGAATTCTCATGTAAACCCCGTTCCTGAGTCGTTTGTTTGTTTGGTCATTATTTGTTTCTGGTTAGCTCTCGTTTGTTCTCGCTGATTGTGGTTCTGGTTATTTCTTGTTTGTCTGTCTTTCGTTGTGTTTTTGGTAAGGTCCCGCGTTACATCTAGCTCCTTGCCCCTCTGTCCCTTCTATTCAGTTCCCTGCTTAGTTCCGTTTTGCGTAACATCCAAGGAGCCGGCACTTCGCAAGTCATTGCATACAAGTCATTTGTGCAAAATGATTTGTATGCATGACCAGTCATACTTAATGCAAGCAGAAACAATGGTGGACAATTTAACTTGTTTGAAGTTAAAGATAATATTTGCATGGGGTTTTCCAGGTGGAGAGCCCTAGTGAAGGAAAAAGGACTTCAGAGTGATGTAGAACCTCTTCTATTCTTTTTATTTATTTTTTTTGTTCAATGGATAAGTAATTTGAATATGATCTTCCTTATTTCCCTCAGTGCAGCTTATTTGCTTTGATGTGACAGATTCATGACTTGTTGTGCACAACCAAAATGTAATGTTGCTTCTGTTTGCAAATATGTAAATATGCTGTCATTGATGTAATGTCATATTTTGATGCTAATGTCATTCCTAGATCTTCAAGACTGTTTACTCAATACACACTAAATGGAAATTAAAATGCAGACTCTGGAATTCATTGACGAGAATAGTTGGTCCTGTCTTTATTCTGAGCTCCATGTGGCTTTATTAGTTTCTTCCTCTGTAAGTGTCTCCACATGCTCTGTTTATTTCCTGTTTTCCACATTGCCACACTTCCCCTTGCTTGTGGTGTTCTCCGTTTCACTTCTGTCTTCGTCCAGTCCCTATCAGTGCATGTACAAATACCCCACTGTGTTTCATTCTTCATCAATTATTGCATCTGCATTGACTCCATATTATGTCCAAGTTGTGATCAAGTGCTATTGTGTATTATTGTCTTTTGTTGCACTCTCATTAAAAGCCTTTTGCTTACAATGGACTTGACTTGTGCTTGCATCCAGCTGCAGGTTTTCCCCCCTCAGTGAAGAACCTGCTGAGGAGCATGTTGAAGTCTCTGGTTATAGGGGACATGTGCCATGTGAAATTAGCTAGGCCTTTAGGGACACCAGCAGCTGTAGCTAGCTACTAGGGGCCAGGGCACCAGATATTGCTGGTAATCTTATGATCTTAGCCAAGCATAGGTTCTCTAAGAGTCATTCACACAGGAGCTAACAGTATATACCTTCGCCAGTCAGGGATTACTAAAAATATGGCAGAGGTGTGTTAATTAGCGATGCTGTAGTATGCTCTGGTCCCATCCCAATGTGGTGCTGCGATATATCGTAAATCTGGTTATGTTTGCTGAACTGCTGGATGTCCAAGTGGTGGTCACAAAACAATGTGGGCTTCACAGATAATTGGATCACATTTAAGGGCAAGCCTGGCCTTTTATGGCAGGATGGTATCCATCCAACTATGGAGGGCGCTGCTCTCCTTTCTTGTAACATAAGCCACAGTCTTATGACAGACCTAGTTAATCTTTGACAATCTAAAGCAGAGGCCAGGCAGCAGACAAAGAGGCTAAACCAACCGTCTGCTGATCACTAAGACATACTACCCCACTCTTATGCCAATCTAGACAATTCCCTCATTTCACTCTGTCACAGCACATCCCCCTCCTCAACTCCTCCCTGTGTGTGTGTGTGTGTGTGTGTGTGTCTCGCTCTCTTTTGGCCACACCCCTCCTGCGTATCACACCTGTTCCTTGTTTCACATTGATAACATGTGTATTTAAGGTCCTGTTTAGTCAGTAAATTGATGATTTTATCCAAAGTAACTTACATTTATGAATGAGTACAACTTGAGCAATTGAGGGTTAAGGGCCTTGCTCAGGGGGCCCAACAGTGGCAACTTGGTGGTGGGGCTTGAACTATCCAATTATAAGTCAAGTACCTTATCTACTGAGTTACCACTGCCCCCAGTGCTACTGTTAGTGTTATACTGTTATCATGTGTAAACCTGTTTAGCTCTTATCAAGTTTCTTGACTGTAAGTGACAAAGTGCTGATGTTCCAGGGTGCCCTCATGCCTGGAACATCAGCATCTTTGCACATTATTGTTCCCAAATTTATACACTCTCGTACCTAGACATCCCTAACTTATTCTCTTTCTGCGGACCCTGATGTCATGATGTTACTGAGCCTTAACCCGTCTCAGCTGCCATGACTACGCCCACAACCCCAGCCAACTTCTCCATTGCCCTTGATGGATGTTCTCTTGCAGGATGGGTTTCGGACATGACTAGGACTTCTAGGAAGCTGGACTATACGTTAATTGCTTATTTTTTCATTGTATTAATTTTTCTCTTAAAATGTTTACTATTGTGGTGACTGTTGTCAGCCAGACAAGGATGCCCCCTTTGAATCTTGGTTCCTCTCAAGGTTTCTTCCTTATACTCTAGGGAGTTGTTCCTTGCAACTATCACTCTTTGCTTGCTCACTGGGGGCTTGTACTTGGACATTTGTCAATCTGCTTTGTGAAAACATCTGTTGTAAAAAGTGCTATATATGATTTTAATAGTAAACCATTGCTCAGAAACATAAGGCAGGCAACTGAGATTTCACAATAACATGCACATACAAGAGGGCTTATATAGAGGAACACATTGAGGTGAACGAGACACAGGTGAGGTTAGAACTCAGGTGACTCTGAATGCTCAGGAGGATTATATGTAGTCCTATATAGACTGTGTTGTAGCAGGTCTGACAATTTTACATTTCTAGTCCTACCAGTTGCCTTTTTCATTTACAAATGTATTTCTCTCAATAAGCATGGCCCACCCACGAGCAGTATTTCCTTTTGTGTTTGTTTTTTTAAGTTCATTTTTTAAATACCTTTTCCACATGCATTTCCCACTTATGTCTGTCAGAGGCACTTCGCTAAATTAGGGCTGACCATATTCACTTATCACCAAAGAGACAACCATGGTTTTAACATTCCACATTCTATTTCCATTCAGTGCTGAATAATTCATTCACTTCTCACATTTCTTCCTTTAGATGTTCTCATTACATCTGATTGCTACATTTTATTTATTTTCAATATGTCTGCTGGGTTTACCATTTCTTGCATTAGGAGTGAAAAGCAAGCTGCTAGTTGGCAAACACACATGATGGCCTACAGAATCAGTTTTCTTGTTTTCCACTAGTTCATTTAACTACTAATTGATTTTGGGGGTGTCTAGCCCATATGCCTTGCATATGCCTACATATATAATCCCTACAATTTGTGTCTCTCGGCATATGCTGTTCCTGCCAGTGTCTTGTATTCTACTATTAGGTACTGGATTAGGGGCTTCTTTGCACAATCTACCGCTGGTGACTTGTTTTATGATACACTTCTGTGTCTGCTGACCCAGTGCTATGTGCTTCTTCTTGTGCTGCCATGAATAGTGTTTCTGTGCTGTCCTTCAGGCATTGGTTGGAATGTCTTATGTCAGCCACCTCAGATGATTGCTGGTGGTACATTCCATAGGGCCTATACACTGTAAAAACGTGACTAATAGTTACTTTGTATTGTTTCTGCCAAAGCTAAATGGGTTTTCTGGTTATCTGGCTCTCTGGTGTTTTGATTCCCTTTTTGCCTTTATGATCTCACTGCCTGACTTTGTTACTGCTTGTCATCAAACTTTGAGTCTGGGCTAATATCAAGTGCATCTATTTCCTTTGTTTGCTACTTGCTAAAATTTGATTCACTTCAATCACTTTTATTCATTTGTTAAATTCAAATTCATCAGTGAAATGGCATGAATAATTTCATCTCTGGTGCACACAGTGCAAAGACAATGTATACAAACAGCTGTATATGTCAATATTAAGTAAGAAACATGAAGGCTATCCTCTCAAATGAGTTTGGGTATTTGGACTTGGAAAAAAAACGTGATTAAAATCAAATACATTAAACTGGAGGGCAGAAACTCATGCATTTAACAAAGGCTTGAAGGTAGCAATGGAACAGTATCTTATTCTTGAGGCTGTTCACATGTAAATAAATTTCCTCCAATATTTTGGATAATCCTTTATCAGTCCAAGTCAACAGAGTCTCAAACTAAACACATTTTTGCCATTTTATATACCATGCTAACTTAAAAAATGCTCTCAAAAACTGAGAATTTCTCAGTCTTCAAGATACGATTTACATAATATTCCACTTACCAAAGATACAGTCATTTTGAAAAACATGTTTGGAGTCCAAACTTTGATGTATAGATGGAGCTACAAAGCTAATGTTGCTAACAAACACAGGAAGACAATAGTCTTCCAAATAGCACTTCAAACATCTTTTGGCTGATCAACTGCATCTTGTGGAAATGGAAAATCATGGAAATTTGATTGTTTACCACACTATTCCTTAAAGAGTATAAGCATATTTTAGGTTGATATAAGGCATTGGTATGTTAATGTTTTTAGCTAGCATTCTCAAATCTTCAATGTTTGTACTTCCTCACATTCATTTTCCATGATTATTAAAAATAATTCATGTTAAATTGTATAACTCAATTCAATTTATTTGTATAATGCTTTTAACCATGGACATCGTCACAAAGCAGCTTTACAGAAATCTGTAGGTAGATCTAGAGCCCTCATGAGCAAAATAACAGTAGCAACATGAGGAACAAATGTTGAGGGGAACCGTGCTCAAAAAGGCATGTATCCTCTTCTAGGTGACACCATATAATGATATAATAACACATTATTGAAAGGCCATCAAGACAAAATGTATCAGCAGTACAGAACAGGTAAAGAATATTCAGTTTTTGTCAGAATGTATATATGAGTCTTTGGATAAGCACAGAAACTGGACCATGCAGGCCTATGTATACAAACTGCAAACATAGCAATAAGAAGGCCTTTAAGTACTGACTTAATTACTTAATTTAAATACCAAGCTCTGAGAACAAGAACATTTGTCCCTATATTCATTCAACGTAGTAGCTATCTACATTGTTAAGGTGGGGGAGGTGTCCACACTCTAAAATCTTATATTAAAGGGAATTATATTTGGTAAAACAATACATTAGAGAAAGTTATCTTTAAAAGGTGAAAGCTGTAGACAGAGTCATTTTCAGACCTAAAACTTGTAAAGTTATTGAGTCAACCACCTTTTCAGTCCATGGCATCTGTCATGCTCACATGAAGCGTCCCTCATTTCCCTTGTTTGTTATCTATATTAAATTAGCTTTTACTGTTTGTCTGTTTTCTAATTATTCATATGGCTCCCATTGTCTCTGCTTCTGTTCATTCATATATCCAAGGCGATGTTACTTTGTGTGTGTATTTGCCCTCAAACTCCCCAGCATTACAGAATGACCAGTCTACCCAGAACACAGCGAGTACTCGCCTCTCTGGTAAATGATCACCTTGCTGTGATGAAGAGCCCCCTCAACAAGACCACACCGGGCAGACTATCTACTCTGGAAAAAGGAGGGACAAGGAGTTATCGACGTAGGTCCAAGAAGTTTTCCAAGGAGAAGCAAGCACCAGACCCTAAGGTAGTCGAGACTCCCGGTAAGTGCTTACACCCTACGAGTCACAATGGCAGTTTCAGGAGTGCACAGCTCTTAGGGCATGGAAGAGTCCAATAATGTGAAATCATTTACTGCTGAGGTCTCCAACACTGTTCATGTTTCCTGCTGTTAGGAACTGGTCCAAAGTGACCAGACCTTCAGGTTCAATCTCCTCTAAGTTACCCTCTGCCCTCCATCCTCTGTAGCTGGATCGATCCAGGGAAGTCAAGAGACACTCACACCAGGGTAGTGAATCAAGAGAGTTCCACTTTATTGAAGACAGCATAGAGCATATATGTGTCCTATAGCTACTATCTAAATTTACAGGATGACAAGGAAAGGGGTGAGGTATGTTCTACTCTCTAATCTAAGGGTCTATGAAGAAAAGAGAGAAGCAAGGTTAGTAAAGATTAGGATGCTCTCTGCATGACCGAGCCATGAGCTGCTCCCGTACAAGCCATGAGCTATTCCTGTGTGTAGAGAGAGATAGGGAGAGAGAGAAAGTAAAGTATGCAAGAAGAGGGTGCAGATGACCTTGAGCGAGTAGCTCGTGGCCATGCAGTTACATCATGGCTGACAAGCAGAGATGTTGCGTTGGGTGCCTGAGGACAGAAAGGCTCCAGTGTGTAACATTTCCTCCTTTGATTCCACTAGGAATCATATATCAGTATTATCATATATCAGTATTATCAGTATTAGTCAGTCATTTAGTCAGTATTATCATATATCATATATCAGTATTATATCATATATCAGTATTATATCATATATCAGATCTTTCTCATATGCAGGCACCAAGACAACATAAGCATGATTCACCACAGAGGTAGGGATGCGAGTTATAAAAGAAGACAGCAGTGACAATAAACAGGGGCTAAAACAAGAGTCAACACAATAATCAAGATTATGGGCAAACATATGTTTATGAGCCAAGATCCCCAAGGGCCAACAAGGCCCATCAGCCAATTGAACCTAGAATCATCAGCAGGTGGAAGCTCAGAAATAGTGGCCTTCATGTGCAAAATGATGCCAGTAATGTTGTTATAGTAATTGGGGATGTCAAAGCAACATGTTTCATTAATGACCTTGTAGATGTCTCCCTCTTTTGCCAGGAGGAGATCTAGGGCTAGGCAGTTTTGCAAAACAGTGGTTTGGATCTTATCTACCTCATCATTGAGCAAGGTCAGGGCATTTTCAGTCCTATTGGCTAAATTAAGTACCTGCCATGCCAAACTATTAATCTTGTTAAGGGCCGCAGTAGTTCCTCCTCCCAGAAACAAACTCCAACCCATGTTAGCTTTGGGGTTAGTCCATGGGTTGGCCAATACATACCCATCATGCCTATTAAGGGTGCTGAGAATTACAGACCCTTTAGCCTTACCTGATGTTGACGGCGAATGTGTATACACGCCCAGAGACGGGATAGTTAATGCCAGGTTACAACAGTCTTTCCAGGGGAATTGATGACGAGTATTATTAACTATCAAAGTGGGTAGGGTGGAGTATGCCATCTTACCATACCCACATGATAGCTGCAGATGCCCCAATGCCCAGGAGTGCAGTGCAAAGAGATGGTGTGCCTGTTAAATTATTTCTTGTGCACCTTCCCAGCCCCATGCCTAATGCCCATACCTATTTTTACATGGAGTGTGGCCTAAAAATAGGTAAGCCTGCAGAACATAGACAAGTGGTACCTGTCACAGGTAATACTGCTAGGGTCATATTTCTGAATTTGGGGTAATACCGTTTACTAATGCCAGTGTCACAGTCTGTCCTGCAGTCTGGCCATAAATTATCATCTGAGGCCCAGGCGGGGAGGTTACCACTGGCAGCTACTGCCTTAGATACATTTAGCATAAACCATACTCCCATGTTTGACAGTCTGATGAGTTATGATTAAGTGCTGTTGCGGTAACATTATCTACTGTTACCCATGGCGTATGGAACGCTTGATGTACCAGACAGTCCTTCCTTGGCTCTACCTCACCTGCCACTACAAGGGAGACCACACAGGCTAAATTACCATTACATTGCTGTTGATGACTCTGAAAGCCCACTATCCCCCCATTTTGTACCCATTGAGACTGAAAGTAATGCCAATATTATCACACAGATAGAGCCCATTATTCCTACAGTAAAGTTTTGCATGCAATTATCAGGAAAACAAGGAGAGAAAGGACAAAAGAGTCTGCAAAGGATGTTAATAGGCAGATAGGATATCTGTTAATAGGCAGAAAGGATATCAAGGAACACTTTCTTGGTGTGTGGTGCAGCTGAGGGGTGGTCCCCCAGCATGAAATTATATAACAAATCTTGTACTATATGTGTATGTGTAGGTGCATTTCGCTTGGCGGAAGCGTCAGCTACTGGTGATTTTTTCAGCCGGCTGGCGTGTATGCACTGTGTTAATCCAGATGTTAGCACAGCACTTCGGGTCACAGTGATCACGGTTGTTGGGGGTCCGTATGTAGCTTCACCAACCTTCCAAGGGTTCAACGATTTGACCAGAACAGTGTCACCTGGAATAAATGGATGAGTAGGCTTGTCTGTGGGAACAGGGAGAGCACAAGAGACATTACCATGCACACGGTTTCTCAGTTTCTCAATCAACATTTGGGTGTAGTCAGCCAGGATCATGTCTATGTCACCTGAAAGAGAAACACCTGGGTTACTAAAATACACAAGACAGGGAAAACATGGAACATGGAAGCTGGGAGGGACTAACGGTGACAATATTTATGGGGGGCTGGAGCCATGCTCTGAAGTCTCACCCTGTTGTAGAGAGTTGAGGTTTGGTTAGAGGGCAGGTGTGGGCTTGCTGTCTGCTCCTCCTCCAGAAGCCCCCCTCTCAGCTTCCTGATTCAGATCAGATGTGTCTGTGGCCTTCCATACAGAAACATCTGCCTGAGCAAGAGCCTGTCTTATCAGTGCACATTTCACAAGCAGAGGAAGGGATCCTTTCAGCTGTGTGGCAGCAGTAAGAGCCATTTTAGACCCAGGCGTATTATTGGGTTTTACACCATGTGCCTTGTCCCACACCAGCTTGGCCTTATTCCAGGCCTGCCAAGCATTCTTCATATATTGATAATCCCAGCTAGGGTCCCCATATCCCTCATAAATAAACATAGCACTAAGCACTATAAACTCTCTTTTAAACAAGCATGTACGTGGATAGTGTCTAAACCAAGCACATTCAGCCCAACCAGCCAGACAATCAATGTATGGATCAACGTGAGCCCAGACCACACCGGGACATCCAATTCTTCGGGGTTCCCCTTTTTGGGTTTTACATAAGTAACACCTGATCCCATGGGTCACTGAGCAAAAATCAGAAGTATACAATTATAAAAAGAGCACTCAAATAAGTACAGAGGAGGGAGGGTTCACAAATAAACAATAAATTACATTTCAATAAGTCTCAGCCAGGATAACAAGTATGTCCAGTACTAAAACAACATTACACACACAATTCTTCCACCTTATCAGAGACAAAAACGCTCCTAAACTGAATTCAAACTAAATTTAAGCACAGAGATACTGAGCAGAGGAGATGACATTAAATGGGGTGTCATTTACCTGCGTAGTATCGCACTTCTGACTCCAGGCTGTAATGTAGTAGATTCAGGACTTGCTAAATCGAATTAAGACAGACAAGCCTTTGTTTCTCCCTTCTGAACTTGGTCCCCCACATGAGTAAAACAGGGAGAGTTCCTTAGAGGGGTTCAAAGCTGGCTCTGTTTACAATATCTTCTGTGTCCTGATCCTCCTGAATTTCTGAAAGTTCTTTTTTTGGTACAGTTTTTAGATGGAATGGCCTTATAGTGGGCAGACCTTCTAATGACTCATAGAGCTGAGGAAATTAGTACAGTGGTGGGTTTTTTGGCCACTTAAAGACTAGGTTTTCTGGATAAAAAAACCCTCCAGAATATCCCCTGGCAGCTCAGACCTGATATGTGCTCCATTGCTAGTCATTACAGCTTCCCAGAAAGAGTACTGTCTTAACACAAGTGGGTGAGAGCCCCAAGCCCCTAGAATGAGTGTACTAGCTGCCCAGCTACTCGATCCAGTGCCCCCTGTTGGCAGCCTATCTGAGGATTCTTTGTGCGTCATGTTACAGATACCACACACAGGCTGTCTCCACATCCTGTTTATGTCTTCTCCAGCAGTAGTTGCACCTCTGGATCTACTGCCAGTCCCTGTCTCCAGTGTGCAGGATATGGTCCTGCCAGTATCTCTCTCCAGTGTGGAAGATGCTGTCCTGCCAGTCCCTGTCTGCATTGTGTAAGTTGCAGTTCTGCCAGTCCCTTTCTCTGAACTGATGCTGATCGTCGCCGCACCTCCAACCCCACTGTTGCTGAATGCCTCCAAAGCCAACTTCAGCCATGCCTCTGGACCTCCTGGACCTACAGGATGTTCCTAAGGATGCTCTGCTGGTCTCCCAGTCTCTACCCAAAGTCCTCCAGCTCCTCTGGTGCCCACTCCCCACAACACCTCTGTGATTACGCCCCATAGACATCTAGCATCTCCACGAACCACTGCTCTCCAGCAACCATGCCCCCTGACTCTTTGGTGGTTGCTTCCCATGGCTCCTTAACAGCCATGCCTGATGACTGTTTAGTGAATCCTAAGACTTACCTGCTGCCAGGCCAGCCCCAATGACTGCTTTTTCAGTTGCTTTTACTCCTGTGTCACCTGCGCCTGTGTTGCCTCCTCCTTTTCCTAGTTTTGTCCTAATTACTGTCCATGTATCTATACCTGTTCATGTGAAATTAGTAAAAACCCATTACTGTGCCTTATGGCATCAGTGTTCCCTTACCTGTTCCAGTACCTGTACCCATGCCTGTTGTATATTTTACTGTAACTTTCTCGGTTGTATTTACAATTCTTACCTCTGTTTTTGCTTCTGTTCCTGGTCCCACAACAATGCCGAATACCAGTGTTTCGCCATCTCTTGTCTCTGTGCCTGCCTCCTATTCCAGCCAAGTGAACAGTTCTACTCTTTTCCCCCATCTCATCCATCACTCTGCTCCAACTCTGGTGCCTGTCCATGGTTTAGCCCCAGGTTTTGTAAATGCTCCTGGTCTTTTCCCAATCCCTGACTGTAGTCCTGCTCTGACTCCTGTGCCTGTCAGTAGTCCTGCCCTAGCTCTTGTATCTGCCCCTGGACCTGTCCCAACTTCTGTGTCTACTGCTTGCCCAGTTCCAGCTCATGTGTCTACTTTTCGCTTTGTCTCAGCACCTGTTTCTGCTTCTGGTGTTGGCATTTCGTTAATCTGTTTCTGCTTCTGGCCCCTCTGCTTTGAATCGTTTTGCACTTCGGGGGTCGTGTGTTAGAGAAGCGTAGCTTTCACGCTCACATACCAGCGCGTCCCCTTGGCTAGATGTTTCCCTGGCTACATGAATCACTTCCTAATTTTCCTGCTATCATGTGTTTCCATGGTTTCCTCTCTCCTTCTCCTCTCATTGTCCCCAACTGTTCCTTGTTTGTCTATCATTAGTTCTCCTATTTAAACCTTGTTCCCTCATCTCTTATTGGCTGGTCATTCTCTCCTGCTTTGTCTGTTGTGCTTTTTTGATTTGCTTGTTACATTCTCCCAGTTATATGCAAGTATTGTCTGGTTTTCCCATTCTCATGTCTATCTGCAAATATGATTGTATGCTGTGTTAGTCTAGTCTGTCTCTTGTCTAGCTAAGTATCCTGGTTCTATGTATTCCCCTTCCTTAGTCTTTTGTCATGCTCATTAGTCATACTATCTAATCTTAGGTTCATACTTCATCATTGTGATGGTTTAATGTGTACTAACCTAATGGTGAACTCAAATCCTACCTCTTTTGTCATTCTCAAAAGCATTCTGGTAAAGTGTTTCTTAATTTGGGGGCCATGATGCTAAAAGTATGGGGACTTTGTGAGAAGTGCTGGTATGCAAGAAAAAGTAACAGTACACCAAAGAATAAACTGTAGAAGTGCCCTTTGAGCATTGATCTGTATCAGTTTCCTAGTTTATTCTATCAGTTTATATTTTAGATAAGATTCAATGATTTGCACATTTTTGATCCTTGCAGTATTACATTAAAGAGCAACAGCTCTAATGTATTAACAAAATTTGTCAATTCTAGCCACAATTACTAAAATTAACAAATTGTAACAATTTACCATACACATATACAATAGGCAAGAAGTGTTTATAAATAACAGGCAAAAAGCATTTACCCTCTTTCTAGACAATGATGGCACAAACAACGGCATGTCTAAAGATGGATGAAGATGAGGATGAAGATGTCATTCTCAATTTGAACTTCCCCTTAGATCTCTGTACTCTTTAATATGTTGTAGAGTATCAGGGTCTGCATCCACCAACCCAATGGACAGGATTCTGGTAATTAAGTGAAGTTCCTTTTCACTAAGGTCTTTCTGTGAGATAAGAAAACCTATTAACATGTTATTTGTAAATTTAACCTTCAAAGAATGATCATTATGTATCTTAAAAGTCATGTTTTCAAATATTAACTTATTTACTAACCCCTTTTTTCTATATGACTTAAATGATTGTTATATTTGAATTATAATTATTGTAAATTACATAGAGAATACATCCATTCATTTACTGGGTTTTTATTGTTTTTATGGATTCCCATATTTCAATTTCTGATACCATGATAACATCTGATATCATTTGCAATGCTTCATCTTCTGACAATGTAAGAAAATGCAGACTGGTTAGAGAGGCCTCAGATTTGTAATCTATTTTTTTAAATTCAGGCTCATTGTACAGATTTCTATAGATTGATACAAATACATCTGTTATTTCCTTTTGATTAAATACTATTTTTTAAGTATGGGATGTACAATCTTAGGAACCATATGGTTAACCGGAGCTTTACAAAGATGAAAAGCTAACAAGTAAATTTCATAACATCTTTGTTTGGAAAATTTTAAGGCTCCTTTTGCTTTAGGAGCTTATTCAAGGCCTTCCTACATTTTGTTAGTTCTAGCAAGATGTTGTGTGCTTCTGTAGTTTTGTGTTCTATTTCTAAATTCTATATCTTTATTTACTAACTGTCTTATTTTCTTTAGTCTTGATGCAATCTGGATCACTTTCCTCCTTATGACAATTGGATCAATTGTTAATCAACATGCATAACTTATTGCAAGTGAGAATGCACTCTTGCTGAGTGTTTGACTGTACTTTGAGAGCTAAGAGATGGTTAAATTAGTTATTTAAACTAATTCATTTCAAGGTTTTAAATATGTTCACATATTACTTTACCTTCTTTTTATCCAGAATGGCATGGTTACCTTTGCCACAACTTTGCATACCCTGTTAAAGAGAATTGGAATATTCAAAGAATATGCTCCTTTTACAACCTCTACTTGGGACTATTTATACTACTTCTTTCTAAATCTGTGGATGTTTTAGCATCACATATGACATTTTAATCCATAGTAGCTTGCTTCATTTACCTTCATTACTGAGTGTAGGTTTAAAAAGTTGGGGACTGGAAGAGACACTGTCGCCATATAATTCCCTACAATTATAGAATGGCCTTTTCCATCCAATGTAAAAATATCAAGATGCATTCTTGTAAATCTAAATAAAGGATAAATACTTAATTACATGAAAGGGCAATAATCATGTTATTTTATGGTCTTTTTACATTTGTTTGTGCTAGTTGTTTCCACTATATGTTAACCAATTCCTTAAGATGTTCTCTTATTCTGCATATATGACTGAACAGGGTATTTTGGTCATTGAAAAGGCTGAAAAAGAATGCCAACTGTTGCATTCTGAATATATTCCCTACGAGATGTGTGTGAATGCCTTATATCACTCCATATCAACAGCAAGAGACCAAATAAGACAGTCCACCCAAACAGATCATGCTAGATTATTAAATTTGACTCACAGTTTCAGATGCCTGTTTTGATATTTGAACTGAACTGCTGTTTTTTTTTTGTTAAATTCACAGTTAGTATCACTCTAAACCTATCAGCCAGTAGTTGATCACTAAAACCTATTTAATCTGATTGTGAAGAAAATACTGGCTAGAAAATATCTGCTTACCTGATCAAGACCATATGACATGCACATGATGATGCAAATTAGGCCAAAGACAATCTGCAGGGTAAAAAAGGTAACAAATATTTTTCAAAATCCCTGCTGCTTTAGTGATTAGGCATTACTATTTGACTACTTGTCATTGTTATATTTTGATACCAGCGGCAACTACTGGGCAATGCAGAATATGGAATCAGTTTAAAAAATAAAAATTAAAGAATAGTGACACCATTGAAGAGACTTCCCCAGTTAGTTTAATAAAGCATTCCAATTGATTGCATAATACTGTAACGCTGCTGGCCCGAGTGCCACAGGGCTCGGGGCAGGACGCACAGACCTCCTCGTTCATGTGGAACATTTATTAACATGAAACACACTACACGACAGGCACTCACAAACGTTGACAGTGAACATGATCACACGGTTTTACATTTAACAAAGGTGATCACACAAACGTTACGGCTGTCGTAAACAATTACAATGACGGATGGTAACGTTAAACGACTTACTTAACAGCAATGACCAACAAACACGGACATGGGTTTAAATAGACACGGCAACACTCGACAAAGCCTTTGCACTTGTGTGTAATTCCAGGGGGGCATGGTTACTAAACAGATAAACAATACACCTGTGAATTCTCCGCACGCGGCGGACCGTACCACGTGACTTGTAGGGAAGGAGCAGTATAAATATATTGTACAGGATAATAGAGTGGTTATGAAAGTGGACTTCTCTGGTGTTAAGTGATCCTTCGAATGCAGTGAATGGCGAGGAAAAAAAGCAAATAAACAGAGTTTGAAGTTCATATCAGATGAGAGATGGCAGTAGGAACAGGGAGCAGGACAATCTTCCAGATTGGGTAATCATGGAAAACAAGGAAGGAGAGTAGCATTAAACAGCAAATTAGGAAACCATTTGGAAGAAGCACTGCGAGACAAATTTATTTAAAAGGGGGAGCCATTACATTCAGTGCATATCATAATGCACTTTCAATGGAAATGTCATCTAAAATACACTTGAGTTTGCAGGAAAAAGTCCTTAGACTGTACATAAGATTTCTGGCATGAAAAGAAGCAAAGTTCCATGGAAAAATGAGCGAGGTAGAAACTGCAAAGTTGCTGTGAACCAAGATAAAAGCATACCAGCCCTGTTACAGCTGTGATGATAACCATTCAACATGTGTGCAAATTCAAAAGTGAGAAATTCCACTACTGGTCAAAAGTGGGACATATTCTACAAGAATGTAGAGGAAAAAAAAGTTGGGACTGATGCACAAGCCCAAGGAAAAAAAAGGAGATGATTGTGAACTTTTTTGAATGTGCACAGTATATATTGCCTGCAGTGGACAACAAGGCATTATGTTGGATGTGAATATTGAGGGAAAGTCAATGGGCATGCAGTTGGACATGGAAGCAGCAGTGGCCCTTGTGTCTAAAATGCTGCATAAGGGAATCCTATTGCATTTGCCCTTGGAAAACAGCAAAATGTGGCTGTTTTCTTTATCAGGTGAAAATATCCCCCTGTTGGGCCAAATGACTGCAAATGACTTTTTCACCTTCTTGACCTGATGAGGTACAGCTGACAAACTGCTGTCCTCCAGAGCAAAACTTGATTCACTCATGATTCACTAACATGTCCACCATGGATAATGTGAATGTAACTGAACTATATCACTGGCTCTTTTATTGGGTGTCCAGTACTCCTTCTATTTTCCAAGGTGTCATGGATCAAATACTCCAGGATCTTGAGCAAGTTACCTGCTTTCTGGATGACATTCTGATCACTGCAAAAATGAGAGGAGAGCATCTTAGGAAACTAGAGGAGGTGCTGAGTCTTTTGGAAATGTGAAAAGAGCAAAATGCAAATTCATGCAAGACAAAGTGGAGTACCTCGGGAATCTAAGACAGTGAGGGACTTCGTCCTATTGAGACAAAAGTTGCAGTCATTGGTCATTGTGAACACACCCAGGCCCCGTAATATTACAGATCTATGCTCTTTCTTAGGATATTTAAATTAATATGGAATCTTATTGTGTGTATATATATATATATATATATATATATATATATATATATATATATATATATATATATATACACACACACACACACACACACACACACACACACACACACACACACATTCCAGACACATGTATTGCTATTATTGAAAGAACAGACACTTATTGCTGTTGAAGTGTCTGTTCTTACTATTACTGGGGCTTAATAATTTTAGGGGGAGGTGTGTTATATAGTGATTTCACTCCTATATTAATACTGTATGTGGACAGCTACTGGGCAATGATTAACATTAAAGTAAGAATAGTGAAGCCATTCTTATGGGTAGGGGCAGTCTCATCCTCAGGTTGTTGAATAAAGTAGTCCAGTTGTTTGAACACAAATCTAGTCTCTTTTCTGAAGATTAAGATAAGTGCAGTCAGAAAGGGAAAACTGAGTTTGGGCACCACAGCTGTAGTGTAACAGAAGGTCAAATAATGTAAAGTTACTGACAGAAGTTATAAATTTTAAAAAGGGCACTGCACACATCAAGAGGCAAAAGGATAGGTGCTACAGCAAACATGAAAGAGACTTTCAGTGGGTGGTTTTTCCAGGCTGGATAAGAGGTTCTTAAGTCTTCACCCACAATTAAAATATTAGAACCAAAATTGAGCAAAGTGGGCACTAGATACTTTTAGCAATATTGAGAATGATAGCTGAACCAGTGCCATCAGTTGGTATGTCTTTATCGTGGAACTGGACTGAGACTGCATGTTTGCAACAACAATACTTCATTAGTTTTGCTTTATCATGAATAAAACTGTTCAGTCAAAAAGCAGAAAGTCCAATCAAAGTGTACAAGTCCAACCTGCTAGATTAATATTAGTAACAGTAATCTTCACCACCATTAACTGTCACCAACACCTCAAATTAAAATGCAATCATAAGGACAGTTACATTATTTTATTATCTGAAGTGTTTAAGCTGAGCCCTTTGGTGGAGTGAAGGACTGGGTTAATAGAAGTAACCTTCAACAGTGAAACTGGCCTAGTAAGCAATAAAATCTGGCATCTGATGCCTTTCAACCCCCAACAACATAGCCATTTATATGTGTAAGTTGGAACAATAAGTGCTTAGTATTTAAAGATTATAACTAATGAAAAATAAAACTAAGTTTTATCTCACAAAGTATTCTAACAAGTACATTTTTAGTTTATTTTTAAAAGCCAAATCAAGAAACAGAAATGTTGATACACAAATTTGTTACACCATTTACAAAGGAAATTAGTCACAAGTATCAGTAAAACAACAATACCTGTGCTGGCCAGCCCACTAGGTGACCTAACCAAAAAGGTTAAACCTTTAAGTTAAACCTTTGTCCACATTTCCATGTGAATGTTATTGGATTACCCTTATAACTGAATAACTGAAAAAATGAATAGGTCTGGCATCAATACAGCAGTATAGCTCACCTCAGCAAAAATTGGTTTCACTGTAAATTGGGCCACAAAAATCAGTAAAGGTGCTATCTACACAACCAAATTTCTGCACCCTTGCCACTACATAAACATAGACAAAACAAGACGAGACAACAGCTATCTTATTTGCAGGGTAATTTCTTGAGATGCTTGAATATATATATAGGCGTATATCTTTTTAAACAATAGTCTACCTGTTTGTCTCCTCCAAAACTTAGTTCCGGGGACTCGAATTTCACGTGCGTTCTCGACATTTTTGAACAGGTCGGAGCGTATGTATTCCGTCCATTTAAAACGAAATATATGAATAGAACGAATATTCGCGATAGATATGGCATTTACTCCTCTTTTAATTAGGAATACGACCTAATTTAAACATTAGTTTGGAACACAGTTAACAACACGCCCAATTCCATTTAATCAGAAACCACAATGACAATGGCTACGTTTTCCATTCAGTTTTTTATGAAAATTGACTTAGTGCTCGAAAAATGTTTGTCGAGATAAGCAATGGAAAGTAAAATTCTATCTTAAAAACAGACGTTGTCTATATCGACAAACATTTTAATTGCTATATTTATTTCTGCGGAAAACAAGCAAAAAAGTGTTACTCTTAAGTAAAGCCCCAGTTCGTTCAGTTAGTTCGTTAAACATTTATACCGTTCTCACTTACCCCTAACAGGTATAACATCACTGTTTCCTTGCGTTTGTCTTTTTCATGTACCTTTGTCTCCTCCACTGTGATTTTAAATGTGCCGTGGAGTCAGGATGGAAATAAACAAAGCCTGATCTGCAGGTTTAGCAACACCTGTGACACCTTTTACACAAAAGAGTTATGAAGTGAATCTAAACAACAGTCATTGGACATAGATAGTTACATTTTCCTACTTAAGACTTTGGTGTTACAGTTCACCAAGATTTATTCTAAGAGTTTTATTACACTGTCATCCTTAGCATAGTGGAACATGGAACATAAAACTGCTTTGTAACATTAAATGGGAAAAGTGCTTTACAGATAAAATTTAAGAAAACATTTAAACAATATAATGTTAGATCCTGTTTTAGACTGGAAAGTTGTTATTTCATACAGTTAAACACATAGTCACATCAAATGAACAGTGTTTCTGTATTGTATGTGTTACACAGATAAAATGGCATTATGAAATGAGCATCTGCAGAGTAAAACAAAATAAGGCTGATTGGCAGTACAGAATCATTGTCCTGGTGATCACAATGTACTGATAATCACAGTGCATTCTCATGAAAGCAACCAAGGAAATCAGAGACAAAAAAAAAGTTGAAGTGGACCCTATATCAGTACTTACCATACTGTGCAAAATCTTATTACACTCAAACTTGCAATTGTAATTGAAGTTATTCAGGAGAAAAAAACAGGAAGCATATTTAACAGAAATGCCTCCAACACCATAGGAAGTATTTCAGGCAGGTTGGATGGGGAACATTGGTGCACATTTTAGTCATTTTCAGGTCACTCCAGAGATGTTCTATCAGGTTCAGGTCCAGACTCTGGCTGGGCCACTCAAGAAATTCCACAGTATTGTAGAAGTCTCTCCTGTGGTTTTTTGATGGACTCTTTGCTGGGGTGTGCAACTGTATGTACTGCTGTCTTCCCATAGTAGCAGAAGCCCAGCCAACTCCAATTCTACCCCTCTATGGGTAAGGGGTAAAAGTAAGCCCTGTCACATCACGAGAAAATGTTCCCTCATTTTATTATAGTAGGAGTACAAGTAAGTGCATGGAATTTATACTCCACTACTCATGCTTCTTAAGGTCTGTCAATGTCCTGTGCTCTTTGTATTTCATAAGGTGTCATAGTCTGCCTATTAAATTATTCTGTGTTCCTCCCATGTTTTATGTGTTTGGCTACCAGAGTAATGGAACTTTACCCAGATTTGGGTAATACCCTAAACAAACTTTGCTGACTGATGCGTTTGTGTTCTGTCTTGTCTTGCTCCCTGGTACAGGTTCATATATATTCAGATTCATGTCCGAGCACTGCTGGCTAGATATTCTTGGATGGTAGCCTATTCTCAGCCTAGCAGTCATAATAACATATGTAAAACCCCCAGTAAGCCTTCTGATAAACTTATATTAGCTAAACACCCACGACAATGTATGTCACTGTCAGTGTTATTACTGAGTTATTATAGAATAATGTGACACATTTTGTATGCTGGCTAATGTGCTACAGTCTGTACACAGTCTGTACACTGTAGTGCAATTATAAGTCTACTTATGGTCATACAAATGATCAGGGAAAGCAGGTATAAGTTGGTGTTTTTTAACATTTAAATAATTCCAATTGTGTTGTAAATAATAAATAAAATAAACTTAAATGCAAAACAAAATTTAGTAGGTAAATGGCCAGCATTGCAAATTATAGAATTTATAGATTTTTCGCTTTTGTAAAAGACTAATTTAAATTAATTGGCTGTCTTATAATTTATAGACTAAATATAATGGACTAAATTATTAAACGTTCTGGGATACATATATAGTGTTCAAGCACGAAATGACTTTTTACAAGCCTTTTGGTTGCTCATAAGGAAATCTCAACGTCATATCCTGGATATGAAACGTCTAGAATGTTTCAGAATATTGCAGTACGTTCGCGTGCCTTCCACATGGGAAATTAGTGACGTCATCGCTAAGTAGATAAAGGTATTTTGAGCATTTGTTGACAGCACGGAACTGCTTCGTACGCGTTGTAAAAATTTGTTTAAGACGTTAATTTTTTTTTTATTGTAGCTACACTATTGAGAACAAATAAACTGGCTGCCTCTATCAACAGGTAAGCAAAATGCTGCTTTTTCGATTTCTCACCAAAGCATGAATGCTGCACGAGACAGACTGAGCTTCTGAAGTACTAATAGTAGATCGCTACCAATATTATTCTTATAAAACATGCTACGGGAAGGTAATGGTCTTACATTTAGCTAACTATCAGCTAGTGAAGCTGGCTACTACATAGCTAGCTATTTTTCTAACCTAATGCCTTGTGCAGATAGCTAGCTAAGATAGCTTAGGTAGCTAACATTATGTGACATATTTGGTAGCAACGATATCAACAAATTTTATTTCCTCTGCTGCTGATGGCAAATATAGGTAGGGTACGTGATTTGTATTCACCCATATAATCTCAAAAGCATCCCGTGTTAAATTTATTCAGTATTCGACTTATTAGTTAGCTAACTAGCTACCGGCTACTCATTTTACGTTCCGACTGGCTCTGGGAATGCCCTTTGCTATTTAGCTATTTGGATAGCTAGCTAGATATCCAGAATCGCTCGGAGTTAGCATAGAATGTTGCGTTTCAACACATTCACATTTATCGCTACTCAGCAAGCCGAGCAGTGGTAATTTACATGAATGCTAGCTAATGAGTGATGTTTCGATACCGTCTCGCTTTAGTCTAGGAAATTGTAGAAGCCTTTTTTTCATTATTCGTTGTGTCCTGGCTTTTCTTAACTACCTTAACCTATGTTATGTAGAGCGAGGTTATCAATTGGCCTTTCCACCAAATTCTCGAAGTGTATAATGTAGAGACAAAATTGTGAAGTCAGAATGCATTATGCATTTCAACGGGTCGTCATCTCTGAGGCAGAATACAATTGACTTTTTCACTGTTTCATTAACAAGGCGAAAAGTGAATGGAGAGTTAATATGTGGAGTTGTAGCTTTTCTTTGACATCTTTAAATGAAAGGGAAAAACAAATGTAAAGATAAAGAGAATGTAGAAGGCACCTTGCTTCTTTATTTATGTTTGAATAGTTTTTGCTCGTTACAGGGGTTTTCACATGGCTACTTTGTGAACACGAATTATCCTGTTCTGTTAATGCACGTAGTCAACATTCTGAACATGTTGGATGTTAACATATTTGTCATAAATATCTGATTTGTTTAAACGTGCATCTCTGGTTACATTTTGATGGGTATGCATGATCTAGTTTAGTGCCATCTCTGGTTTTGCTGCAACTGTGAAGTAGCTAGTTATCTAGATTTGTTACACACAAAATAGTTAACATTGCCTATGAGGAGTGGTAATTGTTCTGCCATTAATCAGGTAAGTTACATACTACACCTATGTTCAAGAATTATTATTTTAGACTAATATTAGCTAGTAGTTTTATTGTAGATAGCCAGTATTAATTGTTGGCTTATAATATTGGAACTTTATGATGACATTAATTTACATTTAGCTGACACTTTTTATCCAAAGCAAGTTACAGTTATGACCCTGTTTATTTCCTATTTTCCACATTGCCACACTTCTCCTTCTTTGTGGTGTTCTCCCTTTCACTTGTGTCTTCTTCCAGTCCCTATCAATGCATGTACAAATAACCCACTGTTTCATTCTTCAATAATTATTGCATCCACATTGAATTCATATTATGTCCAAGTTGTGATCAAGTTCTGTAGTGTATCGTCTTTGGTTGCACTCTCATTAAAAGCCTTTTGCTTACAGTGGACTTGACTTGCGCTTGCATCCAGCTGCAGGTTTTACTGAAAAGCCTGTTGAAAGAGCTCTGGTTATAGGGGACATGTGAAATTAACTAGGCCTTTAGGGACACCAGCAGCAGTAGCTAACTGTATACTAGGGGCCAGGGCACCAGACATTGTCGGTAATCTTAAGATCTTAGCCAAGCATAGGTTCTCTAAGAGTCATTCACACAGGAGCTAACAGTATATACCTTCGCCAGTCAGGGATTACTAAAAATATGGCAGAGATGTGTTAATTAGCGATGCTGTAGTATGCGCTGGTCCCATCCCAATGTGGGGCAGCGATATAACGTACATCTGGTTATGTTCACTGAACTGCTGGATGTCCAAGTGGTGCACACAAAACAATGTGGGCTTCACAGATAATTGGATCACATTTAAGGGCAAGCCTGGCCTTTTACGGCAGGATGGTATCCATCCTACTATGGAGGGCGCTGCTCTCCTTTCTTGTAACATAAGCCACAGTCTTATGACAGACCTAGTTAATCTTTGACAATCTAAAGCAGAGGCCAGGCAGCAGACAGAGGCTAAACCAACCGTCTGCTGATCACTAAGACATACTACCCCACTCTTATGCCAATCTAGACCATTCCCTCATTTCACTGTCACAGCACATCCCCCTCCTCAACTCCTCCCTGTGTCTGTCTGTCTGTCTCTCTCTCTTGGCCACACCCCTCCTGTGTATCACACCTGTTGTTTTTCACATTGTTAAGATGTGTATTTAAGGTCCTGTTTAGTCTGTAGTCTTTGTTTAACCCATGTATGCTGTATTTAGTTACATTTACGGCATTTAGCTGACGCTTTTATCCAAAGCATCTTACAATTATAACTGAGTACAACTAGAGCAATTGAGGGTTAAGGGCCTTGCTCAGGGGACCAACAGTGGCAACTTAGCAGTGGTGAGGCTTGAATCAGCAACCTTCCTATTACAAATCAAGTACCTAAACCACTGTGCTACCACAGCATTAATTATGATGAGGAGGAGGATTACTGTAATTATTATTAATCTAATATTTTCTGCTTTGCACAGTGTGGACCAACAAATAAACAAAAACCCCACTATTTTTGCTGCTCATCCCTTAGAAACATGGGCTGCTATTAGCAAGCTAACAGGCATATTTATTATCCACCTATGTAAGAGGAAAGATATAAACATTTTAACATTTCAGCAATTTCTTGAACACTGTGGTAGCTTAGTTCTTTGAGGGAAACCATGCACTGAAGATTAATGTTAATGTTTCTCAAGGATCTTTTTAAATGATGACTCCTTCTCTATTGTTAATATGTGCATAAACATGATTGAAAGGACTTCATGTTTAACATATGTGGTGTGCATCAGCTCATTAGCTTAACAAGACCACTAGGAATGGAAGTAATATTTTTATTCAGCAATAAACACAGAAGATTGCATGCTTCATTTAGTTTGCAAGCATTTCAGATGTCAGATGTCTGTTAACACTTAAGTGAAAGATGATGTGCAGTCCATGGTGGTATAGTAAAACTTGATTTGATTTTGTTCATGTATTTACCATATTGCCTATATTCTTGTGTACACCAGTAGTATATCTTTGTATTTGAATTACACTGTGGTGTAGTAGTTTTAATACTTTTAATAGATTGTCAGTTATAAAGGATAAAATTCATTTGGGCACCACCCTGATTAACAGGGTGCCAATTTGATATGTGATTATTTCTTGTCTACTGAACGTTAGAATATCACTCTCGACTGACAGAGTTAACTAACCTAATCTGACTAATAATTTGGGGGCGGGGGGGGGGGGGGGTGCATGGCATTCCTAGTTCATGCATTTACAATAGCACTTGTGTTTGCGATTTGGGGAAAAGAATTTAGGAGATACAGTAATTCATGAATATATAGGATCCATGAATCAATGAAACAAAAAAAAAAATCATACACTTAATACTTACTCCTGGTCTCAGAATGAGGTTTGTAAAACAAACCCAGGGAGGGGTGGAGCAAGTGGATAATCAGTTTAATTACTTTATTAATTTCTAGGAGTTACAAATGACTAACTTTATTCTCTAATTGCTTCATATAGGATTTCTAGTAAACACAACTAGGAGTGATTAACAATTTGTTTACAATAAGCATGAGGTAAGCAATATACAAATGAGGTGATCTGGGTGAAACAATACAAATGAATAAGAAAAAAGTAATGAGCAGAGTAATACAACAACAGACATGTCAGAATTTGGAGATTATATTAAAATAACCATACATTACTGGTTGATTATCACTTGACATTGTAGTAGTATATTAAATGCCAAGTGGTTACTCTATGAATCTGTGGGATGAGAAAGTTGGTTGTCCTGGTAAGAATTTGAGTCTGATGGAATTTATGGTCACAGTTTCTTGAAATATAACCTGGCTGGTAAGAGCTTTTCACCTTCCCACCTCTCGGTTTATGACCCCTAAGGAAAAGGGTTCGAGGGTCAGAACGCCAGGCCATCTTGATAGATAGGCTGTTTATGGCTTTGTTGTTCAACCTCGAAGCACCAGCCAATCCTGGCTGTGCTTCGTGCTATGGAGGTCACAGTTTCATCAGGGGAGTAAAATTTGTAGTCTATCTTCCCTACAGTGTCATGCTGACACAAAGTAAGCATCCTTTAAACAAGCTTAGTTACATGAAGGTTGAAGTGTGAAACAATGGCAGTTGAAGATGTGTCTATAGTATAGAAAAATCTCAACTTCTGAAAGGACATAATAAAAGCTGGAAATCTTGGGGAAGTGGAGCTGGAGAGGGGGCCATTAGTACTCACATAACAGCTCCCGCATGCAGATGTTATCTTTAAAAAAGTCTTTGTGCCCTTTCCCCCAAATCCACAAACAGTTTTTAGTGTTTTGCCTCCAGTATACAGGGTTTTAAATGAAACTATGGCTATGAAGTTAAACTGCATTATGCCATCTTCATTTTAAAAGATGTCATCATTTTGCATTAAACAGAAACAGATTTCTGAATTCCAAATTTAGTTTTCCTACTGTATAGTTATTAGCTGTGAAAACCCTGAATTTGTTCTTGCTGTTGATAAAATGTTTTTGTTTAACTAGAGCAGCTGAACCTGTTGAGGGAGAAGACATCCACAATTGAAAGAAGAGCCTTAAGGGGCAGTAGCCATGCTGTGTTGGGGAAATGCCTCCTATGGACAGCTTGGACTGGGTGGCATTGATGAAGAAATTGTAGTAGCGCCACGCAAATGTGAATTCTTTAATGGGAGGGTGGTGCGTGACGTAGGATGTGGACAAAGACACACCGTCTTCTTGCTTGGAGATGGAACTGTGTATACATGTGGCTGCAATGACCTAGGGCAGCTGGGCCATGAAAAGGCACGCAAGAAACCAGGTAAAGCAGTTAATGTATATCTCAGTTGTTTTATACAGATGTAAACTCACAATGGCTATTTTGTTAAGTGTACTTTTTGTACCATGTCTTTTACTTTGCCATACCTTTTTTCATACTCAGTAGTTCTCTGAAGAGAACTAATGATCTTGCACTGTATGTGATATTTCCAGTGACCCATTTTATCAATGATATGTTGTGATAAAGGCTGACTGAGCAAAGTGTGGAAGTCTTCAATAGAACAGGTGCAATATTACAAGTCCAATTTTTCAACAGAAATCATGCATGGAAAAGTGTGGAAATATTCAATAGCACAGGTGCAATATTACAAGACCGAATATTTCAACATAAATCATGCAGTTATTAAATTTTAATCATAAAGTGTGTTTTACAGAGCACAGACACACAGAATTCACCCTGGACCACTCTTAGGGTGAACTAATTGAAGGTAAAAGCATTGCAATATACTGATTTGTTCATCTGTAAGTTGTAACTGTAAGAAATGGAGGAATTTACAATGTGTAGCAATAGAATGGTGATGTACTTTTGTCCATATTATACAACCCTACTTAGTCTGTAAGGCTCTTTCAACTCCACTATTACAATACACTAACAAGCCAATGCTTAAACATGTGTAATTTGTAGAGGACCTTTTTATTTGTAAGATTTTTTTTTTTCTAACTACCTTACTGATTCACTTTACCGATGAATGAAACAAGGCTAGTTTAATGTGTGTTCTTTTTGTTTATTTATTGAGCAACGTAAAATATTGAAAAATGCAAGTCTGCTGTATATTAGCATTGCATAGTATATCATTTGTTTGTTATTGCATTATTAATCTTTATGCTTTACTGATATCACATAAGGTAACAACACTCAGATTTGTTTTTATGTATTCTGATGGAAAAAGGAAAACATACCATAGAAGATTTAGAGCTTATAAATCTTTGTATTGCTTTGTATTGAACTGTCTTCGATACAGCTTTTCAGGATCTAGGCCCTTGTGTTAAAATGCTTCTGGTAACTGGTCAAAATTTGTGGTGGACCTAGGGTGTTAAAGCCACCTTACGCTGCATTTTATTAATTACATAGGGCACACATGCATTTATCACCATTTGGTTAATTTGGTGGACAAAAATGTGCTTGCGACAAGGTAGGTGGAGTGATAGAGCGGGGCATGTGACATTTAAAATCTGTCAGTGCAGTGGCAGATTTTGTCTTGAAGCAGAACCTGTGCTACCTCATCCTCAGACTTGCTCAAATGCAAATGCAACATGGTATTTCCCTAACTTTAAGCAGGAACATAAGGACGTGTCCAGTTTCTTGTGGGATTTTGACCACAAACAACACTGCACTAAAATATATTCTAGTTACTAATTAAATAAAATTGCTTTAATAATTTTTTGTTGGGAAAAATTATTCTATAGTGACCATTAAATGGGAATTAGACAGTTGGTATTATGCACAGGAAATTATAAAACCTAATTTAAATAACTTGTATTGCAATTATGTAAATGTTTTATTGTCATCATAGTAAACAACAACAACAATAATAATAATGCTTCAAGTGCCATATTTTGGTATGGTAGCTGTATACTTCCTTGACAAGTATGTTTGTTCCCTAATTTGTAAAATGTTTGTAATTGCATTGCTTTGCATCTGATTAGTGTGTCTCTGTTGCCAGTCATATGCCTTATTTCTGCACTTGGAAATGTGTCTGTGAAAAATAGAGCCCTCAGTTTCATACAGGCCTAATTGAATCTGTTTAACACCTGTATACTAAGGACCTGTATGGAGTGTGGGTTCATTGTGCATTATCCAGTGACTTCTCAAGATAAGTAAAATAGTAAGTTAAATATTTTATATGCCCCAGTCTCTTAAAAATATTTTAATATGTTTTTGTTTAATGTGTTTATGTAGAGCAAGTTGTTGCACTTGATGCACAGAACATTATAGCAGTGTCTTGTGGCGAGTCCCACACTCTTGCCCTGAATGACAAAGGGCAAGTGTTTGCATGGGGTCAGGCAACTGATGGACAGCTGGGCCTTACCAACATAGAAGATTGCATCCGAGTGCCCAGGTGAGGCACGTCCCTCCATTTCTATGGAAACACCATATCAGTGAGGTGAACTTTATACATGTTACAATGCAAAATTGCAAAGAGTTAACAGACAAAAGTGTAGGAAATACAAGTACGTGTGCGCAATACCATATGGACTTGTCTATATCTAATTTCTGACTTAATGGGTTTTAATTTTAAACCTTTAAGCACATTCAGTTTAGTAAGTAAGTTTAGTTAGTTCTTCCATAAAATTGTTGTGGTGAATAGGTGAGTTTGGTGGGAGGTGATTAAGAAAAATCATTAGTTTGCCTGTAGAGAGATTTTATTTCAAGTGATCAAGGAACCAGTTCCAGTTCCTAATATATGTACTTGTATTTGCATTCATTATAGTTGATTTCATTTGGATTTAATGAGCTAATTAAAATTAATGAATAAATAAATGAATAAAAGTAAGTTAACATGAATTTCTTCTACTGTAGAACAGTCAAATGCTTGTCAGAGGCCCACATTGTCCAGGTCACATGTGGATATCGGCATTCCCTTGCTCTCTCTAGAAGTATGATACTCAGTGTTCTTTTAATGTCTTTTTTTTTTAAACATATAATTAACATAATATAATTAAGACCCATGTTAATTCTTCATCCACTGATATTGACTTTTTTTTTATCTCCCCTCTTCAGAAGGACAGATCTTTTCCTGGGGCCAAAACAGATATGGTCAACTAGGACTGGGAAAAGAAGGAAATGGTGTCTCTACCCCACAGGTCATCCAGTCTTTACTGGGCATCCCATTTGCTCAGATCGCTGCAGGAGGTGCCCACAGCTTCGGACTCACGCTGTCTGGGGCTGTATTTGGTTGGGGGAGAAACAAGTTTGGCCAGCTAGGTCTGAATGATGACAAAGGTAGTCAGTTGCTTAATTTAGTGAAATTGTCATACTGAATAGCACAGCAGCTATGAAAATATGTGCCTGTTCTCTTGTAGATCGATGTTTTCCTTCCTTGCTGAAAACACTCAGGTCCCAAAAGGTTGTTTACATATGCTGTGGAGAGGATCACACTGCAGCACTGACAAAGGTAAGCATCAGTTCTAATGTTCTAATGTGTGTGTGTGTAAATGTCAACTCATAGTATGGCTGTTTACTTTTGGAATACATGTTACCATTGTTACCAACTCTTATTACTTTAGGAGGGGGGTGTATTCACGTTTGGAGCTGGAGGGTATGGCCAGCTGGGACACAATACTACAAACCATGAGGTTAACCCCCGGAAGGTTTTTGAACTCATGGGGAATGTAGTTACACAAATTGTATGTGGTAGGTAAGTATAAAACATATGCCTTAATTAAGCTAAATTTTCCAGGTCACCTTTGGACCTTCATGGGGACAAATTTACTGGTATTTAAAAAAGAAACGTGTGGGGTATTCCATGTCAACTCAATTAGGCCTCCGAGTTCATATAATTGATTTTCTTGTAAAAAAAAATAATCATGATATAACTTTTTTACATTTATGAGACCTTGCAAAGTCATCTACTCCAAATAATTTTTAGTTATGAATTTTTTAAAGCTTTTTAGTTTTTTAAAATCTTATTTATAATTCATAATTCAAACTATTTGGAATAGAGCTGTATCATTTTGCAAGGTCTTTAATAGGGGTTTTCATATGATTTTTTTTATTTATTATTATTATTATTTTTTTTTGTTTCCCGAAGAAAATCTATTGAATGAACTGGGAAGACTAGGTAAGGTGGTATGGAATGACCCATGCATATTTCCATAAGCATGACTGGTGTGCATGCTGGCTTTGATGTGTCGGTGATGATCATGCCTGCCTATTAGTACAGGGATACACATTCTGATTTAAAACATTAAAAGTATGTTTTGCCCAAAGCTCTGTTTCATACTAGTCTTTGATGTTTTTTTTATTTATTTGATATGTAAGAGGTATTTTAATAGACACTGCAAACATGGCTAATCTAGTACCAGTGATAATTCTTGTATTGAATCCTACACTATTACTTCACTAAGAGGAGAAAAAATTGGCATTAATACCACTTTTAGAGATTTGCTGATATTTTAGAAAACTGGTGATTCTTTTACCCTCCATCTAAATATCTAAAACTGATTTTTTCATAACAAAGTATGATTTGACTTATTCTAGTGTATATGTGGATAATTCTGCTGATCCTAAAGTTGTGGAACTCAAACCTTTTGGAGTGATTTCATTTTTACTTGATGATATGATTTATTTACTTTAGCTGAGATAACTCTCTTCATTATCAGCTAACATTAAGTTAACAAGACTGTTAGCTAGCTAACTTGCATAATGTTGACATTGTCAATCATACTTGTACACATACTGATGTGAGTAACCAGAGCTTACTTTAAAATTTATATGGTTTAACATTAGTAGTGCATTTTTTTAGTGGTGAATCTTTCTTACCTGCTGGCAAATTGATGTGTACTTTGGCCTTTTAGAAAAGTTGCAGCTTCACCAATAGCCTTACGGTAATCAAAGAGCATGACACTTGAAGACAGTCCACCAACCATAACAATTTACTTGTCCATCCATCATTTACCTCTATCTGTTTTGTTGATATTTTAATGCAAGCAACAATATTATCCTGTAAGTGTCATTAGATAGCTTTTATATCATCCTGTGTCCATTTGCTTTCATTTGCAGGATGGTGGTATGGCATTATCCTGGAGCCCTGGTTTAATCTGCATTTTAATCTTAAAGTTTCAAATGTTCTAAAATGTGATAATTATTTCTATTCATATGTAAGGCAGCATAGTCTAGCTTTCATCCCATCCTCTGGAAAGATTGATTCTTTTGGACTTGGAGGAAATGGACAACTTGGCACGCGTTCCACCTGCAACAGGAAGAGCCCTGCCCCTGTCAAAGGCCAATGGAGAGTATACAATGACTCCACACCAATAGACACAGGTAGGTACATATAGTGAGGACAACTTGCAGCAGTGGAGTTTGATTCAAAGGTTTTTACATGTAGCACATTTGTTAGTTATATATTACATATAACTAACTATACATAATTTTTCTGGAAATTCAAAGTCAAAATTATTTTACCTAATTTTGTTATCCACAGATTCGTTTTTAGATATTATGTTTTGGATATTAGTTTAGATTTATGATCTTTTTTTCTTTGTTTGCCATATTATGAAATCAGTTAACCATATATAGGGATTGTCTGTTTTAAGAGGCTGAGCCTTTCTATTGTGTGAAGAGAATTTATGCTGGAGGAGATCAGAGCTTCGCTCACTGCCAGTGTCCTCAGGTATGTGTGTATACCCAGGCTAAAAAAAATAGATTTTAGTATCCTTAAAGAATATACCTCAGTGAAGTTTTAATTCTGCCACTGTAGTGCGCTGTTTAAGAAGTTCTGTACAAAAGTTCTCTTATACTTGCATAACAAGATTTTGCACAAAAAAGTTTATTTCTTCAGTTTTTAGTTAGTTGTACCTATTTTGGTAGAATGCTTCAGTCTTTTTACTACCTTTTAAACTCATAACACTCTTCTATCTAATGCAGGTTTTATTTCTTTCCTGCAGACCTCCAGTGAATTTTTCTTTTTTAAATGTGCTGTGCTGCTTTTTACTATAATGCTTCCACTGCTTGTTCTTTCAGGCGAACTCAGAGTTTATTATAAAGCTGTTTGACAAAGCTGAATGAAATATATCTGCAAATTTACAATATGATCAGTAGTGTTGCAGAGTAAAAATTGATGTGTCTAAAATCTGGAAGATTGCTTGCTTTGGAGGCTGAGCATAACCTAAATGTGTGTGATATTGTGTATATCATATATGTGAGAAATTGTGGTTTCATTCTTAGAATGGGTGTCCTCCAGAGGATCTGAGATTTCAAAAATCTGATCGGCACATCTTAACCCTGAATGAGGACCTTATCCAAAAATGGCTGAGCCATGGTCATGGAAGACTCTCACCAGAAATTACAGCGTACAGTACTCATTATATTGAACTCATCAAAAAATTTGTTCCATTCAGTTTTCTGTTTAGTGTGTATAATTACTTTTGGATTTGTTTTACTTTATCATTCAATCGGTATATGTTATTTTGTTCGTTTCACAAGTAAAGACTTGTTTATTGACTGTGAATAGTCTGGTAACCTTTTTATTACATTTAACTTCATTTTAGTTTGTGTTTCATGATTTGTAGGAATTTTGTTTTATCGTGCAAACTTTTTAATTTATGATATAAAGCAGTTTGAGACTTGGGACTCAAACTGATGAGTCATTTTATTGTTATTACATTTGTACCTAATTTCTACTTTTTTTTTAATTGTTATTCTCTCTAATATCTCCTATAGTGAGATTGACCTTGTGTTCTCCTCAGCAAGTTGCCTCAATGGAAGTTTTCTGTCTTTGAGGTAATGTATGGTTTTCCTTGTTTTGAGTTTTTGTCATTTTAAACCCATTTTTGCATTCACATTTTATGTAAAGATAAATATTTAGCAGCATCTCTCCCTGTGCTTTAGAGAATGTTTGTTTCTTATTTCAATGGCAAGGGTGATGCATTTACATTTACAGCGTTTGACTGTATCTGGATTTATCATTTCTTGCACAGTTGAAGGACCTCTGTCTGAAATGTACTAAACTGCAATTTTGTCCCAGAATATGTTAATCTGAACTAGTGAAAGCAAAAAGTACTGAGGATTTACTCTATAATGGAGGCAAATATTCTGATTAAAGGCTACATTCTGTACTTATCCCATATGCATGAAATGTTTCCTTAAAAAAAAAAAGTTTAATTTATTTTTGTTGTTAATATGCAAGTAATCATTTTCTAGTTATCCAGATCACTACAGCACTAGCAGTAAATGTTCAGGTGTAGATGCCAGCATTGCTCGCATCCTGTTCCACAGACTTATCCAGCCTGAGTATCCATGTATCTCACAACAAGTGAGTTAATTGGCCCAATTTTCATTATATTTACTTTGAATTTAACTTCTGAAGAATGTGCATGTCGTGATTTCTGTTTTATTTATGTAATGCAGGTTGCTGCAAGTTTGGAGAAGAACTTAATCCCCAGCCTCAGCAGCTCTCCTCCAGACATAGAGGCACTGAGACTCTACCTCACACTTCCACAGTGTCCTCTGTTCAGTGACCCCAACATGTACATTACCCTTGCCATCCCATTTGCCAAGGCGGTCATCAGCCTGAAGTGTGCTCCCATCAAGGTACTTGGTAAGTGTCCTGCATTCAGTTATTGTCCCGTTAGGGGCACATTAGTGGACATTTTTGTTATTTCTGTATTGGGACTAAGTATTCCAGTTTCTTCCCATTTTTAAGTGATTTCAGCTACTGAGTTGAGTTCATCCCCATTACTGTTGTCACTGCAGGCATGTTTTACATTGTCTCCTACATGTGGATTACTATGGTGTGCCAGCAAGTATTCAGTCCTCGAGCAATAGCTGTCTTCCATTTACTTTAAATTTATTTGCTCGGAAAACAAAGTTCTGGTGTATTCAGTTTGCAGTAGAACAAATGCTACTGACTGGCAAGGGCTGAGCCTGCCTACTCCTGTTTGTAAAGGACCCCGATTACCGGTTATCTTAAATCAATGATGCAGTGACCTGGTATTACCAGAGGAAGGTATTTAGTTTGCTACCATTCAAGGTGACATGGGATAAAAGGTCATAATGGCTCTAGCATGTAGTGAGTTGTCTGTTGTAAAATGGCAAGTGTTGCAAAGTAGCTGTGACTTGCCACACCACGTCTGGTTTAAAATGTTCTTCTGATTGGTCTTCTGGGCAGTAGTCCATAAATAGTTAACATTATGGCCACTGGTGAACAAAAATCTGTACTTGCACTGTGGCTTGAGGGCACATTTGCCTACAGAAGATGATGGTGATAGCAGCATAATGGTATCACATACAACACATTTGTTAATGATACGACCTCATTTGAATTACTGGCTCTGAAACTAGTTGATCCCATCCCATGCTATTTCTGCTGATTTATTGACCACCTAAATCTTCCTGTTTTTCCGTCACATTTCAGTGGGCTAGTTCTGTTTGCCAGATGATTTGTTTTTAGTGATTTTAATATCTATGTGGACATTAATTGCTCTTTATGCAGCATTAATGCAATATGTTAACTTTCCCACTCACTCTCATGGTCACATATTTATGCTGCTGGTCTGATATTACTTTCGTCTTTGGATCTTTATTTGGTGTCTTGGATCATAAACTGATTGAAGCTACTGCCAGCATTTCTGTTTTTCATATATTACATAATGTAATATTTAAATTTTAAATAATGTACTATGAAACCTCTTGACCCTCTTCCCTTTTCCGCTCATCTCCAGTACACATGCCTGTCTTCTGTTTACAAACTTTCCTGTCCTGAAGATATTGTGTTTCTCTATAATAGCTTATTTCCTGATGTACTTGACCAGGTAGCCTTCTATAAAAAACTGGTTCCCATGGGCTGTTCACCATGAATTATTCCTGAGTTGCATGCTTTGAAAACCACAGGTTGGCACCTTAAGTGCCTCTATTAGAAAACCGACCTTGTTTTTATAGAACAGCACTAAATGCTGCTTTATGATTTTATGCTCAGTCTAGATGGTGTCGTTATTAAACCTTCATCAGCAATTCATAATCTTGGTGTACTCTGACTCTTCACAGAAAGGTGATAAGTTAAATTTCTATATTATTATTATTAGTAGTAGTATTATAATTATAATTTGGTGTTGCGTATGTGACTTCTGAGTGATAACTTGCTTCCTGCCAACAAGCCAAGTGAATTTGCATTGCCTCATCATGCAAACAACCTTTTTAAGGAAATGGAAGCCAGTATATACTGGCAGAGATTGTATTTATTCACTACATCAAAACTTTCAGTACTAAAATACCTTTGGCTTCCTCAGTGCTTTTGTCAGTGGCATTGATTTAAAAAAAGTCACAGAGGAAAAAAGGCCAATAAAGGTTGATACAGTGTATAGTCGTGGCCAAAAGTTTTGAGACTGACACAAATTTTGTCTTGTGACATGGTGCTCCATCATGCTGGAAAAAACATTGTTCATCACCAAATTGCTCCTGGATCGTTGGGAGAAGTTGCTCTTGGAGGATACCATTCCTTATTCTAAGTGTTCTTAGGCAAACTTTTGAGCAAACCCACTCCCTTGGATGAGAAGCAACCCCACACATGAATAGTCTCAAGATGCCTTACTGTTGGCATGACATAGGACTCATTGTAGCGCTCACCTTTTCTTCTCCGGACAAACATTTGACCAGATGTCCCAAGGAGTCTTCATTAGAGAAAATAACTTCACCCCAGTCCTCTGCAGTCCAACCCCTATACTTCCTGCAGAATGTCAGTCTGTCCTTGATGTTTTTCTTGGAGAGAAGTGGCTTCTTTGCTGCCCTTCTTGACACTAAGCCATCCACCAAAAGCCTTCTCGTCACTATGCATGCAGATGCACTCACACCTGCCTTCTGCTATTCCTGAGCAAGCTCTACACTGCTGGTGACCCAATCCCGTAGCTGCATCCTCTTTAGGAGATGGTCCTGGCTCGTTTTTTGACTTTCTTGCGTGCCCTGAAACCTTCTTCACTGCAACCTCTTTCCTTGAAGTTCTTGATTATTTGATAAATGGTTGATTTAGGTGCTATCTTACAAGCAGCAATGTCCTTGCCTGTGAAGCCCATTTGATGCAATACAGTGATGGCTGCACATATTTCCTTGGAGGTGACCATGGTTAACAGAAGTAAATGTCATGCACCACCACCACCCTTTTTAAAGCAACCAGTCTGCTCTTCTAATCAGCATGACGGAGTGATATCAGATCCCTTGTCCTTGTGAACACTTTCTCCTGAGCTAACAAGATCATCACTGAAATGATGTTAGCAGGCCATTTTTTGGCAGGGCTGAAATGCAGTGGCTGGAATGCAGTAATTGGTGATTAAGTTCACTTTGCAATTAATTGCAATTCATCTGAACACTCTTAATCATAGATATATGATTAATTTTCATAGTACTTAGACTAAGAATATCAGTTTAGTATGAGTTTGAACTTTAAAATGGAATATTTTTTGAAAATGAATGGAACAATTTATTACAAAACAATTTTATAAAAGTCTCTTTGTACATCCATGGGTTATTGTTTATAATGAAAACACAAACATTTGCTCTGCATGAATATAGCCTGTAAATGGTTGATGAAGAAAAATACCAGCTTTTTAATTATTTTTTTGCTTTTCTGATGTGTAGGCTCAGGTGTTAAGGTGGCAGTTTTCAAACACCAAGTTGCAATAATTTTGGAGGATGTGGGAAAAGTACATAATCCTGTCTTTGTGATATTTTATTTTTTTTATCATAAATTAATTTACATTGTTATTGTTGAATAAGGGAATTACTGTGAGGGAGGAAAAAAACACATTTGGTGAGTAAAAGAAAGGAAGGAAAGAAGAGGCAAAAAGAAAAATATCAATCCAGATAACTTCATTAATTCCAAAGACAAAAATACATACATGTTTTGCTTAGTTATGATCTGCATTAAATAGCCATTATGTTTGTTAGTTACAAACACATTTAAAATTGAATGTTTACAAAATATCTTGAAGAGAAATTTGTTTTTTTAAAGAGCTGTGTATTAATCAAATGAGCATGATTGCTTAATCATTCCTGTACAGAAATAGCACTTTTAAAAATGTCTATCAGGATTAGAATAACCAGTATGTAAAGGTTGAGGATAAAATTGTGGAACTTAAATTATTCATCTGAAGGTGTTCATCTTGTTTGGTTGTGCTCTCTTGTTCTTACCAATGATTTTTGTTTTTCTTTTCTTAAAGAGAATTGGTGGTCTCGTCTTGATCCAGCTGTTTTCCAAGGACTTATGGAATTGTATAAAGAGGTGGTTGTGTATCTGCTCCGGATGCTGAAGGTTGGAATTCCACCATCTGAACACAGGATATTTAACTGCTTCCTCAGCATCTGTCTCAATTTTTTGGAGATCCTTCACTCAGTAAGTACAGTGAATGTCGTAGAAAATATAAAAATAAATGCTAGGGCTGTGAGGACATCAATATCAATACAGCAGGCAACGTTGATTACAGAAAAAAAAGTAGATTCACACCTGTTGCTGTGAATGTTGTAAATTAGTTCTGGTGCAACTAGTTGCAGGAGCGCATCGCAATTTCTTTTGAGAGCATTTCTAATCAAATAACATCACGAAGACCAAATGTGGAGGTCGAATGTCTGGAGAAGTATTGATTGAATAATAATTTAAAAAAAAACAATCCCAGACAGTCATGACTTCATTTCAGACCTGACAATGGGGGTGTAGGGTTGGAGGATTGATTGGAAATGTACCAATATGAACACATCAATGAATTGGCAATTAAAATTAGATTATAATTAATTGGGGCACCACCCCATTATAGGGAGAAATTAATTCAGACAAAAAATTTGCCAATTCAGTCTCGGTTCATAAAAGTCCTAGGTTCTATGAAGTAGTATTTGATGCAGCCACCAAGAAATTTGAAACACAACCCATGAACCACAAATTCTACAACTAATAGTATGTTTATTGTCTAATCAGCAGTAAGAGTAAGAATGCATAAAAAATTAAGGATGGTTTTAATAAAGAACTCAATAATACAGAGCTACAACCACACAACAAAATTAACAAGATTTGTGGTGAACCAAGCATGATTAAAACAGGATTTTTTTTTTAAACAACTAACAGGGATGAGAGAATTAGTGGACAGATTACAGAAGAAAGAGCTTTCTCTAATTCTAATGTATGAGTTACCCAATCGGTGTCAACCACAGCACATATGAATGGAATTATCATGCCTTACTTTGATTCAATGGATTTAAACTTGCCATCTGTTTATGCTTAGACCAGGCCACAGTTGGATTGCTTTTCTAACTAAACTCATGGCTTAGCTTTGGGCCCAGAATTACACTGCGTTTACCTGGCAGTTGAATGGGGGGGGGGGGGGGGTCTTCCGGCTGTCACCAAGCTGTATATTTTTGGGGATACTAGGATGATCTCGTCCATTTTTAAGGTGAACTCCTGAGACGCAGTACATCTGGGTAGTCCAATAACTACCTGAATCTGAAGATCCAAGACTAATCGTTGGTCAAACTATAAAAAAAGTCTGTCCCTACCAGTCTTGTAGCTAAAGAGAATGTATATGTACTAAATGATAATGCTAACTTTGCAGGTCACATGTGTTGTGAGCTCATTGAAAAAAATACAGTGAATGAACACACACACAAAAACTGAACAGAAAAACTTGGTCAAAAGAAAATCAAGTGAGACAAGCTTCATGAAAGGCTCTGACTTAGTTTCCAAAACTAAGTTTCAAAATCTTAGTTTCTTCTCGCAAACTTTATTCGGTGTTGTTCCAGACTCAACCTATCTGAGCTAACTTCTTTGGGAAACATCAAGGGAGGGGTGTGCCTGTTTGGGATTCATGAATATTAATATCCTTTGTTCCAAGTAGATGGCGGTTGGGTGTCTAGGGGGTTGATCACCATGAACAAAGAAAATTAAAATCAAAATAAAATAAGGTAACTCATGCATATTTTTTAAATCATATGATCATAATACAGTAAATGGAAACATTGTATAATATTACAGTGGCATGTACTTGCCTTCCATTTTGTATAAATTAGGTTACCTTGACATAAAATCACCTAATACATTTTCTTCTGATTTGTATAACATTATCAGTAAACATAATTAGAAGTGGTTAACTATTTTGTTGCCAATAGCCATGATGTAAGCTAATGTTAAAAGGAATAAAGAAGCATGGACAAACATGGTATTTTACAGGTTGAAATCATACAGGTGCAATGTTATTACTTTGTAGAATTTATACCTGTGGAAAGAGAAATATAACATCACAACACTTATCATTGCCAGGAGGTACTGTGCATTTATGGAGGGGGAAAAAAAAATCATATCAGTTGTAATGAATAAATCGCTAATAAATAAAAATTGCCATAGGGAAAATTGTCATAGGAAGATGAATTTCAAGCTGTAGGAATACACGTGGAGAGTTTAGTTGATCTGGCATAATTTAGGACCTGATGTAATTTTGAAACAGATGTAAAAATGCCTTTACAGATCCATGGATAATCATGACAGAATCTAATTAAAAACTAGTGGTCTGGGCCGAATTCATAACAATGGCAGACAAAATGGCAGTGCCAGCGTTATCCTCTTGATTGTGAACTGACAGTCCATATGGAGGGGGAAGAGAGACATTAAAGGAACAATGATTTTTAATCCAGCAAAAGAGAAGTCAACTAGCCACTACAGAAGGGAGAGGGCTTGTTTGTTTCAGGTTTATGCATGTTTTATATTGCTAAGTAAAATTAAAAAAATGTTAATCTTAAAAAAATAAAAGGAATATAACACTATTATGCTAAAAAAGACTGTACACCAAAGGTCAATGGCCGATTTAGAAGGGCATTAATCAGAGAAGCAGCCAGTAGTCCAGTGGTAACTGAAGGAGCCTGAGAGATGCATAGCTCAGGTGAAAAATTTTGTTCCTAGAACAGTCATTATCTGGACATTCTACAATGCTGGGATTTATCAAAAGAAAGCTGTTACTGACAGGCCATTTGAAATCCTGTTCTGGGTTTGCCAAAAGGCATGTGGGAGAGCTGGCAAACATGGACAGAAATGAATTGGTCTGGTAATGCTAAAGTAGGTATTTTTGGATATTAAGGATAATGATTCCCAAATACCCAACACTGCTCATCACCCTCACAGCACCATCCCTTCATTAAATAATATACCTACCAGGGTGGTAGTATCAAGTGACTTTTTTTTTTTTTTTAGCAGCAGGGAGTGAAAAGCAGGGTGTTTTTAGGGGTAGTTGGATTGCATCAAATATAAGGCAATGCTAGTAGTTCCACTCTGCAAGACACTAGAGAATTTGACAGCAGAAATTGCTGTTCACAAGTTGTATACATTAAGTCTGATAACTTGAGCACTTTTTTGCTAAGAGTGAGCAAATATTTCAGGATCCATGTGCAAAGCTAATAGTGACATCCCAAAAGACTTGCAGTTGTAATTGCAACCAAAGATGTTTCTACCAAGTGGTGACATGGAGGTAAATCCTATTGCAACCGACAAATCTGCTCTTTTGGTTATTAACTATACTGTCACAATAAAAAATATTTTGCCAATGTGTAGACATTTTTTTTATATATATCAAATAGTAAAATTCCTAATTTCATTATCACTTCCATTACAAAATGTAATATAGAATCAACTAAAGGCAAGGGCTTAGTATTAATTACTTTATAATTAAAGTCTAAAAAATACTTACATTTCCCTTATCTTTAGATTTGCCAGCAGTATGTATTAATCTCTTGGTAAAGGTTTTGGTACCAGTCCTGCGTTATGATGACCCACATTAGAAAAAGCTTTTAGACACAAAGTGTTTAGCCCACACTTGCAGGCTTTTGCCCAGTATAGCATTTTGTGCTGGTCTTTGCATCCAATGGCATAGCAGACCTTTTAACTTCAACATAATGCCAGTGGGTCCAGGATGTGCAAGGAAAAAAGGCACACTTTTTCCAAGGTAGTTCGTAAGCCATGATACTCAGATGAGGATGGTATAATTGCAGCAGCAACCTTAGTGAGGTGTATAAGGGAGCCAAATCTAAACATCTTGTGTATCTGATGTTTTCTATGGTAGGCATCTTATAAAATACTGACTGGGTTGTCTTATTTCAGTTTGTGGGTGTTAGGCACTCCAGATACCCATATCTATGTGAACAAGCTCTTTGAATTTTTTATGACACCTTTAAAATGAACTAATTAATGTTACTCAGCTTGGTAAGATGGAGATGCATAAGAATGCCTAACCAGCTTTTAAACGAAAGAATGGCACAGTAGACTGCCCAAATAAATAGTGCAATAGATTGGGACATCAGCATATTCTTAAAACGGAAGATCAGGAGTTTCTCTCCAGCCCCCCCTGAGCACCCCTCTGATATGCCTTTAAAGTAGATGAAGGCTGAGCTCCAATCAGCATGGGTCCCAGTGTGGCCTCTAATAAAATTGCAAAATGACCATGATGATTAAAGACCTGTTCAAGCCCTGACCATTGTTGCACAATCAAGTCTACCATACAAACATTTCATACTGCAGTCCACCATGTTCCCTGAAAATTAGTCAAATCTTTGCCAGTCCCTATCTAAATGTAATGTCTGAATTTATGCCAACTTCAATAAATTAAATTTAATAAAGTAGTGTCGTCATATTGTAATTTCAGGTGAACGAGCGAGCTGGTCAGATCACCCACTATGACAAGTTTTACATACATGAACTGGAAGAGCTTGTTGACATCAGAAGTGATTACATTACTTGGATTCAGCAACAAGTGTTCTCTATGGTAAAATCAAGCTTCTATTAGTTTTGTTTTGTTTTTTTTTTGTTTTTATAGGCTAATTACAGTGTCTTCCAAAAGTAACCTGCTTTCACAAATGGCCTTTCATTTTGCAGAAACCGCACTAAAAACAAAATTTTAATCCTCCACTTTTTCATTACTATTATATATTTACTACACTTTACTATCTTATCAGGGCATGGATTCTCAGGTCACCCTGTGCAAATACCCATTTATATTTGATGCCCAGGCAAAGACCACACTGCTACAGACTGATGCTGTTATCCAAATGCAGGTTAGTCCTGGATATTTCCATCCTTTTACCCCACCTTTTTCAAATTCACCTCAACCCTCTCAAGTTTGTGGTTTGTTTTTTTTTTGTTTTTTTTTTATTAGATGGCCGTGGATCAGGCCCAAAGGCAGAACCTAAGCTCTTTTTTCCTGCCTGGTGGTGTGGCGGAGTCAGTACACCCCTGCCTTATTCTCATCGTGCGCAGAGAAAATGTTGTTGGAGACACCATGGAAGTTCTGAGAAAGTCCAAAAATGTTGATTATAAGAAACCTCTGAAGGTAAGGGAGGCCTCAATTTATCTTTAGTTGTCCTTTATATTACAATGGCCAGGAATTATAACCAAGTTTTAAACAAGTGCATTACACTCTCAAGTTCCACTAAATCACTGAATTTTCAGAATTTTTTGAATGCCAACTGACAGCTTGTACTATGATTAAGGTCAACTAGAGGTCTCAGTTTAGTCATTTCTAGAGGTCTCAGTTTTCTATTGTGCACAGCATTTTTAATTTTCTGATTTTCTTGCAAACAAAATTATTATTTTGGATTAACTACTGTTTAGGGTCATATGATCTAATATTTTTGTTGTGGCTAATGCGTTCTAATTTTGTTGGGTTGCACTGTTGATATTAGCCTGCATGCTATTGGCAAATATGGCAAGTTTAAAAAAAACAAAACAAAAAAAAACCCTACCCTGAATGTTTAGATGTGAAAATTGTTGTGTAATAAATTGCCTAATGCAAATGGGGGGAGTGTAAACCCTGTTTAACCCTGAAGGTAAGCAACAGGTATATAGACAGAAGGGTGCTGAGGAGCCAGGTAGCTTGCATGATTGAACTGTGGGGCGTGACCCGCATAGGCCTTCCTGAAAAAAAAAAAGAAGTAAAACAAAACCAAAAAAGAAAAACCCACCACACATCATTAGGAGAGTGATTATTGTTTTTATACCAGCTGCTCCTCTTCCTGTCTGTGTGATTATTGATATTGTTGCTGTTGAGGCTCACTACAGCTGTCATCAGCATTTAGTTTGCTGATGTCAAATAATTTGATATAATTTGAGCCATTTGGCAGTACTTATGCGGGTGCATCCGTGTAAACAACTGTGTATTGAGCACAAAGTCATGGTGGGGGGGCCAGTGCTCAGTATGGTGTCATGGAGGTGTTGTTAGATTAGTTTCCTTAGTAAGGAATTGCAGAAGCCATTCAAAACAAGACTTTAGCAACTAGCAGCTACAGCTGTAATATCAGATCCAGAGCAATCAAGTGTTTGGATAAAGTGTCTGAATCCACCAGTTCAATTCTGATGTTTAAGAGCTGGATAGAAAGGCATCTTTTTAAAAAGGAAAAAACTGGTGTTTGTTTGTATTAAAAGTTAATTAATTGTCTCAAGTAGGATTTACAGTAGCTTGAAAGCGAGAAAAAATTGTGCTGTGCTCAGGTGATCTTTGTTGGAGAGGAGGCTGTCGATGCTGGAGGAGTTCGGAAAGAATTCTTCTTGCTCATCATGAAAGAACTGTTGCACCCCAAGTATGGCATGTTTAGGTACTATGAAGAGTCCAGACTCATCTGGTTTGCAGACAAGGTAAAAATCTGGCTTGCATGTTGACTATATGGTTTGTTCTTGAGAAAAGCATGTGTAATTAGAGTCTCAGTCTTGATCATATTTTCCAATCTCTGTTGTGCGCAGACGTTTGAAGATGTTGATTTATTCCACCTCGTTGGGGTTGTTTGTGGTTTGGCCATTTATAACCTGACTATAATCGAGCTGCACTTTCCTGTGGCCTTGTATAAGAAGCTCCTAAAGAAAATGTGCACTTTGGAAGACCTGAAAGAGCTCATGCCTGATGTTGGCAGGTGAGTTATTCGGACTTTTATTCTGTTTTTTATTCCTAGGTTCAAACAATAACTGGTCAGAAACTTGAAATTTGTAAGATTGTTCTTTGCTGTATATTTGTGATGTCAAGGAGTCTACAACAACTGCTGGACTACTCGGAAAATGATGTTGAGGATACATTCTGCTTGAACTTCACAGTAAGAACAGATGTACTTCACATTTGTGGTATATTAGTTTTAGGTACTTGGGCATTTAAAGTATTTTTTTCTTACATAGTGGTGCTGCAATAGGTTCTGTTCATGAGAGCTCTATTTTTCACATTTAGCTTGTGCTACACCCCATCCTTTATAGCTTTGTAGCTTTGCAGCTATACAAATGTTTGAGTCCAAGCAATTGGTGACCAAGCCAAGAGTGACAGTGGCGAGGAAAAACTCCCTAGACCATGTAGATGAAACCTTGAGAGGAAACAAGACTCAAAGGGGGGTCCATCCTCCTCTGGCCAACAATAGACACTATAATAGTAACAATATAAACAATATGGAGCAAAATAAGTAGTGAAAGAGGAAAAAAATAAATAAATAAATAGATAATCAGTGTCTAGTCCGGTTTTCTGGAAGTCCTAGAATCTGGTCTAGCTGGTGTATTATATATTTGCTATTTTATGTTTGGTTATTTTCTGATTTCAGATCACAGTGGAAAACTTTGGTGCTACTGAGGTTTTGGAGCTTGTACCTAATGGAATGAACATCAGTGTAAACAACCACAACAGGTATTTAGCTTTTTCATGTTCTACCCCAATATTATTTTCTTCTACTCATTATGGTAGCTCAGTGGTTAAGGTTCTCAACTTGTAATCGGAAGGTTTCCAGTTTGAGTCCCGCCACTGTTGGGTCACTGAGCAAGGCACTTAAACCTCGATTGCTCAAATTATGTTCAGTCTCTTTGTCTTAAAGTTGCTTTGGATAAAAGCATCAGCTAAATACTGTAAATTATTTATTTATGAGTGAACAGGAAAACATACTATTTAGGAAACATTAACATTAGATTCATTAGCTTTTTGATTTGATGATGCAGAAACATTTCAATTAATTAAGCTCTAGTCAAAATTTTTGTGGTGCTTCATAAAATCATCACTATACAAAACATCAATAAGTTGTCTATGAATTGCTTGCAAACACTTTATCAATTAATAATACCTTAATAATACCAGAAACAGTTAGTGTGCAATCTATACACAAAGATATGTACACATAAGCAAATGTATTCTAGTAATTCATTTTTTTATTTAGTCGTGATTTGGATAATATACATTACAATGTAACAAACAATATTTAGATATTTAAAAAAACTTAAAAATACAGAATTTAAATTAAAAATATAGTTAGACTTTTACCTAAAAGTCTGTTTTGCATCACAAGTTCCAGAGTGAGACTAAAAATGCAGAAGCACAATTACCTTAATTTTTTTCTTGGTTAAACAGTAAAGAAGTTAAGAATTCTGGTAGTAACCAGAAGATAACAAACAAAATAAAGAAATTTCTAGAAAATTTGGTAAATATCCTTAAATGCTAATCAAAAAATAAACATAACTAGCCTGGCTGGTCATGTGACCATGCTACTGCAAAGCACTGCTCTGCTATCTTCGGGCTGGATTTGTAATGGTATCACAATGCTTTCATTAAAAATGTATCTTTTGATATATGATCCAGCATCTTTTGCTGATATCAACTCAGTTACGTTACATGGTAATGGATCTGTGACATCTCTACTAAATATTGCAACAATAATTAATATTCCATTTATTAACCAAGTGTTACTTATTCAGATGGTGTGATAATGAGAAACATTCAAATAAAGTTGAAATTAACTAAAACAGTACAGCATAAATGTTGAGTAAAAAGTTACATTCACACTCAGTGAATGAAAACACTTTAGTGTGAAATATCTCAACGATGTTGGCTGACAGGGGAACTAACATTTCATAAAAATTTCACATAAAAATTGACAGTTGCTGAAGATACTCCCAACACTGTCATCTGAGTTTGACTTGATATTGTGGTTAGCCTACTTTTTATCAAATTTTGCTTAGTTTGAAAACATCTGGTTAATCATTATAGTTCAAAGGAATTTAGTCTACCAAAGCTGTTTAGCTATTAACTACTATTACAAAATCTTTAAATGTCCTTGTGTGCATTAACAAGCACACTAATATAAATATAAATATTTCTACAAAAAGAACTTCTTCATGAAACCTCATTCACAGTGTATGGTGAATGTAAGACCTATTTGTGTATCCATCTAGTCAAATCAATTAACTAGTGTTTTTGATGTATGCATCGTTGTAAATACATATTTTTTCCTTTTTTGTTTCTATTCTTTCCTTCTAGTCTTTGTTCTTTTAATATTTTTTGTACATGACCTTGGATATCTTGATGGGTGCTTATAAATAATTACAGTAGTGGTTGATTGTCATCCCATTGATTGACAACACCTTACTTAAATTTCCTCTTCAAATTATCTGCTAATCCTGAAGTTTCACATTCTTTTGCGACTAACAGATATGTAATATTGGACCATTTTCCTCAATAAATAAATGACAGAATATTTTTCTTATTTGTTTGTTTTGGTTTTCTTTATCTATTTTAGAACGTGTGACATTCTGAAGTTTAGGTCAAATTTATGCAGAAATATAGAAACTTCTAAAGGGTTCACAAACTTTCAAGCACCACTGTAGATGGATATAAATGTACTTGCTTTTACTTAAGTCTTGCAAATACTTTATAAATGATTTTTGATTACTAGCAGAGAAAGTTTATGGAATAAATCGTAAAATAATTGATGCTGCATATTCTCTTCATTTGTGTGTATAAAAACATTTAAAAATCTGATTCTAAATTCATTATGTATAGATATTTTTATTACATTCCAATATATTAAGCTCAATGGCCAATTGTATTTACAAATTAATGATGTCTAAGTGCTTTACATGGTGAAGTTAATTGATGATTTGCAAAGGTACAAACAAACTCTTTAATATATCCTTTACAGGCAAGATTTTGTAAATGCTTACGTTGATTACATTTTCAACAAATCTGTGGCTCCACTTTTCAACGCCTTCTATGCTGGATTCCACAAAGTATGTGGAGGGAAGGTTCTGGAGCTGTTTCAACCCAATGAGCTACAAGCCATGGTAATAGGGAGCACCACTTATGACTGGAAGGAACTAGAAAAGGTATGCAAGTCTACATTAGGGAAATAATTGGGAGACAATGTCAATTTTGACAACTTGAAAAATGGTTGATGGGTCATTAGAGTATGCCACAGCCAAAAGTCATGCTGAGGTATTGGAGCAAAGACATTAATCAACCCTGTTGAAAGGACAGTAATGAATATTTCACTTAGTTACCTTCAATACTTAAATACCACTTAACTAATGCAGTCCCAGCACTGCAATGACAGCACATATTGTAGAAACATATATGTATGTATGCGTTTGCTAATGTACAGCATTTTTTAGCTCTGTTTTGGAACTAAAAGGAAAGGCCTGTATTTGGATTGGACACTTGATAGTGGTGAGGTTTGGTTTCTTGACCAAGATTTTAAGCACTGTATGTCTAGAGAGAAATGTTTATTGCCTATAGCAGAGGAACCATAATAAAAGGCCTCATGTCTGAGGGTTTGATGAATTTGAAAATTGGAAATTATACTTATGAGGGCTATATTAGTAACCAATTTTTTTAATGTATTTTGTCCATCTTGGTCAAGTCAAATTTATTTATATAGCACAACAGATGTTGTCAAAAAAAAAAAAAAAAGCAGCTTTACAAATGTCCCAGTCCAAGCCCCCAGCGAGCAAGCCAAGGTTGACCGTGGCAAGGAAAATTTCCTAAGACCATGAGGAAGAAACCTTGAGCGGAACCAAGACTCAAAGGGGGGCCCATCCTGCTCTGGCCAATAACGGACACTAACTATAGTAGTAACAATATAAACAATATAAACAATAATGAGCAGAATGGAGGGGGGGGGAAAAAGAAAAAGAAATAAATAATAAAAATGAAAAAATAAGCAATCAATGTCTAGTTCGGATTTCTAGAAGTCCTAGTCTGGTCCAGCTGGTGTGCACATGTCCGAAAACCATCCCACATGAGAACGTCCATCAAGGGCAACGGAGAAGTAGTTGGCTGGGGTGGAGGTGTGATGGGTTGCAGCAAGGGGCAAAGGGCATCTTTACCTAAGATGGGAAGTAGTTAATACAATGCCTGACGTTATAGATTGGTTTTCAGCCTTGCCTTAAAAATTGAGACTGTCTGAGTCTCGAACATTTACAAGAATGCTATTTCATAGTGTGGGAGCTTTATAGGAAAAGGCTCTGCCACCTGCAGCAGATTTTCTTATTCTTGGTACTAGTAAAGAGCCTGCACCTTTTGATCCAAGCAGATGTGGTAGGTCGTAATGCACTAGGAGTTCTCTAAGGTACTGTGGCTCAAGAGTATTCAGTGCTTTTGTCATTAGAAGTATTTTATAATCAATACGAAATTTTACTAGGAGCCGATGTAAAATGGCTAAGAGTAGTGATGTGATATAATTTTCTAGAACTCTAGCTGCTGCATTTTGAACTAGTTGGAGCTTGTTTCATCACTTAGTGGTACAGCCAGATAGTAAGGCATTACAGTAGTCTAGTCTTGAAGTGATAAATGCATGGACTAGCTTTTCTTCACCATGTGATGGGAGTATATTTCTAATTTTTGCAATGTTCTTGAGGTAGAGAAAGGAGGTCCTAGAAATATTTACATGAGCTTTGAACAAGATGGAGAACAAAGTCATTACCTTAGCCAGAAGAAATGCTGGGAGCCATAATAACTCCAAGATCTTTAACTGTTAAATATATTATTAAGAGACTATTGAGGTTCATTGAGTAGAGAGTGAGGACCTCTGGGCCTAACGGAAGCACCTGTTTTGTCAGGATTAAGTGGGAGAAAGTTCGTCAACATCCAGTGTCTGAGGTCCTTTATTTATTCCTCAGAAATACTAAGCTGATATATGTCCTCAGATTTGGCTAAGACATATAGCTGAGTATCATCAGAGTAGCAGTGGAAACTAGCACAGTCTTTACGTATAATGTCACCTAGAGGTAGCTTATATAAAGGAAAAAAGAGGCCCTAGAACAGATTCTTGTGTGACACCATAGCTAATCTTGTTGTATGCTGGTAGTGAGCGGTTAGATAAAATTTAAATCAGGAAAACGCTATTCCCCTAATACCAACAGCATTTTCGAGTCTATCTAGTAAAATATTGTGATCTGTAGTATCGTATGCTGCACTCAGATCAAGCAATAAAAGCAAAGAGACATAACCCTGGTCAGAAGCCAACGACAGGTCATTAACTACTTTAATCAGTGCTGTCTCTGTACTATGATGAGGCCAAGATCCTGACTGAAGTACTTCATGTATCTGGTTCTGATTCAGGTATGACATCAGCAGTGATCCCTGTATTTCTACAGTATTCTAGAACATTGGTATTTTGGACTCTAACCTGCTGTACTAGCTAGGATGTATTCTATGAGTAAATGACAAAGCTTTTGTAAGTTGCTCTGGATAAGAGTGTCTGCTAAATACCGTAAATGTATGAGCTTAGCTGCTGAGCTACAACTTTTTCTAGGATCTTGGAAATAAATGGAAGGTTTGTGATCAGCCTGTAGTTTGAAAGCTGACATGGGTTGAGGTTATATTTTTTGATAAGTGGTCTGAATTGACCTGTTCTGTTTAAGAAGTATATCTTTAATTTATCTTGTGAGCTGCCTTTATTGATAGAGCTAAGATAAATATTTTGTTGTGTGACTAGGAATTATTTTGATCTCCATCAGAGTGCAGAATACAAAGGGGGATACTGGGCTGAACACCCCACCATCAAACTATTCTGGGAGGTTTTCCATGAGTTATCATTGGAGAAGAAGAAGCAGTTCCTACGTAAGTGTAAATAATTTCCTACATATCCATATAGAAATAATAATATTGTAAATATGCTCCCAGGAGCTAACCTGCACACTTGGTTATTGATTTATTTTTGTTTTGGTCTCTCTGCATTTTGTTGGTTTGCAGTGTTTCTTACAGGAAGTGATCGTATCCCCATCCTGGGCATGAAGAGTCTTGGGTTGGTCATCCAGCCCACAGGGGGTGGAGAGCACTATCTTCCAGTGGCCCACACCTGCTTCAATCTCTTGGACCTACCCAAGTATACCAGCCGTGAGAAGCTCCAGGAGAAGCTTCTTCAGGCCATTGAACATAATCAGGGTTTCAACCTCGCCTGAAAGTCTTCAGCTATAGAACAGAAGTTATCTCCAGACCACAGACTACAACTTGACCCCCAAATTGAGACATATTTTATACAGAGTGTATTAATTTCTGCTACTGGATGACAGGCGTTGATGTTGCAACATTTTTATTTAGTCATTCAAGAGACTTGGGGTAGCATTCCATGGTAGTGGAATTAGCAAGAATATGAGGTTTTTCTCCTTTTTTCCATTCTGTGCCAAGATAAAATCTGTAGATAATTAATTGTCATTAAGCTCTGTTCTCTGCCTGATTCAGAATAAAATACCAATTTCTTTTTAGATGATGCAGTTTGTTTACTGGGTTGATGGATGGATAAGCACTGTTATTAACACTTTTCACAGTTAAAAATAAACTGGTGATCAGTGATGCTTGGATCTAAATCAGAAATAAAACATATACCGTTTTGAGTTCCTGGTCCTTTTCTTTGTAATCATTTTAATAGGAAGAAGTTACATATTGTCAAGAGTACACACTTGTCATCAGCCTACAAACAAACACCTTGCTTAGAACATGTAATGTCAGCGTGTAAGAGCAAAATAACAGTGGTTATAGAAGAAAGCTTTGGTGGCCAATCTAGTTTACTAATGAATGGCTTATAAATTGGTAAATATCAGTAGTGTCAAACCTAAGACTAATTACATTTTACAGCCCAATTTCAAAGTGACACCACTAAGTTGCACTATGTTAATGCATGCAAAGAAATGTACTCCAGTTTACAAGACAGTAATTTATTTAAAACCCTAATTAGTTAATAATTATTTACACAGGCCAATTTCTGATTTCTTTGGGTGGCAAAATATTATCAGCACAGTAATTCTGTACTTTTGGTAACTTTGCAATTTTGGTTTTCGGACATGTGCACACTAGCTGGACCAGACTAGGACTTCTAGAAATCCGAACTAGACATTGATTGCTTTATCACAAATGTCCACTCTAAAATGGATGAATAAAATTTAACCAAATATCAGCAGTAGTCCTGTGGTAAGAAATGCATGAATGATGAATGGAGAGTGGTTGATGTGTGTGTTATTGGATGTGCTAGTCTGAAACAATACTGGATGCATTTATAAGATGACTGAGTGTAGCCCTATTTCCATATGGATTGCTGAGAAATAAATAAAGGGAAATTGAAAATTAGACTAAATCTACAAATCAAAGCTTAATGTCTTAATCAGAGGTTTACTACATTAAAGGATTTAGGTATGCCTGTCTCAGGGCATGTGTTGAGGAGGGGCTCTTATGAATTTCATTTCAGGTGTCAGCCTCGGCTGAAAAGTGGTAATTCCTCCTGACCAGGCACAGAATTCCACTGCTGCACCTCAAACATTTTCTAGAGGATTACTGGTGAACTGTATGCATTGGTAATGACACTGTCTGGTGTAGTCTGGCTTCTCAATGGGGCTGACTATTTTTGTGCTTTGGCTGCATCATTGATCTGGCTCCCTGCCACTCTTCCCTAGTGTTGCATCATCCTTCCCCTGCTGTCATCTCCAGTATAGTAGCATCATGGCTCAACATGCATCTTTCAGGAGCTTGTTCAGTTTAACAAGCAGTGTTCTTTTGTGTGGGTGTGTGTGTGTGGCTCTTTGCCAGACTGTAGGGAAAGTCTTTTGTCCCACTACTGAAACCTGTAGTCGGACAGATAGGCATGTCAGGATAGGCAAAGAAAGAGATGGAGGGTCAAAAGGCCGGAGGGTGCGGTAGTCCTCTCAGGGTGGGTAACCCAACACTAGGGCTGGTACCAGTAGGCTGATTAACCTGGCAAAATGTCCAATAAAAGATTTTTATCTTGAGGAGCAGATAATATGTTACAGGCCATCTTAAGCCTTTAAAAAACAAACAAACAAAAATCATTAAGGGACCTTTACCACTGAGGACACCCACCACAGGAATTTCATAAAATACACATGTCTATGTACATATAGCTTTCATATTCTCAGGAAATTATTACATTACTAGATATTTTGATAACAAAATCAATTCTAGCTCACAGGCCTAGTTTGAAACTAGATGCTTTATCTTGCTTGAAATTGCAAACGGACAGCATGAGCAAGATTGACTGCAGTTACTTCATCTGGCCTAGCAAGCTCACTTACACATCACTATGCAAAATGGTAATAATTTGCTTATTGTAATAAATTTATGAAATATTTCTGTCGGTAAGCGTTCCTGTCAGACGAGCAAAACCGTGTGACTATGCGCCCTGGTGGCCACTACCCTGTACTGAATGCAAAGAAAGCTCCGCCTGCAGGGGGAGGGACACTTAAGTTTGACGTAATTGAAATGATTGCTGAGAGGAATCGTCTTTTATGGTCAATCTAGGCCAATATTTAGATTGATCGAGGTTATCCTTTATTCCACCAGTAGTGTCTAAAACAGCTTTATGGGCGTCATTTCCTGCAATATGTTTTGTTTGACATTTTCTGGTTAGCGGTTGTATGTTTCAGCTGAGGAGAGAGAGGTGGGTGAACATATTTGCATCATGTACATAGAATATATTGTAGCTTGCTAGCCTAGCTAACTAGCTAGCTACTTGGGTAGATAAACAAAAAACGTGGGAGACGTTTAAAAACGTTATTTAAAGTTACCATGAACTGTAAAACCGCTAGGTCGTTGCAAAACATTGAGCGGTGATTGGGCAAAAGGCTTTTCTTTTGCCGGTGCGTGGGGCAGCTGTCGCTATTTCAAAGCAGTGAATGAAACTCTTACACTGACAGCTAACTAGCTAGGTTAGCTAACCAGCATCTTGGAATTAGTTATCTCTGCTTTCTTCTGGTATAGTTGAACTTGACAGGAACTCAGCTAGTTAACTAGCTAGCTAGACAGCTAGATATGCTAACAAGCTTGTGGTAGTAGTAGCAGCTAGCTAGCTAGCATATCGATAGAGTAGCTGTTACTTTAGTTTGTTTCGCTAGCATATGACAGGTCTAGCAACAAGAGTATCAAATGTAGCGTTAGCTAACTAGTTAGCTTGATAACGTTGGATGGCTGTCTTGGTAAGACTGGTTATTGGCTTCGTTTTGAATGAATACTGGTCGGATTAGGTTACAGAAAATTAGCCTGATGATCGTTGTCCGATATAGCGAGGTATTTAGCATAATTCGGTGCATGTGACGGGCCACTTTCTGCGTTATTATTCGGTGTGAGCCACGCTAGCTTTCTGTTTATTCCTCGATGCAAAATAAACAGAAATATCAGTGGTTACTGAGGTTAAAGATTATTCTCCACTCTTTTCCGGACATTATTTTTTGGGAGTTGTTAGTTAGGCTCAACACATACAATGGATTTGATGGACCCATTGCAAAGATACATCACATTTGTATAACTTCCAGGGGTGGATCTGAACCTTAAAGAAAGCTGTCATAGTTAAGTTAGTTAATCAATGAGAGCTCAATATTAAGTTACAGTTATTACCCTGGAACCTAAGAGGACATGGCCAGCCAACAACCTGCTGATCTCACTCTTGCTTGGGAAAAGTATATGGATTGTCGTTCCCAGGGAGCAGATCTTCAGGTAAGAGCTGATGGATAAAATAACCATTTGCTGTTTGATTTTATGATTGAAATGAAGTTTGATGTAGATCCACGATCTACGCTATTGTTATTTTTCACATCGTTTACCACAGATTTACAGTCCTCAGTCAAAACAAGCAACTTGATGATATGTATGTAAGAAACTGCACTGAAGATTGTTTGTTTATGCAGGGCTTATATTTAGAGGTCTATTTACAGACATTAATTAGCCTATATACATACAGTTACTGAAGCAACAGTCATAAGTATTAATATTTTATATAAAATGATTTTAAAGACATGTTGACCAAAGAATGTACACATTTAAAGTACATCTATTATAAATAGGAAACAGCACACACAGTGTGTTCCATTAAAACAATTAATTTTGTAGATAGCCTGCATTCAAATGTCTGTCTGTTTATTGCAGTATGGTTGACTGCACTATGCTAACTACTCAAAATCTCACCAAACACACTAATGTGTAGACATACATTGTCTTCTACACATCTTCTGTAGAATGAGTTGGATTTCCTATAGACTCATAATGCAGACAAGACAACTTTTATTTATGAAGTGCTTTTCATATACTGTGGCAATTCAAAGTGCTTTACATAAAATAGTACATTTCAATCAATTGATCTAAATAAAACACCTTTTAAATAGAGATGTAAATAAACTGGTACTAAAATAAATTAGATATTAAAGTGTTCAGAGATAAATCACTAACATAATGCAAATTAATTAAGAATTAAAAAGAAATACAAATGTAAATTAAAAAAAATCTTAAAAGTGCAGTGCTACTGAAGTGATCTATTGTCAGGGCTCTTCAAATATTCTTAGACACCTGATTCCATTTAAAAACAACATGATAGCCAAATGCTGTTTATAGGCTAGTAATAATACCTTAATGTTGACTTTGTAACATAATGGTAGCTAGTGTAAGGATTTAAGCATAGGGGTTGATGTTCCCTTCTTTTGCTTCTAGTGAACTCTGGCAGCTGCATTTTGAATCAGCTGAAGCCATTTGTTTTTTTTGGGAGTCCCGTTAGGAGACCATTACAGTAATCAGTCCTGCTAGAAATAAATGCATGAATGAGTTTCTATAGGTATGGTATAGTAAGGAAATCTCTGATCTTGTTCATGTTCTTAAGGTGATAAAATGCTTATTTAATAACTAATTTGATAACCGATAATTCTGACATCAGAGTCTACTAATGTGCCGGGGTTGAGCTGTTTAGATGTGAGTGCTTTTGAGTTCAAATGGGCAGCTAGTCTCTGCGTCTCATTTCTGTTCCCAAATATAATAATGTTTTATCTTTATTCAGCTGCCAAAGGGTTTGGCCCATCCAGTTAGTGAGGTACTCAAGGCACTTACAAAGTAAGTAAAAGTTGACCATAGCTGTGTAGAGAGAGGGCCAAGTAAATATGGGTGTGGTCTACATAGCTGTAGTGATAGCTTCAGGTCTTGTAAGATCTGGCCAAGGGGAAGCATAAATGTATAAATTAAATTAAGTGTGGCCCAAGAATCAAACCCTGGAGGGCACCAACATTTACTAACTCCCTCAGAAGCATGCTTTGAAGTGGATCTGAGTCTGGGCCACATATGACCTGGTGGGATCACACAATTAGATCATGTAATTCAAGTTACTGGAAATATGGCTCTGTGGTTTGGTTCATAAAACAAAACAAGTGTCTAGAAAATAATACAAACTCTTCATACCCAAATGGGAGAGCTGATTTTACAGCCATGACTGCTTCTCCAGGTGAAAGTGTTGCCTGTTATTTGAGGCTAGGGTTGTGTAGCTTCCATCTTAATTAGTTCTGCATAATGTATAGTGTGTTAATATGTCAGCTTTTGCAGTTATATTGTGCTGTTGTTTCTGAAGGCTGCAATATGTTAATGATATCTCTAACAAAGTATTTGTGTGTTCTGTAGATGTTTTGATGAATTAATGTAATCCATCAAACATAAATAATTTTGGTCAAAATAATGCTAAATATTTTTTTAACTATTATTCCAAGTGGTTTATTATGTTGTGAGGAATATTTAGATTTGAATATATAGTAGTATACTTGCAATATATAGTACAATGTATAGTATTTTGTTTATTTAATGCATGCTGAGTCTAGGACATTGTACCATCTATTCTAAACAGTCATGTGTTTTCCCACTTGGGCACAGAGGAAGCATTCCTCTGGCCTTTTGCTAGACTTCTCATTCCCTGGTTGTACTAATGGCTCGTTTACGAGACTCTTATTAGCCTTACTTGTCCAGAGCACATCTTTGGGTTGCATGCTCTATGCTCAACACAAACAAGTAGGTCTAAATGCAGTTTCTTTTATTGGATGCACACACAGGCACATCTGCAGTCAGCCAGAAAAGATGACGGAGGTTTGAACCGTGGGTGTTGACCTGTGCTTCTTGGAAAAAAAACAACCCCCCCCCCCCAAAACTTACTGTTCTTTTTGTTTTGTGTGGACCATTAGATATTGACAGAACTAATAAATATAGAATTAGGGGATGTGCTTAGTTGGCTAACCTGTGATTTAACAGATTACTGTACTCGCACATGGTGCCATTTCAGGAATATTTACTTATATTTGAACATTTGGTATATCCATTCCAGGGAATAGCTTAAGTTGCCCAGTCCATTCACTATACTACATAAAATTCCTGTGATTCAGTAGAGCACAATAAAGCATTTAATGAACACGGTTGTAATAAGAACCAAGATATATAATTATGATTCTGTGGCATACTAGTAAATGAAGAGAATCATTTCTCTTCTTTGTGAACTAGCTTTAGTGGCCAGAGTTGTGATTTTGATTAATATGGAATAGACTGCAATTTTTGACTAGCTACATATAAACATTAGACCAATTACTAGTTAAAAGCAACACAGCTGTAAGTTTTATTTTCCTTAATTCGAAAAGCATCTTTCATCTTTCTGGTTTGCATTTCCAAAGTCTGTTATTTTTAACTATTCTGAAGAAAAAATACTTATTTTCGTATCTTAGACTATACAATATAAAAAAGCTCACTGGAATTATTTAAGGAAGGGCCTTACTACTAGAGGTAAAACCTTCTGTTAGCATAAATGTTGATGGCTGTCACACTGGTATGAAATTTAATAATGACAGATGACAAAGAGAAAACTTTTGCACAAGTATTAAAACCACCCATCTGTAACTTGACACAACTACTAGTTAACACAAGAGCCTCATGCTGTGTGTAGTAAGCCATGCTGACTAGCCTATATTAAATTATATTACAGATTTGAATATGGTTGCAAATTTAAAGGGATTTTCTTGATTGACAGTTGCCAACATTTATGGCCAGTTAATCGATTATTCACTGACCCCACAACACGCATAATGATCAAGTAGACTGGTTACATTTTTCAATGGTATGTCTGACATATGAGCAGGACCACAGATTTCACCTGCCAATTCTCATTGTTGTAATAGTAATGTAGCTCACTGTCCAACACTGTCAACACAGCACAACAGTCAGTTGTGATAGCAACATCTCCCATTGCCAGCTGTACTTTTAATTTATCCTTCCTTTCTGTGTAAAGTTATTACAGGCCACTTTTCAGTGTGCCTCTGGATGGGATGTGATATGCTGGCAAAGCAAAGTTAATTGGTCTATGGTACTTAGTGACTTTGTGTATGTAATCATCATATCGTATATTAGTTTTGTGATTTCAATTGCTTGCCTATCATGGCAATTTGTCCTAGCTGGTGCTGAAGTAATGGTTGTTTGTAAACTGCTTCATTGTTCACCTGTCAGTAAGGTCAGATGCTGATGTTTTAAGTGGAACATGAGTTGTTGTATTAAATCTAAGCAGTGTCACAGTGGTTACAATGCATGCTTTTAATTTTTTCATGTGAATTTATCCTACACCATACTCCTCTTCATCTGCTTTATCATTCATCATTGCGCTTTCAGAAACCATGTGAGATTTGTGTTCTGTCATATTAGGCCCACAGACAGTAGGCCTACTCAGTAGAAAGAGTAGGCTTACTCACTTGCAAAAATGTGAGATTAATTAGTTTAGTTTGGACCTCTTGATTGACTCCTACCCATAAATAATTGATTAATAGTTAAAAGCCCTAGCACTAAATGAATATTAAATATTGATTGAACAATGTGGTTATGTAAGTGATTAGTTTTACATGTAAATATTAGTAGACATGATTATTCCTTGCTCAGTGTTAGCCTACAACCACATATAGACTGCACACTCTCTGTTCTGTGCTGCTCCTGAGTTGAAAACTCAATTCCTCTACCACATCCTTATGCTCTGACCTTCAAACTGGAGTCAACGCTATCCTTTCTATAGTTTTACCTAGTACTAACAGAGTCCTTTAAAGGCTTTTCAACACAGAGTTTGTGATCATTTTCAGATTTATAATGCTTATTGCATTTAATTAAAATTTTATAATGGGCCAAAAAGTAAAAGTATTCAGTGTTACATCCTCGTGATTATTGGTTATCATGGTAGCCTACAAACTTTCTACATCAAAGACATACAAGATTAAAAAAGAGGAAGTGGTAGAGCAAGGAGACTAATATTTTACCTTCATAGTTTAGGGTTATGACCGTATGGTAATGGACGAACATATATCAAGTGTCGGAGAACCTCGTAGTGCATGTAGTGATGTTGGGATGGAGAATTTCAGACAAATGGCATGTGTGGAACAGAAATGCAAGTTTTGTGGTGCACAAGAAAATACTGCTTCAGTCTCCTGCTAAGCTACTTTGCTGTGGTTTTCAATCTGCAGAGGAGACTTTTCATCATGTGACCTCACTCATGTATAATAGTGAAAGAGAAAGGTATTCATGAACACAAAATCTAACTGCAACACATCTACTCATTGTTAGTTGAGATGAATGTCCATGTAGTAACAACCTTAGGTATATAAGCTGGTTCTGAGGAGAATCCAAGGGAATTTCTCCTCAAGGGAGTAAGTGAGGTCATTTTTAACACACTAAAATTGCTAAATGAATTAAATAATGAGCTGTTGTAATGATGCTGGACTCTGTTATGTGTTAATAATGAAGTTATCTGTGTTCTGGTTTTCATGTGACTTCATTAAAAAATGAATTGCTCAGTTTGAGGTCAATTTTAACTGCATTTACAGAGTCTAGAAATTCTTTACTTAAAATGTTTAGAAGGTGGTGCAATTTCCTGCTTATACATGAGTAAACCACCATGAGCTATATACTTTTCATGATTTATTCAGAATGGAGCTTTTTTTTAAATTATTATTATTGAGCTCAAAATAGATAATCAGCATAACATTTGTAATCGACACCAGAGCACAAACATGTATTTATTCATTTTTAAACAATATTTATTTGTTTATTATGTAAATAATTTTGCACACAAATTACGTTTTCTTAGTCACTTCACATCTAAAAGAAAAGCTGTTCAACAGGAAGTATCTGCAGCAGAAAAAAGTTATTTTCAATATCTGGCTCTTTTGAAGGTCTTGGAGACTGAGGTGATGATTAATGGCACATTTTTCCACTGGTGGTGTGAATTAGTCTTATGCACTGCTGGAAGCTCTGTTGTACTGAAGAGAGTAAGCAACTTTGTCAAATCATAGAATGGGAATGCAGACAATCTGAGATGGAAGGTTTTGTCTGTGAAATAGTGTAGGCTTTTCAATAGACGAAGTAGTTTGGTTTACATTTGCCAGCATATTGTGAACTTTCTAGTGGATAGCAGCAGCATGTTCATGTTGGTAGTCTGAAGTGCAGTGTCACTTAAAGCTATATTTGAGCACCAGAGCTGTGCTATATCTGGCTGCTGCCCATTTTAACCAGTTTAGATGGGAAAAGCAACATTTGTTTTAGTGCTTTAAAAACTCACTGATATTAATCAGTTAGTTTTAAGTTAACACACATCAGATAACTTAAATTCAACTTGGAACTCAGAAAATTTAGGTTGTCATAGATTTTAAGTCTTTGTTTCAACAAGTTTGCTGAATATTTGGTGGTCCAGGAAGAAAATAGACCTTATGTATTTAAGCAAACACGTAGCAGTTCAAAGTGTTTCTTATCCATGTCAGTAACAACCATGGCAAAAAATATATTAAAGGTAAACATCCTTTTAATAATTGTTGCAGAGTTGAGCACTGAACCTGTCCTGTTAACAAACATTCAAACAAATTTCTGTGGCTGAGATGTCAACCAGTTGGTCTTCATGCTGAACGGAAAGGCACACAAAAACTACTATTGGTCCATCATTAGAAGCACTTTCAGTGCACTGATGCTACAGATGCTTAGGTATGTAGTTTACTTCTTTACATGCTGACTTATGTAGGTATAAATGGGCAAGAGTGTTTAACTACATGTTTTCAGTAGCAAGGTAGTAGTGTCATAAAATTAACTATTTTCAGCAAATGTGGCAGAATACATCAAATGACTTTCCTCCTGCAATCTGCAACACCAAGTCGTGTTTCCCTAAATCATTTGTAACTTTGCATTTGACACTGACTTTATTTACAAAGCTGGATGTATTAAGTAGTATGTCAATGTGTTATTTTGTGTTTAGACAGTAACAAAATAACCAAAGAACTGAATTGAAGCCAAACAATTTCAGGCTAACATGTTACGAGTTGTGATAGTTAGAAGAAAATTTTAGAATACATGATGACGTGAAAGAATGGTTACATATGATTACTACATTGATAAATTGCCCTCTGTGGGCTATAAATGGTTGTCAAACTATGCTCAATCCAGTAGAAACACAGCAAGACTGCTGTGCCTCATAAACTTTCACCATTGTACCATCTCTTCAGGGCAGAGCAGATGCCCAGCTGCAGTCATGTGGATTTGCTGCTCTAATCCAACAGACCTCATCAAGTTAATCTAGGCTTTGAATAGCATGTGAATATTGGAGCCAGGCATGTTCTAACTAAACTGCAAGCTGACAAAGTGGCTGACAGATTGTGCATGCTAATTGAGTAGGTGCAGTAAGTAGCAATGAGAAAACAAAAATAAACATTAGAATTAAATACAATAAAAATATAACCAAAGTTTGTCATTAGTTCTTTGTTTTTATGGAAACAAGGTGCTTCTTGGAGTCAAGTCTGTCATTCTTATCTTGAAAAGAATTTATGGATTTTTCTCAGATTTATTTTTGTTCAACATTTTGCTGTTCTGCTATGAATAAGATCAGGCTTTATGGAGCACAATTGCTTTATGACTTACATAGATATACATGGAGGTTTAACAGTTTGAAATCAGTCAAGTTCTCACCCTTTATTTCTCTTTTGTTTTAACTGTTACAAAAAACATGCCGGCACTCCCTTTGCAGTCTCTGCAGCAGCTAGTCTAGTCGTTGTAATTTAATGTAACTGTTCATTATATTAATATTTCAGTCATCCTTTTGTGGCCCAGCCTGCTAATGTCTTGTCCACCATCAGATTTATGCTTCCCAAGAGGCAACTAAAACTGCTGCGAAAAGAGAATAATTCATGTCAAACAAACAAACAAACAAATAATCCAATGTCATCTACCGTTCTTTCCGCTTTCTTTCATCAGTGTAACCATGAAGAGTCATGTGAGGATAAGTGTTCTCATTAGTGAGGCACTGCCAGGAAACTTGGTGCTTGGAATGCAACCCTAATTTCCAGTGATTACCTGATTATAGATGTGAAAAAAAACCAGGTCAGTCTTACAAGTGTCAAAGCTTGGGGTAATAGTTGCTCCCTGAAATTGGCAAAATCATTCTTACCGTCCATTAAATTTATCCCTCCATTCCCCATCTTCTGTGCTCTTATCAGTGAAATCATTCAGATTGAGTTTTTAACAAGGTGTGAACAGGCAGCAGTACTGCACAGAGGTCTTGTTCTGTAGAAAATCAGCAGAGGAAGGAAATTGAGTCACCTTCTAGACATCAGTACAGTGTTACTTCTACAAGCATACCCTTTTGTATTAGTCACTTATCAAAACATTTCAACCAGAAAACATGTTAACATGTTTCTACCAGTCTAATGTAATGTTCCTAACAAAAAGCTAAAACTAATAGCTATAAATTTGCATGAATTGCAAATTGCAAGTGTAAATGAATAATGTGTCAAACTGCAATGGTTCTATGAACTAATGTTACAGTTTAGCTTGAATTGTAAATGAACTTTAGGATTTATAGATAAACAAGCTTCTGTGTAAATGTATATTCATAACCAACAACTGCTTTTGATAGCTAGTCATGCTTCTATATCCAAATGTGTAATGGCTTAGGCCTAGTTTTTATTTTTTAGTGTGCCAACTAATGTGTGTCATAGTCCTTCTCTGCATAGTCTTTCTGCATTAGAACAATAGATGATTTGCTAACAAATCACATGTAATTGTAATTAGAATTTAAAAAAGTTTGTAATTGACAGTGCTCCTGTAAACTACATTGCACCTTGTAATTGTTGCAATTTTTGTGTACTTGCTTTTTTTTTTTTTTAGGAGTACAGCTGTCCTCATAGTCATGTATATGGTTTCCTGTAGATTTACAACTGCAACTTAAATTTAACCAGATTTACCCAGGCCATCCCTTTAACCTCACAGAACCAATTCAAATCCCTTTTCAAAGCCCCTTCCTCCAAATAAAAAGTATGCATTTCATCAAGGTAAATTATACACAAGGCATTAAACAATGAATGATATTTAAAGTGCTGTCTCTTAAAAACTAATCTATACATTTTCACAAAATTGTTCTTTAAAACTAAAATTACTGCTATTTGCAATTAGAAGTGAGTAAATGAAGATTTGGATATGTATTTATGAAAGGTTTTGAGTGACATAGCTTCCAGAACTTGCTAACTATATTAGCCTTGTAGTTTCAGTGCAAAACTAATAAAGAAAAGAGACACCAAACATGTATAATTGGATAATTGGCAAAATTTGGGAGTAAGTGGAAACTGTATTTTACCCCCCGCCCACCCACCCACGTTAACTTTTTGTCAGTAAAGCACTTAATGAATCAGCATTCATTTGTCTCACAATTTGTCAGTTATTAAAGATTGCGTAGCATGCAGTTGTTGTTTTTTAAACATTTTTAAAATTCAAGCAGTCTGAGGCATTGTGTATATTTGTTATTGTGTTATGTACTCTCTTAATAGAGGTTATTGGCCACTACATCAGTTTATACCATACTACACATTCTTTCTTGTACTATATGAGCTAAGCAAATCTAAATGGATTTACTCTGAAGTCTGTCTTGGTGAGTTTGAATGAAATTAAGTGAGAAAATCCTGTCTATTGGCTCTGTCACAAGTAATTCTACTTAAGAAAAGTTTACTGGACTGACAAGAAGATGAATGAATGGGCTTGCAGGAGTTGTGTTCAAATGCTGGTGCAGCCAGTGTGAGTACCTGCACTTTTTATTCTGTTCCATGATTGTGGGGCTTAAGCAGTTTTGTTCCCCACATGCAGTTCATGCATGGTATTGTGGTAATTTGTTTAAAATAACATTCTGCCTGACTTGGACACATCTAAGGTCTCAAAGAGGAAAATAATTCTATTTATGTCCAAAACTAAGATTACAAACTTTATAAAATGCAATTATTATGCATTACAACTTGAATAAAACAATATAAACTGGTAAAAGTTTTAGAATATTGTAACATTGTAATTCAGAGCTGCTTTCTCTTTTTCTCTCCTAGATCAGTCTGCAGTACCTGGAGAGTTTCCTTAGTTTGTTTCACTGTGTGCAACACCTCAGTGACCCTGCAGCAAAGGATGCCCTCAAATTCTGGTATGACCTTTATCAACTGGCTCCCGATAGCACACCTACAATTACCTGTAATTCTGATACGTGTTTTTTCTAGCATGTATCAGAATATGATGAGAGATTTTGTTTTTAAGAAGCTACAGTAACAAAGTTTGTAGTTCATTTTCCTGAATGATATTTTCTATTAGAGATCCAGAGCCACTTGCTCTCTGCCTCTCTTGTAGTATGGTAGCTTTGTATAATCACATTACTCACTTATTTATACTGATGATAAGCACATTTGTTTCCGTAAACCCATGTGAATCTCAATTTCATACATAGCATTGCTCAATATCAAGACTAAATGCTAAATATCTAAAATTTTGGTTCACAGCTTTAAGATATACATCATGCAGAATGAAAGTATTGAATCTTACTGTCACTTACACTATTTTAGACAGTTGGCCATATTCAAAAGCTAAATAAAAATTCAGCCTGGTTAACGAAATCTTTTAATATTTCTATTTTGAACCCATTTGCTCTCTACTACACACACATTAAGCATGCACATACTGAACCATTTCCTGTAGCATGGAACACTGTAAACAATCCCTCTCCACAGCCTGTCTGTTCACACCCTATTTGCTGACAGTTGTAACCACAGTGCTGCTTCATCAGTTCGTGACAGGCCATATGATCTTGGCTACAGGTTTGCTTTCAGTTGAGTACCAATTATAGATTATCTAGGGTAATGTGTGCTAGACAAAAGCGGGGCATGGGTAAAATGAAACATAAAATCTGTTGTCATCATAAACATGCTTTCAGTTTCCTAAAAAAGTGTTTGCCATGGTTTTTGTGGTTATTTCTGTTGAACTTTGGGGCTTTTCCTACGCAAACTAATTGGCAGTGTGTTAGATCATGACGTCTAGAACTCTAGTTTAATTATTAATAAGAAATGAAACTTTTAGATCAGTAATTGAGTGTCGACATCATAGTTTCCCCCTCCTTGCAATGTGGTTGCCATGGCACCCACACTTTCTGTCCTTTTGTTTTAGTTCCTGTCTCCAGTATCATATGTTCCCCACTTCTGTGGTAATTCCTTCTCCTCACTTGTTTCTTGTTACCCATGATTAGTCTGTTTATATTTTAATAGTTTGTTTCAGTTCATCGGTGCATTATGTTCTTGTGTACTGTCTCATATTTATTAGTAGTTAGTCTTTTAGTTTTTACTTTTCAATTAATTTCAGTACTAATTTATTTGTTTAGTGCTTTTTACAATACGTGTTGTCTTAACAGAAATCATCTATATAGAAAATCCAGGTCCAGGCTTTTAATGAGCAGGCCAAAGCAATAGTGGTGAGGGAAAACAATCTGAGAGAAAGAGGAAGAAATGTTGAGAGGAACCAAGACTTGGGAGGGGAAGCCATTCTCCTCTGGTTGACACCGGATTCACCTAGAAAGCTTTTTTAGTCAGCTAACTGTAGTCACAATTTCACAAGTGCACAATTCTCTGAACTCTTGCTCTTGAGGCACTTTATTCCCAATTGGAGGTGTCTGTTGCATCAGGAACAAATAATTGGGCAGTTAATGCTTCCTACAAAATGTGTTTTTCATATATCCTATGATACTGTATGAGCAGTACATAGAGGAGAGCTATTGCTATACAGTTTAACATGTACACGAAAATACATTTTGTCTTTGCACTGCAGTGGTATGTGTAGGATACTCATAAATTTGTTTAGTGAATGCTATTTTTCATTATTTCTGTCTTATTATTTTTGCCTTATTTTACCTTGTTTCAGCTATCTAATGTCTCTTAAATCAACCTTGATTTTTATCTATTAGTCAGTCTCAGCTTCACTTTGTTCAGGAGCAAAGCAAGAATACATCTTTTTTTTATTTTAAGAATACATCATATATATTATAAAAGTGGACTTGTTAATATAATAAAATATGATTGACCAATTGATGGACCAACTCTTATCTATATTAAAAAGTGAGACTTTCCTAGTTTTTATTTTTATTTTGTTTATTTTTGTTAACATTTATTTTAATGAGGCAAGTCATTAAGAAGAATTGATGACCGGGCAAGCAGCAAGGACTACTTGAGAGGAAGGACACACAAAAGGGCTGAAAAATAAACAAATGAAAATGCACAGCTGTTACAAGCTAGTAGCTATTAAAGACATGGGTAAATGCATCACTTAAAAATATCCTTATAATAATAATAATAATAATAATAATAATAATAATAATAATAATCATAATAATTATTATTATTCTAATGCTTAGAAATAGAATAAGTAAAATACAATTTTAGTGTTTTGGGGGATGTGTTCCACTTGTTTGTTGTAGGAGATGAAAATGATCCGGTACCAACAGAAGTGTTTGTTTTTGGGACTTTCAGTTGAATGTGAAGCGATGACCTGCTTTTGTAAGTAGGGTGAAGACTGACCCAGGACTTTTGTAAGTTAATGTAAGCCAGTGTATATTGCACTGAGTAAGTAAAGAAGGCCAGCTGACACTTACATTTATAGAATTTAGCAGGTACACTTTGTTCAGAGTGACCTATAGAAGCGCTTTGTATTCTTTGTCAAAAAATATCCTTATGCTAGCATAGATACGTTAGGGTCAAGAACATTATTAGGCTAAAACCCTGTCAAACATGACAAAGTAGACAGCAAAAGGTGTTCTTTTTTTAGTACATATTTAAGTGTTCAATGACCGAGTGAAAAGGAGTCTTTAGTCTTTGTTTGAAGACATCCAGTGTCTCAGCTGTACGGACAGACTTCAGAAACTTTTCACCACCTGGGAGCCAGGCAAGAGAAGAGGCTTAATGCCTGTCTTCTTTGTATTTTAAAGGGATGATGGTTCAAATTCAGATATGTGAGGCTTGAAGGAAGTGTGTTGGAGAACAGCGTTTGGTTGGCACTTTTCGGTATGTGTGAGCTGGTCCACATTTACCTTTCTAGACGAGCATCAGTGTTTCAAATCTGAGGTGAGTCAGTGTAGGGAACACAGCAAGGGGCTGACTTAGTAAGATTAAATAGAACAATGACATGTTCTATAGAGGCATTTAAAATATTAATGAAGATTCTTTTGCTTTAACTAACCTTTTACATACAAAATGAAGCAGTGGTCACTGACATTACAAAATACACCAAAGTACTGCATATGTGGAGAATCTGAAGATCCCATCAATCAGGGTTATATTTAGTAGTTTGGTCTGGCTCCCTGTCAGGTCAGGCCCCATCCTCATGGCCATGAAAGCCATTGATGCCTGCTATCTTTAAACTGTTCAATCTGAGAATCACATTTTATATTAATATGGGTAGACAGAACAGATTTTCATTCTTTCATGTAGAGTGGAACCTGTGGATACAAGTTTCGTCATATGGTACCATTTCCAGTGCAAGCCCCATCACTGCCAAGTTGCCACTGTTGGACCCTTGATCATGGCCCTTAACACTCAATTGCTCAAGTTGTATTAAGTAATAATTGTAAGTCATTTTAGAGAAAGGTGTCAGCTAAATGCCATAAATGTCAGTGTAATCATGCTTATTTGTGCTTTAACCTGACATGTGATGACGTTTTGTGGATGCTCATTTTGTGTGTGTGTGTGTGTTTTATAATGTATGGTCAGAGTAAGACAATACATATATAATTATACTGATGGCTTAATTTCTACAAATTCTAAATTCAGTTTACATGCTAGTATTTTTTTACTTACAGATGACAGTAATTAACGAGGTGGTAGTATGTCCCTGTTACTTGAGGAAAATCAAAAAGATCTGTCTACACAGTGGCCATCCAGCACACGGCCTGCTCACTATACTGCCATCTGGCAGGAGGATCCATAGTATACAGAGCAGAACAAACCGGCTGATGAACAGATTCCACCCTCAGGTTATCAAGTTTGTAAACAAACTGAAGTGACACACCCCATATCAGTTCACTGTAGCACCTTATTAGTACAACTAGTACCACTATGTTGCAACACATCACTATCTTAAACATTTCCATCCATTCCAAAGTCATTATTAATGTACAGTATACAGTTTTCTCTAAGATTATCCTGGTCTAATATATTTGAATAGCAGAAAGTTCTTCCATTAGGACTTTCCTTCAGTACTTTGTATATACTTAGTATATTCTGTTTATTTGCTGTATTTATATTTTGTGTATATTGTATTTGTGTATATTATATATTGTTGTCTACTGTTATTAGTTGTGTCCTAAATCTAACTTGCTGCTATATACTTGCTACCCTTGCCTCACTACATGCATTTCAAAGCATAAATGTCATGTATGTTTATGCAATTGACAAATAAACTTGACTAGTAATTTCAACATAAGTATTACGCCTGTGCCACAAACTGTATCTGTGCAAAATAAATGTTGAGCAGATATACCAGTAGCTGTAGTGATACACATATCTCCCATGATGGTATTATTCAGTGGTGGTCCTTGCTGCAACACGTGCATTGTGAAAGACCTATTATATCTCTGCTCACTGGGCCATGTTCTGCCTTCCTTTCCTCAGTGCTTAGGATTTTGGCAGAAAGGTATTTCATGTTTGCTGAATTGGTAAGCAAAAATGGTCCTTTGCTTAATGGTGCATGTTTTAAAGTTTCTTCTACTTGTGAGTGAGAACCTACACTTCTGATTCCTGCTGCTTTTAGCCTGGAACTCCTGAAGTTCAACACTAGCTCAGCTTTGTTGTTATTGAGCTGCAACTGTTTCCATTTCCCACAATGGCTGTATCATCTGAGAAGCTTCTGCAGATTACATAATTAGGTGATGTCTGAGGTGTACTAGTTGAACAGAATCCAGTGTGTTCATTATTTGTAATGTCCAAGCCACTGGCTTAAAGTCATTTAAGACTCAAGATTGCTCGGTGACTTGAAATATAATTTTTTCTGCAAAACTGTGACATTTTTTCCAGCCATCTGCATGTATGCTATATGCATTTTATTAAAAATGTGTCCAAATATAGGTTAATATTTATTTACTTTTTTTTTAGGGAGAAAAAAAATTGAACACACCTTTCAAAAATTTTGTATCCTGATTATGTAAGAGATTATTTGGTTGCTGTGGTGGTGTTGGTGGGTTTTTTTTGTTTTTTTTTGACTCACTCTTTTGACAACATAATTTTGCTGTAGTAGCAGACATTGAGTATGTGTAGCATTTTTATTTCCATCCTCAGTAGAGTTACTGCAAAGGCTGCTGCAAGCCACCGTGACTTGAGTCAGACATGGTGTCATGTGACATCACATGCTTTCATGTGACATCACATGCTTTCATGTGATGGACTGATCAACTCAGAATCTGAAAACCATCCCTTTGAAGTAGAACAGAAAATTAAGTTGTTAGGCATGGACAAACCTTGTAGTGTCTTATAGTAACTTGCAATTATACTACCTACTTGGAAAATGTAGTGAAACTGTCACAAAGAATATGCAATGTTTAAAGGATGATTTTGGTTTTTGATTTGTGTATAGCCTATATGAAATGTCTGTTACATACTTGAGACAGTGTAAAGGTAGGATAGAATAACAGGTTGATGTTAGTGTCAAATGACTGGTCAAGGACAGGGTCCTGGGTTCTCTTTGAATGAAATCCTGTTTCTCACCACTTTAGTTGTTACATTTGCTCATGTAGAATTTATGTGATGTGACTTTCATTGCCTGCAGTTACAAACTGGGTCAGACCAGTTAGAGGAAATCAGATCAGGAAGCAGTTTGCTGGAATTTCTGAATGTTTTAGACACTTCTTTTAACTAAGCTAAATTGCCTAACTGTATTTCATGATTCAGTGATTTCTTGGGGTGTCCTATAATTGTAGCTAAAAATCTATGCACTTTTGCCAGCGTCTCTCATAAATGGTAACCTGAACCTAAATTAGCACAAGAGATGCAGATCTTATTTTTTCTGTGTCTATCTGTCTGTCTGTCCCTCTGATCTCTCTCTCCTTAGCTCAGACATGAGTGGTGCCAGTAACACGCTAGCGAGGGAGTTCCTGACAGATGTCCATCAGCTGTGTAGTGCAGTGGCCCAGCAGGTGGAGGTCCAAAGGGAGGAGGAAGAAGAGGAAAGTAACATGGTTGCCCTGGGAGAATACCTGGTCCGAGGCCGTGGTTTCCTGCTGTTAAGCACCCTGGACACCCTTATTGACCAGGTCAGGGAACGCACAGGAAGGATTATGTAGCTAATTGTGTAGCTATGTTAAAAAGCCATTGATGTAGACTGTTTTGTTTCTGGTATAGCAGTATTCAAGTACAATGGTACCTTTGACTCTAATCTATTGTACTAGCTAGGGTACATTCTATGAGTAGATGAAAAAGCAGTATTGTAAGTTGTTCTGGATCAGAGCATCTGCTAATGAAAATGTAAATATAAATGTTTCAAAAGATTTTTTATATCAGTGAAACACTTATTGCTCAATTACAGGATGCAGGATTACAAATGACAAATGCAGGATTGCTTAGAATGTCATTAGCTGATTATTTAAAATGTTTTGAAAGTGTCAGACTTTGTCAATCTTTCTTAGTTTCTTTATTTCCAATTTCTTTATTTCCAATTATTTAGAAAACATTTTATTTTGTTTAAGTTGTTTCCTCCACTGTTTAGTGCTATAGCTACATTATGCAAATTACATACTTTGATTTCAAGATAAAATCAACTAAAAAAAAAAAAAAAAGACAACAAAAAGAATTACCTGTTAATGTCATAATCCGATATTCCTTCAGCCTGCAAATACTGCAAATAACTACAATTCCTTACTGTGGTGTTAAGAACATCTCTTACACTACAACCAGTTTTATTAATTCTTCCTCTCACTAGCAGTTGTTAATTTGAAACTATATCCTTCAGAGTAATCCACATACAAAAACACACATTATCTGTTCACAAACATTCTCTCATATAAGTGTTAAAAGGCGAACATCTTTAGAATGGTTCAGACCTCATCCTCTTTATTAACATAGACACTGATATATTGGAATACTATAGAATTAACAGTAACAAATTGTGAATGCAACATATATCAGAGAGTAATTTATATACTCCATTTTCAGTTCAGAGAGAGCTGTGTGCACCATAAATCTGCATGAAAGTCTTTATTGCTGAAACTCTTTAGTGCTGAAATGACTACACTTTAAAACTTGTCCAGTGTGTTCAGTGACAATCTCTCTCAAATTATTGCAATCGTTTGGTTGCCTACCATAAGGTAATGCTAAACAGTCATGCTTCTTTGAGGCTAAAATAATTTTTTAGTTATAATTATTTTTACATTAGTAGTTCAGTGCCAGCAAGCCTTTTAGTGATTTAAATCAGAAATGAATTATTTGGCATAAAATCATTGACATTCAGTTTTTATAGACTTAAGCTACTGCCATTACTTTCACTCTCACATTTCACTCTCTTTGACTTATTTCTTTCTAGCTGTGCTTCAGCTCAAGATTGCCTTTAAAATGTGTGATAGGCCTGAGTGTTTTCTTGGCCACTAAAATGTGTGGCAGTGTGGAAAATAAGCCAGGCTATCACTGGTGATATTCGTAATCTTCTATGCACTCTATCTATATGTTTATACAGATGATTAAAATTACAATTACATTCTACTGTATTCTCTAGAAAGCTTGTTATCTTCTTTGTCTTTAGGACCAGTTGCATTATGATTGTACAAGGATATGTATGGAAATGTATTTAAAACTACATTTTTCAGAGCTTTATGTCTGTTCATAGTCTTGTTTATCCCAACTCTTGTCCTTAATCTTTCACTTGTGGCCTGCTTCAAATGTTTTTCCTCTCTTCCCCTTTTCTGCTACAATGCTAAATCACACTCCATGTATTGGCTTAATAATTGAATAAGGTGAGGTGAGGCCATAGTGTTGGGTACACCTGAGCATGCTCAGCATAATTTGTTAGTGGAAGCATTATGGTTAACACAGCTTGATGATTTACCTGGGTCACATGGAACTGAGACAGCAAGCTCCCTGTATTTACTTTTAATTCACATGTGCTAGTTCACTTTCTCTTCTCACTGTGAAGAATGTTCTCCTCAGCAAGCTCAGGGTGGAGCTAGTATTTAGGGACACACTTTCACTCCCACCGTATTGCCTTTGAAGGCTTGCCTCTAAATAGTCAGTAAGTAGTTTGGCTTTGGGTGTTTCTTATTTCTAGTAGCCATTTATCTACTCATCTATAATTGCTTATCTTTTAAAGCACATTGTTATGCCTAGAGAAACGGATGATAGGCAGGAAAAAGCACAGTGAAACAGAAGGTCTTGCATTTGTGAGAAATTACTCTGATCAGTATTCTTTTTCTTTGTATTCATGCTGAGGGCATTTCCTTGACCTGGAAGTGGAAATGCAGGGAGAACATTCTTAAATCTGAGCTTAGTTTCTCACATTTTATCTGTAGGAGCTGAGCTGCCGGGAAGAGCTGCTCACACTCTTGTTATCGCTGCTGCCACTAGTCTGGAAGATTCCTGTTCAGCAAGAAAATGCCCCAGGTCAGTGTCGATCCAATGACAGATCATCTAATATAAAAAAATATATAATAATAATAAAATGTTTTTATATATATATATATATATATATATATATATATATATATATATATATATATATATATATATAGCACATGGTGAACAGACTAGTCAAAATTTACTTTCTTGTAAGCTAGTTAAATCAGTCTAAAATTTTAAATTCTGTTGGCTGTTCATTTGATCTGCTTGTGTGACACAATTTAATTTTTTTTTTTATGTGCACAGAATGGGTAAAAAAAAAAGAAAGTAACTAGTAAAAAACAAAACAACGTTTTCTCTGTTGGTGACAGCATCCACTGTTTTTTAAGATGAAGGTCAGAATCTTCATTTACATATGAAGCTGCAACAGATATTTTGAGCTACCAGAAGCAAGTTAGATTCAGGCAAGCATATTACATTTGCTGGTGCAAAATTGACAAGAACATGACTCCTGGTTTTCTCAAATTAATTGAGTGAACATGCACTTTGCTAAGCAGTACACAGCTAATCCGCATTGTTCAGGGGAATAGAAGAAGAGAAGGTTGTAGTTGCTGAAATATATTAAATGAGATCTTTATCTATCATGAAGGCCCTGCTATGGAATGCTTCTTTGAATGTAAATGCACCAAAAAGAAAATGTGTCTGATAGAAGTCATTAAGTCAGAGAAAAGACAAATGCCAGTGCTGCTTACATACACTGTTACTTTCCTGCTACAACACTAATATTTTTTTCTTGGATGTGGTTTTCACTTGGTCTTCATTCACTAATGATGTCTTTAGAATTCAGTATTATTTTGCAATTATAGTTCACGTGGAAACGTGAGATCGCCTGTACCTTTCAGTGCATCTGAAGGCACTATTCTTAGGAGCACTCCATGAATAGTTTAGTAACCATCTGTATGCCAATCCCATGTAATCAAGAGATGGCTCAAATTGTATACAATGGGTTTGCCAGCATTAGAAGACGTTGTTTCTGTTGATTTATGGTATGTAGTGCCAGTGTGCTAATCTTTCGTAACATGCACCTCCTAAATTGCTCCCTTATTAGTTCCCATATGTGTGCAGCATTTTTTTCAAGGACCTATGAGCTACCTCTTCATAGTCAGATTACACTATATGAATCAGATTGAGATCCCTTATGTGATGTTGCTATTTGCATCACAGGAAGCATTTATTACCGAGTCATTCATAAGAAATATAAAAATAGTAACTAGATTTCATCAATAATGAATATCTCTTTTGATCTTGTTAGATTTCAACCTGCCTTCACTCCTGGAAGAGTACCTAAAGCAGGAGGAAAAGGCTATTACTTTGAAGTCAGGGAAGGAGAAAATTGGTGCAGATGCACAGAACTCTGGGAAGCGCTCATCTGGGAGTTGGAAGTCACGTCGTACACGTAGGACTGCTCAGAGATATTCAGTGAGGGATGCTTGCAAATCCCAGCTCTCTACTTCTGATTCTGAAGTAAATTCAGATGAAAAAGGAGCAAGCCCAGGGACCAAACATCGCAGGTCCCATGGTTTATCTGTGCGTGTTAGTAGCCAGCCTCAGGGGTCAGTCATTTCACAGCAACAGTCATTGCAGTGTCCAATTGTGGACACTATGGGCAGTTTCGAAAGATCCCAGCCTCATGTGAGGATATTTGGAAACCTACCATCTGATGCTGACACACTAAGTGACCCCACAGCCCTTTCCATTTTGAACCGTATGGAAAATTCGCCTTTTGACCTCTGTCATGTTCTACTCTCTCTTTTGGAGAAGGTCTGCAAATTTGACTTGACCATCAATCAAAACCCAGGCCTGGCATTTAGTGTTGTTCCCACACTTACTGAAATTCTTACAGAGTTTGGGGAGTGCTGTGGACCAGGAGGGGGCAATGGTGGAGGAGGGATTGATGAACTGGCTGGAGGCTGGACTGAGGAGCCAGTTGCTCTTGTTCAGAGGATGCTGTTACGCACCATCTTGCACTTGATGTCTGTAGATGTTGGTCAGAGTGAGGCCCTACCTGATAATCTGCGGCGAAACCTAACTGGCCTTCTCAGAGCTACCCTGAAGATCCGTATTTGCCTTGAGAGACAAGCTGACCCTTTTGCCCCTCGGAGCAAAAAGACTCTGCAAGAGGTACAAGAGGACTTTTCCTTCTCTAGGTACCATCACCGGGCCCTGCTGCTGCCTGAGCTCCTTGAGGGAGTCCTTCAGCTTTTACTTGGCTGTTTGCATGCCTCTGCCTCCAATCCTTTTTTCTTCAGTCAGGCTCTTGAGCTCGTTCATGAGTTTGTTCAGCACCATGGCCTTGAGCTATTTGAGTCAACTTCTCTTCATCTTGAAGCCCTAGTCAGTACTCAGGACTCTGAGATTGGTGGGGAAGCCTCAGATCATTTGCGTGGTCTCATTGCTGGTGTGCTTAAGATAATCAGTGCAGTGAAGAAGGCTAAGTCAGAGCAACTGCACCAGTCTGTGTGTGCAAGGCGTCGACACAGACACTGCGACTACTCTCACTTTTTGCACCATCATCGTGACCTCTCAGGATTGCCTGTTTCCTCCTTCAAGCAGAGAAATCAACGCAATCCTTTTGAGGAGGACACTGATAGCAATGATGGGGAAGTGTGCTATCCTGAGCGTTGTTGTGTTCTGGCGGCTTGTGCTCACCAGTGTCTGCACCTTCTCCAGCGTTTGTCACCCACTGGGCCTGCAGTGCTGCAGGTGCTGGTGGGTGTGCAGACTGTTGGTATTTGTTGCTGCATGGACCCACATTCAGTGGTGAGTCCGCTGCTTCAAGCATTCAAATCCCCAGACCTGCACAGCTATCAGTCCCACGTACTGAATGTGCTGAGCAAGCTTGTGCTAGAGCAGCTTGGGGGAGGACAATCTTTAGAGAAGGCCAAGCATACCTCATGCAGCATCTGCACCTTGGACAGCAGCCAGATACCTGGCATTGAAGAGACTTTGCAGGGCTGTGGGCCAGGAAAAGAAGGAACATTCTCTACTTTACTCTGTCCCTCCTACCATTCACAAGGCATCCTGCCATGTACAGGATCTGAAGACATGCTCTGGAAATGGGATGCTTTAAAGGCTTACCAGAATATAGTGTTTGGTGAGGACTGGCGTTTGAGTCAACAGATTGCCAGCCATGTATGCCAATTGACCTTGAGGGGCAATGCAATAGTACAGTGGCAGCTGTACACTCACATTTTTAATCCTGTGCTTCAGAGGGGTGTGGAGCTAGCCCACCATGCCCAGCAACTAGGTGTGTCTCATACATGTACCCAGGTATGCAGCTACCACATCCAGTGCTTCCCTGTGGAAGTGCTGCTTGTTTACCTCCAGACACTTCCTGCCTTACTCAGGTCAAGGTAAGAGTTTCTCTTTTTGTTTACATTTATTGATATGTTTACATAATGCATTATTTTTTGGAGGATATAGATTAAAATTATTATCAGAGAACTGGGGGGGGGGGGAATCTATAATGTAATGTCTTATTAATTGCAAAGTAAACTATGGATAATGAGTTATATGTTATCAAAAAAACATTCCATAATCAGTATTTTGGTAATGAAGTACTAAAGTGACATAATAAGACATTTAAAAAAAAGTAATATAGTATTAAAGATCAGTTTTATATCAATGCTTTATTCTCTGAAATTTAGGTTTATTTTGGGGGGAGGGGGGGGGGAACCTATCAAAGCAAAGTAGTCTTCAGATTGGGTCATCAGATGCCCAATTGTTAAAGATTACAAGCATTTAAATGTCATTGACTGGCATCTATCATAATGCTTATTTGAATGAATAGTTGTTGTAATTTCTGTCTTGCATTTCAGCAATGACCATTGCTTTGCCATTGTCTTGAGCTAAGAGTATTTTGGACCGATTTTGTACTATTTAACAACAGACAACTAAGAGTCACTAAGAGTCTGAATAAGAGCATCCATCTAAGTCTGGATAAGAGCATCTTCTAAATGATGTAAATGTATTAGACAAACAACATTCTTCTGCTATTGGGGGAAATGGAACTAAATGGTAATAGTTTTAGTAATAATTATAAATAATAACTTTATATATAATAATGAAAGGAAGCAAAAATAATATGTAATCGGCACAAAACAGTGAACAAAGGAGTCAAAAAATGCAAGTGGAGCCCTGCTTTCTGGTTTAAAATTCAGGTCATTTATTTATACGTAGGTTGTATTGTGTTTTTCTTCCTTTCAGGTAGAAGCATAGCTAATATGTCTATGCAGTTAATTACCCTCTATTGGGTGTTCCCAATCTCTTCAGCTCTTAAGGACCGGGCTGAAGCTGGAACATAAAAGCCTGAACTGTACAAAGGTTCTTGACCTTTGTACAGTTCAGGCTTTTATGTTCCAGCTTCAGCCCGGTCCTTAAGAGCTGAAGAGATTTTCATTACCAGGCTAAGGAGAATTGGAAACTAAGAAAAATTGAACAGAACAAAAACAAGGTCTGGACAGGGGTTATTGATAACTGCTGCGGATTCCCGAAGTTATAGGCCTTTAGCCTATGCAATGCCTATGCTTTTCATATTTAGTTTACTATAAGCTTGGCTGTCTAAGACAATATTCGAACTTAACTACTTACTTTGAATTGAAGTGTTGTATAATATAGAATAACTACTTCTTGATGTTATAAAACCAGACACAAATGGCATTTTGGAATTAGCATGATTATGAATGACAAGTTGAATCACATGTGTTTTGATATAGGAAATCACTAAACTGTTGGACTCTAGTCCTTGGGACCAACTCTGGTTGGTCAAAATTAGTGTTGAGTGGTCAAGTGACATTAGGCCTATTCTGTTTTTAACAGTGTTGTAATTTTCCTTGGTGTTGAAAGTACTTTCCTGTGGTACTGAAAGTAAAACTTTGTTTCACATCCTTTTATCATTTTAAACAAGAAGGTAAAAAAGACAGCCTGACATCAGGTTAACAAAGCCAGTTCTACTATTAAAACCTATCAGTGGTTGGTCTGTGAGGAACATTTCTGGGAAGCCTGACACTAATCACTGAGTACTAATTAACTATATTTTTGTTACCTAACCAATAGGACAGCAATGCTGCTTAGGCCAAATAACAACTGTCCCATCCCAAAACCTCAAAAGCACAGCCAATAACAGAAAATGACACAGTTAATTTTTCAGCTCCATGTTCTCAGCCATAATAGTGTATGCTTGCATGAAGCCAACTCACAATGAAACCAACACACAAAGCACATTGGTTCACAAGATGACTCTATGTAACTGAATATGATGTGGTTATCAACACACATCAGAAGAGGGGCATATTTTTTATTTTGCTTCGCTCTGGGCTTTTTAAAGGCTTTTTTATGAGACACAAATGGCATTTGGGAATTTACATGATTCTGATTGCTTAGTTTACCTACAAGAGGAGGCTGTAGGCTCTCATATTTCTCTGCCATTCCGTTTGAGTTACTATAGTTGCTTGTTGATCTGAATTTAGTCCGCTGGAAACAAATTGTGAAATAAGCAGTTTTCTATAAATTTATATATAATGTTATATAAAATGTATAGACTGATTCAGAAATGTTGCATGTTGTGATTGCATTAAATTTATTTACATAAAAAAATTGAGGAGACAGCCTTCCTTGCCTACTCTGATGAACTGTAACTTATTTTTTCCTGTTAATTCATGGCATTGCTGTTATCAGCACTGATGTTCATAACCATTTTGGTTATCCACAAACCAAGCAATTCTCAGATTGTGAGAATTATTTTTAATTCTAGATTTTTACATGTTTTCTGGTTATGCAAATATTCTAAAGACTAACTTATGCTTGCTTTACAATCGGATTTTTCATATGCATCTTTAATAAACAAGGGCCACTTTGTTTATTATGTATCTTCCAGTCCTCATTCCAGTTTCATTTATTAGATCTCAATCTATTTTTCATGCCATGTTATAGCATTTGGATGCCCAATTCTGGTCCTGGAGGACCAGGAGTGCCTAACCCTGGTACAATGGGCCAAATGTGTTTTTTAATAGGGAACTTGTCAAACTGCAATCAGACCCTCTCGTATCAGAGTTGGGCACCCACATTGCAGCTCATAGTTTTGGTTGTTTTGTTTGGTAGGTTGTTAGTTTTTGATTTTAGAATGATTACAGAAAAGGGGTGATTTTATACAGTTTAATATAGTTTGTATATAGTTGCACCTTCATTTAGAAAGTTTCTTCTCTCTTACATGTCTAATAAAATATGTTGAAGCCAAAATATGCTGTATTATGCTAAAGTTACATTGCTAAAATTTAAGTTTAGTAATGTAACTAGGTGATGACATATAACTAAAACTAGCATGGTTCTCATTTTTTTGTAGCTCGGTTTTTGTGAGATTAATTTTGCTGATTGTCCATTACTCTTTTTGGTTTCCATCTGTTCTACCCCAGCACAGTGGTGCGGGACCTGTTCTTAAGCTGTAATGGGCTGAGCCAGGTCACTGAACTGATCTATCTGGACTGCACTCGGTTTTGGGCACTGAAAGTGTTTGAGACGCTGATTTTATGTGGCTGGGACCAGCAGACGGACGATGGCTTGCTAGGGCTGGGGAAAGCTGAAGACCATGAGAGAAGGGATACCCTTGGGATTGCAAAGGATCTAGGAGCTCGTGGTGATGGTTCACACACCCTCAGCAAGTTCTATGAGGGCCTAAAAGAGGCATGTCCACATTGGAGGTGCCAAAGCAGCACGAGTACTGCAATGGGATGGAACCACGGAGAAGTGACCTTAAACACCATTAACCTTTTCTTGTGTGTGGCCTTCTTGAGTGTGAGCAAGGAAGCTGACTCTGATAGGGACTCTGCTAATTATTCTGAGGATACCTCAGGCTATGACAGTACAGCCAGTGAGCCCCTGGGTGGACATTTACCTTGCATCTCACCAGACAGTGTGGCACTGCCCTCCAAAGAGCAGGTGAGGCAAGCAGCGGATGTGTGGTCTGTATGTCGCTGGATCTACCTGGCCAGTCCAGTGTTTCAGAGGCAATTCTTCAGGCTGGGAGGCCTGGATGTGTGCTGTCGCCTCATGACTATGGTCATACAGAAATTTACGGCTAAGACCAAAGATAATAAAGCTAAGAAAAAAAGGGAGGGTAAGGGCAAAGCAAGTTCATCTTGCTCAGACTCGCCAACCCAGACACCGGTGCACACTGAGGTGGTGTCCACAGTAATGGGGTTACATGAGGCAGGGGTTACACATCTAGACCTCAGCAGATCTTTCAGTCTTGGTCAGGTGGAAAGCAAGAGCAAGGACTCAGCACACAAGCTGGAAGAAGAGTGGCCTTTGCAAAGTATCCGGTTGCTGGAATCTCTTCTGGCTATTTGTCTTCACAGTGCCAACTTGGTACTTCAGAAACTTGAACCAGATCCTTCATTTCAGGTATTTAATTTATAGCATATTAATTGATAGATATGAGGAGTACAAAAGCAAGAACCTACACACATTCATTCACATAGTATTCAGCTGTTATCGGAATTCAAGTCTTATTACTGTCTGTTGTCTAATTGGATCCTGCCTTAGACCAGCTTGGATTATACGTTATATATTCTCTCTCTCTCTCTCTGCATCTCCCTCTACAGCTTCAGTCTGTGGAGGACACTTTGGGTCAGGTGAAGGATCAGCTGACCCGCTCTGGTGTGGTGAACTCTGACCTGGCTGTTCCCCTGTTTGACTCGCTGTTGTGTGTGGCACTAGCTCAGGTGTGTGTCACTCCAGTTCCCAATGAAGAAAAACCTGAAAAGGTGAGTTAGCTTTGTTAATACTATTTTTCCTTAATATGAACAAAATATTTCTGTCAGGTTTTTGTCAGTAATGGGCATTAGCCTTTACATTTGAAATAGTACCTGTTTTGTGCTCTTCTGTTGAACAGAAGAAGAATATTTTATCAATGTGTACTGAAAAGTGACTTGAAATTGTTGCATTACACCACTGTCACCAATTCTTAGATTATGTAAACTGAAAGATGTAGTTTATATAGCGACTGGAGACTAGAAATTAGTTTTTTTTTTTAAAATGCAGTTTGTCCTCTGCTATAACACCGAATCTTGTTAACCCCAAGAAAACGGTTTAAGCGAATAAACTGTTATAAGCAACTAAAAATACAGCATTCTTGTTAATCATATCATATCTCTTTTGCTTGTGATTTACTTATTGCTTGCAATTAGTTTTCTAAACATAAAATCATGTACATTGAGCATGTTAAGTGGACTCTGTTTCATCAAAACAAACACTTGATTGACTCAAATAACTTATAACCAAACTAACACT